>NC_047507.1:5177344-5921399 GCF_902827115.2 Pseudochaenichthys georgianus | reverse complement strand
ACTTATTAAACGGGTAAGGACTACATTATGATCAATATATACAGAGCGTTTTGCATAGTAGTTTCCCATTTTTATTTTACTTAAAGAAAAAAGTCACTGCATTGAACAAGTCCCTGGCTTCTTCTCCATCCGACTGCTGTTTGTTAGTCTTCTTCTTCTTCTCCATCCAACTCTGTATGGATATTTCAAGTCTCTCCTTGAGGCATCTGCATTTTACAAGCTTGTGCAGAAAGGCTTCCGAAGCGCGTCCTATCCTCAGTTTATCCTCGCAAATGCCTTTTTCAATAAGACTCTGGTCAATCACTGCAACGAAGTCGGCGAGCCAAAGTCTTTTCATTAACGCTTTGTAATTGTTTCTGAAGAAGAAATCGGGCATGTCATTCCGACAATCGTGTTGCCTCTGGTCGGGGTTACTGCGTCGGCATTCTTTGCAGATTTCTTTTCTGTACCGATACATCACCATCTCCAGAATATAAAACAATTCCGATTTCACTGTGTCCCTAAACCGAGACTTCTTGACCCGAGGAGTAGCATCAGCAGCAGTAGTACTGCAAGATTCGGGTTTCCCACATGGTGGTGTCGCTGGTGGACTCTGTTCCTGACTGCAACTCGCGGGGGGAGTCTTGGCTTTTCTCTGCTCCATGGCTAGTTTACAACGATCGTCTTAGTGAGGTCCTTCGTTTTAGAAGATTTGTTGAGTGGAGGGTGGGGCTCATTGCGTTGAATGGGGGAGTCAATTATAGAATTGAGAGTTTTTAGAAAAAAAGTTCTTTAAGCGTTGTAGCTTTTTCATCTCATCTCCAGCAATAGGTGAAATTTAAGAATAAGTAATAGTTTGTCATGATTTTACGGAAAAAGTATAGTTTATCAGAAATATGGAAAAGTCATTGTGTACAAATAGTATGTTGAAAATCAAAAAAGAAAACTCAATTCAATACAATTTAATGAATATTTTACCCTGTTCTAAAGTTTTACACCCTTAAAGAAAAACCCCTTCCTTACCAAGTACTTCATATTATACCCTTTTGTTAAGTGTTGCGTACATCAGGGTGTATCTCAAAGTATCTTGGTAACATAAAATAACTAAAATATGTAAGTTTATCAGAAAAAAAAAACCATTGTTTAACTGAACAAGTGTTGCATACATCAAAGTGTGTCTAAAAGTATCTTAGTAACACAAGAAAAGAGAAAAAAAGCCTTGATGTCAACAAAACTGTATTTTTCCACTGAAATAGCGTTATTTTCAAAAAAAAAAAAAAAGTTTAAGGTTTTGCATACATAAAAAGTGTATCTTACAGTTCCTTTGTGAGAGAATTACACACAAATCTGCCAAGTGTCAGGGAAAATTGTTAAAATCACAAACTTACCTTTTAGAGAAACAGTCTTTAAGAAAAAATCTAATCAGACTGTACTTCATTTTCTAGTTTTAAGGTTTTGCATCCCTCAAAGTGTGTCTAAAAGTATCTTGGCAAGAGAAAAAAGCCAAAATCTGCCTTTAAAAGAATCCGAATTCCTTATAAAGTACTTTATATTCACCCAGTTTCAGTTTTCAGACACCAAACTGTATCTAAAAGTATCTTGGTAACACAAGAAAAAGAGTAAGTGTAATTTCTTCGGTAATGTTACAGAATGTTTCTGAAAAATGAAGATTCCGGGACCACTTTAAATGTTTCGTTTACAATACTATTACATATAGAGGAGAGCTCTTCTTCGGGAACATCCTCTCCCCTACTTTGTACCATCCAGTCATTAAGCCCATATCCATTATCCTGGTGATAATAAGGGTAGGCTACATCAGACTTGGTTTTTCTCAGATCCATGGCTAGTTTTCAACGGTCGTCTTGATGGGTTCCTTCGTTTTAGATGATTTGCTGAGTGGGGTGGGACTTATTGCGTTGAGTGGGGGGAGTCAGTGTAGAATTGAGAGTTTTTTAGAAAAAAGTTCTTTAAGCGTTGTAGCTTTTTCATCTCATCTCCAGCAATAGGTCATCATTTAAGAACAAGTAATAGTTTTGTCAAGATTCTACAGAAAAAAGTCCAAAAAAGTATAGTACGTCAGAAATATGTAAAAGTCATATAGTATGTTGAAAATCAAAAAAAGAAAACTCAATTCAATACAAATTAATGAATATTTTACCCTGTTCTAAAGTTTTGCACCCTTAAAGAAAAACCCCTTCCTTACCAACTACTTCATATTATACCCAAAAAAAAACCCAAAAAAAAAAAAAAAGGGTACAAGTATATTGTGTTGAAAATATCGCCAAAAGTTGTAATATTGTATAATGTATTAGTTGCATGTTGTATTTTTGCTAGCAATCACTATGTAGTTTTTTCCAAAAATATAATGGAAAAAAAAAGCGAGAAAGACAAAAACAAAATACGTTGAAAAGTGGATGAGTATGTCTGTCTCTCGGGGGTTGGTTTGTTAAGAGTCACAGTCTTAAAGAAAATCTGCTCAGAAAAAGTACTTAACTTTCTACCAGTTGTAGAGTTGTCATACATAAAAAACACTATCATAGGTCTAGGAGTGTTTTTAGCTGTAAAATACCTCCACTTTTTAGTTTTCAGCGTACGGTTAAATCTTTCTACCATACATGCCTTTATGTCAATGGCGGTTATATATAATGTTGTATACCATTTTTCTTCAACAAGTTTTGAAAAACTTTATTAAACTTTATTAAAGAATTCTTTCCCCTCAGCTGTTTGTAACTTTTTAGGGATCTCGCTGTGTGTTAAACCTGTATCAAAAAGCTTTGGTAACCTTACCCTTCTTTTTCTTTTTAATGTTTGAGCCCCGGTTTTTCTAAATACATTTATGACTGTTAACAAATAATTAAAGCCATCATTATAATCGGACAGCGACTGCATATCGCAGAGATCTGCTTGAAATTGTTGCAGCGGTCTGAGTACGAAAACTCTGTTTTCTTAACAAAATGCACCCGTGTCGACTTGTACAAATGTATATGCGTTATCCTCTGATAAATATTCTCTGACTTTCTATATATATTTAAGTATATTACCTACCTCCCCTCTGTTTACAACATGCTTGTCTCCATAGGGGGTTTATGACTTCTCCATAGGGGGTTTGGGGTTTTCCCCCTCCCTTATCCTTTAGCAAAAAAGGCTGACTTTTTAAAATATCTGTTTTTTATATGCTTTACTTTGATTTGGAGCACCCAACGGATGGCTGTAAGTTGTCACCGGTGTCTCGCTGATTAAATTCATATCAAGACGTCTCTTGGCCATTTTCTCTCGACTTGAAAAATATTTAAGAGTGACGCTGGCTTTTTATTTAGACAGAGGGAGAGGGTGAGGGGCGGGGAAAGTGTGTCACCATATGTTTTCTCCCCTCATGTCCTGTCATGTCCTGTTTGCAAAAACAGAGAGGTTTAAATATGTGTTTTTTAGATGCTTTTACTTTTGATTAATTTCATGTTATTTGTAATAGCCATATAGTTGAATATATAACCCCAAACATCGCCATTTTTTAGAATCCATTCTTCGTGAAGTTCTTCGGCTGTAGGCGTCTGAACCCGGCATACAAACTGCATTCGTTTCTTGATTGGAGCACCCAACGGATGGCTGTAAGTTGTCACCGGTGTCTCGTCCTGTCATGTCCTGTTTGCAAAAACAGAGAGGTTTAAATATATGTTTTTAAGATGCCTTACTTTTGATTAATTTCATGTTATTTGCAAGTATTTGTAAGTTACATTCGATACTGTATACAGGATTAACCACACAGGAAGTGGTAAGGAGGCGGGACATATATCCTAGGCATATTAATTGATTGAAAACAACGGCATTTTATTTTTCTCATTTTTTAAATTTTAATTTATTTTTATTTTGAAAACCGGAAGCGGGGGCGGGACATCCGCCGGAAGCGGGGGCGGGACATCCGGTCGAACGAGGCGGGACTTCCGGTCGAACGAGGCGGGACTTCCGGTTTCAAAATAAAAATAAAAAGGCGGGACTTCCGGTCAAATAAGGCGGGACTTCCGGTCGAAAAGGGGCGGGGCGACCTGTCACTTTTTCTGCATACTAATGAGATTGAAGTGGCATTTGTATTACTACTGTCTTAAGCACAAAGCTACAGTGTAGAATGGCAATGGAATTCTTCTGACCTGAGCTGCTCCAAATGTAGTTTCTCAACGCTGACACTCTTCCGGTTTGACTCTTCACGAAACAAAGTTTATAGGCTTGTTTTTGCCAAACATTCACAGTCACTCCCCATCTGCTTTTCAGTGATACTTGCACACGCATCCTATCGCCTGTGCAACATGAAGAATATGATGGAGTACAAGAAAGAGGCCGTGGGGCTGAAGAGGTCACCCATGGGTCACCTGCTGCTGGCTATGGGTCAGCATGAGGAGATACTTATGAAGATCCAGAACTGCCTGGCGGAGATACTGAACGATTGAAGGGACTTTACGCACCAAAGATTGTGACTTGGATTTTTCTGTGAATGCCTCAGTCTAAACCCCAGTGAGGGCCTAAAATATTCTAAAAAATAATATTTGAAAACATTAAAAAAAATATATATTTTTTATATTTTTGTTGTTACATTTTTAATTAGTTTTACCAAAATAATTTGATTTAATTGTATTTAAAATAATATTTCCAAAGAAATAAATCCTTCGAATCTGCCTGTTCAGTTTCTGTTAGAATGTGAAGGGTTAAATGCCGTCTCTGCGAGTTATGTGAAGACAGGAGGGCTTGTTGGTCCCTCTACATCAGTGTTTCTCAAGCTTTTTCATACCAAGGACCACTTAACCAATAAAAAAACCACCTAACTCCACAAATATCCAAAATCGCATCGTTTTTCTAGAACAGATTACAAATCGCCTGAAAATGGTACAAACAAGTGGCAACATGTGTGATGAAGGTGTTGCGCTGGGCTATATCATGCAATCGAAAGTGAAACTTAACCTCGCTCCATTGCGGAGATATTCCCGCGAGAGTGCGGAAAACTTAAATGTATTTATTTATTTCAAATGTGAAATGTTACCAATATACTCGCGGACCACCAGGGGGCGCTCACGGATCACCATTGGTCCGCGGACCACACTTTGAGAAGCACTGCTCTACATTCACAGAGGGCCCGCTATAGAGAGGCGAAGTCCCTCCCTTTCCGGGAGCCTCCATGGGACCCCGGAAGCGGAAAATTATACATTGAAGTCAATGGAGAGAGAAAGGTTATCTTTTGATCCCGTTTGAATTGTGCCACGAATGACACATATGATGTTTGTCAATTTAAAAGAATTAAAGCAAGTCAAAAAAATTAAAATGTGTCGTAAAACTGTGAAGTTACACATTTTTTTGTGTGAAACCGCTGAGTGAACTACAGGTCTCTTGGTCTCGCACAATACGCGTCACCATCACAAAGATGGCCGTCACGTTAGCAAATGTCACCTGTTTCTTTCAGAAGGAGAATAAAAGTATAAAACGAGGTGACTACAAGTCTGGACACGTTGAGAGCTGTACATACACGAAAGGGGAGTTATTCGGTTCTGTAAGAGCAGCGGGACCGGCTTTACAAGATGTTGGTGAGTAATATGAGTGCAATGTGTAACGTTAATGTCAGCTAGCTAACATTAGCTAACAAGGTACACTAACGTGTTTTGTTTCAGTAACTCGTGTTCTCCTTAAGAACTTCATGGTCTGTGTATGCTGTGGATAACATTAGTGTTCACAAGAACAAGGTATACTCCCGTGTTTTGTTTTAGTTGCTCTTCAGATTGAAACGGCCAGTTTTATATCGACTATACTGTATGTGTGATCTCCTTTTACATCTCGTTGTGTCATTTGAGTTTATTTGCTGTGTGTAGATTCAAGGGTTTTGGTTATCTTGTCAATTTGTTTGGTTATCCAGGCACAGCTGTGCGTGACTCCCTCTGGTACACTGGTATGTGTTTTCCTAATGTAGAGAGCATTGATTAATTAATAAACTACACACTGAGTCTAGATCCTGACCAAATCCTTTTTTATTGTTGATCAAATGTTTTTCAAAAATGTATTCATACACATTTAGAAAAATACAATGTACAATCACAACCAGTACAACACACATTACAAAAAATACAGAAAAAACAAACAATAACAACAATCAGACAAAACTATGGAAAAATAACCCCTCCCACCCCCAGATCCGGACCATCCTTGTATTATTGCTCATTCAATCTATTATAGCATGCTAACAAACATGGTACTTTCTTTATTTGTACAGATCTGCATGGGAGGCGATGGCGCGATGCAGAGCGCTGTCTGTGATTGTGCACGGGGGATGTACAAATGCAGCCACGCTGCAGCATTGGCAATATGTGCCATGTAGCAGATCAGCTCCACAGATGTCGAGTGCCAGTGGAGGAAGCCTGGCACTTCCAAAGTAGTCCAGCCGGTGTCTCAACTTTACCAACAGTGAGAGGAGACATACAACCCACTGGCCAGAGACATCGCCACTCAGGATGTAGACTGGTTCAGGTCTGCACTGAGGGGCGCACAGTGTGGCATGGCATGGCTTTTGTCACCTGAGCCAGAGCCGCGGCCTCAACATCAGGCCATTGTCACCGTGCCGGAGCTGGTGAAGGGGTCATGGGGGCTTGAGGCAATTCTTGCCTCAATGCGACTGAGCAGAGACCAGCAAGCTGCCATCCAGACAGCCACCGGAGGACAGCGGACAAAGTGGCAGTTACACAGGCGGGGCAGGTTGACAGCCAGCAAGTTTGGTTCTGTGCTGCGGTCGGGACTTTCATCCACTCCATGCGCGTCCCTCATGAAGAGGGTGCTCGGGGGGTACAACTTGGACGGAGTCATGGCTGTCAACTGGGGGGTTTTAAACGAGGCCGAAGGGGTGAAGGCTTTTGTGCAGGCCTCTCAGGAGACAGTGTTCGAGTCTGGTCTCTTTGTGAGTGAGTCGGTGTTTTGGGAGCATCCCCCGATGGACTTGTGCAGCCATCTGCCCTGCTGGAGGTGAAGTGTCCACCATCATTATACATGATGGTGTATATAGGATATATATATATATATATTTGTATACATATCTGTAAATTGTATAATTTTATTTGATTTAAAAGTATTTTTGATCTCTGTCTATAAACACAAACTGAGTAAGATTGACAATAAAGTTGACTTTGAAAAATATATATATTCTTTATGAAAATAGTTGACTGTTGGAGAAATGAATCCAAATGAAACGTTGGACTGAACTACAACTACGCCTTTAAATCTCTACGGACTGTTTTTCAGTGGGATGGCAAGTTCCTATCTTTAAACATTTATTAGTTTTTTCTCAGAACAGATTTGATTTTCTGAAGTTAATTTAACTTTGCCATGTAAGGTCATTATTAAAAAGGTACAATCAATTTGTTTAGGGTTGAATAAAATAATGATAAACATTTCATCTGGATAATTTACTGACAGAATAAGAAACTCAATGATGCTCTACTCACCTGTTCCTTTTTATAAAGTGAAACAGTTTAAACGATAGATTTTAGTAAACTTAAAAACAACCTTCTCCAAAAGCTATCAAGGAATATACCGAATACTTGTTTTAGAACTTTATTACATATTTTTATATAAATAGTTTGAGTGATCCATAATTGACAGAAGCTTGTGTTTACACTGACCTGTTACTCATATATTAATGTCTTTGTAACTTCAGTAAACCACTACCTCACTCATTTCTTTCATCACGGTTCAGTAAACTAAGTGACACATGAACCAGTTTAATAATTATAATAACGTAGGATTGCAACTCTTTGAAACTGTAGGTGGCTCTTAAAAGAGCCGTTGTATTTGGGTGTGCTGGTCTCAGGTCAGTCTAAGCCCTCTCTCGCGGATGCAGCTGGATGTCCTTGGGCATGATGTTGACCCTCTTTGCTTGGTTCATCTTACTGGGGGCAGCTACATGGATGTCGGTGCAGTCCACAATCATTGTGCAGTTGAAGGAAGAATGAATGTATTATTGACTCCGAATGAAGCACAACTTCATGTCATACAATACATTGACTTTATTTGTAATTGTGTAAAAAAAAAAGCATTGATTAGCAAGCAGGACCTGCAGGAACAGAGCACGGTGATGGATGGAGCTGGGAAGAGAGAAGAATAAAGAAAACAGATCAACTTTATTATCGGATATTAAAAATTCAATTTCAAAACAAGTTGCCGCTCCTACAGTTTTCTAGTGTGTAAAGATGATTTCACATGACCTATGCACAATGTCACACTCAATACATGTGTGTCTCTGGGGGGTGCATTGTGCCTTTGATGTATATAAATAATATACCATAACCAAATACTATTCCGTACAGTGGAAATCAGGTTGCCAGAGCAGGTCAGGGTGCATGTTCCTCAGGGTCTCAGCAGTTACAGGTGAGGTAAAGAAAATAAAAGAGAAAAAGGTCAGTAACAACACTTTAAAGTAACAACACTTTGAATAATTATCTCTTTTAATAATGTTCTATCAGTAATCACTCAACTACTGTCTTTCCAACAAACAGATTGACTCACTATCATCACAATGAAACACGTCCAGAAGAATGGACCACAGATGGAAATTAGCTATTAGCTATAATCTGGCATATTGCATCTCTTCTCTTTGCTGAGATTAATGTTTTTGTATGCATGGTCCTTCTATAAATAAATACATGTCATGCAAAGCTGCCTGCCTGCCTTCCTTCCTTCGACTCTCCCTGAACTGCCTGATCTTTTAATGTTCAATGTTAACCATTTGAGCAGATAGCATTAAGTAGAAAAGATCGCAGATGCTAATCTGCCGTTAGCCTACCTCCCGCCCCCTTAGCACCTGGCGATAGGCTCCTCTTCAAATGTTTCACAAAATACTTAACATCATGACTACTCTTACTGTTTAACATTTGGGTTCACTTCATGTTAAGGCTAATACAAATGACAAGGCTAAGTAATGTGATGCTAACTAACGTGCTCGCTACTAGCTATGTAGCTAGCTTGACTGTGTTCCATGCACAACATGTGTATTACCTGAGATCTCTGATCCAGCGACTCCTGGTCCTTTCATCAGACGGGAAGCGATAGAACGAGCTATGATCTATAAGTATGATCACTTATGTGATTACAACCTGGTACAAAGCACACAGGCATCTTGTAAAAGTGAATTTATTTTTAGCAATCTCTTATTTATTGGAGGGAATAATCAGTTATGAGATCTTCTTCTTCGCTTTAATTACGAGTCGCAACCACTTGGAGCATTATCGCCGGTGACATCACTTACGCGAGCCAGAATGGGATTTGGGATTTGTAGTCTTTGTAGTCCCGTATTTTTCATAGTCTTATATTTCAACAGTTTTACGACAAAATGTGACTTTTTTGACATGGAACTTATTGTTTAAGATTGACAAACATCATATGTGTAGTTCGTGGCACAATTCAAACGGGATCAAAAGATACGTTTTCTCTCTCCATTGAATTCAATGTTAATTTTTCGCTTCCGGGGTCCCATGGGCCGGAAGTAGATGGGCGTGACTTCGCCTCTCTATAGTAGGCTTGTTTGAGACGCGTTGCGGCTCGCCTCGAAAGTAGACGAGAGTAGCCGATCGCAGCCGGGGGAGGTCTCAAAAAACTCGCCTGAAGTCGGACAGCTCCGAGTCGGCTTCTTCTTCTTCGCCTTCTTCTTCTTCTTCTCTCGGTTTTTTGGCGGATTGCAAACAACTTTAAGGTGCATACCACCACCTCCGGAGTCGGCTTGACTCGGTTTGCATTTATAAAGAATGCACACATGTGTTTTATCGTTAATATCAGATATGTACTAAGTAAATACATTTGTTCCTGCTCAAGATTAGATTCAACTTTATTGTTAGTGCACATATTACAGGTACTGAGACAACGAAATGCAGTTTAGCTTCTAACCAGGTGCAAAAAGCAGTAAAGTGAAAAGTAATGTACACAATCTACAGAATAATATATAGAATGAATTGAATGATGAATAAACAGTGGGGTATGAATACACTAGATATCAGCCTGTGAGCAGTATGGACAGTGTGTATGAATGTGCTAAGATATATAAAGTATGAAAACGGTAAGCAGTGCAAGTATAATATATAGATTCTTTGTTTTAACATAGGTTTTTGTTTGCAGTTCTTGTTTCTTCTTTCTCAATAATCAGACTTTTGCTCTCGCTGCAGCTCTTCTCGTTTGCGCTCCCTCATTTTTAGTTTGAGATTTTGACACAAACATCCCAGGTGAGCGGGACTTTCAGGGGTGCGTCCCCATTGGATATTCAGCTTTTGAGTGACAGCCCACTACACCACAGATCATACAGTGCAACTCATGCAGAAAACTCCGGAGTCCACTCGGCCACGTTACTGTCGGTGTCTCCTGGGGAGTTTTCATGAACATATCGGACTTATCTTATGGATTGCTGTGCATTATACTTGTGATGTGTAGTTCATACTTTATTCCAACTTTAAATATTTTAATACCTGAACACACTGGTGCTGTTAAATAATTTCCCAATTTGGGATTGATAAAGTGTCTGTCTATTTATTTTATAGATAAAAAAACACATCTATGTACATTTCAAGCTAAAGGTGATACACAATATAAACTGTATACTATTATTTTTCAAAGACATGTTACATTTCAAACGCATATATTGCTATGTTTAGGACAAACAATTAAAGACTGCTTTAATTGAACAAATTCTGCAATATAAAAGTGGCAGATTTGCTTTATGAAACAGACCAGACCGGTTGCATACCAACACAATTAGGAGCATGCTCACATCTTACTATGTTGGTCTGAAGAGCTGAAGCATTCATACACAATGGATAAAACCGGTGTTGTTTCATTGTATATCCTGTGAGAAAATGATATACATTTAGCTTTAAAAATTCGACATACTATTCCTAGCCTGAGAAAGATATGAATAATCAACAGATTTGAATGGAATCTCTACCATTTTCATGTAGAATAAAGACAAAAGAGTGATTATACAAATTACATTTATTGAAATTTGAACCAGAAGATGAAGTCTCAAAGAATGTTTTAAATAAAAGGACATAAAACAAAAAGGTGGATAATAATAAAATCTATTAAATGTATATGTAAATACATTTGGTCAAATGAAATGACACTGAGCCAGTGATAACAGTAACGCCAGCTTGGATGAAGATGGTGCAGTTCTTTCTTCATGCCCCCCCTCCATGCTGTCCCCTCAGAGGAAGTGGGGAAACGGGATAAGACTCTGGACGCCACGCTGTCTCAATGATCCACACTGTTAATATGAGAGGAACATAAATGTTTTAGGAAATGAAAAATATGAAGTTAACAAATAAAACACAGCTCATGGACGGAGGTTTTCCTACAAAGTTAACTCAGCCTCCATTGATTTTCATATCAAATTAGCGTGTTAATAAAATAAGCTATCATGGCTTATACTTGCATATCTAAACATAATCATGAAAACCTGTTGGTAGTCAGGCACACGAGTCTGTTTGAGTGTGTGCGCCGGTGTCTGAACGCTCACTCAATGCTAGCTATGTAGCTAACTGTTAGGCTACTTAGCTTGCATTGTTATGGATCTAAAGGTAGCACAAGCTAACTTTCATAGCACAGCTTTACTTCTCACTTTACACAATAAAGAAACAGACGGTATAGCACAAACAACACAAATGATCAATACTTACATATATGAGTAGCCAATGGGGACGCACCCCTGAAAGTCCCCATTGGCTACTGGGATGTTTGTGTCAGAATCTCAAACAAAAAATGAGGGAGCGCAAACGAGAGTGCTGCAGCGAGAGCAAAAGTCTGATCATTGAGAAAGAAGAAACAAGAACTGCAAACAAAAACCTATGTTAAAACAAAGAAAAAATACTTATAGTTTACATGATTACACAAATTATTTGTTTGCAACTTATAGTTTTATTTTTGAAATTTATTTTATTTTGCTTGACTCAGTTTTTTTTTCTTTTAAACTCATAGTTTTGCTTTATTCTGAAAAAGTGTTGCTTTATCTTTATGATACAAAACTAATCCCATAAATTCCGCCCGCTGTGAGGTCTATGCAAGTGGTGCAGTCAGCTCCATATAAAGAGTAGACGCCGCATCGACCGCTACTGCCTATTGGCGCTGACGAGCCGTGGGGCCGCCATCTTGGACCGGGCACCCGCTCCACTCAGTGTAATCTGTCTGGCAGGCGCAATGAAGTGTCAGCGCATTTAATCAATCATAACTCGCTGAATACAAAACTGATTTTCACGGGGGGGGTTTTCTGCAAACGTCATATATAGGCATGATACCGGACACATGATTCGGCGTATTTTAATATTTATAGTAGGCTTAACAGCAACAGAATATTCTGGTATTTGATAGCCTGTATGATAGGTATTTTGCAAAAGACACACGATATATAATATAGGCTAATATATACACACACACACACACACACACACTAATGGTCTATATGATAGAGAAGCAGAAGCAGATTGTGTAGGCCTACTACTCAGCTATTTTAATAAGTTGAAAAATGAAGAACCAATAATACATTATACATAGACAGAAGTTATATATTAGTAAAAATGAATATCTATATCTATGTCAGAAAAAATGAAAATCTACATCTATATCTATATAAAACATGTACATTTTCAAGTTAAACACAAGAACATGACACCACCCCGCCCCAAACCATATTTACACAAAGTTACTCATGAAAGTTTAAATGAGCTAAAAGCCCTGAAAGAGGACTGTTTTGCAGAGCTTCTTTCTCGTGCTCCCTTTCTGCAGGTCAAGAGAGGTGAGTTTGGTGGTGTAGTCTTATTTTCAGAAACACAGACACAACAAGTTGGAATAATGGTTGTCGATACCAAACTGCGTCTCCTCAATGTGTTCCCCAAGCTGAAAAACATCCTCCGTTCCAATCTCCTCCCGGACGATGCAGGTGACTGTCGACACCTTTGGAGCTTGCCTTGTTGAAGCTTGGCGAATCACCCTCTCTGCAGCTCTCAGCACCTTCACTGTGCCTTGTGATGGAATCACTAGGCCACCGTTATTTTTCAGCGCTAGAAGGTGGTAGCTCTCATCAAATGATGAAGGTACAGCATCTCTGACCAAGCTTGCACGGCACACATCACAGGACAGCTTTCGCAGAATCTGCCGGACTACAAATCCTGCGATGTAGACCAACGCATTTTCCACCAGACCACCAAACCGAGTGGGAAGATAGCTGTGGTCACTCACAACAGCCGAAATGTTGGCGAATGGAGATGGGTGCTCTTCAGCAGTTTCAGCAGAGGACATCTCTACCGCAGACAGGGACACAGTGTGATCTTGGGCTGCCACATTGCCTGTCTCACTATGAAACACCGAACCATCAGACGGCGGAAGATGGCCTGGAACTGGCGTGCAGATGGATTGTTATTCCAGCCACCTTGTATGGAAAACAGGCACACAATACATACATTACTCATAAGTCATTTTCAGAAGTTATTGCAATTAAAAGAACATCAACCCTACCTGACGCTCTGATGGAATTAAATAGGAGCTCAAGTGATCCTGGCTGAACCTGTAGGTGAGGACATACCGCTGAACTTGGAGCAGTTCAGGAATCATCAGCATCAACGTGTCGATGTTAATGACAAATCCGATGACTGACAAGTACCTGCAAAAGAAAAACATTTTATGACTCTGATCATGGCAAAACATATACAGTATACTTGTAGGACACTTAGCTAACACATGCAAGCACACATGCAATACATACCATTTTGACACCTACATGTGCTTGATGTTGTGTAATACATACTATTTAGAAGCATCTGGGACCTCAAAAACAATGAATACAAGATAATTCCAACAAACAAAAGTGAACACAGAAAAACATTGAAATAAAAGAGCATCATGTTAGCAGACCAAACTAAAGGAAAACACATTGTAACAGTAGCATCATATGAACCTGATGTAGAGAACAGAGCATCTTATGAACTCGATGCATAACGGAACAGAGTATCGTTGAACTCATGTCGTGAACTTTTCATGCATGAATAACAAGCACTATTTTAATAGACCTCTTAGATCGGTGAAGTGGTGTTCCATCTTTTGTCACCAAAGTGAGCAAGTACTCCCTGGCTCTTGACAAAAATGCTTTCCTCTCTATCCAAAGCACCCAAGGGAGATTTGAATCCTTTGGCACGAGGATTGCGTCCATTCATTGTGTCAAACAGCCTGTCAATAATCTATAAAGAAATATCGGCATCTAAATCACTATCATTACAGTGTTTCATTAGGTATCAGATAGTTGTAATCAATACTCATCTACTCAAGACATAAAGAGAACAGAGTACTTATTTCTAAACGGTATGTTCAACGTGCAAACTTAGTATTTGCTTGACTTCCTTCTCTCCATAGGCCTGCTTTGTGCTACAGCACATTTCACACAGAGCTGTACCACTCTAAAATGTGTGAAGGTATGTGTAAGGTTATATACAAACTTTTGTATTTATGAATATGCAATATCACGGTTCATGAAAATATTTGCATGTTGAACTTAGAGAATTATCAACAAATTGTTCCTGATGCTCAAATCACATTTTGATCAATTATTTTTTTTTAAACACGTACTTGGTTCTATAATCACTAACTGTTTACGTCAATGAATTCTGCCGTTGCCTCACAGTCTTTAAACTGAGAGTACCTAAGATCCCTCACTGTGCGGAGAGCAACTGGCACGGAGCGACTCAGGGACACCCTCATCTTGTGGTTCTCAAAGTAGACATGTTTGTCTGTGATTTTATTGGCAGCATGCAGTCCGTCTTTTTTTTGCACATCATTGAGATGATTGATGAACCTCCACTTGATCTGTCCGGTGGTCGTTGCAATTGGACTGTATGCCTGCAGAGAAAGATTCAGTCACTGCTCAAACAAGTACAAACAGCAAAATGTTGATCATCACGTCCAGCCATAACGTGCAAATGAACAGACAACAATATTTAGATACAACTTTTAGCAGCAGAGACATAACTTGTACAAATAGGTCTACAACAATCATCATTTACCTGCAACATATTACCAACTTCAGCATGTGGCATGCATCCGTCATTACAAATACTTTGTTGTGAGGGATGTGGGAAACTGGTTTGAAGTGGCTCCTGTGGGTTTCCCTTCAGCTCACACCCAAGTTGGTTGCACATGCTGACGTTGGAGGCATGCCCATCCATCGTGACAGATACCACCCGGATGCCCCGTGCATGCGGCTCCTCCAAAGCATGACAGAGAAGGACCCTTTGTGTTTCAGGTGACAGAGACTTCGTCAGGTAATATGCAATGGGAGCCTTCCAATGTCCTTGTAGGCCAACCACCATGAACACAAGAGCCTCAGTAGCAGTATCGGTCTCATTGTTTCCATCACCCATGTCTACAAAAGCAGACATTGACTGGTTATGTGGATTATATTGCACATGTTTTCTGATGGCCATGGCATCCAACATGAGTGCAACACATCCATGTTCAGCCTGGTCGTCCTGGCATCTTCTCTCCAGCATATCCAGCATCATCTTGTTCAGGCCAGGCTTGCCATCCACCGAACACAGCCACCTGTACACAAATTGAGAAGTAGCTATTTAACGTATTTGCAACCGTAATTTCCAAAAATGAAATTGAACAACATTAAGACTACCTTTGTAATGTATGTGGATGAGGGAGGGGAAGATGTTTAGTCTCTGTGAGGTATTTGTATGCCTTTGGACCATGTAGATGCAGTGTGAGGGCAAGCTCTCTGTGGGCCTTTGAGTACTCATGGCCCTGCTTTGCCTTGAAGTCTATTTGAAGATCTGAAATTGTATGAGAAAAAATTAATAAGTCCCCTTCATATAATAACAAAGGAGTTTAATAAAGAGTGTTAGAGTAAGATGTACATGAATTTAAAAGTGCTACTTTCATCTTACCTCAGTAGAAATCAAGCCTCTTTGAGTTCTTCATTAATGAGGTTCTTTTCCCTCAAATCCCCCAAAAGACTCCTCACTGTGGTCTTTGCCCTCTTTTCTCTAGCCATGGCATTCTTCCTCTCTCGCTCTCCACTCTCCACTCTTGCTAAAGCTTCATTGAGTCTGGCCTTAAGAGCAGTAGGAGAAGCAGGCGAGACATAGCTATGATCCCAGTAGAAAGAGGGATGAACATGGTTTGAGTGATGTTTCACTTCACACACATCACTTTGACACAACTAGAGTATGGCCCACACTCTTTCTTATAGTCATCACCTGTCAAAGCCACTGCCAGCATTGTGTGTGTGTGTGTGTGTGTGTGTGTGTGTGTGTGTGTGTGTGTGTGTGTGTGTGTGTGTGTGTGTGTGTGTGTGTGTGTGTGTGTGTGTGTGTGTGTGTGTGTGTGTGTGTGTGTGTGTGTGTGTGTGTGTGTGTGTGTGTGTGTGTGTGTGTGTGTGTGTGTGTGTGTGTGTGTGTGTGTGTGTGTGTGTGTGTGTGTGTGTGTGTGTGTGTGTGTGTGTGTAAGTGTAAGTGTAAGTGTAAGTGTGTTTAATATGAGTGGCAGCAAACAAGAGAGATTTTACTTTGTCTAGGACCATTATGATATGATGTTAAAAATAGAAATACTCACATCATTAGGCTGAGGTTGTGAGTGTGAGGTTGAAGCTTCTGGGTCGTCCTGAGGGGCCACAGACAGGCTCTCTTCAGCTTTTCTGGAACTAGACGTAGTCCTGCCCTTTTCCGGCTAAAATGAAGAAGCATAATACTTGAAAAGAATATATATATATTAGGGCTGTCAAACGATTACAATTTTTAATCAGATTAATCACAGCTTAAAAATTAATTAATCATGATTAATCACCATTCGAACTATGTCCAAAATATGTCATTTATTTATGTATATTGTTGTTGGGAATGGAAAGATAAATGAAAGAAGGCGGATATATCCATTTCACATACAGTATCTATGTTTATTATAACATTGTTCTGTGCAGTGGCATAACAAGGTTGTGATTGGCCCCGGTGCAAATAAAAATGTTGGCCCCCCCCAACTCAGCGCTGCTTGCTTCTTTTTTTTTTTTCTCTCTCTCTCTCTCCACTTTCAAAATCTATTTAAAACTCATAACAAACAAACAAAATTAAAATATTAAAACGCCTTAAAATGGTACAAACAAGTGACAACATGTGTGATGAAGGTGTTTATCTGGGCTATATCATGCAATCGAAAGTGAAACTTAAGCTCGTTCGATTGCGGAGATATTCCCGCGAGAGTGCGGAAAACTTAAATACATTTATTTATTTCAAATGTGAAATGTTACCAATATACTCACGGACCACTAGGGGGCGCTCACGGACCACCAGTGGTCCGCGGACCACACTTTGAGAAGTACTGTTCTAGAGAATTCGAACGGCACTTATCATGGCTGCCACTGAGGAACTTCCGGGTCATTTCACTCCGTTAGGAAGGTTCCTAAGCTAAATGGACTATTCGACTGCAGCCCAAATGTCTATGGTGACAATGAGCATGCAGCTAAGCAGGAAGTGTTTCGGTGGTTTCTGACCAATAGCGTGAGGTTTAATCACGCCGACGAGAGCAGCTTGCTGTCCACAACTGATCGCGCGAGATTTCAGTTGGGTGGTTTAGTGACTTTATTTATGTAACAGGATAGACCCCTTGCTTTGTTGTTAACGATTATCTATTATTTATTTGCAACATTCAATGTTATTGACAGAACATAAGTGACTTAACGGTTTGGAAATGACTCTTGATTAATAAAGTGAACACAAAAAAAACACGCCAACGAGAGCAGCTTGCTGTCTACAACCTCTCGTGAGAGTTCAGTGTGTTGCTTTAATGCTTTGGTGACTTCAAGGCTTGTGATGAAGTCCTGTCAGATCAGTACACGGAGCTGTCAGCAAATGGCTAAAGTGGAGGTGACTCCGCTCAGATCCTGGGAAGACTTCTTCCCCGGCTCGGAGAGGTTCTGCAAACCGGACGGGAATGACCTGACGAGATGGGGCAACAGGGTGGTCAGCAACCTGCTTTACTATCAAACCAACTACATCGCTATAGCCCTGGTGGCTTTCGTCGTTGTTGGGTAAATTACATAATATGCATACAGTAGTCGGTGATGTGCTTATTTGGTTGTTTGCAGCTAAATTCACTTTTCATGGTTGTTTTTGTCTCATGTGTATTGCTTGTTGTTGTTGTTGTTGTTGTTGTTGTTGTCCTGTTAGTTTAAACTGCACTGTAGCCTACGTTAAAGGGATTAAGTAAACAAGTGCAGAAAGGATATATAGTTTTGTGAAGAAGAGTTTTACAGTGGTGTACTCAAGTACGATTTTGAGGTAATTGTACTTTACTTGAGTATTTCAATGTTTTTGCTACTTTGTACTTCTACCCCACTACAATTCAGAGGTAAATACATAGGCAGCGCGTGAGGCTCAGGTTTGAGTTTAAATCTCTCAGGTCATATTACAGGATAAAGGAAATACAGTTTAAACTGCCGTATGCATAGAAGACGCCGACGTGTCGCACTTATCATTCATAGTACATCATCAATCAGATCATCGATCATATAATATCATATATTTCCTTATCTGAGTCAGCTTCTCCAGCCGTATCTGGCCGTGCAACACTTACAGTGTCACATACTGTATGCAGAAGTATTATTTTAAGCAACACATTATGTTGACGAAACACTCGAGTCAAATGTAATTAAAGTCAGACCCACTCGTGTCTTAGATGGGGCGATATCATAAAACTATACGCTTTCAAACACTCGGTAGGCCTAGTTATTTTGTAACCAGTTGTTCTGTATTCTCCTTGCAGGTGCAACTCTGTGGCTTGTATCCTGGATTATATGTTTAAGTCATGGATGTTTAAAGTTCATATTTGTCTAATATTAGTTTACTTTTCATTAATGAAGTATGACGCTGCGCTGTCAGTACACTTGTCCCTGTTTGTGATTGGTCAAATGTAGCTAACCCCGCCCCTTTCACGTGAACGCGCGCTCAGCTGGTGAGAGAAACCCTGGTTTAGTTGATAACCAGCGTCGTAGGACCGCTTAGCGAGATCTCGTTTGTTAGTTTGTTGTTGTTAGTTTGTTTGTTACTCAAACATATCCAGGGTATGTTGAACTGGCTTCGTAGTACAGGGGGCACAGGTGGCTAGCAGCGCTAATGTCAAAGACACAGACATTATACATTATATTTGTATTTTACAAATATAAAATACAAATATAAGCAAGTGTTTAAGTCATGGATGTTTAAAGTTTAACTTCTTAATTTTTGTCTAATATTATAGTTCACTTTTCATTCAGGAAGTATGACGCTGCGCTGTCAGTGCGCTTCTCCATGTTTGTGATTGGTCGAATGCTCCAGATACCACCCCTTTCATGTGAACGCGCACCTAACTAGATAGGACACGGCTGGCTTGAGCGATCCACTTGATAACCAGCGTCGTAGGACAGTTTAGCGAGAGCGCGTATGTTTTGGATTAGGCCAACCGGCTAACTCAAACATATCCAGGTTAGGTTGAACCAGCTTCGTAGTATAGGCCCCTGGAGTAAATTCACAAGCTACCCTGCAGTATACAAAGTCATTACAACTAGCTGCACCTTTACCAGCTTTGATAACACTTTAATGGTAAATTAAACAAAACATATCCTATATATTATTCTGAAATGGACCAATCTGCAGAATGAGTAGTTTTACTTTTGGCACTTTAAATATATTTTGATGCTAATACTGATCTACTTGTACTTGAGTAACATTTTGAATGCAGGACTTTTATTTGTAACAGAGTATTCTTACACTCTGGTACTTCTACTTTTACTGAAGTATAAGATCTGAATAATTGTTCCACCTCAGACCACAGACAGTTGGATTGAGTCCCTTAGGAGTGAATGGAAAATAATGTTTCAGCGATCATGTGATGTACTGTTACTGTCTGTATAAAACTGTCTTCTTTTGAACAAGTTTTAACCAATGTGTCCTCTTATGTAGGATATAGGTAAGATTTTTTCATTGATATTACTATATAATGCGCAATGTATGTCATGAAGCACCTAGTATGTAATAATGGGTACAGACTGCATTCAAGTTATTTATTTAGCACTTTTAAGATGCAAAAGTAACAGAAAGTAACCAAAATAAAACACAACAAAAAAATATATAATAATAATAATAGCAATACCAACTCCCTCCTAATGGAGCAACTCTTAACTTTGTAATTAACAAATACACTTTATACCAACAGAAGTCAACGAACACAGGACAGAATAAAGCATATATTTCAGTTAAAAGCCAATTAAAACCAGTGGGTCTTGAGCATTGACTGTATATATAAGTGTCTTGAGTTGTCCCTTTAAAAGTATGAACACTCTTTTGGAGCCCTCCCATAGTCCTGTGCCATAATAAATACAATCAAGTCTAAGCAGCAGCTCTAATCTAGACTGCTGCACACTTCCTGAAGAACTAGTTTATTATCTAAGGAGGAAGACAGATTTACTCAGACCAGGAAACAAGTGGTTAAATATCTCATCTGGGGAAATATCTTCTCATAGATGGCACCACTTTGTTCCAACAACAAAAGCCTAATATACTAAGAATAGCCCTGTCATGGTTTGTCTGCTGACCTGTGTGTTGAAATATTTAGTCCTGAAGGCTTCATAAGGTGTGTCTAGTCAGCGTTTGCAGAAGCACAGTGGTGGGAAAACAGCGCTTTAAACAGCTGAACCCCAGATTAGGGAGATCACACAGTATTGGATAATTTAGTAAATTCTGAGTCATCATCCTAAACAAAGATGGACTTTGACTGACACATTACATTTGTTTTTTACACAGTAAAAACATAGAAAGCATGGTTCCCTTGTTGGCACATTCACTGTGTTTGTGTGGGTGTGTGTTAGATATGCGGAGGGTACAACTTGTATTGAATCGAGATTAAAATATAAAGTCACATGCAAAGAGTTACGATTGCTCAACTCAATTATAGACTCAGGAAAATGTTTTAAACACATACAGGAAGCAAATATTTAGCATGAATACAAGGGGCTAGCATTTCTAGCAGGACTGGTGGAAAAGGCTAATGCTAAGCTAACCTTCTTTTTTGTTTATTTACATGATGTCTGGAGATTTTCCGAAATGTAGTAACTTTCTTACAGTGGATAGACTACTGAAGAATATATTGTTTTGTTATAGCTTATGACAGATAAGTTGATATAAAGAAATATGTGATGATGACCGTTAGTAACAAGAAAGATGTTTTTCAGGTGATTTAAAAATGTGCTGGTTGTTACATAGTTCGTCCACCAGAGGGCACTGGCGAGTCAATGATCTCACCTGTAAAGTGGACAGTGGATTTGATGTGGGTTATGTATCTCCTTATGTAAATGACTCTTTGGAGCAATATATATATACTGTTGAACAATATATGGATAATTTCTATTTTTTATTATTTTGTGTCACAGATAAATTAATGCAGCTGTGCATTTTACAATTGAGGAAAACAATTAAACAGTTTAAGGGTTTTCAGGGCTGAAATTAATGAATTGCATTAAGAGTATATTTACTTTATCTTGGTTCCTGTCCTGGTATGCATAATGTCTGTGATACTAACAGGTACAATGTTCCATCCAACCACTAGGTGGAGCCAGTGATAATACTGGTAATTTTCAGGTTCATATTAGTATGTTGTGCCTCTACTGGGACATGTCTCCATGCTTTAATGTTCAAAAGCTCTTTATTTTTCTCATACTGCCTGTGCTGCAGTAGCTCTTTTCACCCTCTGTCTGAAACCAGAGGCCAGTCTGCTCTGATTAGTTAGCTGGCCGGCTCTATTGTAATTGGTCAACCGCTTAGAAATGTCCCGCCCCTTAGCCTATCACGTATAATGTGTTGGAGCTTCAGCCAATAGCAGTGTGAGTGTTAAGTAGTGATGTCACTATGTTCTGGAGTTTAGGGATTTTAGCCTTTGCAGACCATTTACATGCACAAACCTATATAACACACTACAGGAAAGGGAAGACCAAAAATACATTTAACTGACCGTTTCCTCTCATGCGTGTCCCTGCAGGTGCCTGAACACTGAGGGGATGTTCGCAGCCATGGCCCTGGGGTCGGCCATCTTCCTGGGCTCAGTGTGGGCCGCAGAGAACCAAGACTTCATGGGCAGCTTGAAGAGAGTCAACCCTGTAGTGTTCGGGATCGGCCTCACGGTCACCAGCTACATCTTACTCTGCATGCTGGGGAGCATCATGTGGTTCCTGTCTGCCATCTCTCTCCCCCTGGCTCGTAAGTAAACACGCAGATTTCAATTCCAAAGGTTTTATTGTCTTAAGCACAAAGCTACAGTGTAGAAATGGCAATGGAATTCTTCTGACCTGAGCTGCTCCAACAATGCAACATATATTTAATAAAATACAAAAATACAAAGTAGTGCAAAAAGTCTATATACATGTCAATAGAATAAGGGATATTAACAGGCTAGAGGAGTAACAGGATACTGTAATCAGAATACAAAAAAGTAACGGTGTTGCCTTACAGTTTCATAAAAAAAGGCGTAATCAGATTACTATTACATTTTAAAAAATTGGGGATTACTAAAGAAGAGTGCATATAGTGTTTGTTGTAAAAGGATCAGATTTTATTTCTTCTCTGTAAGCTGTACTGTTCTGTAGGCTCATACTTTAAGTGTGGATCGATACGTGCCTGAATCTGCTTTATGGTTTTCACTTTCTTTGGTTCATGTGTTCTTTTGTTAATTCAGCAGGTGAACCTTTTCTGTGTGTGAGCTTCACTGTATGTATTTAAACTAGGGATGGGAATTTGAAAGCAAATGTATATTCGAATATTCGACCCCCCAAAAAACGGTTAACCGGTTAACCGAAATGTACACATCCTATAAAAAAAAAAATTGGCTAAACTTTTTTTTTTTTCACCCAATTTTTTTTCAATATTTTTTTTTAAATACATACATGTTCAAATAAGTGTAGAAGCCACGTCGAATTTGTCAAATGTATTGAACTGGTGATCACAGTTTGAAGGCGTGGAGGCGATTCACAATCAGGCCAGCTGTAGAGAAGACCCTCTCAGCTGGAATGCAGGTTGCGGTATAGCATGTATATATAAGTTTAATTTCGCATAGTTTGACCTCTACACCGCACTCACTAACCTGGTTGAAATATTTCCACACATTACTCCTTTTTGACGCCATGTCTGTTGTGTAGGACTCTTCTTAGAGTGTAAATAATTACTGGACTATGACTGGTAAAATATGTTGAATACCGGCAAAACTAAATCTTTCCTGTCAAAATGTCTATGTACTTTGCCGCCACACACGGTTGCCAAGCAGCGCTTATTGTTGTTTAGGCTGGCCACTCATGTGTCGCGAGTGTTGACGGGGCGGAGGAGCACGCTCGTGAACTGTTAGCGCCGGAACCTCACAATGGCTGCGGAGCTCATTTGCGCCACATTTGGGCCTAAGATGAGGTTTGAGTCTGCGTGATCTGCGTGTAGGGAGGGGCAGCAGCCATATCATTGGCTAGAACTAGCTAGATCTGATGGATTTGGACATAAACGCGAGTATAGTATAACCGGACACGAGAGAGAGATCAGCACCTGCAGCTCTGCCCCTGTGAGGGACCGGTGAGCGGAGCAAAACACACCTTTAGACGTCACCTAACACATTTAGCTATGGCACTGTCGTATACATTGAATTATTCAATTTGATAATATGTAATCAACTTAGGCATCCCTCCCACAAAAAAAAATTAATAAAAAAAAAAAAAAAATTCATAACTCATATTCGAATACATGAATAATTATTCGAATACCTGAATCATTTCGAATATTCGATTAATCGTTCCCATCCCTAATTTAAACTAAAACAGAGTATTTCCTGTGAGCTCAGATTTTATTTCTGCTTTTTTAAACTGTAGTATGTGCTCATGTTTCATTGTTGGTGTATATAGGCTACTGCCTGAATATGCTGAATGAAAGGCAGGTTTTCCTATAAATAGGTTTCTTATTTTCAAAGTTCACATTAAAGGTAGGGTAAGAATGGAGAAACCAGCTCGAGTGCGCTAGAATTTGAAAGTAGGCAGCCAAAAGAAATCTGCCCCTTCCTTACAGAGCCCCTCCTCCAACACACACGAACGAACGCGCACATGACCAATGAGGGCACGAGATAAGTTTTGTGCACAGATCGAAGGCTGACAGGCAGGTAGGCCATCCAGTTATTTTAGCCGGGCCGGCTAAAATGATTGGTCGTGCTTTTTACAGAGCCACGGCTTCCACAGATGACATTTTGTTATGGATTTGTTGTCAAAACACTTCAGATATTCATTGCTATCGGGATGTTAAGAGCATTCCATGGAATATAACAAAGTGTATCTCGAGCCGGTTTCTCAAACTTACCTACCCCACCTTTAAGATACAAAATATATTAAATTACTGATTCCATTTTTTCTCAGGTAACTAATTGAAACAGAATATATTTTTAAAGCAACCCTCCCAACACTACATATATATATATTCAACACATCCTCACTCCCAGGTCGGCCTATGTTGACGTTATGTCAAGTCCCCTGTGTCGGCTTTTTCCAATGCAAGGGGGGGCCCTTAGCGTCCATTTTCAATTTTCCGGGATGTCCATAGGCTTCTATATAGCTCCCTAAACGTATGTTGTAGACGACTTGAGATCGCGAGCGAATGCTACCCGCAGATCCATTCTCACAGCGTTTATCAACCTTTTTCTTACTCAATATCAAGCCACACTTATTGTTTTTACTTCTTTATTTTAATTTAATAATGTAGGACTTTTGTTGCCGTCAGTTCTGCGTCGGGATTTGATGCTCATGGAAGCACGGCATTCGTTTGTGTCGACTGCCCTTAAAGGCAATGTGAGCGTCCATTCCCATTGGATAACGGAGAATTGTACACCCGGAAGTAAGTATTCCCCTTACTGTCGATTGATTTTACAGTGATATCTGCACTACTCATCGACTAAAAAACACCAGATTGTCCTTGTTAATTACACAACATTGATTGGTTTAAATTGTGTACAATGCTTTTGTATTTTTCCCCTTCGATTTGGAGAAACAAATATTTTTTCGGAGTAAAGGATGGCAGAAGACACTACACTACCCAGAATCCCCAGCTATCATTTGGACTACACCATGTGCTCTGTTTGACAAACCCCGTGATAGTCCTCAAGCTCTGTGATTGGAGAGTGTGCTCCGAGGGTTACGCCTAGCCTCTAACAGCACTTGAAATGGGATGGAACCGGCAGACTGTCCAAACTGGAGTTGCCAGTATTAAACTGTGTACATCCCTGGAGGTTTAGGGGACAGGAAACACTCACATTTAAAACATATAATTAATAAATGGTGCCCATTATGGGCAGTATTAATATATATACCCACATGCCAGCTAAGGTCAGAAGAGCTTTATTTAACAGCTGGTCTCATGTCTGTGACCCCTGTGATAACATTACATTACATTAATTGATAAGCCTGAAACATGCACTTGTCAAGGTTCAGAGGCACATTTTGCAAATATGGCAGTAGCCATCGATCAGCTTAAGATAAGATATACTTTATTGATCCCAAGTTGGAACATTTGCGTTACATCAGCATGTGTAACAGTTAATATGCAGTTGTGTTTATTTGAAAATCATTTAGTATAATCACACAAATTCTGTGTTTTATATTAACAATTCTGTGTTCTTTATTTATTGATTGTTCAATACCTGACAAGGCCGGAGATGAAATATCTGCATACATCTTATAAGAGCATAATACATTATGTATAATATCAGTTAAAATAAGTGCTTCAACATAGTTAACATTGCTGGAGGTATGCACACATATTGATAGATGTCTTGTAATGCACTGTTGAGGAACCTGCAACCCAAGTTTTTCATTCAGTGCAGAACTACACCACAGTTGTGTAGGCCTATATGATATGTCAATAAACCTTAGAAAATCTTGAAAGGGATGTGCAAAATAGTCATTACATACAGTCTTTAATTAACTATTAGTAGAGAATAACGAGTAATGAATATACTTTATAGGGATCCTATTAATATCTAATAATAAAAATAATGAATTCAATAACATGCTTTAACCACCAGGTGTCCCTTTATATCAGCTGTGCACCTTTATGGTGTAAATACAGCCTATCTACCAACTGGATCAAATATAAAAGTGAGCCGAATTAGTGTTGATACTGCAAGGAGACGTATTGTGTGAAAAGAAATGTAAGATGTTGTTTAATGGCTGATATATTTATGATCCACGTCACGTTTTCAGTTCCTCATGTTTGTCTTCTCATCAGGGCTCTATAAATACAGAACTACGGCAGATATGTAATATGTAATGCAGCCGAACCGTGTATTACAATGCCGTTATGTGATGACTTTCAAAGAGAAAAGCAAGCACACTCGGAATAAAGTATTATTATTTTAAATGTTTTGGTCTGTTTTCCGGTATTTGTTAATGACGATGTGCTGTGAGATGTGAGACTGGAATTGCACAGGGGAAAATAACGTAGGCTATCTTTAGATGCGGATTTTGTTAAACTAATACGTTGCGCTGTGGACCAACACTATACATTGACGGGGAAGGGGGGTAGCAATAAAGATAACACCATTAAACAGTTACACAACATAACAGAAATAATATCGATAGCAGCGTCCCTAGCAACCACCTTGGTAACAATTAAAACGTTGTATGGACACAATTTCCTGAAGTAATCTTCGTAATAACGAGCAAACTAAAGATCATGTACATCCACTGCACACATAATCTGAAATAACAACTCATATTTCTCGCATCAAATGACATCAAAACGCATTTTAATGGCCAAACTAACTTTAAAATAGGCATTTTCTACCGAGAATAAAACGAAGTTCGGCCATGTTTTTTTTTTCTGCAGGGAGAAATGTGAAGATCAGGGTTTGTCAAACAGAGCACATGGTGTAGTCCAAACGATAGCTGGGGATTCTGGGTAGTGTAGTGTCTTCTGCCATCCTTTACTCAAAAAAAATATTTGTTTCTCCGAATCGAAGGGGAAAAATACAAAAGCATTGCACACAATTTAAACCAACCAATGTTGTGTAATTAGCAAGGATAATCTGGTGTTTTTTAGTCGATGAGTAGTGTAGATATCACTGTAAAATCAATCGACAGTAAGGGGAATACTTACTTCCGGGTGTACAATTCTCCGTTATCCAATGAGAATGGACGCTCACATTGCCTTTAAGGGCAGTCGACACAAACGAATGCCGTGCTTCCATGAGCGTCAAATCCCACCGCAGAAACTGACCGGCAACAAAGTCCTACATTATTAATTTAGAATAAAGAAGTAAAAACAATAAGTGTGGGCTTGATATTGAGTAGAAAAAGGTTGATAAACGCTGTGAGAATGGGATCTGTCGGGTAGCATTCGCTCGCGATCTCAAGTCGTCTCCAACATACATTTAGGGAGCTATATAGAAGCCTATGGACATCCGGAAAGTTATGAAAATGGACCGCTAAGGCCCCCCCCTTTGCGTTTGAGAAAAAGCCGACACAGGGGGAATTGACATAACGTCAACATAAGGCCGACCTGGGAGTGAGGATGTGTTGATATATTTCATCTAGCTATGGTATAATGATCTGGATCATTCGGAGTATTGTGAAATGACAACACAGATCTTCCAAAATCAATGAACATGTTTTGGACTGAAATGTAGTTTCTCAACGCTGACACTCTTCCGGTTTGACTCATCACGAAACAAGAGTTTTATAGGCGTGTTTTGCCAAACATTCACAGTCACTCCCATCTGCTTTCAGTGATACTTGCACACGCATCCTATCGCCTTCGCAACATGAAGAATAAGATTGGAGTACAGATAGAGGCCGTGGGGCTGAAGAGGTCACCCATGGGTCACCTGCTGCTGGTCTATGGGTCAGCAAGAGGAGAAACTTATGAAGATCCAGAACTACCATGGAGGAGAAACTGAAGGATTGAAGGGGCTTACGCCACCAAAGATTGTGACTTGGATTTGTCTGTGAATGCCTCAGTCTAAACCCTTCTAAAGTCTGTGTTCCTGTGTTGGTGTTTTTTAGAAAGACAGCTTGTAATCTGAAGGGCTTTATCTTTACCTCAGGGTATCTCTCTCGCTCCACCCAGAACTTGTCGGGGCACTTTACTTCATGCACTTCACTCCTCTGCTATGCAATGTGTTCCTGTGCACATCTGAAGACGTCGGAATTCAGTTTAATGAATCTCAGAAACGGTTTTAGTAGAAGTTGTGAAATCAACGTGTCGTTCTGTGACAAAGACTAAAAGGGTGCAGACTCGACACATATCACTGCCAGGGTATTTGGAAGGCTAAAGTGTCGACGTTTTGGAATAATCTCTCCTTACATGTGGAGCAAGTATTCAGATAATTCGCAACAAATATATATTGGCACTGTAAATAAATACTTGTCCTGCCTTGAATAATGTGAACATGTGTGAGTAGTATCATGAGGAACATGTACTTCTAAGTCCCAAATGTGAAATGTCTCAATGCAGAAAACATGTCTACTGTGAGTGCATCAAATGGGACTATATGTGCAATACACTGCAATATATTATGGACCCATTAAAGTTCAAGCAGAACTAATTTTAATATCTGTGTTGATTTGTAAAATGTCACATTTAAAGAGGCCCTATAATGCTTTTTGAGTACAAAGGCTAACATCCCAAAGTTCCTCCAGATGGAGTTTCCTTCCTGATTCATCTTTTAAAATCAAATGTAGACTGGTCTGGCAAAAAGTGTTTGATATGTTTTCATGTAATATCTTTCTGAAATGTAGTGAAGTAGAAACCTGTCGTGAAATGGGGAACTTGCTCAACTAAAGTAAATCACATTTGTATACAAGTATAATATATGTACTGTCATTGTACTAATAAACCTTTCCAACTTCATGTTCATGCTGTTCAGAAAAGAAACCTTTGTCTTGAGCTATGAAATAAACACTTGAGTCAATATAAGAAATGAAGACTTCAAAGCAGTGTGAGGTCTTAAACCCTGACCATCAGTATTCCTGCCGCACCTCTCACTGCTTGGTTTATCTTTGACAATGCCTCCGTCCTCGGCTGATGGATTATCTAACTTGCCTTTCTCTCTCCACTTACCCTCATGCTAATCAATGGCCTGCAGTAGATTATAGTGTGGAGAGCTGAGTGCTGCACAGACTCATCTGCAGTCAGTCACCTCCAAACCTCGCTGGGTCACAACCTGCAGACAAAAACATAAATAGGATTCCTTTTGAAATTGACTGCAGATAAGGAGAATCCATGTGGAACTGTGTTATATGTAACGTGGCCGTGTGTAAGGATTTGGGGGAAACATGAAGATAAGAATGATGGGGATTGGAAAGAACTTCAAAGACTGAATCTGGTTTTAAGAGTGCGTGTGTTAATTCAGACCTGATGGCCACTTGTTGCAATATTTAGCTGTTGCTCCAAACAGCTCCCTGCACTGCCGCGGGCCGAGGCAGATCATTGGACTTGCTTGTTACAGCGCCACGGCTTCCACAGATGAGATATTTGTATATATGTATTGTCAAAGCATTTAATGTATTTATTGCTATCGGGATGTTAAGAGCGTTCCATGGAATATAACAAGTGTTTCTGAAGTGAATTACCTAGCCCACCTTTAAGCTGAAAAACTACAAGAGAAAACTCTAGTTTTTTAGTGTAGTCAATTCAACAATTTGGGCTAATTAGTTTGACCTCTTTCAGGTACATGCAGTACAACAAATATAATATCTTTATTTAAAGGTGGGGGTAGGTAAGTTGAGAAACCGGCTCAAGATCGCTAGAATTTGAAAATACACAACCGGAGAAAATCACTTCCTTACAGAGCCCCTCCTCCAACACACACGAACGCGCACATGACCAATGAGGGCACGAGACAAGTTTGTGCCCCGATGGAAGGCTGACAGGCAGGGAGGCCATCCTCCGGCTAAACGGATTGGTTGTACTTTTCACAGTATTACGGCTTCTACAGATGACATTTTTTTATGGATTTGTTGTCAAAGCACTTCAGATATTCATTTGCTATCGGGATGTTAAGAGCATTCCATGGAATATAACAAAAAGTGTATCTCGAGCCGGTTTCTCTGAAACTTACCTAAGTGGTAACTACTATTTTCACCCTGTTTTGTACTTTAAAGGCCTTGCAAATGTAGGTTTTTGAGAGAGACACCTCCATTTCAGTCGCACTTAAATACACCACATGTTCCTGTTCCATTCCTATCTATATTCCTAACATGTTAACAAAGAAGTTTGTTTATATTTCACTCAAAGCCTGATTCATATCAGAAAATGTTCCCAAAACATACAACTTTAAATAATCTTGAATAATTAAATCAGCAGTATTTTGTCTACAGTGCCTACAGTTTATAAACGACCTCGCCCTTCTGTTTTTAAAATGACTAAATTCCATGTTAGGCTGCACCATTACTCTGAAAGGTACGTGTGGTATTCTTCTAAAGCAGGGGTGTCAAACTCAAGGCCCGGGGGCCAAATCCGGCCCGCGACTTCATTTTATGTGGCCCCACAAGAGCTTGCAAAAAATATGATGTGTTTATTATACGGTTTACATGTTAGTTTACGGAGGCACGTTACCCATAAACTCCATGTCCCACAATGCATCTCAAATTGACTTTTTCTCAGAATTTGGATTTCTTTTTAAATCATTTTGTGACATTCTCACTGAAGAGACTTGCAATTGTTTGCCCTAGACTTCTGCTTTCAGACGTAGTTAATTATGAAGGTATTACCCTATCCGATAATAATCCAATGCAGAGCCAATAATGTAATATAATACATTATTTTATCTATGTTAAATATTTATATATGTATTTTTATACAGTCTTAAAGTTACAACCGGCCCTTTGAGTGCAACCAAAATGCGAATGTGGCCCGCAATGAAATTGAGTTTGACACCCCTGTTCTAAAGGAACCCTGCTAAGGACCTCTGCGCACTCAGGTGTGACAGTGCTCCAGTGGCTCTCCTCCGTGCTTCAGTGAATCAGTAGTGATACATGTCCTCCCCTGCCGTGCCTCATCTACGTCCATGTTGTGCAGCACGAGGGAGTGAACACAAGCACTGGTGGCAATGAACTCGTGTAAAGTCACGTCTGTCTCCGGGGGCACAGTGGAGGCCCTTGTGTAGCTGCAGCTGCTGTGATGATCATATCAACACGTGTGTGTGTGTGTGTGTGTGTGTGTGTGTGTGTGTGTGTGTGTGTGTGTGTGTGTGTGTGTGTGTGTGTGTGTGTGTGTGTGTGTGTGTGTGTGTGTGTGTGTGTGTGTGTGTGTGTGTGTCCAACAGGTGTGTCTTTTGTGTGTGACAGAAACCAGTAGAGGAAAACAGCAACACTAACTAGTTATCGGTGTTTTTGTGTGAACCCTTGTAGTTTTGAAACATCGTAATTGCTTCAAAGGTAATGGTCAGTGAGGCAGTGACACAAAAACAAACCTGTGTACTGTTTCTGCGCTAGTTGCTAGCACTTGCAACATCTGTGTCATGTTTGGGTTCCACCGCACATACTGTAGGCGTGGGGCATTACATTTAGTGACTTACAAAAAGTGCAATCTGCCATGAAGATTAACAGCGAGAAATTCTGCAACAAGGCCAAACAATCTCAAGCGTGAGTGCATTAGCTTCAAAAAGGCTAACGTGCTGCATGGCATACAGACATCTGGTGTTTTTTTAGCTTTTGAAATAGGCCGGTGTTCAGTCTGTAAAGGAATATGTGTAGACTTTCTGCAGTTCCAAAATCAATGTAGATCTGGTTCCACCATTTTGCAAGACAGTGCATGTTTTTATTGAGGGGTAGCTGAGTCCCACTGCTAGCTAGCCGATTAGCCGCTTTGGAGCTAGTGCATCCATGTCCCGTGTGTCGTGCCTGATCCATTCACAGCACGTAGGCCAGTACCAGTTTCTTGAAGAAGATTCCGGCAGCCACTGGTAGCCTACATGTTTTTGGTAATGCACACTCAGGTTGACCCCTCCATTCCTCAGCATGCCCGTGAGGCTTTGGTTTCTTACTGGCCAAGCTAGTTAGCAAGCCTCATAACTCAGACAGCCTGCAGTCTGTTAAAAAAGCAGGTTTGGCTGCTTGGACCCAGCTGGTCACGTGACAGATGCCCCCTGTGACCTCTGCAGGCTGCCACATCCTTATGAGCTCTTCAATCTGACCGTACACCCACGCTGCTTTCACTGCCTCCTCTACAGAAGGGTGTCTGTATTATTAGCCCATGTGACCGCGCAGCTAATCCCACTGTTCCCTCTCCACAACGTGTCAAAGCCATTACCCCCTGGAATGGATCAAGGTAAGTGTGCTGATCCAGGGGAAGCCGGGGCACAACAAAGTCAATTTAATCTGAGCTTGTCTGAGCCATATGGCAGCAGTGACATGTCTGACATCCATCTGCTGCGTACTGGGTGCTGTTTATGTGATACTAGATTCACTAATGTATGTTTCAGTACTGACACAGAAACTATCCAATTTTAAAAGCTTACTTTGATGCCAACATGTTTCTTGACAATAACCCGGTCATGATGTTTATCCTAGATTTGACAAATTCTTGCAAGATGTTCAAGTCTCGGGCACAGACAAGGACTACTGTCCTGGAAAGACTCAAAAAACCTGACTGCAATCACCAAAAAAGCCCCACATGCTAACGTCCAAACACAGCAGCATTTTGGGGCGGAACAAGCGTCACAACATCATCTTATGAGGTTGTAATTGTTAGGTAGCAGTTGCCTATTTACACATCAAAAAGTCACAGCACAATATTAGAGTTAATTTAGTCATATTATTGAATCGAATGAATGAATGAATTGTACGACAATATTCACTCTACTTTAAGCTCTGAGGAGCCCAAATACCAAGGGAAATATGTGGCTGGTTAGCCCAATGCTACGCTATGTTTCCTCTGCTGGTCACGCAGTTTACAGTTGGTTTATAATGAGTTTTATTTTTTACCAAAAACAGCTTCTTGCTATTTCTAAAAACAGGGTACATGAACCCTGTTTTTAGAAATGACATCCATCCTCCACAGCAGCCAGAGGTGAAATGGCAGTTGGGACATTTGATGGACAGTTGGACAGTTAAGGAATGATACATTTGAAATAACTCAACCGTGATTGGGCAGGACAGTGGACACACTAATGTGTTGACTATGTGCATTTTTATTTTTTTCTATTTTACACACGTGTGTGTGTGTGTGTGTGTGTGTGTGTGTGTGTGTGTGTGTGTGTGTGTGTGTGTGTGTGTGTGGTGTGTGTGTGTGTGTGTGTGTGTGTGTGTGTGTGTGTGTGTGTGTGTGTGTGTGTGTGTGTGTGTGAAATAGTTCAGAAATGACACTGAATGTGTTGAATTGCCTTTGACACAGCAGTGTGTTAAAAAAAGTACACATTCATTCTAAGAGTGTAATACTTTTACTAACACTATATATAGTAATAATATGCATTCACTATGACAATAGCATGCTATTACTATAGGAGTGTTCTAGTGTGTTCAAAAAACAACTACAGAAACACAAAATATTATTCTATAGTAGTACTATTTAAAATAATAGTCTTAATACGGAAACACAAAAAAAAAACACTATAGTAATACTTTTACAAACACTACAGTAATAATATGCATTCACTATGACAATATCATGCTATTACTATAGGAGTGTTCGATAGTGTGTTCAAAAAACAACTATAGAAACACTATATATTATACTATAGTTATACTATTTAAAATAATATAGGAATACTACAAAGATCTAGATACATAGTATTACTATTGAATTATTATAGAGCTACTATAGCTAATAAAATGGCACTACAGAAAAATCTATAGTAATACGATAGCTGGTGAAAAATACTATAGAACACTACAAACTTACTACAGGATACTATACAACTCTTATAGTGTACTATAGTAATACTATAGTTCATTTTCGTAAGGGCACAACAGTGGAACCTAAAGGTGTTGGGGCGTAAAACCAAAACAAAGAGGCTGAAAGGCGCTAATGATACTCAACTCACGGGAGAGTGCCTTTTATTTTACCATGACAATAAGACAATGGGAATTTGTTTTTGTGCTTTTAACATTAATAAGACGCTTCGAAGAACATCAGTAGATAGAGCTTGTTTATCAAAAAACAAAAAAAGTTCCCGAGAAGGTTTGAAGGTTTCAACACTTCCGGCTCTTTTTCTTCCCATAATTGCCATAATCTTCCCCATCTTCCAGTTTTGTCTGTAGTGTTAGATGAGGGGGACGCACATAAGAGCCCATTGTTGATGTAGCGGAGTGTCAGCTGGAGCAGCCTCGCCTGATGTCTGTCTGCAGCTGGTGTGAAGCAGCAGCAGCAGCAGCAGCAGCAGCAGCAGCAGAGGCACAGAGACACATGGAGACAGCTGGATACAGAACGACCCCCCCCCCCCCCCCACACACACACACACACACACGTTCCTCGCTCTGCCTCGGGTTAAAGCCGAGAAGCTGGAAGTGCCTGAGACCTCCCCTGAGCTCACCCAAGAGGCGAAACACTGGAGCACTGGAGCACTGCATTTTATTCCATTCTATTTCTATGTAAATTCTGCTATTGACTTTATATGTTATTATAGTTTTCCTAAAATAGTGTTTTTTTATTTTTGTTTTACTTTTATGTATGCACCATGATATCAAGTTAAATTCCTCGTACGAGTCGACCTACCTGGTAATAAACCTGTCTCTGCTCCACTGCGGCCTTCATAAAGAGGCATGCAGGATATTTGGTGGTGGAAAAAATGTAGGAAGGAAGACAGAGTGGGGAAAGGAGGTGAAGGGTTTCAGCGTCATCTACATGTGTACAGCAGACTTCTCAAACACTAGGCCCGCAGGGAGGGTTGGGTGCTATAAACACAGGCTTGTCATTCAGAGGGAGAACAGGTTTATAACCCATAATGGGTGTGACAGCTTTTAAAGACTGGTTTGGGCGGTTCTCGGCTTAAGGACACGGAAAACCAGCCGAGCAACACAGCAGGCGGTGGGAACAGAAAGGCTCTGCAGCAGAGGGATGCCAGTGATTATTCGATTATTCGTTAGTCTCCATAATCGAATATTATTTTTAAAAATCGATTTTATTTATATATTTTATTATTATTATGTATTTTTTTTTTCTGGCTTAGTTTCAACCAAAATATAGACTAATGCTAGTAATAGTATTACTAATTGTAAATGGCCATTGGTCACACCACCAGTTTGTTTTACTGTAAACTTGGAGGAAGCCTGCGTGCAGAGCAGACTGCTGCTGCAGCACGCTACACACCGGCCCCGTGTTTTCCTGCACTCAGGTTTTTTCACTTGATTACATTCCCTGAGATGTTACAGCGTCTTTACATTACTTTTAAAGGAGTCATTCTTCCGTTAACCCTCCTGTTGTCTTCGGGTCAAATCTGACCGATTTACTACTTTTATCAATCATAACTTTTGAGGCTTTTTGATATCCTTCACAGGAGACATTTGAACATATACAATTGCTGATCACCACTTTCATTGCATTTTGGATGATTTAGTGAACTTTGTAACACCATGGTGTTCCCGGACCGCCATAAAGAAAAGGAATTAGTAACCATCCAGATCTCACACACACACACACACACACACACACACACACACACACACACACACACACACACTTCTTTGTATATGTACTGCAGTGTTAATGTAATGGCAGTTAAAACAGGACCGGTCAAATTTGACTGCGAACACCAAAGTATATGAAGACAATAGGAGGGTTAAATGACCATTTGTCTGATCAGATACTCAGAGTGTCCTTCGATACCTAAAGAAATCGAATGCCTGCACGTCAAATTAAGTATCCAACATCAGAAACAAATTCCTGCAGATTTGAGGTAAATCTTATAGTTTTTGACAAAAGTAAAACTATGTCAAAACATCAAACTCTCACAAAGACTGCAGTATTTCACAAGTCTCCTTTATTCAGGCCTGTGCTTAGTAGCTCGTGCATCTTCACTAAAACCACACATAAAACGAATGGCGCACCTTTGCACGCGTAATGCTTTTTATGCAGAAGTGTAAAAAAATTGTGAGAGTTTGTAAAAAGATGCTTTCATAGTGTTTTACTTACTACACTGAATTTTCTTCCAGTTTGATTCTTCGTCCTCTGAAAAACAAATAATCTATGCGGTAATCTTGCGGGCAAAGTATATATATTATAAATATGACTGAAGACAGACTAAACTGATCTAAATGCTGATTTTATTTATTCAAACAAATGCAATTGTACAAATGACTAAGAACCAGCTTAACAACCATTGTTTTCACTATATATTACATGCTTTTCAAATACATACAAATGCTCTAAAAAAAGACGGAACCAGTGTATTTACAAAACCAACATTTACATACGGCTTCATTCTCTTGAGAGAAACTAGGAGCACCAGTCCATGATTTCCAGCATGGATGAAAATAACCATGTTCAAATAAACAAGTCTTCCTGCAGCGACTGATCAGATGTGGCAGTGACATTTAAGTGTGGGTAATACTCAGAATGGTGACAAGTATTTGGAAATTACAAACAAAGAGTATGGTGGGTGTTAGTAACAAGCTACAATACAACTGGCTCTGCAGAGTGTTCCAGGAAGTAGCCATCACCTTTTGACTCATTCATAACGAGTTCAATCCTTCATTTTTTTGTCCTTATCGCTCCTTGTCCGATCCTTCATGGTTACAGTGTTCATACATGTGTGTGGCGGAGGGTTGTTCGCAGCGGCTCAGTAACCCTCGCTTTGTAAAGTCCACTTTCCCTTTGTCTCCACCACACAGTCCACAGCAGGTCCTGGTACAGTTTCAGTGCATCACCACCACACGCACTCCCAATCCAGACACGAAGACGCTCCCGTGGGCTTTTTTTGTTCGGTACGATCACAGCGTTGTGGGGCAGTTTGGCAACAGATTCCTTTACTCTCACGAAAGTTAAGTTCCTTCATTCTTTGGATCCTCGCGTACAGAGAAAAACAGGTAAGTGCAGTCTAAGGCACAATGACAGCTTGTCAAGGTGTGTGAATTCAAACGACGATGACAGACGGCAACTACACTATTGTTCCCGGTTTTGAATCTTCGTGCCAGTGTATCTTATCGTCCGGCTCTGGGTTCGTGTGCATTTGGTCGCTGACGTGCGGGTCCATTTGGGTGACATCTATGTAGGATCTGGAAGAAACAGACAAGATGAAACACATTAGACCGATGGAAAAGGGAATGTCGATTGTGATTGGTTAAGAATGGATTGACCCTGGGCTGTCAACATTGTGCTATTTTATTTGAGCTTTTAAGTGCCAAGATTAAGAAACTAGAGCTGCAACAAATTGTTTCAACTATCAAAAAAATCTGCCTTTTATTTTAAGGATTAATCGAATGTTCAATAAAATGTCAGAAAATTGTGAAAAATGCTCGTCTCAAAGTATGTCTTGTTTTTTCAATGCAATACCCAAGTATATTCACTTTACTGTGACACAAAACTGAGGCAAGCAAGACATCTTTGTATTCGAGATATTTTCTGCCATTTTAGTGGAAGATTTAAGGACTAATCAAACCGAAATAGTTGTTGATTATGTTTTGTCTACAGGACACTAAACTAAGAGAAATAAGACGCACTCTGGTTTGCGTCAGGCGCGTTGTTATCAATCTCAGTTTCAGACAGATGTCAAACCCAGGGTCAATCATTCTCACCGCAGCACAGCACAGCAGATGCATGCAGGCATTGAACACAAGCATAGCCTTTGAATTTCAGGGGTCACATGTTCCTCCTCTGCCACACAAGTGCTCTCCCACCACCACAAAACACCCAGGGAAACACAGCAAATCTGAAATGTGAGATGATTTCCGTTAGTCCCTGCCACACTGCCACAGATCCAAAAACACATCACCGTCACCATGAGGGGGAGTTTTTACCCTCTCGTCTCTCACCCTTTCTGCTGTGCTGGGACTGATAATGGGAGGGGACGGGGGGGGGTTTATTTCTCTTGTTTGGTAGCATAGGCAACATCACCACGCCACTCTAAAGGCCGTGCAGGGAACGCCATCCTACCACGGCTCCGCCTCTCAAACTCTGGGGGACATCTGCGCATGAGAGGGGGCAAAGGTCAAGGGTGAGCGGTGCAATGACACTTTTTGGAACACAAGGCGAAACACTGGAGAGCTCAAACTGAAGTCAGACACTGAAGAGTCATTGGAAGTTGTGGCCAGAACATTGAGAAAGACATTAGCAGCAAAGAAGTGATACAGCTCCAACCAATTGTGAAAAAGCTCTCTCACCCAGTCTCGAGTATTTAGCTAGTTCTAAGAGAATAATCAACATTTGATAACTAGTCAAAGCAGGCTCTGTTCCCAGCAGGGAGTGATGGGAGCTATCCACCTGATAAGAAGGACGCCAAGATGTCCTCACTGCTCTCTGACACGGTTTGTCCTGGTATTATCTGAAGAATGTTTTATGAATGTTTTGGGCAAGCCGACTCAACTATCTGGGTCATAACTGTACACAGCTCTGGGAAAACAGCTTCCCACTGATATCAGGACAGTGGAGAGACTACATATCTTCCATTGCAAACTGAAGACCCACCTGTTTCGCTTGACCTAAGCAGCACCTAAGAGTTGACCTAAGCAGCACCTAAGAGTTGACCTAAGCAGCACCTAAGAGTTGACCTAAGCAGCACCTAAGAGTTGACCTAAGCAGCCGTACAGAACAACCTTGTTTGAAGTGTATATTTCAGGACTGTTGTTCTTGTCCTTAAGTTTGAATCTTATGGTTTATTTGCACTTATCGTAGGGCTGTGCAATTAATCGTATTTTAATCTCGGTTACGATTTTGGCTTGCAACGATTACGAAAACAACGTAATCGAAATAAAACGATTATTATTTTTATATTTTTTTTTATTTAATATTGGTTTTTCAGTTGAATTATACTTAAAGTTCAGGGTAATCAACTGTTAAAAACATACCGTTACATTTTTTTTTCAATATATGGATGTTTTCAAAGTAAATGGATAATCGTTTTTTAATAATCGTGATATCAATTATTGACCAAAATAATCGTGATTATGATTTTTGCCATAATGGCAGAGCCCTAACTTATTGTATATCTCTTTGGATAAAGACGTCAGCTAAAATCAATGAAAGGATAGTTAAAGAATGACAAAGCTCCTCGGCGGTTTGCCCGCATGAGGCAGGGGAGTGAGAGGAAAGGCAATATCTAAGATGACTAGAAGTAGAACTAAAAGCCATGTCTACGATGTGTGGGCCGAGAGGAAGGCAAACTATGGTGAGAGAAATGTGACCACGGTGACAACAAAAGCCGGCTGGAAGAGGAAGTAAGGCAGGCATGTTTTTTATAAAGAAGCCAAGCCATGCAGTTACCTTATCATACATGACAATGAGCGATCAGTCAAACACACTTCAAAACACGGACAAGCAAGACTATGGAGTCACGTTGCAGACAAAGTGAACGACGCGCAGGCTACGGGGGTTTCCGTCTACTTACTATGAACTACCTTTAGCAAAGGACACCTTACTGAGGCTGTGCCCTCTGGAGGAGTTTGGTCGTGAAGGGCTGGAGGAAAGCTGCCTCTCCCGACACCCGGGGGCGTAGGAGCAGGAGGAAGAGGAGGGATAGGAGGAAGAGGGCGGAGAGGAGGAGGAAGAGCTAGCAGGGAAAAGGGCACAGCGCCTCTGGCCTTCGGGGCTGAGCCAGGAGCCTTTTAAAAGCTGGGAGGCGCCATATCTATAAGAAAGCAGGGCCGGTGGACAGTTAGGGAGGAGAAGTCATCTTAAGCTCCGAGGAACTGAGTGCACAGATCTGATAATCCTCAGATGAACCTCGCTTGTAACCACATGGTCGTTTTTTCCAAACTTGAACTGAAGAAATGGTCCCATTGGCTACACATCAGAGCACAGTATTGTTGTTAAAAAACCATAAAGCAGCTTATTTTGTTCTGTAAACAGCCATTCTGGGTAATGAACAGTAGTGTTAGCTGTGGGGATCAGGAGGATCAGGGAGTGGCTTATTGGATAAGATGCTGAGTTAAAGCCAAGTTGGCCAAGTTTCTTCTTTCTCACCTGCTGTGGGCGGAGTGGCTGTAGGGCGCTGTGCTGTAGGAGTAGGACTGCGGTGCGTGCGGGGGCATGTCGTATTCTGACATCGCACTACCAACACTCATGTGACCGTGCCAGTTTCCACTCAAGGACGCTGAGGACACAAAAATGGTACAAGTCAGCATCCGACCTTCATGTGGAAACGGGGTCGACGGCACAATGCAGGAGACTAGAGATTCCCTGAGGACGTTTCTGTGATTGTTTCCGTTTTGATTTGTCTCGTTATAGCAGCTGTTATATCGTGGAACATTTTTCCACAGCGTTTGTCAGTAAAGACCAGCGAAATGTTATCCTTTTAATTTGTTATTGCCATCTATTAATAGTGATATGCAAGGATAGACATTCATAAAGAAATAACAGGGCATAGTTCCCTCTCTAATATCGATTTGATATAGATAATATTTTAAACAAACAACTGTATTTATTCTTGCCTAAAACAGCAACTTACAAGATAACATTTCAACACATTAAGACAAATTGATAATTAACCAGATTTTAACTGAATAGAGCAAATCATCTCAAGTTAACTAGCTTGAATCCTGCAGTTTCTTTTAACACATAATTGTCCACAATGCAGCGAGATCACATAATAAAATAGGGTTACGTTCGTGGCCGTGTCACTACTTAGTATATTGAATAAAGTGAATGTTGGTGGTTCCTTGAGCTGCTCAGCAACTACAAAGCACTAATTCTAATCTACCATTTGTTTTGTTTTTACTCAACATGGACCAATAATATATATCTGATGTATCGGGTGATCCAGCTGGAATCCATAACACACGACGCAGTGATCTCACCGGAGGAATAGGCGATGTTCCTGTGGTTGTGGCTCTGGGCGGAAGGCATGGTCTGATAGCCCAGGCTGTGCTGCGAGCCTCTGTCGTAGTCGTAGTTTCCGTACGCAGGCTGTTGTTGTTGTTGTGCATTGCGTTGGTACCAGCCTCTCAAATGTTCTGCCACGATGGCTTTCTGGAAGTTCTTGACGGGCTGCTCGTTGCCGCGGGGGACCTGGCGATTCCTGGGTGGGCGCAAAGTGGCGTACGGGTTCTGCGACATGCCGTCCATCTCGTCGTGCCCGTAGTGACCGTGCACTTCCTGGCTGTGATAAGTTGGCTGTGTTGGGTGGTACGAAGGATTGACGGTGTAGTGTCCCTCCATCTCGTTGTCGTACATGTACACTCCGTTAGCGTAAGGCTCTGGTTCTGGGTAGCTGGGGTAACCCGTCACATAGTAGGCCGTGGTGGTGGGTCTGGCTCGCGGTTGGTTGGCATGGCGATTGTCGGGCTGAGCCAGGTTGGGCATGCTACCCGTGTTGGCGTACATGTCTTTTCTGTGGCGGCCGCGAGCTCTGCGCCTGTTCGTGTGGTTGCCGGGGACGCTGTACTCCACGCTGGACTGGCTGGTGTAGGAGGAGCCGTCGTCGAGGATCTCGGTGCTGTTGCTGCGTCGGGCGGGGGTGAAGCTGAAGGTCGGCACGGGGGGCTCGGCCTCCGTCAGCTGAGACTGGGACTCCAGGCTGCCACTGCGCTGGCGGAAATGTTGTGGAACGTCCTCTGATCTGTAATAAAAAACACCAGTTAAAAACTTAAAGAGGCCCTTTTAACTTCTGTAACATAATGACATCACTACTTAACATTTGCACTTCTAAGATAAAATGGACCTTTATTAATCCCTGAGGGGAAATTCAGTAGTTCAAAAAGCAACAGGGTGAGAATGAAAAACACGATTCACACAGATGAGAGGAATAAAATGTAAGATAAAATCAAAGATACAAACAAAATGATATACTGTAACTTTAAAATAAGAAATTAATTAAATGAACATATATACACATTTAGGTCATATATAGATATTAGATATATTGACATGTATGACAGTGTGTATTTTATGTCCAGTACTTGTGACTAGGGATGCCAGTGATTATTCGATTATTCGTGACAGTCTCCATAATCGAATATTATTTTTAAAAATCGATTTTATTCATATATTTTTTTATTATTATTTATGTCTTTTTAAAAAAAATTCTGGCTTAGTTTCAACCAAAATATAGACTAATGCTAATAATAGTAATAGTATTAATAATTGTAAATGGCCATTGGTCACACCACCAGTTTGTTTTACTGTAAACTTGGAGGAAGCCTGAATGCAGAGCAGACTGCTGCTACACACCGACCCCGCCCCCCTGGTCGGTCGATTATTATTCGCCAGGGCTGCCGAATAATCGATTTTGATCATGGTCAGTTTCTGGCAACCCTACTTGTGACCCATTGTTGTGCAGCCTAATGGCTACAGGCACAAAGGATTGTCTATTGGCTAACACTCCAACAGACATTACGTAATAGGCTAAGGGGCGGGACATCTCTAAGCGGTTGACCAGTCACTACACAGCCGACCAGTCACTACTAGGGTTGCAAAGGGGCGGAACATTTCCGAAAAGTTTCCATGGGAAGTTTTGGAAATATTCTATGCAAAATCAAACAAAAAACAGGACATTTCAACAGATTTTTTTTAATTTTAATTTTTGTTAAGTAGAACAGAACAAGTTTTAATAATTGTATTGAACAATTATGTGTTTCATTGAAGAACGAAAACATGGAGGAATGCACAGTGCCTAAAGGGGGTGTGGTCTCAATAGCCATGCAGTAAGCAGTGTGCTATGGCATGGATATTCAAGTATACTTGAATGTCATCGGTTTGTTTTAGTCAAGATTATGCTAAAATATACTTTCCCCAACTTATCTATATATAAGTTCCCCAAGAAGTGCCAACCTTCAATTTAGAAAATTCTCAGTTTATTCCCATGGAAAGTTTCCATCTTTGAAAATTCCCGGAATGTTGCAACCCTAGTCATTACACAGCCGACCAGTCGCTACACAGCCGACCAGTCACTACACAGCCGACCAGTCACTACACAGCCGACCAGTCACTACACAGCCGACCAGTCACTACACAGCCGACCAGTCACTACACAGCCGACCAGTCACTACACAGCCGACCAGTCACTACACAGCCGACCAGTCACTACACAGCCGACCAGCTAACCAATCAGGTGTTTTCCTGTTCATGCTTTAAACTGCACACAAATGCCAGGATGTTTTGTAATTTGCACCAAAAAGAGTGAAAAAAGTAACGGAGTGAATGAGGGCTGTACCTGAGCTGGCTGCTGCTGTAGGCGTTGCGGGTGAGGAGGGGGGTGGGGGGCATGCTGCGGGCGTCACGCGGCTGCCTGGAAGCCGGTTTGAACAGGCTGCTGTGGCTGGATAAGGCGTCGCGGTGGCCGTAGTGGACTGATTCCTGGACCTGGCCGTAATTTAATCTGAAACGCAGATAAGAAGGAATTATTTCAGGGCATTCTGCTGTCAAAGCTGAAGGGGAAAAACACCCGGGGCTTGCTTGGATGCATTTAAGTGATCACTTACACCTGGATGGCTGCCGTTACATAGTCCACTGACCTTTCCTTTTATGCACCAGCAAGCATTATGACTGTATCAAATGGAAATAAATCTCTGAGGCTATAAATGTTTTAATACGAGGGAAGGAATTATCTATTATTTAAGTCTTTGTATTGAGTAGAAAATGTGCAAATGCAGGTTAAAAACGTCATGATTTCATTGCAATAACGATTTAAAAACAGCTTTGAAGCCGAGAGCAACACATCACACATATAATTGAGCAAACAGTCGTGAAGTGGCTGCCGTTTAAACTCCAGGTCCACTTTCCGGTTTCCCTTTTGTTGTCTGCTCCCTCGCAGGCAGCGACATGTTCTTTCCCATCTATTTTTAAAGCGGGTGCATTGGGCTGATAAGCGGCAGATTGTTGGAGAGGCAGGAGAAGGAGGGAGGAGGTGACTGGCAGGAATGTAACTCTGGATGTCTACAGGTCTGAACTAGCCTCATCTGCAAAAACAACTGTCAGACACGTTGGAGATTCAACGTATTAAAGGGGACCCATCATGCAAAATGCACTTTTTGACATGTTTAATACAGAAACACGTGTCCCCGGTGCGTCGGGGGACTCACACGGTGGCAGAAAATAAAACCCTCTCTCCTTTCCTCCGTACCCACATCTCTAAAACGGAGCTGATTCAGATTTGCTGAAACGGAGGGATATGAGGCTAGAATGGGTGATCTTTTGGTATTTTGAGCAAATCACTTCATAGACATGTTTTTTATATATTTGTATACATCCGAGACCTTTGCTATTGCCTTAACCCTTAGATGCATAAGTGGGTCTGTTTTGACCCGGTGACGTGGTTTTCTTGAAGTATCTTTGTAATTACATTTTTTTATCATTTCATATTCCAGCTATTCCTCAAAAAACATGTTTTAGATATCATGCCATTCACATTTTAAATATACATTTGATACATTTTAAGAAATTGTAGTTTTTGTATTTCTACCCCAAGCTTCCACAAGTGGGTCAAAAATGACCCGCATGCATTTTCTATGGCATCCTACGGGAACCTTTGATTCTTATCACCTGTTGCTGTCAGGAATACATTCACTGTGGACCACACAGACGACATCACAAGTGACACCTCTCAGGTAGATTATTTTACACAGCAAGATCTGATACCTGTCAGTATAATAATAATACATTATATATTTATAGGGCTTTTCAAGGACTCAAAATCGCTTTCCAACATAAGGGAAGGTTAGGGTGGGCCTATCAAACTTGATCAACCGGCATGGATTGATGGGGGGGGGGCTATGAGTAGACAAGAGGAGAAGAGATGAGTTTTGAAAAGGGACTGGAATACTGTGAGGGTCTCAGAATAGCGGAGATCTTTGCATCGATATGTTCAAAACGGTTTTTTCAAAATGTAATTTTTTTTTATAAATGTATAATAGTATATATAGTAGTAGTGAAAAAAAATATTTATATATAAAATATTTCTAGTGAACCAAAAATGGCATAAAAACACATTCTAATACGGGTGCTTTTTGAGTGTAGGGTCCAGTCACTCGTGCATCTAAGGGTTGCAATAGCATGATAGGTGACCTTTAATATATTTCTCGGGTGTCAGAGGTATCCGTGTACCTGCTGTCTGGCTGCTGGTCCGAGAGCCTCCTGTCGTTGTTGTAGTGGATGTCCAGCGTGTCTGCATGGTGCGGTCTCGGGGAATACTGAACCGATCTGGAGCGCTGCCTCTGGGAACTGAGCTCATCATCTGGGGGATAACAAGTGGTTCAAATGGTTATGAAATGCAGTGGGTAGGGGGAGGGGGGGCGTTAGTGAACACATGCACACTGGCTATGGCTCAGCACTCACCGTCATCCAGAGTGAGGCTGTCCGATAGGGAGCTGAGGTCTGAGGGGTTCACGTCGTCTGGTAACACAAGAGAGAAAAGGGATTGTTACTTATTCCACATAACGAGAGTAGTTAGTATTAAACAGACGATTACTTAATACGTTCAGAATAAGACAACCTGGTCAATGAAATATATGCAATGGAAAAAATCACCATGAAAATCTGAATAACGGTCCTATCTTTGACAATAGATGAGAAAAAACAGTCCTCAGAGAATCTTTGAAAACCAAAACATCGATTAGACTTGCTCCCCCTGCTGTGGTTAACGTACCTGCTATGATCAGCGAGGCCCTCTGGGTGGGTGTCCTCCCCTTCCTCACCCGGTAGGCGTTGATCTCCTTCTCGATCTCCTCCAGCTTCCTCATGGCGTCCAGGCAGTTGCTTCTTCTCTTTTTCTTCACCGTCTTCCCGAGCTCGCCCTCGTTAGACAGCTTGATGGCCGCTTCCACGATCTTCTGCTGCAGGGCGAACCTGCTCTCCAGATTCCTCAGATGTGGGTCCTGCGGGGAGAAACACAACCAACACAAGGTGAGATGGGGAATTTCCCGGAATATGAAAACAGACCCGTCAACGGAAGCAAACGGACTTCCAACATCTCCATATTCCTTTCACCAAATGACAGGTGGAACCCAGCTACACCTCACAGCATGTTTCATGCAAACATTAGGTCATCTAAGCCTCAAATTAAAAAAGGTAATATCTTAAGCCTCATTTTAACAACAGGGTATATTCAGGAATCCTGAAGTCAGATGTAAGACCTTTTAAGACCTTTTTTAAGACCCTTTCCACACATTTTAAGACCTCATCGCCACTTGGAGTACTAACCGGTTACCTTGGCGACACACTTTACCTCACATTGACTATATACAGAACTGATTGTCCTTCCTCCACTTCCTAACTTGCATTTCCCCATAACGATGTTTAGCAACCGGCGTAAACGGACCTTCGCACGCCATCAGTCAGTGAGCGTGCGATGTCCTGTTCAGATGATGTCAATCCAACGGGACGCCATAAATAAACTCCACAGAATCACACGACACACCTACGCCATGACTACATTCAGGCACACTGTAGAACACAACCTCTTTGGACACTTCATATACTTATTGAAAACAAGCTACAGAATGTAACACCTTGAAAAATCCTGTTCAATACTTTTTAATAGCCTTCATTTTCGCTGCATTGATTTATCAACTTGTAATACTGTTTAAGACCCCGCGGACCCCCTGAGCAAGTCACATGCTCTCTAGGTACCGTGTTTCCACAAAGAGTGACTTTATAGAACAGTGATACATCACAACGAAACACCCACCTCATCGTAGGGGAAAAGGTCATCAAGCTTGAACTCTGTCCCGACGCGGCGGCGTACGGGAGGAGCCTTCTCGCCCGTTGCCAAGGGATACTCTTTGGGCAATTTGCCTGTTAACTCCTGCAGATTACAAACAATATTCAACAGTCAGCCGAGTGGATATCTTCGGGAGGGGCTGTAATGTCTGTTGGGGGTTTTCCTCGTCCTGTAGTATGCTATATGTATGTATATAAGAGAGAGACACTCACTGCTTCTCTCAAGCAGATCTTCTTCAGTTCCTCAAGTTTCTGTTTCAGCGTGTCTTGGAGGTTCTTCGCTTTATTTTTCAAATCGACAACCTTGTCTTTCTTCTGTTCATCTGTGACTTCAGAGTCAGCAGAACCTGGAACAAGCAACCGTCTCATTAACTAGAAATGATAGCAATCACTCATCATAACCACCACCATCATCATCATCATCATCCTCATCCTCATCATCATCCTGGTGATGTAACATTAGCAGGTCCTGCTTACCGGCTGAGATGAGGCTCCCGTTGCTGGCCATAATGAGCTGGTTCTCTAAGCTGGAGAGTTTGATGATCCGCGGGGCGCAGATCTCCGTGAGGTCCATGGCGATGTCTCCTGAACTCCGGGTTGTGGTCATCTGTGACTGGAGGGGAAGAGGAGGGACAGTTAGCCGGAGGAAAGAGGGAGCAGCAGCGAGGGAGGGATTGGGAGTACTTCATTTTAATGATAGCACGCTGCAAAAAGCGGGCTGCTCCATTTGCATGCTGGGTACTCAAAGCCCGTTGCTCTCTCATCAATCAGTGTAGGCTCTATTCCTGGATGACACACCATCTGCCTCCGAGAGACACAGTGGCTGAATAACCTCATTTGACTGCGGCAGCACTCTCATCCATCTCCAGCAGGACGAGCACATCACACGGCGCTCATGCTGGATAATAGCCCGGCTGCTCAGCCAATGTGCTTCACAAACACAAACACATGGACCGCCGGCATCTTCAGCCGGCTCCTAACACTCTGACAGGGATCTCGGCTGTGGGCTTCATTATAAATTATTAATGTTCGGGCTTTTAAAAAATAGTATGTTATTTCTTTAGTGAATTGTATTTTGCTTTAAGCCTTAGATGATTTCTCTTAGGCTACATACAAGGCGCAATAACAGGGGACAAACCATTGATTGGAATTCTATTAAGATTGCAGATATAGATTAGTGCAATATCCAAACCGAGGAGCCGCAGTATTAATAAAGAAAAAAGATGTATAACAAAACGACAACAATATCAAACCAAAAGTATATTAACTCAATAAATCACAAGCAATAATGAATCACATACTTTTCTAAAATAAAAACAATATTAAAGGTAGGGTAGGTAAGAATGGAGAAACCAGCTCGAGTGCGCTAGAATTTGAAAGTACGAAGCCGAAAAAAATCTGCGCCTTCCTTCGGATTTCCTTGCAGAGCCCCTCCTCCAACACGCACGGACGCGCACACGACCAATGAGGGCACGAGATAAGCTTGTGCCCCGATGGAAGGCTGACAGGCAGGTAGGCCATCCAGTTATTTTAGCCGGCTCAGATGATTGGTCGTGCTTTGTACAGCGCCACGGCTTCCACATATGACATTTTTTAATGTATTTATTGTCAAAGCATTTCATGTATTCATTGCTATCGGGATGTCAAGAGCATTCCATGGAATATAACAAGTGTTTCTCAAGTGAATTACCTAGCCCACCTTTAACAGCAATAGGCACACCAAGTTCAACTATATTATTCTCCCTGTGCTATTAGCATAGTGATCAAAGTATTAGAGGAGTTAGAAGCTCTCAACTTAATCTACCAATCATGTAATCTACCAAACACAAGCTCTATCAATAACAGTGATTGTATTCATGTTAAACCAATGAAGCAACAGTTTCCAACACGGGATCTATTTACATTAAACTGGTGGCCTGTCACTTCCCATCATCACGCTGTTGACACAAGTCACAGGCAGAGGACCCGGATCAGGCAGCAGATCACATGGTGAACAGTCACCAGCACACCACGCTGCCACACTTTCACAATAACCTCATGAGCTTCCATCAGTCCATATTCACACCGAGAGAATGGGTGATGAGTGCGTTTCAATCAGTGTGAAAAACAGGTCAACAATATAGCTCGTACGACGTACATCATAGTAAAGGAAATCACTCTAAATCAGGGGTGTCAAACTCAAGGCCCGGGGGCCAAATCTGGCCCGCGACTTCATTTGATGTGGCCCCGCAAGAGCTTGCCAAGAATATAATACGTTTATTATACGGTTACAGGCCGCTTTACGGATGCATGTTGCCCATAAACTACATGTCCCACAATGCATCTTGTTTTGTGACATGCGCACTGAAGAGACTTGCAATTATTTGCCCTAGACTTCTGCTTTCAAACGTAGTTAGTTATTACCCTATCCGATAATAATCCAATTCAGAGGCAATAATGTAATATAATACATTATTTTATATATATATATATATATATATATATATATATATGTATTTGTATATAGTCTTAAAGTTACAACCGGCCCTGTGAGTGCAACCATAATGCTAATGTGGCCTGTGATGAAATTGAGTATGACACCCCTGCTCTAAATGAAGTTCATGACAGTGTCAGTACTTGTAAACTATACCGAGAGGAACACACTGTGTCTATCAGCCAATCAGTACAGCTCCTTAAAACATGTTGTATCAAGTGTAATGTACATGTTGTATAATGAGCACATTTCTATCTAATATATTGGACATTTTACTTTGACTTCCTCTTACTCTCCATGTTAAAATATTTATTTATTTTTAAATTCCAAAATGGAGAAACTGTCAGAAAACAAAATGTTCGCCGCGGGATAAGAAAGTATTCTGATAGGTAATTTAAAATATGATCAACACACAGACACATGTCGCTGGTCTGTCACCAATGTGAGTCACTTGCGTTATAAGGCAAGATGTCTACACACTTGAGTACTAGAAGGTATTATTAGATTTCAAACTGCATCCGAGTCGGCAGGAACTGTGGCGAGAGAAAGTGTGAGGAGAAAACAACAGACACTCACTTTGCTCTGCTTTCTGTCCAGGTAGAACTGGTGCTGACTGATGGCCATCACCCAGATGGTTTTAATCAGAGCGTGGCTGGCATACCACGTGTGAATAACCAGACCGGTCTGTCCGAACGTTCGCTTGGTCACTGTCCTTCTGAGAAAGATAGCAACGACATAACACAAACATTCAGTGCTGCTCTGAGACACAACACAGCTGCAAACACGGGTTGATAAACAAGTCTTTAATTAAGTTGGGTTACGCAAAGATAATGGTCTAATTCAATGTGTGGCTGTTTCTTAATTAATTAACTGAAGAGCAGACGGTTTAACAACAGCTCTGGTGGCTGAGAGAGACGCACGTGTGAAGGGCAGAGGCCTTTAAACAACAGGAAAACAGTCATTGAGCAGAGCAGCCATTAACACGGTGTCCTGACTGGCCCCCGCGGGCTGTGGTGCCCTTCACAGTGTGTAAGGCGTGAGATAAGGACATCTGAAGCCAGCTCAAATTGGAGCACTTCAGACAAAGGGGGGAAAGGACATCAGGTAAGATAAATGAAACCTTTCTCTGACCTGTGCGGGTCGTTCACTTCCACAGCAAATTTCTTCTCGCGGAAATACAGATTCTCCAACTGCTTCCACTGATACAACTGCAGAGAGACAGTTGGGAATAAAGGGGGGGGAGGGGAGGGAGACATTACAGATCCGAGAGTATACACAACACAGGGCTATTGATTAAAATGAGGCATTGCTCCACATTAACAGAGGTATAACTTGGCTGTGAAGCGCAACAATGTAATCAGAAAGGCTTCCCAGCACGCAGCACAGCACCGTTTTCCTGCTTAACTTGCAACATTAGAAGAAACAACTAAAGCAGTGAATGGGCTCAGCGGGCCCGCCGGTCCTGTGTAAGGTAGTCAAACCGAGCCAGGCAGCAAGCCGTACTAGTTTCTCATTTCCTTCTGCTGCGGAGGGAACCAGAGGACGTGTTTCTGTGCGTCAGGATGAAACGTCTGCTCCACTGATAGTGTGTTCAATAGACTCGGTCTGAGCCAGTGGACAACTCTTCACTGCTCAGATGTAGGTAACAAGAAGAGACGCAACAGTGGGGCGAGAGGTTATGTAGGAGAACATGTCTGTTTGACCGCACTCCATTCTAAAAAGGTAAGAACTTAAATTACTTCAAACAAAAACTCAATAGATAACATCGTACCCAGGAGGTCAACTGTGCCGGGGGTGAGAAATGACGATAAGCAGAGAGGACATATTTAAACTTGGCAGTAACTGTAACATTACACTTCCCCGCAGAGTGGCCCTCAGTGACAGACTGCCTGTAGAGCAGGTTCACTTTTAGGAGAACGTTAAAAGGAGCACAAGGAGAATAAAAACATTCAAACCCCTTGACTATTTCAAACAGCGAGTAATTGGACACAATAAAAAGGCTTACCGTGGTTATTTTGTTTTTAAATCCGTGCTGAATTCCCTCCGGCTTGTATCTGTAGAGTTTCCCACAGGGCTAGTGCTTCCTCGAACAATACTCTCTTGTCTGTTCTCAGGGAGCCAGATAGGTGTTGCAAGAGTTTCAGCTGAGCAGGCCACGCCCCTTTAACCACCCCCTCTCCTCTGACATCACAGAAACATCACAGATACCTCAGGAACTGCTCGCTCTCTCTCCCTCCCTCCCTCCCTCCCTCTCCAAACACAGCCCACTTCCCTTTGAGTCAGACCAGATGAGCAGGTTGTTCACAAGCTTCTGCCAGCCCAGGTTTTTAGAAGATTTCTCCGCTCCACTTCCCGTCACATGCAGATAAGCGATCAATCTTCCACAGACTGTGAATGCTCTCACTTCCAGATAGGAAGTTCCTTGCTTTTCATATTGTAAGTGGCGCACAAAGCACTGCTGTGGGGCTGAATTAACTACCACCATGTCCCCCAGCAGGGCAAACATGTTAGGAATCTGTTGCTATGGCCTAATCATTAATACCAGGGGCGAGGGTGCACTCAACTGCCCATACATGCACTTTGCTCCAAACACAAACTCATATATTTACAGGCAGTATGCGCGATATCCGAAAGCAGTACGAGTATGAGAGAAGAAAAGAGAAAGTAAGGTATTTAGTATATAACATGAAGGTGATGACAGTGTTTCCCCACATAATTAGATTTTATTTGTGGGGGCACCGCCCCGCCCCCCGGCAAGAAAAGCCAAAGGACCCAGGTGGCCCACGCACCCACCCTCAAATAAGAAAATACATGCGAGTTCTTGGCTACTGTAGACAACGTTCGTGTTGCTCTGTGTTGCGTTGTTAATGAGTGAGACACCGGAGTTGAGGATCTGTGGGGTTTATTCTCCCAACAATATCATTTAGGCCTTTAGCAGACGCCTTATTGCAAAGCGACTTACAGTGACCAACTACAGGGACATTCTCCCTGGAGTAACTGAGGGCTAAGTGCCTTACTCAAGGGCAGAGTAGTGTAGTTCCAGGCAGGATTTGAACTCGCAACCTTCCGATCATCAGCCCACCTCACTATCCATTAGACCACAAAAAAGTATTATATATTTTTTTTTTTTAAATGTATGAGATCCATTTGTGGCAGACGATATTTAATTGTGCCGGCCCGCCACAATTAAATCAATGTATGGGAAACATAGTTTAACTTCTGACTTATACTGCTATTATCCATTTAGTATTTGTCATATCGTTACTGTAATTAGTTTAGTGTGTAAATATTCTCCTTATTTCTAATTTGTTATAATAGTCTTGTTGTTGTTATAATGTACTGGTATTGGCTCCTTTTCTACAACTCATTCCCCGTTGTGTGTCTCTGCACTATTTAAATGGAAATAAGCGAATTCCTCGTGTGTGTAAACCTTCTCTGCAATGAACCCCAGTCGATAGCGATCGTCTGATTTCTCGTCTTTATTACGGTGGGCTCTAAATGGAAAAAGAAGCATGGGTACCGCCTTGCCTCTAAAAAGCTCTCATCACTGCAGATGAGAGCTCACCCCAATTCACACTCTTGAGTCACCTCATTAGCGTCAGAACAACCGATCTGAAACAAAGGTCTAGCCAATGAACACACACGTTCACAGCATTAGAGATACTCCACACCAGCGTGCCAGTAACAAGATGAAACTAAAGCCATTGCCAACATATTTAAAGGGCCTGACACACCTTTATCTCTACGGTCACAGGTCGTATACTTTACTCTTAGTTCCTGCTGTCTTGGATGCTTTGTAGGCTCGTAGCTGTGACCTTCCTCTGTGCACGAACCACCATGTATTACCAGTTGAGGGTCAGAACTTGCTTTAGGAACCTTTTTTATTGGGGTTTTAATTGCAAATGTACCCATAGGTCTGAGGGTAACTCCGCCTACTGCATCATCTCTCTTGTGGGCACGGGGCCGGAGGGGGGGGGGGGGGGGGGGGTGTGGGTTGGCATGCATGTGTGATGTAGATGATACGCTGTGAATAACACTCTTTTTTTATTATAAAAACTTAACTTTAATATAAATATCATCTGGCGTCTATCTCAGAATTGGCCTTGCGAGGTTCAGGGCTGATTTGTTGAGCCATGTTCAACCCAAGAAATGGCGATTTCATTTAAAAAAAGTATGCGTTTATTAACGCCAGCTTAAATGTGTTTTATCACAGTACAGTTAACACTTGAGTGAAGCTTCAAAGACATGTGTACGTGTGCAGTTCCTTCTTTAAACTTGATCTAGCATGGGTCATATTTCATACTATATGAGTCGTATACAAAAAAAAACACAACCGTAGTGCACAGTAGATGCATTTCATTTTTATCAACAATGAAGTAACTCTAATATTCTTACACACTGATTTAATGGGGTGGCCAACCTGAGAGTTGCTCTTTAAAGTGGAAACGCTCCAAGAAAGTTGGACTACGTAAAAAAAGTGACTCATCAGTACAAGTCATAGGTAGAGAAAACAAAAGCAACAAAGCGTTCCTGAAGCAGGAGACCGCCAGCTCCGAGCACGCTCATGACTTGAGTAATTACACTGTATCTCCCGTCTTTAGTATTTCATCTCCCTTTGTTTTTGCCAAACAGTTCATTAGCGGCAGAGAGCCAGACGTGCCTGTGGTTTCCGAAGGGATCAGGCTGTTCGGATCCAGCCTCACACCCACTATCCGAGGAACCCCAGGGCCACGAGTCCGCAAAATCATACACGGATGAATATGTCAAAGGCTGACTCACACGCTCGTACAGAAAAAGATCTGCCACACCCTCCATGGACCACGTCACATTCCCGCAACACTGTACGTTGCACAACACGTTGATTTAGGTTGGGAAGAGAGAGCGGAAGAATATTTGCCCTACTTTTACGGGGCGGGATGAAGAAAACAAAAAAGTGGAAAGGATTTTTACTTCAGCTCTTTAGGTCCCAGGTCCTTATTACCCAGAGGCTGACACTGTCCCTCATAATGCACTGAAGATTCATTCGGGCTCTGCTGGCTGACCATGTGTGAGGACCAGCATGCGGTCTTGGAGGGTGTCCCATTACCCACTGGGAGAGTGTCACCCAGAGAGGAGGAGAGGCAGAAAAGTCCCCGGCTTTAATTCAGGGAGAATTGAGTCTCGACTTGCCATCTGCTTCATTCCCGCAGTGTGTCCTGCAGACATTGAAGCACTGCTGTGTTCAGTACATCAAATGAATGTTTCCACCTACGGGACAGACCGTTTGGCATCTTGTATGCAGTCTGTGTCCTATTTTGGAAGACACAAGCTACGCCTTGTACAGTAGAGTAGACGGTGCTTACTTACATCTACATGATATTGAAATATGATAAAAATCTCAGTATGGATTCGTATATTATCCCAATCCCAGAAAGCACAGTATATGGTTCAGGCAAACTCTGTTTTCAAATAGCAAGAACTGCAGAAATGTCCTCGCTCACAAATGATATTCTACTGACCTTACAAAACATATTTGTCCGGGGCAGATCTTCTTTCAAATCACCCCAGTTTCAAATCGAGCAGCTCCATGTTCAATAAAGACGGATGGGACTGGCAGCATGCGTGCAGAGAAGACACTGGGAGGTTAAGCTATTCCAGTGGCTTTCAATCCAAGTACTTTTCTATAACTACACGAGTACTGAGCTCTCCCCGGAACCAGCTCTAGATCCAGCCCCCAGCCCCCTACGCAGATAATTGTTCTGTATTGTTTGATCAATTGTATTCCCTCCGAGACACACACATGCATTAGCATAAAGAACACAGCCTGCTGAGAGGGGCTGGGCAGAGGGCAGGGAGGGATGGGCCGGGTGAATAAAGGGGCTGTGAACTGAGGCAGGAAGCCCCATCAACATTAAATACAGAGGACTCCCTAAAGGCAAAAGAGAGTAGCTATACATTTCTATTGGTTGGAGGGGTCAGAGACTAGTCTGAAGTGCTTTTAGCACCCCAACACCCTCCAAATGCCCACCCACCGGCATGGCGGAGTGCCAGTCCCAGGGGCATGCTGCTTCCCCCCCAGAGAAACCATAATTACAGCTTCCACAGGGAGGGTCTGGAGAGACATACTGTGGCTGTGCCCGTTAATGCCTCGGAGTAACAGCACACCCTGCTATGTCAACACGTTCCTGCCGTGCAACAACAGCTCCGTGTAATGAGAGAGGCCGGGAGAAACGCTTGGTTGGGACACCATCACACAACGCGTCTCAAACAAACAGACACGACAAGTGCCAGCTCAAACATTATGAAAATATTTCATTTAAGTAGGCATCAACCAACCGGCATACCGTTAGAACGGGAAAGGGAAAGTCATTGTTAAAAGTGAACCGTTTTTTACACTTAATTATTGGATCTCTTCAGTAATAAATGCGAGAGGTGGCCTTTACGAACAACTTGCAAGAAGGGGTGTTTTAAGTTCCTTGCAACACTAGCCAATGATGAGCTTCTATAGTCAATAAAAGACACTTGTATGCCATTTAATCCAGAGTGTGTTGCTATTTGCACATTCCCCCTTTAAACTTTGCACGTTGAGTCGATTTATATCCCTTTGACAATTCACTCCACTGTTACTAGTTGTTCTGTGTTTGCTCTTACACCTACAGCCTTGACTGCGAGCAGCACCTACTGATACTCCAAAATGTTTTCCCCATCCGTCTTCCTCTTCCTCTTCCTCCTGACTGACATGGGAACCAGGGTCTTAATTACACCTATTTACTGTGTGTGTGGATCATTAACCAGCGAGCAAGAGGAGATGAAAGCTGTTTCCAACCAGCCATTCAAGTGTACATACTTCCAAGAGAAGTTTAAAGCAAATAGGTTTGAAATAGTGTTTTTGGTTCATTACAAACCAAAAAAAGATTTGAAAAAAGCAAAAAGAAAATACAACTCCACAAACAAAAATAAGACAGTTAATGTAAAAAAGAGTTGCTCCAACCTTTCTTGGCTTGAGTTTATCCTGCAGGTCGTACTGTCCGATGCCTTTGTAGCTGACTCCCAGCCACCACGGTAATCCTTGCTTGTCCTGCAAGAAAGCACACACACACACACACACACACACACACCCACACACACACACCACTCATTAGAGGTAGCTTTATTGGTGAGGGGGTTTGAAAAAGGGCTGTTACCAAAGCAATTACCCCATTAGGCTCCCAGCAACACAAGAGGAGATCAAATACATCCAAGGCCTTAAAAAGCCCCTGCAAGCCTGACTGAGTGGTTTTTAACGCCACCGTCTGATCTCCCCAGACACCTTGATCTAACGAGGTTTGGTTGGGAAAGTGAGTGGATGCATGGAGAAGGGAGTTCTAGCTAAACTTAACGTCACTATGTGGAGTCTTCATGCACGTGTAGCTGCGTTCACTGGATAAAGGGTAAACGTAGGTTTTATAGGGCTGTCCATTTGGTTAAAGAATCTAATTAGGATTATTTTGAGTGACATTGCAAATTATGGATGAAATGATCATTTTTGAAGCATTATTCACATCACCATAGAAACAGATATCGAATTGATCATCGTGTGAATTTTTTGTATCAGTCTGGAGAATACTGTTTGTAGGCCAGGCCACACTTTATAGATAAAAAAAAAACCAATCGATTCATGGTGCAGCCCTAATAAGTGAAGATGAAATGCGGAGAACAAAGGAAGCCAGCATGTTGACAGAAGCTTGTTCAAGAGGTTAAGCTGCTTTATGACTGGGGGCAGCACTGTTACCTTCACTTGGTAGTAATGGACTCCGTATGTTGGCAGGGACTCCACCAGCGCCAGATACCTTCACAGAAAGAGGAACAGGTTAGCGGGAAACCCCTCCCGTGTACACTTCATCAGTGTCCACCGGTGGCTGTGGTTCCGCAGGCGGAGTGCGCTTTAAGCTACAGTCACTGAGGAGCCACGGCCATCTGCAGCGGCAGGACGATCGATTTGTTTCCGGGCCGTGACGGAGTGCATTGATCAGTTCAAGGGCACAAATCACCCGAGCGTAAATGACCCAGGGGTTGCTCCGAGTTACAGTCCCGGGAAAAACGCAGTTGGAGGGCTGAAGCGTTCGACTTCTCTAAAAGTTTTCTTTTTGCAATTAACGGTAGAAATGAGGACGGCACACGGTTGTAGAAAATGAAAACCATCATTTATTGCTTCCTCTTTACTTAAGATTTCCTTATGCTTGTTTTTGTTTACAAAGTAACTGACCAAGAGGAACATCTTGATGAGAAAAAGATAAAACACATTTTGAATAATACCGTCATAACTCAAATGAAATCTGGTTTGCATTGTAATCAGTGTTTCCGCCAGACCAGGGCTGAGAGGGCGTCCACCCCGAGAGCTGGGGGAGGGGGGCCGTGTGACGTCACGTCTGAATTTTGAGTTGAGCCGTCCCTTATAGATACTATCTCTTTACGCATCAGTGAAGGGAACTCCAGCTCTTCTTAGTGAGCCGGATCAATTGGCTCGGCTCACGAAGAAGAGCCGTCTCTTTCGGCTCCTAAACAGTTTACCACGGAGCCTCAGTTTCGCCGCTGCGAGGCTCCGGCGCAGTTCACGCGCATGCCCCACTAGCGCCCCCCCGTCAAGGCTCAACGGCAGTACACTTTCCGTCACAGGAACACGCTTTGCTGGCGGCGAACAGAATCCCACCAGACTCCTTCGCCCCTCCCACAGAGGGATGTCCTTTTTGGCATTCCAAGCAATAAAAACTCGATCTTCTCTCGAATTATTTATTTTTTTGGACGCCCTCGGCTCGAGTTCAGGGCGTTCCGAGCTGAAAAAATGACGGCAAGACGCCCCAACACTGCCACTCTGCTTGTATATAACATGTAGTGATCTAATAGAGGAGAAAATGAAGTTCATCTCCGGATGGTGGGAACATTGACTCCTGTAGAATTCATAAAGAGTAACCGATTGCTTTTGGTTACACTCCTATCAATTAAAACTGTCAATGTTGCTAAGAACAAATAAAACAAAAGCAAACCAAATAACATCACACAGCCTAGATATGAAGCGGGGGAAACACAACAAGCCAAGGCGGGCCTGCTGCCCACTTTAAGAGCCCCTCTAATTAATAGCACATTCTGGCATGGTGACAGTCAGCCACCTCTCACAACAACAGACACAACACTGCAGACACCAGGGGTTAAGGGGGGGGGGGGGGGGCATCAGAAGCAGTAGTGCGTAACACAAGTCAGTCACTGTTGAACTTACTGCACAATGGCTTGTCCTCTGGTCAGTCCCTTCAGCTTCTTGTAATGTTCGATCACTGTGTCCTCGCTGCAAATGGAAAGATGAAAACCCCATTGAGTGTTACACATTCCAGCCCACAGAGGGGTTGTGAGTGGGCTCTTCCCTTGACACACATTCTGCCTGCTCATGCAGTAAATGCAGTCTGGCCTACTTGCCAGCTGATAGCTCTCATCTAACTTCTCCTGCATAACGCATCCCATTTACTTCCCACTCTAATCATCCCTTTTTAATAGAGGAGAGAGACTGCAGAACTCGGCCGAGGCTTAGTGGACGGACAGAGACAACAGAGAGGTGTTTTCATGTGCTCACCAATGCTTGTGATTTTAATTTGTGTATTAAACTGAGCCTGCAGCAGCCTCACGTGACCGGTGAGCAGAAGAGGGGGGGGGCAACAACAGCAGTGTGGATTGAACAGACAGATAGGAATCCTTTAGATAGCCAGTGGCTGTCAGCACCTCCCGAGCACTCGCAGGGCTAATGTGCAAACGTAATTAACGCGACCCGGGCTTTAATTAGTCACCTCATCAGAGAGGAAACCGTCTGCCAAGTCTCGGGATGGTCTAGTTGGCACGGCAACACCCAAAATGGTTCTTCTGGGGAAATAAAGGCCTTTTTACAACCAGGTGGTCCTGACCACTGAGGTGAGTCGACCGCATCTTGTAGGGGCTTTACAATTTATCAGAGGTGTCAAAGAGGAACTGGTGCCTGGGCGACGTGGCACAAGCCTCGTCTTAAGGTTGAATGTTGATATGAGTCTTTGCTGTAGAAGATTAATTCCTTTATCTTTTTACTTCAACAAGCAATTTGTTGCATTTTAGAAGAACACTAATAAGCAGCATATTGACGTTCATCTGCACACCTTGACATATGGGAGGTGATCAGGAGAGGACTCGTGGTCCACTTGGGTTACAAAGATGAAATGTTATGGCAACAAATGAGATTGTATGAGTCGTTATCATTTTGTAGAACAGCCAGAGTAGCGGGATAAGGGGAGGTGGAGTCGCCGCCTGCTCTTATCCGTTTCTGTATACATTTGGATCTGAATGATAGCGTCTTCATGTTAAGGTGACTCGAACCTTTTAGAAGAAGTAGGACACAAAAAAACACAACTGAAAACTTGTTGCGAGAAATGATGTAATCGCATTATTAAACAAAGTTAGGGGAATGTAGGTCAATTGAGACAAAGCCAGTGTTTCCCCTAGGTTTACTGCTTTGGGGGGGGTGCTGCCTGAGCGGGGGGGGGGGGGGGGGGGGAGCTGTGGATTATTGTTATTGATTAATGCATCAGTGTTTCTTAGGGTCAATAACTCACAACTTAAAATGAAAGCGTTTAGTTTATTTAATAAGAGAGCACATGTCCAATGTGAAAAGTGACAGTAGATATAGATTAGTTGCTATTTGGTGCTATATATATTTTTTTTTAAACACCTTGAATGTCAGGGCAATGGTAGGGGAAACACTGAAAGCACTTCCAATGGTGTGGCTTATTTGAAGCAAACGTACGGCATTGCATTTCTGTTGTTGTTCCTGGTTTATTCTTGCACTTGTTGTAAGTCGCTTTGGATCAAAACATCAGCTGAATGAAATGTACTGTAGTGGTAACCGAATTCTATATTTGTCCTCACTTTGTGTAGCCATAGAACCTTCTGGAGAAAAGACTGATATTGGTTAAAATAAACATATCAACCGCCATAACTCACCAGTAATTGAGGGACGGGTGCTCCTGCAACACTCTGGTGGGCAGAACTGGGATCTGCTTCAGGTGAGATCTGGCAGCCTCGGCACTGGAAAACAAGCGTACACAGCTTGAATACAGAACATGTATTCATTCATAATAACAAGGGTCCTTTATAGTTACACATCTATGCTTTGGATACGAGAGAGAGCAAAGCACCAACATGACACTGTTGATTGATGAGAGACAAGTTATCACTGTCCAATGACTAACTCGACACATCCTTTACACAAAGTCAGTCGTTATGTTCTGAAAAACAGAAACAAATATGTCCCAAAACGTAAAGCACTACGTCGTCGTTGTTTCACTGCCGGTTGCTCCATACCAACATGTGGACCTTAAGGAAAGGGAGATATATTAACACAAGTATATCAACCTCAAAGTCTGAAGCTGTACAAAGAACCTTTCTCCACGTGTTTGTACTTTCACAATGTGGTTTGAATTTCTATCTTAAGGCCTGGCAGCAATAAGTCATGTTCGCAAACCTTTAGAAAAGGTGCAGTGGCAGGATTATATGTTCATCTTTCTTATCTATAAAAATGTGTACTGCTTGCCAAAACTAAGCTCGAGTTTCATTCATGTCTTGCCAGATTTCATTTACAAAGCCCACGTAGATGCTTTAAGCCGTACAGAGCCCTTTAAGGGACTTGGCAAAACATGTTTTAAAAAACACCAAAAGCCCATTTCATGCAGGTTCTCAACAGTCATGCACACGCAGGTAAACCACTTCATATTGATTGACTTGCACAGATAAGCTAATGATCCCACGGCAGAAGCAACAGGTTTGTTTAACCAACGAGCCAAACATGTTGAGAAAAAGGCTTCAAGTTAAAAAGAGAAAACAAACCAGCCGTGTTATCTGTACGGACAAACTGTGGAGTTTGTTACTGTCAAGGTCTACGATAGTGAACTATGAGTCACTCCAACATCATGTGGGAGGGAGGTCGAGGTCTACAGTTTCTCTGGACAAAAAGGGCTCTGGCTTTGAGGGCCAGTCCACTAGAGAACTGAACAAAAGCCATTCACAAGCACTTGGCAGCCTCTCCCCGTGGGGAAAGTATTGTACGAGCACCGGTGCTGCTGCAAAACAGCCCGCGGCCTCCGAGACAGAAGTCCAAATGTGTAGGTCAACGATCAATGATATACAATATTAGAACATCCCCAAGGGTTGTGTCAGCTAGAACAATAGAGTGGGGCGGGGATGACAGATTTTTGTCGAGCAACCTGGAAGTTAGCGTCGCAAAGGGCTCCCTCTACAAAAATAATTGGGATTTTTCCATTGGATTTTGGTTTCTTAAGCAAAAAACAGAAGGTCTTTGGATACTTGATGCTTTGTTCAGCAGGATTATCTCCACAGTGTAATACCACTAGAATTGTTGAAGACCAAATGCAATCGCAAAAGTTCGAAAGCTAACAATAGCCTAAAAACAAAGCACATTAGTCGTACTGTATGGCTGCACATCACCACCGGCAGGCTAAAGGTGGATACTGCTTGGCGTTAAGTATCATTGGTCACTTGTTAGTCACTGCTGTCATTATTAACTTATATATTTTATGTTGTAGAAACATTTCAAGTGAATGCTTCAGCTTGTACTAAACAGTCTATATCACGAAAATCGTAAAAAAAAAAACTGTTGAATTCAAGTGTGTTAAAATGCTAACTCATTTCCAGGTGTGACGACTCAGTCCTGCACCGCTCTAAAGCCAACATAACAATCAGTTGATTCTAGGACAATGGCCATTTGACCTTGGACATCCATTTGTGCCTCCTTCTTTAACAGATGATTGGAGTTTAACAGCCGCTGACATGGGGGGACATGGCCATGATGATCCAGTTATGCGAACCAGCTTACTAAACAAAAACACGGGCACTTGAATCACTCTTCCCTGTAGCTACCTCTCCTAGGTTGACTGAGTTCTGCTGGCACGGCACTTCGCTGTGTGTTTGATGGCATACATTTTATGGGGAGCTGGGGCCTGGTGTTGTCGGGGTGATCTACTCCACAGCCGCGCTGCCCCGTCAGCAATCTGGAATTCATTACTACGTCTGTTATCTCTCCACAGCCTGCAGCGCGGGGGCAATTCCTACACCCGGTGCAGCCCAGCCCAGCGTACCCAGCGTGGGGAGAGATAATACTCATGTGTCAGCTATTCCACTGCGCTGAGACTGTGTGGAGGGAACACAATGAGAGGGCCTGTTGCTGTGAACGAACCACTAACTACAGGCTGCACCTGCAAATAGAACTAAGCACTAAAACTGTCTGGGTGTAATATTCTTTCCGTGGATAAGATTCAAACACAAATGATATTGTGTTAATCAAAATTGTATGGCAGTTATTTATACAATATGTTATTTTCTGCCGGGAGGGATCTCTTAATCAAAAGCATAACAAAAGACAGGGTTTGCTGGTATTGGGAAGTAGCGTGAGATCCTGGGAGTTTGACATTGAAGTCAAGATATCCCAGTTGTTGCATCATCCGTTGTTCGGGGGGGTTTAACCAGATTATTTTACCATAACAAACGGTCCAGGTCACACGGTTAAAAACTGTAACTTATACACTCAAATATTTACACACTTAACTATTGAAAATGTGGCTTAATACTGGATAAAAGGGTGACAACAAAAACAACACAGAAAAGGACTTTTAACCTCGATTACATTGACAGAATTCGCTGGGTTTGAAAATGATTAAATAAATGTGGGATAATGTGAGTAATCAACATATATAACATGCCTTTAAAGCTAAGTTTGGTCATATTTTAGAAACACTTGTTATAATTTGTTGAAATACTCTTAACATGCAGACAGCAATAAATAAATAAATAACTTTGACAATTTCTGTTGGAAAAAAAGACAAAAACCTGGGCTGACCTGCCTGGTCAGCGCTCTTACATATGACTGCAGTGATACCAGGTGTTTGTCCTAAGCGGTACTCACAGCAGCCATGGTCATTGTTTGCATTCATTATGGTTATTTTTGGGGAGTGGCGTTAGAGGGAGGCCTCAAGAGACGGGCACTCAGTGGTGCCAACTTGGTGACTTTGTCGCAAGATTAAGCACCTTATGGAAATAGTACTGCTAACTACTTTTGTTTAAAAAAAAAAAGAAGAGTGGTTTCCGATTTGAATAATTAAAAAAAAAATCCGATTTCAATAATTAAAAAAATCTATCTTACTGTTTTTAGCTTCTTCCATGTTACCTTCCCAAGCTGTAATATACAGTGGTGTATGTGGTACTGTCTGTACCTCTTAAACTGCTAAAGACAGAGTTAAGGACATGATCTATAGAGTGATTTCCTGCCGTTTTCTACAATCCCTTTAACCAACCTCTTGAGAGCAGTTGGAACTTGTTGCAGTCAGCTATGGATTACCCCTCCACGTGGTGTGAATCAGTACGGTAAGAACTAAATGCAATGCAAAACTGACATAGCAAAAGAAATTGGAAACCCGATGGTGCATTCATTCAATGCACAGCAGGGGGTTGGTCCACACCGCCTCGACAACAGTGAGTCCTCCTGACGCCAGGTTGTCTGCCATTGGACAGTGGGTCTGGCTCATCCCTCTTAAGGCAGCTGGCTGGAGGAGGAGGAGGTCTCCCTAACTCCTCCACAGCTAATCTCGCAGCTCCAGGGCCCTTTTGCTCATACAGTGCAGAGACATTTATATAATATGCTTTATGAGGGGAATTACAGGGCGTGTACTCTTAGAGAAGAAGGTATAAAGCACAGTAATGAAACACTGCTTCAGGACAGCAGGGGATGCAGCACTTCGATAGAATAGTGCTAGATTTGTGTGCTCCAATCAAGTGAGAGAAGAGAAGTTTGAGGTAAACAACTTAACTGTTTTATTAAATGTGTCACAGCCTAACGTCTAAATCAGAATGTGCAGGAGAAAGTAGTATCTGTGCAAAGAAAGATATTTTGGAGACACTCCTATTCTCGTTGATTCTTCCAGATTTGTTGGCAGGTCGTCTTTTACTGTGCTTTCAGATTCAGTACAAAGTGCAGCCCATCCCCACTCCCACATGAGATGAAAGTGCAGACCACACACGGCACTTCACACTGAAGTAGTTTGTAATCAAAACACTGAGGAGGCATAAATCTGCACCAATGACGAATAATGAACATTTATCAGGTCAATCATGCCTGTGTAGATAATGGGGCGCTTTAAGAGCTTGAGAAAGTGCAGCCAAGTTTTTTGGAACAGAACAAAGGCAATGATTTTGACAAGGGCTCAAACTGCATTTTCAGCATTGCTTGTATCGCCATACAAACAGTACACGTGCAATTCCTTACAGAGCACACATCTTTGTTTTAACATAATGGACAGGGAGGCCTTTAGAGGCGCCGCTCTGGGACAACACACAGGTTGTGCAGCTTAGTCACTCACTCAAAGTGCTTTTTTCCAACTTATCACAGCCAATGCCCTTCACTCCTACGGCTGACAAAAAAACAACACACCTTATCAGCAGGTCAAGCCTCTGAAAGCAAACTCCACGATGAAAACATGAGCAGAACAGACTATCTAAGTTTTGTACAGAGCCTCCCATCAGTGTCATGGCCCAAATCTTCTATACACAACGTCCATGCATTTGTACAAACTGTTTGTCAGCTCATATAACATATACTAGGAGATGACGCAATCACAACATATCAGAAAACCAACTTGTTGCAAGTGTAAACATATTGCATGCGCCAAAAGAACAGCCAAGAGATTTTAATAGACAATGTTTGGCAGCAAGCCAGCAGGGGGTTCAGGCCAATGTCACAAGAACAAACCAAGGAAATTATTAACTAAAGGAAGTATAGTATAAAACAAAAATCTAAAACGAGTCAAGTTGAACATTAACAGGCTATATACAGTCATCATTTGTACACTGAGCACTAACCAAACAACTTGACACACCAGGCCCTGCAACATTGAAACACACACTAAACTTTACAAATAGGTAACAGATGCCCGTGTTAACCAAAACAGCAACCATATCAACGTGTAAGTACATATAGCTTTTAAAATACTAATCTTTACATGTACAGGTGTTTTGTTTTAACTACTTTCAAGCCAATGTATCCTGAATTGCTCCCTCAAAACATGTTTTAAATGACAATACAGCTTTGCACGTTTCTACATTTATTTCGTTAAAAGCGTTTTAGGTTATACATTTGAAAACGTCTTACCTTGTGTATTCTCCTTTAGCCTCCTTAAAAAGAGGGAAATAATACAGTTAGTAAAAGCACTAAGGGAAAATGCAATACGTATTAATTGATTTAACGTAACTGTTATGCTAGTGTTAGCTACCTGAACCATCTGCTACAATAGTAACTTTACACGATAAAACATCAAAACATTTAGTTTTACCAAATGTTAATTTATCTAGTACTGGAGATAACACTAACTCAAAAAACTGGCACATTTAAAAGCACATTTTAATTATACAAGAGACAGTTTTTTAATAATAGCCCCAACCTAAGCACCCTCAGGAGAGACAACCGTTTTCAAATATTACCAACCGTCTCCACTCATGTTGTGGGTGAGTGACAAACATTTCAGTGCAGAAAGCCTGCGATAAACTCCTTCTTACCTGCAATGCGAATGCGGCTAACTTGAAAACATTTTCACTCTCCACTTCGATGGTCCCCTGTTGTAAAAAATGTTGAAAATTAACGGTGTCTTTTCGTAAAAACCATGCGCACACAAAGTGCAGCCCGTCCGAAACACTTGACTTGAAAATCCTCCTGTCCCGTACCTCGTCCCACCGTTACCGACCGAACCACTGCCGCACACACAATACAGTGTGTGTGGAACTATCCCTGAAGTGTGTTTACTGCTGTTCTGCAGCGCCTGGGTTAGCCTTAATTTTCTACAGGCGACAAAACACACACTGGTCCCCAGTAAGACTAGTCGAAGGTCCTGCCTGGAGCTACAGCCCCCTCTGTAAAGTGGTACGGTCTGAAAGCAGGTTCAACAGTCTCCGTCTCCCATGGTGACCAACCAGCTCTCCCCGCGAAAAAAAAGCTGCACTGCAACGTCTAATCATATGCTGCATTCAAGTGCTCCTCGTACGGTTCCAAATCCACATACAGCAACTACCTTCCTAGAACTGTATCGATATGGCTGGTACCACACTTTGTCCTTTATTTGAATTTTAGCCAACATTACACAAGTGACTGTATTACGTTACTTTTCTTACAGTCCGTTATAATATTGTGTGTTACCATACTAAAATATCGTTGTATTATTTCACTTTGAACTATGTTATCCAATTGTTGTGAGGAAACACTTGCTACAAGACTCAAGTGAGGATTTACTTTGCTTTAAAAGCTACAACATCTATTTAAATCAATCAAAACAAAAATACCCCACTTTATCCTGATAATAGCCTTAACCTGTAACTTTTCAAAACTCTGTAAGTGTTGAGAAATACATTTGAAGGAAATACTAACAGTTGCTGTACTTGCTGATCAAACAATAAAACAATTGCTTGCATGACCGTATGAATCATACATTTGCGTAAAAGTATGACATTTCAAACAGCACTTGAATGCAGCACTAAGAGCAACAGCAGTGTGCGTCAAGAGTTTCAAAAATGTAAATGTTGTGACATTACTGAGACACTTATTTTTTTCAATAAACAGTATGGTATGAATCATTTATATATAAACACAACAAAAATATCCAACATATTGATAATCTGACCATCAGCCCCAAGTTTAAAGAAATCTGTTGCCCATGAATCTGTAAATGAAGACATTTTTCCTTTCAATTGTTGGATTCTAGACATCTTATCATACTATCAACTAAGGTGTTTAATGATCTGGAACTGAAGGATATACAACATTGAATTACTAGGATATAAACATAAATATATGCTTAAATAATGCTTAAAACACTTACATTAGACACTAAAGATTTAGCGTTCAGGAAGAAGAGCTCCACTGTTGCGTTGTCTTTCAAGTAGGTGATTTTCTCAATGTAAAATCTGAGAAGAAATGTATAGGTCAATACATTTAGCATTTAATCAGAGACTTAATAGTAGTGAAAGAGTTTATCAATCACATAAAAAGCATGTGTAAACTGTTGCATCGGTGCCACCTGCTGGTCAGGACATGCCTTGGAGGCCATAAAGCTCTCAACACACAAATCATATTCTTCTTATTAGGCCTCTCCTTTCTTCGGTATAGGCTGACGTTACTAATAAAGCACAGCAGTATTCAACATTTGGCAAGCTTTTACAGTAAAAGCACTCACCTCACGAGGAATTTGAGTTCCAAAGGGCCCGAAGTCTTGGAGAAGTCATGATCGAGGACTTTACGATCCAGCTGGAGCCAGTTATTCTGACCCCTGTTCAGGGAAAAAGGAACAAATCATGTGTTGAAATACTGCTATCGTAAAGGCTTCTGTTAAAAAGGTTCTTAATCAACCAACCTCTTTCATTTAAAGAAAATGTACTGTATACAAAAACAAACACACACTGCTAAATGTTTTGTCTGTAAAAAGCCTGTAAGAGTAGGAAATGTACTTACGTGTCATCTATGTAGCTCAACCCAAAGTATTCCTTCTCCTTCAGGGTAAAATGTGAAGCCACCAAATCTAACAGCTCACGGGACAACAGCTTGGGCTGTAAAGTTTTGATTAAAAACAAAGACATTCAGTCAAGATTAGAGCTAAAACTAACAATTATCTTTCTAGATTAATTGATGAATCTTATGGTCTATAAATTGTCAGAAAATAGTGATAAATGTCCATCCTCTTTTCTTAAAGTCCAAAATGATGTCTTTATATATATGTATCTTGTTTTTCAAGTTCATTTATTCTTGCATTTTACTTGCACCATTGTGTCACCTTGTCTTTTTGTATGCCTTGATGTCTTAATTATTGTATTTTGCACTGTTGGAAGAGCCTAGGATTTAATATCTTCATTGCCAACAACTACGCTGTATTGTGTATATGAGCATAACACTTTTGAGCCTTTAAATATTTTGAATCCAAACCCCAAAGATAGTAAGTGTAATATGATAGAGAACAGAGAAAAGCAGGGCATCTTCCTATTTGACGGGCTAAAACAGCACTTTCTCCCATCTTGTATGAAAAATCACAAACGATTAATCTGTTATCAAAAAAATCGATGATTATTTCTTCTATAATGACTTATCAATTGGTCGACTAATTGATTTAGCTTTAGTGTAGATCATTATTAAACTAAGCGGTGTGTGAGACACAATTTGCCTCAATTTGACGAGGAATCTAAGCAAAATAGGAACCACAGGATATTCGATTAGGACTTCTTTACAATAATTAACTACAGACATAATTCAATCCTACAAAATGTCAGCGCATGACTATAATCTCACAGGTCTATGCAGCCTAGTTTGTGCCTGAAGAGGCGAGCAGAAAGTGTCCTCTACCTGAACCAGCAGCTCCAGCTTCCTGTCATCGAGGAGGTGAACCTGACACTGACGGCCCTCTGTCATCTGCAGGAGAAAACACACGAGACATGACAACACAGCCACTACACAAACACACTATCTCTCCACCTCTCCACTCAAAGCTGCTCTTCCACTATTTCAGCCCAGGGGATAACACATTTTTCTCTCGAGTGACTCACCTGAATGTCCTGTTTGCCTTTGTGCAGAATGAATAGGTAAAAGGAGCCACCACCATCCCAAATATCAAAGTAATTTGCCTAGATCCTCATCTTTATCAGTGTAAAGTGTATACAAGCTAGATATTTCAACCGTAAATCTTTATAGGTGCACCATGAATTATAAAAATACTCTGAGTTCCTCCACACATGTCTTTCTCTCCCACACGTCCTTCCTCTGCAACAACACCGGTCTAAAGAAAATCCCTAATGTCAAATTCCCAAAGACAATGAAGTGCCACTGCATAGTGTAATTGAATTGCAGCTGCATTGTCTAAGCTGATGAATGGCTTTAGGATTCATTCTGTTGCACTCAGCAGAACTGCCTTTCAATGCAGGATAAGGTTTACATATTGTGGGGATGGATAATAGTTATATTTCATTGTGTCAAACTTCTGCCAACGTTTAGTCTCATATTCTGTATTTAAACATTTTGTATTCCTGTGTCTGAATTCTGATGACATGGTGTTTGTATCATCTGCTGTTTGTAAATGGAATCTCTACTGTTTTGATTGTAAAGAAAGAGCTTTACACAGTGTATGTCTTATAGTGAATGGCTTAAATACAGAGGTCGTGAGAGGTCATGTTAGAAAAAAGAAATATGTTGATCTTTAATTAAAGGTGGGTTAGGTAATTCACTTCAGAAACACTTGTTATATTCCATGGAATGCTCTTAACATCCCGATAGCAATGAATACATTAAATGCTTTGACAATAAATACATAAAAAAATATCATCTGTGAAAAAATGTGGTTATGTTTTCTTTTGCCAAGATCGTTTTGTCTTTGTTTTTGTAATACTCATTTTGGCCACAGGAAGCTGAACATTTCATGTTTTAAAGGCTTCTTTAAAGAAGTCACATTAATTCAACATCAGGGGCAGTTCTAGGGGGGGCCAGGGGGGGCCAGTGCCCTCCTAACACTGACCTCTGACCCCCCTGTGGCCCCCCTAACAATGTTGCTGTAATGTGAGATTGTGCAGACACCCTTATGTAAAGTAGAGATGTAACTGTTCATTGCCTTTATTTTTATATAAATATGGTGTTAGTGCAAACATTGCACTATAACATAAGCTGAAGCTAACAGTAATAACTATAAGATCAATCTGAAATAAATAAGTGTACTGAAACAAATACCAATAACTGTATTGCATTGTTTTCTTATGCGCAATTACTTCATACTGTCTAGTTCTCTTTTTCGTCCTGCATTTATTGTGCCCCCCTCAGAAAATAACTGGCCCCCCAGTCAAATTGGTCTAGAACCGCCACTGTTCAACATAACTGGCTTACACAAAATATATACTTTGATATAGTGGAGTTAACGAAAAAGAGACAGCAGTGCATGCCAGAACCATTAAGTAAACCAAAAGCACCCATTTCCACCAGGACTGTTAGATCGCTTTTACAAACAAAAACTTATTTCATAAGAAAAGTATTGGGAAGATGCTTTATGATCATCTTCCTGGCAATAATCACTGTTATGTGCTTTTCTACATTGTTTCTTCATAATCTACTAATGGTTATTCCTGACCGTTTTCAACAGCTTCATTATGTTCAGTTACCATCTTAAATTGCAGCGACTTAATATTTTACAATGAATAGGCATTTTTTGTTTTAATCTTTAGTAACATGTGCTTGCCTCTTTATGTCGTATTTTAAGACTACTCTTTTTAGTACAGATTTCATGGAGAAGATGCAGATATATTCGATTACACTGTGAAACTTCTGAAATACCTCAAGCATTGAACTTAAATGACTATGTTTGTTGCCTGGCTGCTCTTTGCTACTCTTTTTTGTTCAGTTAAACACATGTGGCATCCAAGTGTTTGGCTCCTGTGTTGGAAAGTGACGGTCACGCTAGCGTCCAGCAAGAAGACGCCCTCTGGCTCCGAGTGTAAAACATCACTATTCTAGGACATTGTTCTGTGCACCACAACAGAGCTGTCGTTCCACTTTATACGGCTCAAGTTGCTTTTTCACTTAGTTGTTTTTCAACGCCCTCAAACACAGTGAGATTTTAGGGTCTGCGGCTCAAACTGTACTTCTTAACAAACGTTTTAATATGCAGTCACGCTAACTCGCTACCTTTTCATCTTAAGCCCCACATTTCACCACGATACCATCTCAGAGGTCCTTCAAAGGAAAGACTAACCCTGACCAATAAAAATAATAAAACAACTGAAGCTAACCTCAATATAAACCACACCTGGATTTAATGTATCATGACATGCAACATAACTCTGGCAACACATAGTTCAATCTGGGATTCATGATTGAATTAACCCTTTCATGAATTGTTGTGTCTGTCCAGGGCACAAGCCTTTCCCATTTATCAATGCTGCATTGTTGCAGGGCAATGACATCAAAACATAAATGGACAAAGGCCTTTAGTTAACAGTCAAGCCCACAGCCAGCCATTGAGTGTAAGATTTAACACTAAAATATATGCATGCTACTTCAAATCCAAGTGCTTTCACCTGAATGCTCAAGGACTTTTCACCTAGGATTTAGTGCATCTTGTGATGTAGATATATTGTAGAATATTCACAATTAACTTAACAACAAAGAACTGGCAACACTTCAAAGACAGTTTCTATATTTCAGAGGCTGACAGATCACTGCACTCAGTCCCAGAAGAGAGGACCTGAGCTTCAGAGGACCTGAGCTTCAGAGCGAGGTCCCAGATGTTAAAGGAAAGGTCATCACAGTGACAGGGAGGTCGTCCCCCTTAAGCTCTGTCATTACGGCCCTGATGGTGCCCCCTTCACATGACCCCCAGCCCACTGACCTGACCAGGATGAACTGGGGCCATCATGCATTTCTACTGCCTTATGAAGCAATAGGTAGACCTGGTTAAAAAGGTAATGAAGCTACAAAATGAATGTAGTGGTTGCATGTTAACGCATCTGTAATAACGATCCAGCAATATATAACACAAACAGGAGCCTTTCTGCACACTCAGTACTTTCACTTTCATTCTTGAAGGCAAGACCTAACTTTCTAAATCACTAAATTCTCATTCTGAAACGGGAAGAAGGGAAAACAGATAAAAGGGATCTGATATTTGTGCTTCTTCTTACACCTCATTTCAAGATAACACCAGAGATTCAAAGGGCTGTTCAAAGAGTTTCAGGTGTTGAATGTAGTTTTCACGGAAGAGATTTAGGGCCAGCCATCCGATATGGAGAATAACGTCTAATTTGTTGAAGCTAGTGGTTCAATTTGTTCTGCAAATTATCGACATTTCGACATAATCTCAAAGTAAAAAAATCCACACTTGTTTATTGTCCTTAGCCCATTCATTCGTTCATAGCATTTAAAGGGAACTGCAGATCCAAATAACTATCTTAATGTAAATGTTCTCAAGTGTCACCAGCTATTTTTAATTGATACTTTATCTTTGTATTTGTATCGGTAAATAATGGGGGTAAATATAGCTCATAGCCCCTAATACATTTTCACATAGCAATACACTCAGACAAAAAGAAAAATCAAATTAGAGAAACCTGACCATTTTCAAGTAGAGTTAACCCAACAGACAGCGTTCAGGTGTTCCAACAATGCATTTCAAAGACAACTTTCTCCTCATCAGCCAGACGGAGAGATCAAACGGCCGGTCATGCTGCTTTCTAATGACTGCCATATGCTGAGGGAGAGACCCTTGTTAAAACACAGGCTCTGTGACTCACCAAGAGCCTGTGTCTCCTCACATCCACACAATAAACACATGCATACACTAATGAGCCAGATGAGGATAAAGCACTGACTCAGATTATAAGTAATCCAATCCATAAAAGTTCAATTCAAGAGATTCATCTGGCACTCAGTAATGAATCCAACATGCAGCCAATAAAGCAAACAAATAAAAACCGCTGTATTCAAACTATTTATACAGAATATTTCCGCTGCCATGGCTCAAGGAGCTGTCATACCTGGTAGCATTTCCCAATCGTGAACCAGGCATCTAGGAAGCGCCTGCAGGGCATCAGCCCGCTGTTGTACCAGCTCCTCAGTGTCTGATGTGCCATGCTCCAGACAAGCTGACTGCCCGACGCCACCAGGTCTTCCATCCCACGTATGATGCGCACAGCCATGGTTTTAATGCCTTTTCCTACAGCTGCTGATGACGCCTCAGAACCGGGAGAAATGTGCAGACTACTTTGTTGTGCTCAAGCTGAAAGAAGCATGTACTCTGACACACACACAGTGTCCTTACTATGTTTCCCCGAGCTGATGTAATGTCAGTGAGAATCGGTGCTCTGGAGAGGCTGGAGCGGAGCAGCGTGCCTCAGGCTCAGTGCTGGGCCCCGGTCCAAAACACTGCCTCATACAGTGCAAGGGAGGGCAGGACAGAACCACGAGGCTCTCGTCTCCCCTCCACATAAACACATTTGTAAACAAACAGAAACAAACACAGACTGGCCACTCCAACTTTAAAATCACTTTCGAACACAGTAACATTGTGGTGAAAATGTTTTGTTTTTAGGCCATAAAATCAAGTTGCACCAAAATATGTTCCTTTATTTTTGCTCTACTAAGGGAACATGACCTCATCTTTTATTTTATTGTTTCATTTCAGCATGTATTGTCTAAAACAATGGGTGTGGGAATGGTCTTGTCGCTTTGCCTGGGCTGTGGGAGCAATTTCCTGAGGAGACCAGACATCTCCACCCAGTATATCGTGCAGGAACAGTTAACTAAATAATTGGTCCTGTTAGGATCAGCAGGGAGGGTAGAACTGACGGGGGAAAACAAAAAATGCAACTGCAGGAGAAAAGATCTGGGGAAGGCTTTGATGTTCGAATGTAGACTCACAACCAGACGTCTTTGCTTTGCACAGCTGCAGTTATTAAGCAACATGTGGCACACAGGCCGCACACCTGACTCAGATAAACAAGTCAGAGAACACTGAGAAAAGAGGAGATGGGGCAGCTCTCAGTGGAAACAATATCCTGCTGTGTGTTTATGTGACCCCAATTCTGAGAAAGCTTAAGTGTCCACAGACAAAATAGAAGGGTGCTATTGAAGACAATGAGCGTAATTGTCTGAGTGAATGTAGCCAAAAGGCTAGAGGCGTAGAGCTGTGATTTTTTATTAATATTTCTGACAATAATATAAATGAAAGTAACTATTACACACGGCATCTATTGCACGTCTGTCCGTCCTGGGAGAGGGATCCCTCCTCTGTTGCTCTCCCTGAGGTTTCTCCCATTTCTCCCTTTAAACTGGGTTTTCTTTGGAAGTTTTTCCTTATACGATGTGAGGGTCTAAGGACAGAGGGTCTAAGGACAGAGGGTCTGAGGACAGAGGGTCTAAGGACAGAGGGTGTCGTATTGTCATACTGATATTATGTACACACTGTGAAGACCACTGAGACAAATGTAACATTTGTGATATTGGGCTATATAAATAAACATTGATTGAATGATTGGTTGATATTAACCACATCAACCTTCACATACAGTTAGTTATCGTTTAAAAAACTTACCACATTGAAACTACGGAAGCCCTGAGAGGCAGGAGAGAAAACTAAATTGTTGACATCCATTTTTTATCTCTGTCTGTTCTTGTTATTATAATTTGTTTCTGTTTTTATGACCTAAGAACAGGTCAAATTAAGAGAATAACGTGTTTGTAATAGTCATTTCGGTCACAAAAGGCTGAAGTTCCACAGTGCCCATTTCACTAAATAGTAATGAAAACATTCATGCTTTCCTCCAGGACTGTTTTCAAACACAAGTTAATTGTGTGACACACACACACGTTATGAACCTTAGGTTTTAGATTGCATGGAGAAATTAAGGTTTATCTGAGAAAAACACAATTGCTTTTACTCCTATAGAGCATATCCGAGAAGATATGGGAACATTAAGGAACGTAGAAAGATTTGGTTTTACCTGATCTTAAATTAAAAACAGAGATAACTAAACAATTTAAAGAGGACCTATCATGCAAAATGCACTTTTGTACGTCTTTTATACATGAATATGTGTCCCTGGTGTTCTAGGGAACTCACCAAGTGTCAGAAAACACAACCCGCTCTATTTTCCTCCATACCCAAATCTCTAAAAAAAGGGGCTGCAACGGATCTGATAAAAACTGATCCAGATTTGAACAGTGTCCTGACGTCAGGACGGTGGCGCTACGGCTATTGGTCCAACTCTCCACCTATCAGGGGAATGAGAGGTTGGGCCACGGCCGGCCATTGCCGCTTGAAAGCGCTGGAGACGCTGTAGTACATATGCCAGGCCTGTAAGTGGCGCTGTAGTCTGCCACAAAAGCAGCGAAGAAGACTTCCCGCGCATGGTTGCCATGGTTGCCCTTCTGTTTATTCTCCGCTGTGGCTCTTTTTCTCCCACTGCTGTATTTCAATGCAATCCCTCCCCGTCGAGGCAAGCACTGTAATTCTCTCCGGTTAGTCCACCAGCAGATGACAAACACCCACCTCTCCGCCTCTTCCAAGGAACGAGGGGACCGTGTGGCAGAGTTTCAGTCAAGATGTCCGTTAAAGTTTAAATCTTCCGGACAAAATTAGAAAAGTGCCGGTCAAAGGTCTTCTTTGTTATTTATTGAGCTTTAAAACAAATGAATAACGACTCTATATAATAATATAATCAGGCCCCTGGCCAACTTGGGGCCCCAAGCGACATTGTGAGAGATAATTCCTGTTTATTATTATTATCAACATAGTTACTTTTTTATACAGTGAGGTAAATGGTAAATGTGCATGTATGTCGTTCAGTATGCGTTTACAGGTGAATACGTCTGCATTTCCTGCCAAATACTAGCCTCAAAAAGATTAAAATATAATTAATGCAAATAAACTACTACTAATAATAATCATAATCAATTCAATAATGTAAATACTATATTATTTTATTATAATATAGTTGTAATATAGTCAAGACAAAACATGTTTATGACATGCTCAAAAACTGATATTTCTTAAATCTGTATTCTAGTTCCCTCTGTCAGCAATGTATCAACAACTACACACACATGTCTACAGTATTTCTCTGTGTTGTGGTTGACATGATGATGACTGCAGGAGTTGAGGGGAGAGGCTGAGCGTCACCATGAAATGTGCAAATTGACATAAAAATGAATAAAAGGGGAAAAAATGCTCCATGTTTTCTGTTATGTAAGCCAACTAGACAGACAGACAGACATCACTCTTCCTCCTGTACATTAGCAGACAAGAGGCATCACATACTTGAATGAATGTTAAATAAAGAATGCTGGAAATAACTGCATCTCCATTAGCCTGTATGCTCTGCAGAGACTGCCTTCTTCATGTCGTGAATTGCAGCTGATGTTTTAATATGGCAATTGGCAATTTGACTTATACAACATTCGCAAGTTGTACATTTGACTTATACAATAACCCACCTTCGAGTGATGCTCTAGTTTCTTCATGTTTTGTTTTTTTCCCTCTTGGGCTGAAACTAGGCTTGTTTGAGACACATTGCGGCTCGCCTCGAAAGTAGACGAGAGTAGCCGATCGCAGCCGGGGGAGGTGTCAAAAAGCTCGTCTTAAGTCGGACAGCTCGGACTCGGAGTCGGCTTGACTGGCTGGGTTTGCAATGGCGGAAATTCCATTTTACCCACTGTAGACAAAGGTGATCTCCATTGCTTTATATAGGTTTGTTAATTCAGTCATGATGATGAACCACACCAGTGACTGGGTTCCATCATTAGAAATGCTCCTCCCTCTTAATGTTTGCAAAACTGATAGGTGACAGGCTACAAATGATCAGTCCCTTCAGATCCGCACACATGAAGCTTCATGAGCATGAATTGAACAGACCTGCTGCTGTGTTAATTCTTTAGCTGCCACTTTAAGCTTTATGATGTGTACAACATGGATGTAATTTGATTTAATCTTGCCATTTTAAATGATGTATTCAATAAATAAGGTTAAACCAAATCATTACAATAGATTTTATTTTAATGATTTGGTTTAACTTAAAGAGAAACTTTATTGTTATTGCACATATTACAGGTACTGAGACAACGAAATGCAGTTTAGCTTCTCAGGTGCAACAAGCAGTGAAGTGGAAAGTAATGTTCACAATCTACAGAATAACATATAGAATGAATTGAATGATGAATAAACAGTGAGGGGTATGAATACACTAGATATCAGCCTGTGAGCAGTATGAACAGTGTGTGTGAATATGCTAAGATATATAAAGTATGAAAACGGTAAGCAGTATAGTATAAAATATATAGATATTAATTTCATGATGATAAACATTGTGGAACAATGATGAAAAATGGGAATGGATGTGGCGACGTAAAACTGACACAAAACAACAACAAACGTTTGCCAGCCAATGGGAGAGCTTCATCAGCAGCACGTGGTAAAAACCACCAATGAGCGCTCAGCTCGAGATACCAGCGAGCCGTTTCCCATCAAGCATTTCGCTTCCGCAGCTCGTGGAGAGAAACTGCGCTAACTCGCCTCGCCTCGCTCTCAAGGCTGCGGGCGTCTTTGTCCCGCGAGATTTCAAAGTGGAGAACTGAGCGGAGAACTGCGCACAGCAGCTGAGGCCCTCTGGGCGGGGCCCCCTGCGCAAGGCGAGGCCCCATGCAGCCTGCGTGATTGGCCTGTAGGGAGGGGCGGCCCTGAGTATAATAAAACACGGAGGAGGGAGATCTATTTTTCTCCCCCTCTTCTGACTTGATCAGAGCACGCCCCCCTCTCCTGCAGGAGGGCGTGGTCGGCTGCAGCTCACATAATCTGCCCCCTGCAAAAACAGGGCTGGAGAACAGCAAATACAGCGAAATGAGGCATGGCTAAAATGCATGATCTGTTTGGTATTTTGAAAACAGAAAGGTATACATATACCTTATATAGGTATGGCCCTACAACATATCATTTAAATATAGCATGATAGGTGTCCTTTAAATTAGACTCAGGCAACACATGACCACAATTGTTTTTTCACACTGCCCTCTCAGGGCTTTCATACGCAACACTGCAGACAAGTAATAAACAAAAGCTTAGCGCCTGTCACAAACAGTCATGCATCAAATTGCTTTGCTGCATGCAGTAACGCATGTGAGTGTAAATCCGCTCTGAAGCTCACATGTTGGAAATAAGCCTATTAATTACCACACTTACGCAGGCAGTGAACTGGCTACACTGAGCAGTGGTGGGCAGCTGTGACATTGGGCGTTTATAAAAAAAATGGGATTAAAAGAATATCTAAAATCATCCTGACACAAGCCTTTCCTTTATTGTAAACTGTACTGTGAGGAATAGTTCAGCATGTTGTGCTTATTTGTTTTATTGCCAAGTGTAAGATGAGGAAATGTTTACTACTGTCGGGGAATATAAAGCCAGAGACAGAAGACAGTTTAGCATAACACATAGGAAAACAATTGACACCCCCTTTAGTCTTATATGTAAGTAAACATACAGTCTTCTGAATCTCTGGTATCTTCTCGTCATGGTAGGGTTGGCGAAGCAGAAGGTACCAGAAAGTGACGGCACTCGGACAGGAAATAGTCCCACAAACAGTTTTATCTCAGACTATACTTTTTATCAGCGTTTCTTCTTGCCACTTGTTCGCACTGTACGGATCAATCGAAGGGCCATGATGTGGAGTTCACGCTGAGCGTAAAACAGAACCCCCAGTCGGTTTCTATCCTGAGACACATCCAATAAAGTTTATTTAAACAAGGCATGCGAGTCCTCCTCAACAATGTTGACAAAGAGAGAAAATGGCAGCCTTATTGCAATATGAAGTAAGAAATAATAAAGGGAAATATGGAGCCACGGACGATCTGGGAGACTGGTATCAATCTTCTCATCTCAGTCTGTGCAAGAAAGCAAATCATTGTATTTTCCAATTTCCTTTCAATCTATGGAAAAATAAATCCCCAGCTGTCGATGACTGTCAGGGAATCTCCTGATGTAATATTGATCTTAAACACAATAGACACTATGCTTCTTAACATACAGCCGGATATTGTTAAACCATAAATAATGCGAACAAAGCAAATTGTTGCTCCACCATCCCACCGAAACAAGTGAATTCCATATTTAAAAGAATGGAAGCACCAGAACCAGCTGACCATGATAAACACAGGCAGATGTGTGAGGCCACAGCTGCCTGGAGCGACTACTAAACAAAAGGTGGACACAAGCCGATGGTCGTACACATGATCGTCACGTGTTGTTGTCCACATAATGGTATATTAATACAGGCACTTTGATGCATCTAGCAGCACATGGTTTCTAAATTGTGCACACATGCATGAAGAAAACATATTTTAAATATTTGCCAACATTTCACCTCTATGGTCACTCTTACGTAATCAAGAAAAGGTTCATTTGGAAATATGCAATGTACATTTTAAAAGGGCATTATTAAGCTTTTTGGGGGGGGGTCTTTCCTGTAGTGGGTTACTGAGGTTTTTGTGCATGTAAATGGTCTGCAAAGGCTGAAATCCCAAAGTTCCCTCCAGAGGGAGTTTCTCTCCGAAACGCCTACATTCGACTCTATGTTTTCTTCTGTAACATAGTGACATCATACGTAACACTCATGCTTCTTTTGGCTAGCGCTCCAACACATTGTACGTGATAAGGGGCGGCACATCTCTAATGGCGCATTTCCACTGCAGGGCCTCGCACAGCTTAGTAGGCCAGGCTCACTTTATGCTACGTTTCCATTACAGTTTATGAACTGGGGTAGTAACTATAGTAACGCAGTGTAGGCGGAGCCGTGACGTCATCTTCAATGCAAAACACAAAACCAACATCAGCCGCTAGCTGTTAGCCCTCAGAGCTCACAGCTCCTCATATCTGTTCAGAAACTTTACAAAAGTTAAACAAGTACAAACCACAGACTGTCTGTGTCATGGTGAGTACAGTCGCTGGTTTATTTATGTCTGTAGGCCGTTGTTGTGAGTGTGGACAGTCGGAGCATATATAACGTTAGCTTAGCCAAGCTCCATTCAGAAAACACGCATTTTAAAAGGTTTTTCGCCTGCCGTCTGTCTGCAGACTTGTCAAAGCATTAATTCATGGTTTTTACTAACCGGTATCAGTATGTTGTTACTTCGGCATCATTTTGAAACGTGTATTACAATTAAATCACGGTCAATTATGTTCATCTTGTTGTAGTCAGCGATTCTCTCACTAGTTTAGCATACTCAGCCCGGTTGTTGGCCTGGAAAGAACCTCAAATTTGGAGAGCCAGAAAACTGCAAAATAGTACCCCCTAGCCGGAACTACACCTAGTGGAAACGCAACCGAAAACGGTCCGGGTTTGGCACGGCACGCTTAAACCGCGCTGTAGTGGAAATGCGCCATAAGCGGCTGACCAATCACAACAGAGCCGGCTAGCTAACCAATCAGAGCAGACTGGGCTCTGGTTTCAGACAGAGGGTGAAAAGAGGTTGTAGAACAGGTGGCTTCTTCGACAGGCAGTAGAAGAAAAATAAAGAGCTTTTTCAACATTAAAGCAGGGAAGCATGTCACATTAGAGGCACACAATCTAAATGTAAAACATAAGAATAATACGTCCTCTTAAAGACCAAAGCAATTATGAAATCATGCAATATAGTGAAACTAAAAAGAAAAGACTGGTTATTTGTACTGTAAGAGTATGCAGCATTGTCTCTGGAGGTAAGCATACTTCTTCTGAACTCTAAAACACACACACACACACACACACACACACACACACACACACACACACACACACACACACACACACACACACACACACACACACACACACACACACACACACACACACACACACACACACACACACACACACACACACACACACACACACACACACACACACACACACACACACACACACACAAGCCAAATGCCTGCAGGCGGTAGATAATCCCAGTTGATTTCCACGCCCTGTAGGGGTTTCGGTGGAGTAGGAAGACGTAGGAAGATGCAACGACCTCAGCTAGCATCCGTCTGTGGGAGTGTGCGCTCAGAGAGGGCATCCCATGGGGAAGAGGGAATTAACTGTCTGCGCTGACTCTGAGAGACGGACAAGGAGCTCTCTATCTTACCCTCAAGTTGTTTGGGTTTCCACGTCTCTCTTTAGCATAACATTAAAGTTGTATCATTATCTTGCATACCTTCTCATTAAAACCTAATTTCCTTTTCCCGTTCACGTTTAACCTAGGATGTTGAAATTTGTCATAGCGATCAAGTGTTTGAGAGGTTGTGTGTGTGAATGCATCAATATGTGGATGCAATGATGCATGCATGGTCGTAGCTATAGTGAATTGGCACTTTTTTGAATTATTATAAAAAGAGATTACAGCAGCTAAAAGGCTAAGGCTTCTCGTTTTTCAATATTTGTTATTCTCAAAAGTCAGAAGATGATATAATGCCAAAACATTATTCAGACTCAGCTCTCTGAACTAAAGCTTCTTTTAAATGTTTAGAAAACCAAGGTAATGCTCTTTTCTAAAGCTAAAAAGACACCAGAGCCTGTTTTAGATATTGTAACTACGCAAGGAATAAAACTTGAAGTGGTTGCCTGTTACAAATACCTTGGTATCTGGCTTGATGATTGTCTCACTTTTAAACTTCATGTCAATAACCTGCTTAAAAAGCTGAGGGTTAGGCTAGGTGTCTTCTACAGCAGGGGTGGGGAACCTTTTTCCTCTCAAGGGCCATTTCAATGTTTTCAACATCCTCCGAGGGCCGTACAAATTATTGACCTCTGCTTAGAAAAACTAAAATCACAGCCCATTCATTTGGCCTTTCTTTCATGCTGTGCAAAGAAAAAGCAACCTCTCAATCCAGATATCTTACCATGATGATGCATGCACGGTTGTGGCATGAACACCAAAACAGAAAGATATGGACACAAGATGTGTGCAAATGTATTTAGTTTCCTATCCATGTGGACATGATTTAAGTGGGGGGGGACCTAACCTCCTCTGGGGGTTCAGGGGGTATGCTCCCCCTGGGAAGATTTTGTTTTAAATATTGAAGTTGAAAGCATCAATCTGGTGCACTTTGAGAGCAAAATTAGGAGCTCTATGGATACATCTCTCAACACCCATATGAAACAGAACTGTAAACAGATTTACTTTTTCTTTATGGACATTTTACAAATCACTCCCCTTTCAAACTGTATTCTTGTTTATTAATAACAACTTTGTGTTACTGTTATATAGTATTTTAGACCTGATTACTTTATTATCTTATTTTTTTATAATAATGATCATATAAAGATGTGCCTTTACCTCACTGGTTGGAGAAAAAGCTTCTTATATTCGTTAGCATAGCTAGCTAACCAGATGCTAATAACAACAAAGTTATTGACTGTATGATCAGTATGACAGTCATGAACAGATCGCCACTGGGCTTTCAACTAAAGACACAGACACGTAGAAACTGCAGCATGTGTACGGCTCCTTATGGGTAGGCTACTGCAATTTTTGGAAATGCCGGAGCGGCGTTCTGGTGCTCTCCGTCAGCACTACACCCCTGTGTCAGACGAGACATATACCACGTGATGACACGTTAGGCTCGTGTTGTGTTCAAGGACCCTGACCTTGGCCAGGAAAAACAGGCACTCGCTTGTTTAATTTTTTTGCGGTCTAGATTTCTTTCATTTTTTTGCGTGTGTTTATAAATTACCTCGAGGGCCGTACCAAATGGTCTCGCGGGCCGTATACGGCCCGGGGGCCGGAGGTTCCCCACCCCTGTTCTACAGGAACACGTCCTGTTTCTCGCTTGAGGCCAGGAAAAGGCTCTGTGACCTTTGACCTGTGCTGGACTATGGTGATCTGATGTATATGAATGCACCTGCCAATTGCCTGGTCAAGTTAGATGCTGAGTATCACAGTGCACTGTAAAGCATTAACCCATCACTGTACCCTGTATGCAAGGGCTGGTTTGCTTTCACTAACTGTACGGAGGCTCAGTCACTGGTACATTTTTATGAGCCATGTTAGGGAAACTTCCATCTTATATCTGCTCCCTGATCTCTCGGAGAATTGTAAGTGGCTACTGCCTGAGATCGCATGCTGTGGTTTTATTAAATGTGCCAACTGCTAGGACTGTCTTAGGGAAGACAGCTTTTAGATGCGCAGCTCCTCTGTCTTGGAATAGTCTGCAAATGAAATGGAAACTGAGCAATCTGGTGCCACTAAATGTTTTTAAAGCTCGGTTGGATGCTACTCCATCGGAAGCTATTGGTACCTGTGTATGTGGATAATTATGTAAATGATGCTGTATGATGTCCTTTTGTTGTTCTATTTATGTTTTTATGTTTCATGTGGAACTACTTGAGCAGGTTTCCCTTGAAAAAGAGATCAATGATCTCAATGGGATTTATCTGTATAAATAAAGGTTTGAAATTAAATGAAAACCTAGACTTAGGACAAAGCACAGTTAAATCCACAAAACAAAAAACTGACAACAAATCAAATAATACGTGTAATTAAATTAAACAAATGAATAAATAAATAAAACAGCAGCACTAAGAACCTAATACTTTATTATATAATGTATACCTAAACACTTTTAATAGTTAACCAGGGGGCTATTGTGGTGCTTACGATCTCTTATATTATCTGTTACTCAGAAGCTCATCCTTTTTCTGCCCTTTTAATTGTCATTTGAAACATGTTACATGTTTAACAAACTTTTCATAGAAAATATTATCAATTTAAAAGAGGACTTTCTGCAGTCAAAATGCAAGACCATTCAAGAATAGTATTCTTCTCTGACTTTTAAATGTCAGTGCATGTCAGCTATTCTGTCATTTTGAGGAATATCATTTCACAGGCACCTCCATTGCCTTTGTAACTCAGTGGCTGCCGTCTCCAGCCTGGCACCACAGCTGTAAACTAAACACCATGACCTCACACAGGGTCCGTCACCCCCTCTGATGTCACTCCAGTGTCACTCCAGTGTCACTCCAATTCTCCACACAAGTCATGTGCTGAACACAAGACAGTGCTCACTTAAAGGCTCATTCTTTTCAAGGCTGTTGTTATACTTTGCCCCTCAGGCGGAGAACAATCAATTGTTGTTGAAGTGCAGCACTGGCTTCACGCTGCAATGCCCTTCTCCAACCAGCAGATGGTGAGATCGAGTCCTCGGGGACTGAAAGGGGAAATACATTTAGTGCTGGAAATTGGTAAATGATTCCGTCTGGAGGGTATTCCTATTATCTTCATGCCAATGTCACGCCCTTTCTACCAAATACAAGGGCTTCATTTCCCTCTCGATGCATAGATTGAAGGTTTAATAGGAATACAGACAGGCAGGCTGTTACAATTTAGCCCCACTGCTTTGTTCAGTCCCAGAAGTTCAGTTTTAATAGGCCTGAATCTGTTGAGAATACAAGGCAGAGCATGACAGGGGCGGCCGCGCTGCCAAGATCATCACATCTCCCTGTCCCTGGCCTCATTTCAACGCGGGATGGCAATTACCATGTACAGTAAGTGGTAGATTAATTGTCTAAAAGGGGAAGGCCTCTGAGTGATCATAATAGTCTAAGCAGGGCAGGCTAACAGCTGTCATCCTCACGGGCCTACAGCTGACGGGCCATGCCACATACTGAGTTGCAGCTGACGCGCTGAATGGGAGACACTCTGTGCAGTATGCCTGACACACTCCTCAACACACACACACACACACACACACACACACACACACACACACACACACACACACACACACACACACACACACACACACACACACACACACACACACACACACACACACACACACACACACACACACACACACACACACACACACACACACACACACACACACACACACACACACACACACACACACACACACACACACCATTGTTGTTAGTTATCGTGTGCTTGCCCCAGAGGACCCTGCCTGCTGCTCGCGTGTCAAGCTGCCTAAATGTAACTCGTGGTCAGAAATGGAGCAGGAGGACCCTGCTGTCAGAAATCATGAAACTCGATAGGAGGATGATTTGTAGTCATACATCATTGATGAATAGATTAAGTTTATGAAACATGTAGCAGGGCCATCTCTGGTCACGCACAGAGCATGTACCACCCTTTGATGGACTTTGCTACTGCAAGCCTGATGTGCACGAATCCTGAAATGAATGGCTTCTGTCTTATTTGGATATATGCATTGTAAATCAACTAATTGATCGACAGAAAAATAATGGTCCACTATTTTAATGGTCAATTAAAGTGGTTTTTCATGCAAAATAGACATAAAAAGGCTGTTGTTAGCTTCTCATATAGAGTCTTTGGTTTTTAAAGTGGGTTTTAAACTAAAAAAACAAGGAAATATAGACCGGGATGGACCATTTATTACACATTTCTGACATTTTATTCAACAAAGGATTGATATTGAAATTAATCCCCGAATTCATAGTGAAGGTAATCGTAAAGTGTAGCCCGGTTTGTCTTTCTTTCCTAGACACATGCTTTGACAGCAATAAATCAACAAAAAAAAGGAATGTCAGATTGTAAAATAAGATTTTATGGATTTTTAACAACCATGCTTGTTTCTGCGTGGTTGCCATAAATCCAGACAGAAATCGTCGCTGAATATGTTTAACAAATCCACAAGACATGTTAATTGCAGCCAACACCATGTGATCAGGCTCCATTTGGCAAATGAATGGCGAGACAGAAAAGCTTTTTGTGTGTTTAGGCGGTACAGTCAATCTCAGCTTTGTGTGGCAAGGCAGGGGGTAGAAACAGAAAAAAAGCAGCGAAAGAGGCGAGGGCCCGGGAGATTCAGGCTGCCACCATTCGCTTGTCTGTTGGGATCTGTGGCAAACTCCTCTTGCTGCACAGGACGACAGTCACGGTCTCGCTGGAGGCCACAGGGCATCACATACCATGTGGGTGTGTATAAACCAGATGCTATGTGGAGGAGGTCAGAGCGGGGGAAGTGTGTGAGGGGCAGAGACCAGCAGCCCCTCGCTGTCTGCTGTAACAAAATGTTGCCCCGAGGGGCTGTGGGTGCTCAGATTTGTCCAGACATTTCTTTGAAGGAGCATAAAGAGCCTGTGTCATGAGTTTTCAATATCATAGCCAAGTGATGGAAAATATGAATGGCCACTGCGGACATCTCCACAGGCGTCCAAATGAAACAAAGAGAAAGCAAAATAGATGAAGCAGAGAAGGGGGAGGGGAGGAGACACCACCAGTGAGGGGCTGTAATGAGCCTTGAGGCGATGGAGAGGGGGACATTATAGCAGGAAGAAAACAAAAAAAGTAATAATTTAAAATTGTTTTGCGTCTAGGAGTATTAAACGCATATCATAAAAGCCTTTCCATATTTATGTTTAATGATCTGTCAGGCAATGAACCATGATCGTGCACTTATAGTTCAGTATGAATGCTGTTTATTATTAGCTATCCTGGGAATTAGTAAATGCAAAAGAATAACAACCCTTGGAAAAATCTTAAGCCCCACGGACCCGGTTCCGGGGCCGAAATCGCGTGATTTGAAGGAAACAACGTCTAAGGAACCTTAATATTTAATAAACTGTGAATATTATATATCCATATAACGGAAAAAAACTAATTTAACTGATCTTTTTAATTTTTGTGTTTTTTTCTCCAAAAAAAACACACAATGCTAACACTGACCCTCTGAATTAGCCCCGAGCGAAAAATGCTAACCTATTACTGCACCGAAAATCACTCCTAGCTCCCTTATTACTTATCTTAGGTGCACATCCAAAACATCGTTTATGATCGTAAAGACACAGAATCTAACGGTGCCCACCTCAACACTGAAAGATACAAACTCGCGACGTTATCAACAAAAACGTACATCAAAACATGTGGCGCTAGGTAGCCACAACCGCTAACATGGCTTACCTTGGTTAAAACTGGTCTTCAATTGCATTAAAACGATAAAAACGATGCTGTAGTTAATCCATAGGTTAATATCCAATGTGACTGACTGTGTCCCCTTTGAAATGTTCTGATAATCTATAAGCAATAAAACTGCGTTTCCGTTTCTAGAATTCAGAGCAGGGATATTCCTACGCTCTGCAAAAAGATTGCATGCGCAGAGAGACAGTTTTTTTTCAAAATCGAGCAAGGGGGGCCAGAGATAGGTGAAATCCACCCAAATGGCCCCAGAAGAGGTTTCTTTTGCTAAATCTGTCTAAAAAGGTCAAATATCACTTGTTCATCAATTTTGATACAGGGTACTTATTATATGTTGTAATTTCGATTCCTAAAGCTTTTAGTCTACTAGCCCATCGTCCAAGGTTAGTTTTCACTATAAGTACAAAATATGTTTTGGACGGACATAATTTACAGTTTTTTACTATGTTCAATCTGAATTTTCTTTAAAATAAAAAACATCTATATTGATTCTGACTTTTCTACATCCAACTCACAGGTTTATTATTACTTTGAGAAAAAAGATTATTATTTTAACCCTTTTAGAAGGGAAGAGATGGTCATTTGTTCCTGAAATGTAATTTGCGAGCCTGAAACCTGAAAAACATGGATATAAAACCATAATCTGTTTAATTTCCATAGATAATTGTAAATGATGCCTTAAGGGAGAGTGTGTGCAGATTCAGAACCAAGGCTTTACATTAAGCTTCCTAATATGCTAGTTTAAGAGCTGTGCAGCCATAAGTGAACCTCAACTTTAAAGAGGGGTTTCCCAATGATCTGATGAGCCATTATTCAGAAACAGCAATAGCCTGTAACATTTCCCATTGGACAAAGCGCCCATTGGTCCAACAGGCAATTTCCCTGAAAGCAAACACTAATTGGTCAGAAAGCACATTGCTCTGGAAATACACACTATCCCTGCAACCACACAAGCACACATAGCAATATTCCTACTATGGCAAATGCACGACTCAGCTTCTGATTGGCTGTTACGCATTGCCTTTGTTTGTCAGGGTCTTTACATTAAGGTCATCAGGAGTGTATTGGTTAGGGTTATGGTTAACCACTCAGGCAGAGTACCGCAGGTCATTACTTTGTTAGAGTAGGCATATTAAGACATTGCTATTATTTTCTGAAAATGTTGCGTTTGTTTATGGGAGAATTGGGCAATTTTGCTATTGGGATTTTTGAATAATAGTACATCGGAACAAAGACATGACACCCTGCGAGCCATGCTAACATAATTATGCATACATGCTCGTAATGACAAAGCACACATGGTGGTGTTTAGCAGGTATAATGTATGTTACGTTGAGGGTGTTAGCATGCTAACATATGCTGCCTAAAGTGGTAGAGCTGAGGCTAATGGGAATGCCATATGTTTGTGAACAGAATGCTCACTAACCTAATGATGGCCTCAAATGAGAAGTCACGGCAACTTCAAAAATGTGGAACAATTCATCCTGATGTCTGGACCAGATGTCCTGGTGATACATCCGTTAGTTGTTGAGATGTTTCAGCCTGGACCAAAGTGGACTCACTGATATAATGACATTGCCATCCCAAAAACACCACCACCACCATGGCTTGAAGATAGCTTTTTTGTAAAAAAACAAAACAAATGCTCGATTTGATTGCTGACATGTTTCTCACTGGCTTTTTTAATTTGGTTTTAGAACAGCGGACATTTGTTTAATCTGATACCAGCATTTCTGTTATCAACCTCAGAACCCCCTGTGAGGATTATAGCTCCTTTCAATTAAACCAACACATTTTTTTTGCCACTGCAACATGCAATTATCACAGTCCTGGCAGTTGATATGCGCATTTAGATGAAGTAATGATACCCTCCGGCTTATCACTCTCAATACAAATTGCTCACATGATAATCAGATCAGATATTGCCTTATCTGGCCAACAACACATGTATAAATAAGATCAGATCCAGATACTGTATGTTAAAAGCTGCACTCAAAGCTCTGTATCGATGCACTTCAGAGCCTGTTTGGCACAAGTATAGCACTTTAAAACAAATAGTGTAAACGCCTCTTGTCCCTAGCCCCTGTCGCGTCAGTATTAAGCCACCACTATGGCAGCAAACCACCTCTATTGTTGCTTTGCTGTATGGACACACAAGCTGTTGGTGGGCAGAAAGCTCTCAAAGATTCCAGGTCTGTCAGAGCAATTTGAAGAGGTACCATGATGTGAAGGGACGGTGAGTTCGCTGGCAGCAAATGGGGATACATAAGTAGGTATCTGTAAAATATAGTCTAAAAAAAGGACATCTGTTACTGCTCTATAATGGCTAATTCAGTTCCTTTCCTGTTACTACAACATCACATATTCTGAAACAGCTGCCACACTGCTGGATCGTTGCTTTTCAATATTTGATTGGTTAGAAAACACTGCATTTAAGTGAAAGTAGGTGAAGGGGGAGCGACATAGCAGGAACTGTGAAAGACATCACTGATCGCCCAATCAATGAATCAATGGGTCTTTTTTGACATGGTTTGAATTCACTATTTGTACATCTGTGAAAGCTTTTAACTAATTATTCCAGAAACACTGAACACATTTCCAAACCAGATTAGTTTAAAAGACATAGATGAGTGCATACCACCATCAATTTCCGCCAGTCTAACCTAATGCTGCCTTCCCCTGGGGATACAGTATTATCTTTCCTCCCAGTGCGCTTGACACCTGTGACCCACTATATCCGCTTTCTATCCCCAAACACTGTCCGGGCATAATTTACTTCACATTGACTATGTGAAGCGACTGAGAACCTGTAATACTGGATGCATGATTGGTAGTACTCTCGTGAACCATGTCATGTATGCTGATGATCTTGTTGTGCTGAGTCCATCTAGCGCTGGTCTTCAGCAGCTGCTTGCTGTGTGCTCTGTGTGTGGTCACGGTGTGGAGCATGGCATCAAATACAACGCCGGTAAGAGTGCTGTCATGATCTTTAGAACCAAAGAAGATAAATGTCTAAAATGTCCTGATTTTAAATTGTCTGATATTAATCTTAGTGTCTGTGTGAAGCTGGCCGTTAAGCGGCGCAGACCAAGCAAGGAGGCAGAGGCAGAACGTCCAAAAATATAACCTGGCGTGGGCATTTATTAAAAACATGGGCACAAAGTTCACCGCCTCAATTCTGCTGTTCTCCTCGTCCACATCATGCAGCCACAAGGATCTCACACACACCCAGCCTCTCAACAGACAGGGCAACAGAGCCTAAATACCCACACTCCAATCATCACAACAAGACACAGGTGAGGGGGGAGGAGACAACACAGGACACCAGGTGCACACACTCATCAGCCACAGACAACATATACTGTGCAATCACGCTAACAAAGTGCCCTACCACCCGGCCTGAAGCCGTCAGTGCATAGTGGCAGCCCCCACCCTCTGGAACGCTCTCCCTGCGGAGATTCGCAACATCCCCACACTTGACGCCTTCAAAAGGGCCCTCAAGTCCCATCTGTTGGCCAAGGCTTTCGGCCCCTAATCGATCTGTTGTTTTGTCTGTCTGACTTTTGTTTTGTTATGTTTGTTTTTGCCCTACTACTTGTAAAGCGACCTTGGGTCCCTTGAAAGGCGCTATATACATCAAAGCTATTATTATTATTATTATAGTGACGAAGCCACCTTCGTCACAGTCAAAGCGGTCAAGGCGATAAGTTAAAATATCTTGGACACTTTATTACAGAACAAATGACATGATGAAGATATTTATAGGCAATGTAAGTTTGGTGCGTGTGCAGATGGAGTGGAGATGTCTCTGCTCAGAGCATGTTGCACACCGCTCTAAACGACACATCTGTGGTCAAACTACAGAAAAGCAAGTTTACGGAAACTTCAAGTAGCTTATAATGATGCCATGAGAATATTGCTGAAGAGACCTCGATGGTCTAGTGCAGGGGTTCTCAAAGTGCGGCCCGCGGGCCAATGGCGGCCCTCGGAAATGTTTCTGGCGGCCCACGATAGTTAATGTGACACGCTGAAATGCATGCGTTATATTTGAATCCTCCATGGTTGTATCTAGTAAGAATTAGAATGGAATTTAAGAATGGTAAAACTGCGCCCCCTGGGTTGTCATTCCTAAATTATGAATGACAGCTTGTGGAAAGTTTGCTAGACTACTGGTTGCATGGCAACTAGGCATCTCGCGAGTTGCGGTAATTGGTTAGTACAATAAAGAAAGGATTTGTTTTGGAATTATTTTGTGTTCCGTTTTTTCTTGGGCGGCCCTCAATCCAATATTGGGTACCTAAGTTGGCCCTCACTCATCAACATTTTGAGAACCCCTGGTCTAGTGCAAGTGAAATGTGTGTGGCTGCAGGAGTCAATACTCTACCAGCTGTTTTAAGAAATCTTATGTATAAATGTATTTGCCGGCTTAATGACTCTGATAATGAAATCCTCTTGGCCTTATCGAACATAAGGTTTAGTACACGCTACCAATCGCAGCTGTGGAGACGTTGGTATAGTTGTCTCTTTGTAGGACACTGATTTAAATTATTCTTAAACTATGAATTCTTTTTATGCTGTGTATAATTTATTATATGTAATGCCTTGTCTTTTATCTGGACCCTGAGTCTGTAATAAAGTTTTCATTCATTCATTCTAAGGTATCCTCACACTGGACACTTTTAGACGATCGTCTCTGATGTAAAGCCAAAGCTCATGATTTGGTTGTTAACACTGTAAGATCTGATCATGACAACTGTCAATAAGATTCAAAGACTACATCTCAGAGGCAAGTGTGTTTGCTATAGCAGGCCTGTAATGGAACAGTACTTTTCTCAATAACATGTGCATCCTGTTTGCTGAAACTTCCAAAAATAGTAATGTATTGGTTCTGCAGACAATTTGAGGTGAGAATATACACGAGTGGATCGTGTTGAATAAACTTGTGGCTCTGCTTTAACTGTGCGGGAGTCTGACAATGGCTGACATGTCAATAATTCATGTAAATGACTGACCCTGACTGACCCACTGTCTGGTTGGGAGCAGTTGATCCAGCCATGATCAGTAAACGCTTTCCCTCTACACTCTTTGGAAAAGGACGCCGCACGAAGCAGAAATTCATTCTAACTCTAAAATAAGTCCGCCCTAAATTCGGCTCCGAAACAGGCTTACATTGTAGTTGCTTTGTGTCTTATATATAAGTGTGTACATCCAGCTCTCTGAGGTGTACTGCTGTTACAATGGAGTGCAGTACAGTAGGTGAAAGGGTAAACACACACAGGTAACCCATGTATTTCAAAAGGAAGTAGCCAAGCCTCTCAGGAACACAATGCAACCTTGAAGAGACCTCTGGATCAAAGGCCATTTCTCCATTGAATTACAGGCTTTCCTCTGGCATATTTCCTTGTCATTGTGTCACCATGCACTGATATTGTTCCCTCCGTGTTGCTGCTAACATGCACTCTGTCTCCACAGCTTTCTGTCCCTGACACAGGGCTCGGAGCGGCCTGCCTGAGTGGACAGCGGGCGCTTGGTTTCGGTCCACGGGGCAGGGGGTAATGACTTCCCTGCCCTCGCCTGCTTCTCCTCCTCATCCCAAGTTGCAGCGGTGAAGGTGCCTGCAGCTGGGTGATTTCTTTCTTTCCAAACTGCAGGGGATATAAGCAGTGTCTGGGGTCTAGTGTGTGTGTGTGTGTGTGTGTGTGTGTGTGTGTGTGTGTGTGTGTGTGTGTGTGTGTGTGTGTGTGTGTGTGTGTGTGTGTGTGTGTGTGTGTGTGTGTGTGTGTGTGTGTGTGTGTGTGTGTGTGTGTGTGTGTGTGTGTGTGTGTGTGTGTGTGTGTGTGTGTGTGTGTGTGTGTGTGTGTTTCAGTCTAGGGGGGGTGTTGGTTTCTAGTATTAACCCAGTAAAAGAGAATCACATGCCACTCCATTAATGGTGAATGCTAAGCTCTAGTGGGTGAGCACTTAAACAACAAAAAAAGGGTTTTATATTTAGGTTTTTTTATTTAGATTAAGGCAATTGGTATATAAAGAACATTTCACAAAGATTTTTTTTTTAATATTTTGTATTACTTGTATGCATTGCACATTATTATTTACTGATTTGTTCATTTTTATGTCCCTAAATGGACATAAATACATTAAAAGTAAATTGCATTACTTGAAAGAAATGTAATATTTAAGGTGATGTGCATGCGTTTACTTGTTATACATGTTAAGTGCATGCGTGTGTACAAGCCAAGTAGTTCATGTCTTATTTTATACAACATCTTTCCAAAAGTATGGAAGAAAATGATTGATAATGAAAAAAGGATGCAAGGCGCACTGTGCTCCTAACGTGCACTGCTTAAAATGAACATAGCCTTGTACCTTATACCATAGTATAATATCATAAGACTCAAAATAAGAAAATCAACATCACTATGAAGAACCGAAACAATATATCTCTTTAAATGTGATTAATTAATTCAAGTGTATCCCCATCACCCCCTCTTCACAATACGTTAGGACTTGTGTATGTACACCTCACTTTCATATCGCCAACACAGGCAAGGAGGATACAACGTTCATTTCTTTTGTCTGACACACCCACCCGAACCCCTCCCACTCCATAAAACTACCACCAATACAACCCAAACTAAATTAACTAATTGATGCATGGTTTGAAAAACGGAAAAGGCACAACAGGAAATGACTTTAAGGGGGGTTTGTGAGACTCAGAGCATCACATATTCCAGTGTTTCTCCTGGCCTCAACCCTTCTGGCACTAAACATGTAAAGACAGCGTTGAGCCGATCGATCTCTGTGGATCCCAGGCTGTGGGGGTCTGCTTGTTTTCTTCTTCCATGTACCTCTCTGTTTCTGCCTGAGAGGATACTAATAGCAGCTCAGGCCCTTTCCGTCCACCCCCTCCTCTTTTACCTTGCACACACTCACGGTGCAGGGAGTCTCATTCTGGTCATTACCTCTCAGGCTTTCAAACGTGCCCTCTACATCATCGGCACACCGCTCTCCCGGTGTGTATTTAAGTGGAAAATAGGGAGAAATGGAGAGTGATCACAAGAGAGTAATGGATGGATGGATGGATATATGGAGAGAGGCACACAACAGCATAATTACAGGGAAGACCCGACCCCTCCTCCTCTTTCCGAACAACCTCCCAGGCAAGCCAACAGCAGAACAGAAAGAGAAAAAAGGTGGTGGAGGCTTTGTTGTGATTTTCATTTTCTCAGCCTCGCAGTCTGAGAGACACAAGAGGAGGAGGAGGAGGAGGAGGAGGAGGGAAGCACACACAAGAAGAGAGGGGTATTCTGCTCTGGAGTGTAAAGCTGCGTACATCTGTTGGGTTCATGGCCGCCTCGAGTGCCGCAGGTTGTGGATGAACCCACCATGAGGCGGGGGCTTCTCTTCTGGGATCTGTATCTCAGCTGCACACCTGTGCTACACCACGTTTAGATTTTAAATTCTTAAATGGTGGGTTAATTAGGAAATCTACGTGGCGATCATCAGGAGAGACACAACAACCATTCTCAATAAAAACATTCATTTTTCATTCTTTAAAAACCTTTATTTTTAAGTACGCCACTTCCTCGTAACATTGCATATCAAAGGCGCCATTATGCTTGTTTGGTTTTCCCTTTCCTTATGTGTGTTGTATAGGTTTTGTGTGCATGTAAATGGTCAGCAAAGACTAACATCCTAATGTCTACCCTCAATTGGACACGTTTGTGTACCTCTTTGACAGAGGGATATAACTATGAAAGTTGAAGTGAGCTTTGTCTGAGTCAAACTGAGGACCTTGCAGGCCAGTATACTCCATTTGAAGTTCCTGTCAAATTGTCAAACTGTTTCCCCACACGCTTTGAAAACCGGAGGTCAGCAATATCTGCTACTTCCCTGACAATCGAAGATCTCTAACCTCACGCAGCACACCTGTCTGTGGAGTTGAGACAGCAGCCAGGGTTTAAACTTCCCTTACTACGATAAAAGTGAACACAGTTTGGTTTACCGTAAGAATGTTCTGCTCTTAAGAACTAAGATTCTGTTTTTGCTAAATGTTAAATTGCAAATGTTCTGGTGTCACCTTGAACATTTAAATATTCCGTTGTTGTTGTCATGTTTCATTCCAGTCAAGTCACGCTAGAGAAACGACATAGCATACTGTTGAGCAACGTTAAGTCGTAGGACTGCATTTGTATGTAACTGGCACGATTACAAATGCCAGAACAGAACCAAGATATTTCAGTTTTGGTTTCGCTCAGGATCGAGTTTCTTACAAATGAAGAATGATTTTATCATGTTCAGTTTGAAACAGCTTTCACTAAACAAAATAAATATGTATTCATTTGAAAGTCTAGGGTTGTTCTTGCCGTAAGCAGCTGCATTTGAGTATTCATAATTATTGCGGTTTTACCTTTTATTTATCGGTAATATTTTTGAGAAAATTCACTTAAAGGTGGGGTAGGTAAGTTTGAGAAACCGGCTCGAGATCGCTAGAATTTGAAAATACACAACCGGAGAAAATCTGCCACTTCCCTACAGAGCCCCTCCTCCAACACACACGAACGCGCACATGACCAATGAGGGCACGAGGTAAGTTTGTGCCCCGATGGAAGGCTGACAGGCAGGTAGGCCATCGTTGTACTTTTTACAGTATCACGGCTTCTACAGATGAACATATTTTTATGGATTTTTGGTCAAAGCACTTCAGATATTCATTGCTATCGGGATGTTAAGAGCATTCCATGGAATTTAACAAAAAGTGTATCTCGAGCCGGTTTCTGAAACTTACCTACTACCCCACCTTTAAATCAATAACATTTAGAACTATATTATGTAGCTCTAAAAAATAGCATGTTTGTAGTTATTGAATTAAATGGAACACAGCTACATATTAACGTAATGGGTAAATGATGAAGTATAACCAACCGACTGGTCCACCTAATTCGTTGAGGTTGTTGTGCTGGCATATAGCATGCACTGTTGGAATTGTGATTAATTTCCCTCTACCATTCCCCCGGGACGGGAGGCTTTTACTTTGAAGTGCTCGGGTCAATAGCCGCTGATACACATGGGTAACCTATAAATCCATCCCTGTGTCCTTTCTTTAAATAATTCATAAGGAGGTGGGTTTGGGCGCTGCATTTTGGGGGAGTTTGTCCACAAACATGGCATGTGTCTGTCCTTTTACAGATTGGAGCTTGTTTTAATGCATTCTCTTTCATCTAAAGGATATGGAAACCAGCTCCCAGAGGGAATTAGCAACCAGCTGAGAGCCTCTCTCCAGGGCTGGTGCTAGTGTTTTCTGCTTTATTCTGAAGGGGAATACCAAACAAACGAACCCGGAAAATCATTATTCACCACAGCCCCTCATTAAAGGACAGAAATCCCTCAAAATCAAACAAAAGGCGACAGAATTTTTGTCTCTTAAAACTCTCCGCACGTGGTATTTTTTGTATACAAGAACATTTCGAAAAACACAAAAGATGTTTCACAATGTCTGCTTTTTGCATGTGAAACTAAGGGTCAGACACTTTGTTTTACCCAGGATTTCCTGTCTGAGGGGACAAAGCAGACATGACACAAGGAAAAGAGATGTAGCCTGTTGGTTTAGAGCCAACGAGGAACAGATTCCTGTTGACACAACTTACTTTGTGAACCATGTTTGCAGTGATTATGTTACACAGGGTACTGGAAACACTGAAGACCTTTACGGTCAAAACAGGAACTCTCAGAGATTTTGTGGTAAAACGTATAGACTAAATCTCTTTACTAAACATAGATGTGGCTTCTGAACTGGATCTGGATTGATTTTCACGGCTAAGCCCATTGATTGCTGCTGACCCACAAACAGACTGTCTAGAAAACACTCCAGTGTCTGACCCTGAATTAGGCCTGAAGCAGAAAGCCTGTTTACGTGTATTGAAGTGCTCACAACATCCATGTGTCCCCTCCTGACATCAGCTACGCAGTTATAGTTTTTTACATTGCATCACCTGCACCTTGCATCAAGAGTAACGTGACATAGTTTGTGTTTTGCTACAAGTTAAATGTTAAAGGCAACTTTTGAGAAATTAAATAACAGACTAATTTGATTCAGTGAGCTGCATTCATGTCTCTTTTCCACTTGTTTTTGTCACAATAGCTTCTAGTAACTATCTAAATCACTGTTTAGCTAGCTATCAATAGCTTAGCATGTTAGCTAAATATCTATCTGACTAAACCAATGTTTGAATGACAGTATTTTAGCATTTAGCAGAGCCTGCTGCTTGGCAATAACTTAGCATGTTAGCATGTTAGCTAAATATCTATCTGACTAAACCAATGTTTGAATGACAGTATTTTAGCATTTAGCAGAGCCTGCTGCTTGGCAATAATTTAGCATGTTAGCTAGATTACTCACTAACTAAACCACTTTAGCAAAAGGGCCACTCTACAATTTTCCAAAGGGTTGGCTCATTTCCAATGTGGCTCATGGAGGAAGTCGTGCCCTAAGGTCTAAACTGTATGATCCAATGTTTTAGAGCTTAACTTAAGCTAAGGCTAAAGATCAGGATTTCATGTCCTCAGCTTCTTCGGTTTCGATTATTATTATTTTAATCCTTCCCTTGTGAGCCTAGCAACTTTCTGTAAGCGCGGTACCCTTTTTGATTTCATGTTTTTAATGTTGTCTATGTTTTGAACAAATAGCGTGCTTAGCATTATCTTGATACAAGTTGTTTTTGTTTGTTAACTAAACAACATCATTAACTCATACCTTCACATATAAATCAATTGGATGGATTTAATTTGCACGCCTGTCACATGCCAGACTTTGATCGAGAGTCTGATCTGTTCTCAGAACCAGTCTGGCAGGAACTTGTTCTCCTGCAAAAGTGTTGAATTGTATGAACCAGCATGACAACAGTATCATATACCCTAACTGACAAATGCTCTCATTCAAATGTCTGGGAAAAAAATAAAGATGTGTGGGAAAGAAAAGGAAAACATGCTGATGAACAACTTTTGAACACACAACAAGGCTTTGAGGAGAAGGTGGGAACACACCATGAACTCCGGTCACACTGTCCCCAGGTTGACTGGTTGTTTAATCTCGTGTACTCGCCTTGTATGGATACGGTTGTTAATGGCCCCTGATTGGCGAGCAGCAGCAGCGGTGTTGGAATATTCTGTGACGGTTAATAGCTTTATTGAATCGGAAGCGCTGACCCCATTAAAAGCTGAACATCCCAGACTAAAGTCAACACAAAGCAGCGCTGCCTTTGCAGTTTGTCACTGTGTGAGTCAGAAAGAGAGGAGGCAGCACATGTTGCTTTCATGACCACAAATTCAATCTGTACACTCCTGTGTCTTTGTTCTCTGTCACTCAAACAATTAATGTCACCGTTTCCTCATGCCAGGCCTGCACATTACTTTTTACGTGTGATATATTTTAAGAGCTCTGTATTCATCCTGTTTTTTGCCGACCACAGCGCACGTACGCACGCACGCACGCACGCGCGCGCGCGCACACACACACACACACACACACACACACACACACACACACACACACACACACACACACACACACACACACACACACAAACACACAGGATATCATATGCCTGACTCCCCATTGTTTGGTTTGTCCAGGAAACAGGATATTCACACAGAGAGCACACCGGCTGACCACGGAGCCAAAACAGAGATTAAGTTTCATTTTTTTTTACTTTAGAACAGTAGACATTTTCTCACTTCCTTTCAGTTTCACTGTAATGTTCCTGTCAACCACTTCACCTGTCCTAATAGAATTGTTAATAGAATCTATTAACAATTCTAATGTATGTTTCTGACCAGCAAAGCATTCATGTTGACATGTCAACAGCTCTACACCCCGCAGAAAGTAAAAGACATGATGAATGAAGGCTCAGTGAGGTGTGGGTTCATTTCTAAACACACAAACATTAGCAGTGTTTTGTATTTATATGGTGAAGCATAAGACAAAAAAACACCCTTTTCCCACAACATATTGGATAACATGGAGCAACAACGTACCAAAAATCAGCAATAAGTGCAAGTTATTTAAAATGCAAGATAACAAAACGCACCGTCAGAAAAGCTGTTACAGGTGATCACAAAACCGGATTCTTTTTTTAAACTAACGAACAAAAATTAGATCCAACAGATTACACTGTATTTGTATGGATATGAATCGTTCCTAACCTTGTGTCTTTTGTTGTGATCCGATCGCTGCCACTTTATTGTCTGCGCGCGGAGCAGCACCGGGTCAGTCAGATAAATCCAGCTCCTCTCCTTATATGATGAGATGTACGCAGAATACAAACAGGTTGGCAGTGGATAAAGAGTTGGTTTAGTTCGTTTGCAAAGTCCAGGACGGGAAGCCTAGCGCCGTTCGGCATAATAACCTTGTCTGTTTCGCGCACTCACACAGTGTGTCAGTCCCATCCATCCACACTCCTCCTCCTCCGCCTCCTCCTCCTCCTCCTCCGCTTCACACATACAGGATGGGACAGATGAATTTGGCGCTGCCTGTGCGCCACTGCTGGCCAACAGAGGGGCGCTCTCTCTGCTGCAAACACTACTGATAGTGGAAAAGAATTAGCTGTTTTGAATGACAAATTAAACACTCTCTCCAGGGTAGATGTATCTGTTGTAAAAGATAAATGGATTTAAAACAACTGCAACATTTGTTTTATCATATCTCATCCTCAGTGTGTTACAGTTCATAAAGCACATTTACTTTTGTATTTTTAAAGTATAAGTAGGACTATTTATTTTCCCTACACACAAAAAGGTTTGATGAAATGTAGTATGTGCTTTGCTTAAGTATATTCTTTTCATTTCAACGCTACAATTCAAAGGGAGATATTATAATTTTTATTTGACTAAATATATTGTTTAGATTTTTTATTTTTTTGCAAACAACACATACAATATGATGTGTTGTTTTGAATTAAACTAACTAATAGTTTACGCAAGAAAAACGTAATCAATTAGCCAATTGAGAAATATAATTGGCATTTATAAATATCTATTGTGTACGTTTACGTTCTTTAAGTACATTTTGCTTTGATAGTTTATGTACATTTTGCTACTTACTTTTACTTAAGTAACAATTTGAATACCAGTATTTGTATCTATCTATCTATCTATCTATCTATCTATCTATCTATCTATATATCTATCTATCTATCTATCTATCTATCTATCTATCTATCTATCTATCTATCTATCTATCTATCTATCTGTAAATGCTTCACTTTTGAAGAACTGAATATGGTTTTTTTAGAACATTATTCGAAGCATTTAGACACATTGTAGATTTTCCAGTGAGTGCCCGGTGAGGGGAAGGAAAGGAGTGCCACACTGTTGTGGCTTCATGACAGGCTGAACAATGGAAACGCTCGGCAATCCCCAGAAACTGCAGCAGCGAGGAAATGGGAGGAATGAAACCGTCCAGTTTATTGCAAACCAGTTGAACCATAGTGTCAGGGCAGCTACGAGGTGACGTTCCCTCGGCTATTTCAGCAGAGTAACACAAAAAAGGATGAACCTTCACGTGCAGGCAAAGGCATGAGTGTGTGTGTGGAACTAAATGCTTTCTCTAAGTCTAAATGAGTGACTCCAGGGACAGCCCCCCATCCCCCTCCCCATTTGTGAGGATTTCTGGTAGCCCGTGATTAGGCTCACCCCGGTGCCATGTGTGCACCAAGTGCCGCCCCATCAACCCCCCTCACCCCCACCCCCTACACTTGCACACCAAATCTGTGCCTGGCCTCAGCTCCTGTTGAGATTAGCCAACTAGCTATTGTTCTGATGACACTCCATATAAGCCATACTCTCATTATGTTAATGCGGAGACAGCGTAACTGGGCGATTTTGAAGAATAAAATATGTGTGGTGGTGAATGGAGTGCAAAGAACACATGAAATAAAATCAAATAAGCAATACTTGTATTCATGTTTAGAGTTACATTTTCTATTGTGTATGGAGGACACTAACACATGGTACATAAGCTATACTCTCATTATGATAATTGAAATAGAGTATTGTGTATCTGGGTGATTTTAAAGAATAAAATATGTTTGGTATCATCTTTGAACGTAGTGCAAAAACCACATAAAATGCGAAAAATGTAATCCAAATGAGTACAATTTTAATCACATCATGTTTTGATATACATTTTCAATTTTTTAGAAGATGGGCACTGACAACACTACATGCTGTATAAGCTGTACTCTCATTATGATACAGACAAAGACAGCACGGCGTAACTGGGTGATTTTGAATAACAAAATATATGTTTTGCAAAGAACATATAAAATGCAAAAAAAAGAAGCTTTTAGAAAATGTCAATCAACATTCTGATGATGTTATTTGCTCAAGTTAAACAACTGACAAAACCAAATCCTGCAAACAGTCTAAGTGCGTGTGTGTGTGTGTGTGTGTGTGTGTGTGTGTGTGTGTGTGTGTGTGTGTGTGTGTGTGTGTGTGTGTGTGTGTGTGTGTGTGTGTGTGTGTGTGTGTGTGTGTGTGTGTGTGTGTGTGTGTGTGTGTGTGTGTGTGTGTGCAGAAGGAGGAAACTATGAATTGTAAATACAAGGGGATTATGTTGTGCTTGGGAACAGATGTTAACATGGAGAGGTCTGCCCTCCTGAGAGCGGCCCCTCACTCACACACTGTCCCACCACACTCATTGGCCCGTTGTCAATGTGCATCCTGTCTCTCTTTAGAAGCACAACACCCCCTCCCCCCCCGCCCATTTCCAGGACAGATTAACTCTGCACCCCCTCTTCTTCCCATCAACCTTGACCTTGATGGGCTGGTAATGTCATCTTCTTTTGTGCGTTGAAAGACATTGCCAACTTTCATGCTTCCCCTTTAAAGCACACTTGCATGCATTCATGATATGAATAAAGAATGGATGACAATAAAAACCATCAACAATAAGTGAGCACTGAACCATCCGTCCCATCTCCGTCTCCTCAGCGGACCTCTAAGCAGGTCAGCTGTTGTTCTGCTGTCCTCCTGCCACCAGTCTTCATTCTTCTCCACAGCATGGCCTTCAGTGTGTCTTAAGTGTTTTCCAGGTCATGGTGAAGGAATTAAGTTGCCCTTCGCAGGGTGTTGCCTCCCATCCTCTGCAAACTGGGGACCAGGAATACGTAAAACAATTCTTGAAACAAACCATGTGTTGTTAAAATGACCGTATAGCAATCTGTAAAATGTGCGATGACTTCACAACATTTGGCTTATTTAACCTGTAGTCCCAGACGGTTTATACAAATGGAAACAAATATTAGTGAAACCTACCATATTGTTTTGTACGCCAAACATGTGACCATTAAAATACATTTCTGTTTGGACATGTACAAAAATAAGTGTCAGTTCATTATCTTCAAATCCCCTGAAACCCATTTGAAACTACTAAAAATGTAATTACCTGAACAGGCCAGGACTTGTTGGAAAGAGGCCACATGAAGACATCTGGTTGTGAAAACGGCAGGGACCTTTGTGGAGTGTACTTCACCTCACTCAGTGCAAGATATGGAGATACAGTATACCTCCAATTTGGGTGAAAACTAAAAGATTGATTGCGATGTCTGGAGGACTTTCCATCCATCCATCCATCTTCTCCCGCTTATCCGTGGTCGGGTCGCGGGGGTAGCAGTTCCAGCAGAGAGCCCCAAACTTTCCTTTTCCCTGGCGACATCAACCAGCTCTGACTGGGGGATCCCAAGGCGCTCCCAGGCCAGCGAAGATATATAATCCCTCCACCTGGTCCTAGGTCTACCCCTTGGTCTCTTCCCAGCTGGACGTGCCTGGAACACCTCCCTAGGGAGGCGCCCAGGTGGCATCCTAACTAGGTGCCCGAACCACCTCAACTGGCTCCTTTCGACGCGAAGGAGGAGCGGCTCAACTCCGAGTCCCTCCTGGATGACCGAACTTCTCACCTTATCCCTAAGGGAGACACCGGCCACCCTGCGGAGAAAACCCATCTCGGCCGCTTGTATCCGCGATCTCGTTCTTTCGGTCATGACCCATCCTTCATGACCATAGGTGAGGGTAGGAACGAACATGGCCCGGTAGACAGAGAGCTTTGCCTTCTGGCTCAGCTCCCTTTTCGTCACTACGGTGCGGTAAAGCGACTGCAGTACCGCTCCCGCTGCTCCGATTCTCCGGCCCATCTCATGCTCCATTGTTCCCTCACTCGAGAACAAGACCCCGAGATACTTGAACTCCTTCACTTGGGGTAAGGACTCATTCCCTACTTGGAGTGGACAGTCCATCGGTTTCCTGCTGAGAACCATGGCCTCAGATTTGGAGGTGCTGATCCTCATCCCAGCCGCTTCACACTCGGTTGCAAACCGATCCAGTGAGTGCTGAAGGTCGCAGACCGATGAAGCCATCAGAACCACATCATCTGCAAAAAGCAGTGGTGCAATCCTTAGTCCACCGAACTGCAGACCCCCTCCCCCACGACTACGCCTCGAAATCCGATCCATTTATATTACAAACAGGATTGGTGACAAAGCGCAGCCCTGGCGGAGGCCTACCCTCACCGGAAATGGGTCCGACTTACTGCCGAGGACCCGGACACAGCTCTCGCCTTGGGAGTGCAGAGATTGGATGGCCCTGAGTAGAGACCCCCTCACCCCATACTCCCGCAGCACCTCCCACAGTAACTCCCTGGGAACTCGGTCATACGCCTTCTCCAAGTCTACAAAACACATGTAGACCGGATAAGCGTACTCCCAGGTCCCCTCCAGGACTTTCCTGGAGGCTAAAACAACTTTCATTTGAAACTGAGGATCTGAAATCAAGAAAACGTACTCAACAAAAACCAAGCAGTGAATATTATTGAAGTCTAAATTATCTCTACGTGATTTGTCTCAACCTTCGATATGTATGTGTTTTAAATTGTCGTCTGTGTTTGGCAGATTAAAATGTCCTGAATGATAATATATGTGTGTTGATTTACAATGTCGGATACCTGACTCAATAGCTTGGCAGTTTTGCAACAGCAAGGTAACTTTAAAGGACGGCAGCACTGATGAAGGTTTTCTGTAACTGTCCAAGTGTCACGATCTTAGTTTTATCTCACGGTTTTAGTTTGGTCTGTCTTGTCATGGTTTTATTTTGCAATTCTGTTCTCCCTGTGTCTTGTCTCCCTCCCTGTCGTTAGTTTACCTGGTGTGTCTGATTGTCTGATTGTGTTCACCTGTTGCCCTTGTGTTTCTCCTTCCCTGCCCGGCTGTTTCTCGTCTCGTGATTACCCCTCCCTGTATTTAGTCTTGTCACCTTTTGTTTGGATGCTACCTCGTGCCTCGTACCTGTTCATGGATTCTTGTTTTTTAATAAAGCTCACCTTTTGTTTCATTTTGAAACCTGCTTCCCTCCTCAATCTGCATTTTTGGTCCTATTTTTCCCCAACCCTGACAGAATGAACCAACCACATATGGACCCAGCAGATGATCCATTTGAAGTGGAGTTGTATTCATTTACCTACTTGCTGGCTTGCAGCTATGGTAAATGGAGGGGAGCAACCAGTGCGGAGCAAAAGAGGGCTGCCCTGGCAGAGGCGTACCAGAGGGCAACAGAGAAACCAGGGTTAGTGAAGTTCTTACCTGGCTGGATTATGGACTTCCTCCAGACATACGTTTCCCGGCCTGCTAGCCCCAGACATGCTAGCCCCCACAGTTCCCAACATAGCTTATTTCGAGAACGCTTTTGATGGGTCTCGTCTGGCTTTTGGAGGTCCACGGAGCCTCCAAAAGGCTCCTAAGAGGAGACCCAGGTCCAGGCTACCAGCACCGGCCCCAGCAGCCATGGTTCCGGCTCCAGTACCGGCCCACACAGCCATGGTTCCGTGCTCCAGTGCCAGCCCACACAGCCATGGTACCGTGCTCCAGTACCATCCCACACAGCCATGGTTCCGTGTTCTGGTTCCGTGCCCAGCAGCCATGGTACCTGCTCCAGTACTGGCCCACACAGCCATGGTTCCGACTCCAGAACCGGCCCACATGGCCATGGTTCCAGCATCAGTTCTGGCCCCAGCAGCCATGGTTCCAGCCCCAGTTCTGAACTGGCCCACAAGGCCATGGATCCGTGCACCAGTACTGGCCCACACAGTCATGCTTCCGTGCTCCATTACCTGGCTCACACAGTCATGCTTCCGTGCTCCATTACCTGGCTCACACAGCCAGGGTCCAGGCTTCTGTTCCGTGCCCAACAGCCATGGTTCCGGCTTCAGTACCGGCCCCAGTAGCCTTGGTCCAGACTCCAGTTTCGGCTCCAGTACTGGCTCTCTGGCCGACGCCATCTCCCCGTGTCCTGTCGGCGTACCGGCCGACTCCAGCCCCTCGTCTCCTCTCGAGTCCCCTCTCGAGTATCCTCTCGAGTCCCCTCTCAAGTCCCTTCTCTAGTCCCTACTCAAGTCCCTACTCCATGTCCTGTCCCGTTGGGGTCCCGCCGACTACTCTTCTGCCGGGGGTCCTGCCAACTCCATGTCCTGTCCCGTTGGGGGTCCCACCGACTACTCTTCTGACGGAGGTCCTGCCAACCCTATATCCTGTCCCATTGGGGGTCCCGCCGACTACTGTTCTGCCGGGGGTCCTGCCAACCCTATGTCCTGTGCCGTTGGGGGTTCCGCTGAGAGTCCTGTCAACCCCATGTCCTGTGCCGTTGGGGGTTCCGCTGAGAGTCCTGTCAACCCCATGTCCTGTTCCGTTGGAGGTTCCGCCGTCACCTGTCTCGCCGGGGGTCCTGCCAACTCCTTGTCCTCTTCCGTGGGGGATCTTGCCGACACCTGTCCTGCCGGGGGTCCTGCCTACTCCTTGCTCTGTTGCGTTGGTGGTCCAATCGACACCAGCCCTTGCTCCATCCGGGGTCCCATTGACACCAGCCCATGTCATGTCCAGGATCCCGTCCACGCCTGTCCCACCGGCTCCGGTTCCTGTCCGGCCGACACCGGCCCCCTGATTTCCCCAGCCACGGCTTTTGTCCTTGTGCCCGGCCCCCTGAGTTCCCCAGCCGCGGTCTTCGCCCTCGAGCCCGGCCCCCTGAGTGCCGCGGTCTTCGCCCTCGAGCCCGGCCCCCTGACTTTCCCGGCAGCGGTCTTCGCCCTCGAGCCCAGCCCCCTGAGAGCCCGGCCCCCTGAGTGCCGCGGTCTTCGCCCCCGAGCCCGGCCCCCTGACTTTCTCGGCCGCGGCCCTCGGGCCCGGCCCCCTGACTCTTCTAGCCGCTGCCTTTCGCCCTCATGCTCGGCCCCCTGAGTTCGCCCGCTGTGGCCTTCGCCCCTTTATGAACTCTGCCTTGCTCCTGGGCCGTCCTCCTGAGACCCCCACCACGAACTCTGCCTTGCCCCGGGCTGTCCGCCCCCGAGACCCCCACAATGAACTCTGCCTCGCCCCCAGGCCGTCCGCCCGAGACCCCTTCCTGGTCCGTCAGCCCAAACCCATCCTCCAGACCCCCTCCACCCACCCTTTTGGCCCTAGTGATGCAAATCGAGATTGAGTATACAACTAAGCCGTGTAATTAATGAAATAAAGTTATGATCAGTGCATGTAGATATATATATATATGTGTGTGTGTGTGTGTGTGTGTGTGTATATATATATATAGATAGATAGATAGGAATTCTTATTAGCTTACAATATACCTTCTTGACAATGAGTGCAGTGCCTGTTCACTGCTGCCTATTTTATATTCTCGATGCAAACTTTACTAATATTAAGTGTCTCATGTCCTAGTTGCACTACCTGGGTCCTCAGAAATCACCCACCAAGCATGAAGAGACTAACTGTTTGAGTTTTTACATATTCTCTGGTGCAGAAACATTGTTTTTTATTTTTACATCATCAGTCATGTATTACTACTCTTTGTGCACGTTGTTTTTCCAGAGCATTTTTATAACATTATAGTGGTGGGGAACATGTCCTTAGCGTCCTGAGCATTAATGAAGCAGGTCTGTGTGTGTTGTCCCCTGAGTGACTTTGAGCGTATAGCTGCTGAAAGGACCTTGAGTCGGCTTGGACTGAAGTGTCCTGCTTCCTCACGTAGTCTCGGTGTAATTAGGTTATCGTGCAGTGAGAAGTAAAGGGCGTACAGACCAGGGTGTGCATGACGTGTTATTTCTGGGCAATCACGTCTCATGACTTTCACTTTTCCTTTGGCTGAAAATATAATGTGATCACACTGTGAGAGAATTGAAACAATGTTTTCGGATAATCAGGACACAGCTGGGAAGACCTTGTGCATCATCAGGAAGCTGAGTAATGAGTAATGATCTGACAAAAATAAGATGCTAAACTCAAACCTTTCCCCGCCTTATTCATTGTTTGGTTCCATTATTTCTAACTAAAGGTTATTTGCTTTCTATTCACAATCTTTATAACTACCGGTGGTCTAGCATTAAGATAATCGCTTTTTGTCGCTTTACTGAAATGTATGTTTGAATGTGAAAATGTGGCAATATCTCATACATGTGCGCTAATTTGTATACATTTGCAGAACAGAAATATGATCCTTGGATGAAGCCAGGTTCAATTGATTCATTCTTTTATTCAAGTCAAACGTTTTTACAGAGGAGCATTTTGGATATACCTTTTTACAGTTTGATTAATCAGAAAATACTGGCCATAGACATAACACAATTTCTTTCTATCAATGATTATGTCAAGATTTCTGGCACAGAGAATGAGACATTTCAGATTTAAGAAGTATCTTAATGCAACTAAGATACTTCTTAGTGCAAGTGTCAGTGCTAAATATATAGCAGTATACAAAATATATAAATAGACGAAGTTAGTTAAAAAAAGTCATGTATAGTTTGTGTGTTTTGTTGTTGTAAAGGAGATTTTATGGAAGCCCAAACTCTCAAAAGTGCATTCAGGAAATTATGCTTTTGCCAATAAAGTCTGTTATTGCACATAACCAATATAATGTATCTTATTCAACATGAGCCCCTATGTTGCTTTGCTCCAGAATTAATGCCCTTACCCATATATTCAGTCAGCATTGAGGCTGCCTGTCACAGTGAGTGAAAGTTCCTTTAAGGGGATGTTATAGTGCCATCCAGTGGAGTAATATGTGTTGTGCCGTGTGTGACTACAGAGAGAAGAGATTTACACAGCTTTATTTAATTTCTTTCATGTTTCTTTAATGTCGAAACATATAGATTTTCTGTTTGAGGCATTTAGTCTTTTAGGAGCCCTCCAACAATGCAACACAAGAATACAGATAAGCAGACAATATTAACCAATATTAAAATATACTATATTAAAAGTAATACAAAAAGAAAAAAAAAAATTTTAAAACTGAAAAATAAAAAGTGGAATAGTGCAATACGAGTCTATATACAAGTTATTGGAATGATATATTAGATAAATAATTTCTAAGTACCAGATTAATGTTATGAAATTGTTTCAGCAGTTCAGTTGTGCTCATTTTCAGGTTCATATTTGTGCCTTTACTGTGACAAATTGACATGCTTTGTTATTGGTCACCACCGCTTAGAGATATCCCGCTCCGAAGCCTATCACGTATGTCTTGTAAAGCTAGCCAATGCAAGCTCAAGTGTTACACAGTGATGTCACTATGTTATGGAGGTAAACAAAGGAGTCCAATGGAGGCGTTTCAGGGCGGTGGGAGAGAAACTCTCGCTGGAGGGAACAGAGGGATTTAAGCCTTTGCAGACCATTAACATGCACAAAAACCAATATACCATAATAGGAACTGTTTAATCAATCTAAATAAAAGTATGCGAGTCTGGAGGAATAACCAAAATGAAAAAAAAAGATGGCAGAAGCCTAGGACAGCTACACCAAGGGGGGGGGGGGGGGGGCAGGATTTGAATTAAACTAAATAAATTCAAAGTGAAGTGGACACTAATTCTGGTTGGTTTCATATTTGTATTTTGCGCCCTCTGCCGAAAATGTGTATCTATTGCAACTTTCAGCTATAAATCTACAGGGACTGCGTTGTTGAAGCTCAAGCTACTTTTGTTAGTGTGCCTTTTCACAGCACATAGTTGATCAAATGACCTTTTCTCTGGGTTTGTGGACCTGCCAAGGAGCCAAACACAGCCTTAAACTTAATCACCCCTGGCTGACAAGGCTTTCAGCTGCCAATCTGTCTGACCCTGAACCCCAAACCTCCAGACATGGAAGAGAACAACTTCCCTGGAGGTACAAAATAACAAAAAACAACACATCTTATCACCTTTGGTTATGATGCCCTCCGTTATGACTGTTTTGACGTCTTGCTACTCACAGGCCCTGAAGTCATGTTAGTTCGACTATGAGATGAACTCTACGCTGCTCTCTGTATGCAGAGTGCGTAGGAGAGGCGTAAACATGTGACAAAGCCACATTTAAAATGATAGGAACCTTTTCTACTAGTTCATGCTCATTCAAAATAAGTTTCTCTTTGAACAAGAAGGAAAATTACACAGCACAACACAAATCTGACCTTAAACTACTCTGTCAACGTAATTCATGTTGGAGACACATGAATTACAGTATGTTGTGTCACATGGATTTAGTATCGCGATAGTGAGGATACAAACGAATTGTAAATGATTCCCTGTGAGTAATCAGATCACTGGACTTTTTTCAAAAGATGACGATAACTAGACGGATCAAAATGCAACAATATTTTTTAAAATACAGATCAATATAAGTGGATGGCCTGCATTTTGGTTTTAGTTTAGGCTACTTTCAATCCTTTTTAATTTAAATATATATTGTTTAAAGGCAGTAGAATGGCATAAATGTTTTAAGTAAACCCTCCCAACCCATGGTTATTTCGTTATGACTATGTCTTGGTTCGAATAATATAACTGGTCCCAGCACGGACCAACCCCCTTGTCAAACCGGTCACTTCTACTGCGATGTCACACCCAACAATTGGACAAATAAGTAAAGAAAAAAAGATAAGAAACAAAATAAAACCAATAGGATTAATTCAGTTCTTCAAATAATTAGTTTGGTGGCTCAGATACACGTATATAATCTGGGCAGTCTTTACGGAGAACTTCTGTAGCCTCTGGAACAGTTTGGAAATGTGATGGATGTGAAAAGGCTAAATATATAAAAAGCTTGAACTAACCAAGAATACGATAAATAGAGGCAGTATGTTGTTGTGTTGGGAATGACATAAAGCATTATTTGTTCAAATGCATCTATACTGCAACAGATCTCATTAGTACAGTTAATGTTCCAGCAGGGGATAGTCTTAAACTTTTTTTCACAACACTGATCCAGTAACCAACAAAGCAACATTTGTTCCCTGATATCATGATATTTCAAAGAAAACACATGATTATTATATGGTGTATTTTACACATGATGAATACACATGTCTGGACATGTATGTATATTCCATATACATACTTATCTTATCCTTCTTTATGTTGCAGACTATTTATTTAGTTTTTTGTATTACTGTCATGTGTGATGAGGTAGTCCATATGTTAAAGTAAGAATTTAAAATGTTTACACATATCACACTTATCACATAATACAATATTAGTTCACAAACTGCTTGCAATGCAGTGGCGTAACTATCGACGGTGCAGCCGGTGCAACGCACCTGGGCCCAGAGCCGGCCAGGGGCACCTGCACAAAAAAAAATGTTGGGGCCCCAATGGCATTGACCGGTTCACGCAGTCTTCAAAGTAACCAAGCAACCTAAATTAATTTGTAATTTGTCTGTCCAATGACCTTGCTCCCTTTCATGACATGTGATACCTTGCGTGACGAGCGAATTGTTTAATCAACCTGTACTGTAGCTAGCAGCAGCAAGTTCGGTAGCATTATAAAAAATGTAATAGCTTGCATTTATAATGTATAGCAAATCAAAGCACAAGAGCGGCGCTCAAAAGAGAAAGGACAAGAGAGAAGAGATGTAACAGCTAAACTGACAAAATTAGACAGTTTTTTTTGTCATACATCGTCCGTGAAATCGAGCGTTAACGTTAGCAATGCTGACGTGCAACGAGAGCCGGAGGCTAACGATAGCTCAACTGCCTCACCACCATCATTGCCATATATCTCCACAAGTGAAGCTGTATCCGTGGCCGTGGCTGTGCAACCTCTGTCCAACAGAACACAACAGTTCCCCCAAGGGCCCCAAACGATAGGGGACTCTATGGCGCTATTGAGACCCCCGACGCCAAGATCAAAAGCTATATTATAGCAACTGGTGTATGTAGGCCTACTGGCCCATTCCCCAGAGACAAACATCAAGGAAACAGGTGTAATCCTCTTCTTAGTTCGCTGTGCCGTTGTCGGGCTGTGGTGGTTTGAGGCCAGGGCAGGCTGTTGTTGATAGCCTACATGTGGCGCTTCTGAGTGGTTGTGTATGTCCGTGCGTGTGTGAGCGCATCAGCGTGCGCTTATGTTTGGGGCGATGGGGGGGGCCCAAAACAATATTTGCACTGGGGCCAATCACAACCTTGTTACGCCACTGTTGCAATGTATATCATGTAGTTTATTCAACACTTCATTTCTGCCGAAATGCTAAACTGCATTTCAATCAGGAGAGACTTCATTTTGTTTAAAGAACATTTATTGACACATGTCATAAGATAAATGTTAAGTTTGGCGATTAGCCCCCGATCCTGAAATCGTATATCTAAAGGGGGAAATGCAGCCGTGAGCATATAGGGAACCCCCCGGGGTCTAGACACTGGTGATGATGCTGAAGATCTGGATTTGATGAGGAGATGGGATGAAGAGGAGGTGTGATGGGGTCTTTGGATTAACTCTCCTGGCACTGTATAGTGGATATGATGAAAGGAGGTGGATGGAGAGGAGGCGGGCGGCAGCATGAACACCTGAAATCACAGCTGACTGCAGGAGAGAGGAGAACCATTTTAAAGTGTGGCTGCAGCTCGCTGATTGGCTGATGAGGTGAATGTAATGGGATATATTACATAAAGTGCATCATCAAGTGGCCAAAATGTGATCAGCTCATTTTCAGACAGGTTTTTATATAAATGGATCAGGACAAAAAGTGAGCGAATCTTTTTTCCTGAAACTTTCAGAATCTCTTTATGTAGGGGACGTTTATGTAGAAAAGACATGAAAAAGTGGAATTTGCACAATTGGTGACCTTTAAAGATTAAATATTTTTTCAGCTAATTTCAGGAGATTTATAAACTATTTATCGCTACAAAGGATCCTGGAAAAACTGCTCCTTCACATCTGTTTCCCAGGAACTAAGAAAAGATAAGTTTGGCAAACTTTTTTTTTAGCCGTCATAAACACAGGAGAGAAAGCTACTTAGATCAGACCTCAGAGCTCCTGTTCTCAGCCCTACTACAACTTAATGATATCGTTTATTGAGTCATTGAAGTATGTTATCTGGAGTCAGCACTAGACAGTTGTGTTTTTGTAGAATGTATATAACATAACAGAAACAAATAGAAGGAGAAAAAGAAACGGGCCCCAGTAAAGAACCTTGGGGGACCCCCACGGCAGATTAATAATGAGAATGGAAGAAATAGGACAGTAGGGGATCTGTGGAATAAATACATATATTTCTGGTGATATTTTTTTTCTTTCTTAGAAACAAAGGCCATCTGTGTCACTTATGAGACATCACATAGATTGCAGGCTTCCGATCGTTGTTTTAAGCTTCACTTGGGGGGCTTAGTTATATAAAGTACCCACAAGGTTGCAACAAAGCAGAGCTGGTGGTGTTGTGCACTTCTGGAAACATTGTCTATACTTTTCTGTTTTAGATCTTGTGAATAACTCATTATCCTAGGGAGAGAACACACAGCGTTGCTTTGAATGGTCCTTTTGTGTGCAGACAACTGGCCTTATAATGAGTCGCATCCTTGCACATCAACCAGCAAAATTGAATTTTTACGCTTCAACCATTAATGGAGCAGAGCGACACGGTTAGATTCTTCCAGAGAGTCCTGCGGGAAACAAAACACATCTCATAAGCCATTATTTGTATAACTCCACACAGTCTGTGGCACACATTGTTGTTGATTAATGTGTCAAATAGCGATTTTTACAAAAGAAGTTACAGATGTATGCTTTGTGAAAGTGTCAGAAATAGGTTCAGGACCAGAGATGGGGTTGTTACTAAAAAAAAGTAATATATTACATATTACATATTACTTTAAAAAAAAGTAATATATTACACTACTTCGTTACTATCTACATAAAGTAATTCGTTACTTTACTCGTTACTTTACTCGTTACTTTACTCGCAGGGCCGGCCCGCCCCTCCCTACAGGCAGATCACGCAGACTGCTCAAGTTTCAAATGTTCTCTTTAGTTCAGTTTCCATTGTCGCATAAGACTGATCCAGATAGCTTCTGAATGTTTTCCTATCTGACCATGGCTGTCCTCTGTCTCCTGCTATCTGACCGTGGCTGTCCTCTGTCTCCTGCTATCTGACCGTGGCTGTCCTCTGTCTCCTGCTATCTGACCGTGGCTGTCCTCTGTCTCCTGCTATCTGTATATTTTGCGCAGTCTATCTCTGCTCACGCTGTTGCGTCAGCGTGTTCTCCTGCGTGTTGGCCATGTGTTGCACTGGAGCCAGACTTCAGCCGAGCACGTACGAACTGCGCATGCGTGAGTGGCAATAACTCTCCTTACCAGCAGGCGGCGGTAGTGTGTATTCGTCATTCAAAACAAGCAACAACCGGAAAACAGAGAAGAAGAACTACGTGTGTGTGTGTGTGTGTGTGTGTGTGTGTGTGTGTGTGTGTGTGTGTGTGTGTGTGTGTGTGTGTGTGTGTGTGTGTGTGTGTGTGTGTGTGTGTGTGTGTGTGTGTGTGTGTGTGTGTGTGTGTGTGTGTGTGTGTGTGATATAAATAAACAACAGCTATGTGCGTTAGCTTCACCTAGCATGTGTTCTTTGCAGGTGTTTGTTGAGGTTTGATTATGACTGATTTTAGAAAGTAACGAAGTAACGCGTGTCGGGGCAATGTTAGTAACTGTAGTGTGATTACTGGATTATAAAAGTAGCGCGTTACACTACCCCGTTACCGACAAAGTAATATTATTACAGTAACGCGTTACACCCAACTCTGTTCAGGACTACTGCTGCATTGTGAAATCCTTTGTGAAGATATTCATCAGTCTCACAACTCACGCGATGGGAGGAAGGTGATGAAACAGTCTGGAAAAGAAAGCACCAATTTTAGAGTTTCAGAATGGAAATGGTTGAATCACAACCCTACTTCCTGTTTTCAGTGGCTGCAATAGCTGGGCTACATTTACTATCTTGGGGAATTCAAACTTTTTAAAGCAAACTGAGCCATTAGTCATATTTTCAATATGTTCCACGTGCATTTTCTAACAGTTTATTTGCAGCGAGGCAGGGTTCTTTGCTTTGCTGCACAACAACACAATATCTTAAAAATAAACGCTTACTGCAGTAATCCATTTTGACAATATGCACAGTAAAATAACATTCTTACAGGATATAAACTAGTTTAAACCAATAATAATAATTAATTTTGACTTGAGCCTGATCTCATTCAAGCTGAAACTTGAAATGAGACAAGGTTTTTAATGAGAATGTGGAGCTAATATAATTTTACAGCCTATAATACCACTACTTTTTGTATAACAAGTTTCTTAAATTGTACATTTAAATATGCAAATGAGGCATTATCTAATGCTTGGTTTTGGTGAATTAGGAGAAATTGATAAATGCAAACAGTCATGGCATTACTTTTTTTTTAAGTATGACCCTGCAGCCAGAAGAAAGTTAGATCATTAGAACAATGGATACAATAGTGAGTATCCTTTTTTTTGGTAGTAAATCACTTGAAATCTAGTTTCAGCATTATTTAGGAGCCTATCTGTTGGAAAATGTACCTTGAAGCAACTCAACTACAAAATCCTTTAAAGAATATTGACGTCTTTCTGCGTTTATGTTTTTTGACTGTACACATTTTTCTCCAAATAGCCAGAGTCCTGCAGACATTCAGAGTTTGGACCATATTCAAAATATTCTATGATCTCAATTCACCATCAGCAGTGAATGGAGATTGTGTGCTAGATAACTGCTTTATTTGCAAAAACACAAAACAGCTCATCCTCCTTCCCTTAAGCAGTATGTCCTATTAGACCACAAAGCCAAGACATCTGGGACTCGTCATCGTGTCAACCTGCAAGTGAGACATTGTTGTGTCACACCAGGAAGTCCTGACATCCTTAAGTGCTTTAAAAGAACCTAATTCCTCAAACCGCTGCCATAGTGAAGTGGGGACACTTGAATCACTGACTAACATGAAAATTAAAAGGTAAGAAACTGAATTTACCCAGTTATTTTCATGTGTTTTCAAATATCTCTTTCCATTATATAATCTTATACACTAATGGGGGTCTATGAGAGACGGGATAAAGGTGTTGCCCTTAAAATTGTAACCGGGTTAGAAAGGTTATTTGATAAATGTATTCTGTTAGATTACTAATTTCCTGTAGTAAAAAAGGGAAGTAATTTAAATATTATAACCTGATTACTTCTGTTACTTTTGGATTACTTCAATAGCAAATGCGATGCAATAAATACAAGAACAAATATATATTCTTTCAGGCAGGAGGGGGAGTGTGTGGGGGAGAAACTCCCTCTGCGGTGAACTCCACTGATGAGTTTGGATTTCAGATTTTGCAGACATGCACCAAAACCTATATAATGGCGCTTTTCCACTGCAGCACGTAGCATGGTTTAAGCGGGTCAAACCCGGCCCGCTTTTTTTTGCTTTTCCACTAGGGCTAGTTCCGGCTCAGGGCTACTTTTTCACCTTTTTTCTGGCCCTCCAAAATCGAGCTTCTTACCGGGCCAACAACCGGGCTGAACATATTTGTGACCTGCTCCATCGAAATCAGTCGCATTGACCCGAAGACACATTTTGAGTTGTATACACTGTTGGAAAGAGGATATTCCTAGCTTTCTAATGATATCAGGATTGTTTTTGTACTCCAAATATTAAGCGAAATATGTCACATTGTATAATGACTGTCACCGAGTCATCATTTTGAGAAAAAGCCTTTAAAGTTTTCTCTTCTCTGGAATCCATCGATCTGATTGATTATTAGTGGAGCAAATTATCAAAATACTACGGAGGGAAGATATTTTGGAGGGGAAGCTCGCGAGTGTGTGTGTGTGTGTGTGTGTGTGTGTGTGTGTGTGTGTGTGTGTGTGTGTGTGTGTGTGTGTGTGTGTGTGTGTGTGTGTGTGTGTGTGTGTGTGTGTGTGTGTGTGTGTGTGTGTGTGTGTGTGTGTGTGTATTTTTGCATTTGCGTGTATTGTGTTTGTTTCCCGGGGAAAACCCTCACGAGAAACACCGGCTGTTGTTCTGCCTGCTGTGACGTCAAGTTACTCCGTTCTCCGCTTGTAATTATGCCGTTACAAGCTTCAAAGTTATATTTATCATCTGAATTTGCCGAAACAAGTTTAATATTCTGAAAGCCAAGACTTTGTTTAATTTAAATCAGATGAAAACAAACTGTAACGGACCCTGCCGTGTTATCTATGATTACTATACTCTTACGTTCATAATGTCAGCCGGAGGGAGGGGGGCGGCGCTGCTGGAAGAGCAGATTGCGAGTGAGAGGTGCTTGTCTTCGTCCCTTTACAAGCTTCAAAAATATATTTATCGTGTGATTTTGGAAATAAAAGTTTCATATTCTGAAAGCCAAGACTTTGTTTGTTTAAAATCAAACAAAACACCCGGACCCTGAAAAAATAGTTTTTTTACGTAAATCAACGTTTATTCTGAAATAAGCCGTTGCGACTTCCGACTGATTTCGATAGAGCGGGTCACATTTTACCGTGATTTAATTGTAATACACGTTTTAAAATGATGCCGAAGTAACAACATACTGATACCGGTCTGCAGACAAGACGGCAGGCGAAAAACCTTTTGAAATGCGTGTTTTCTGAATGGAGATCGGATCGATCTGGCTAAGCTAACGTTGTACAGTATATGCTCCGTCCACACTCACAACAACGGCCTACAGACATGAATAAACCAGCGACTGTATTCGCCATGACACAGACACACCGTGGTTTGTACTTGTTTAACTTTTGTCTAGTTTCTGAACAGATATGAGGAGCTGTGAGCTCTGAGTGCTAAGAGCTAACGGCTGATGTTATGGTTTTGTGGTTCGCATTGAAGATGCGTACTAAGCCGTGCTAGGTCCTGCAGTGGAAAAGCGCCATAATACACCCGCCAGAAAACAGGGCCTCTTTAAAAAGAAAATATCTGAGCTAACAGAAAATGCTCCATTATAGTTGTATACATACAGATCACACACACTATTTTATGATCATAAAGGTTCACCTGCTGAATAAAAAAAAAAAATAATAACTAAAGTGAAAACTATAAAGCAAAATCAGACAGTAGTGGTATAGATTCACACTTTAAGTATTTGCCTTCAGAACAGTACAGTTTACAAATAAGGAATACTACTCCTTTGCAACAAAAATAATATGCTCTTTTTTAGCCTCTTAGTAACATTGTAAACCTGCTATTATATTATATTATAGTATCCTGATTATGTCATCCGATTACATCTATTACTCCCCAACCTGATTGTAACATTTTACACCACATTTTTTACCAACACATCAGCTATGCCACACATGCACACAAATCATTTTCAACAGTACGTTTTAAATGCTGAGTGCAGAGAATAGGATTTGTGTGCTTTAAATACAATTACCACACCGTCGCATGGAGTTGGGTCATTTTACAAACTGAAGTCAGTGGGGGTGATTTTGCTGTAGATACAATGTCTTCACGCTCTGAAGCACAACGCTTCAAATTGGTAGCATGATATCAATCTCACTATTCCTTGGTCAAGGACACAACAAATCCTTGTTCTAGTTGTTTAAAGAGCCTGTGACAGCCTCCCAACAACTGTTGTGCAATGAAATATTGGGCTACTAGTAATCTCGAACCGTCAGTTTAAAAAAGAAAAAGCGATACCGTTCCGTTAAATATCAATAATTTAGAACATCGCGGGGAAATTCCTTCGACTCATTTTGAAGTTTTGGGGGAAGCCGGAAGTGACGTCAATGCGGGAACGCTTCACTGTGCGGCGAGAGAGCCGAACACGGACAAAGTGTGTTGTCATGCGTAGAAATGGTGAATTACTGAGTTGAGGCACGTTAATAACGTTTTAATGAAGTTGACTACAGTATATTTATATTTGTCAGTGCTTTCATGTCAATTCGGCGACATAAACATAAATGATCGTGGTGAAGATGATGATTACATTAGGATTAAAAATCGGTAATGAGAGCTGCTGAATTTCCTCCCGTAGGATGTGATAAAAAACAAATCGATTATTTTTGTAGTTGTAAACTCAAGTGGATGAAACTACATTTATTAGTGCTTTCATGTCAATGCGGCGAACATATGATACATTAAATGATCGTGAGGATGATGATTAAAAATCGTTTGTTTGTGCCGGTCTGCATTTCCTGATGAGAAAACAAACCGATGTTTTTTGTAGTTGTAGTACACCAACATGGATTAAACGTGTGGTTTTTTACCACAATGTTGGGGAAATTAATGGATAAAATGCACGGATTATTATTATTATTATTCCCACTCCGATCGGGACACTAGGTCCACCGTTTCCCCGCAGCGAGGCTCCCCCCGTTGACAGTTTACGTGGGCTGGGTGCAGTGGCGGACTGGCCATCGGGACGAATCCCGATGGGCCGGTACCAAAGTGGGCCGGTCGGATAAGTCACCAGCACATCCCCCATAGGCGGCGCGTGAGGCTCAGGTTTGAGAAGGCTAAATAACTTTTTTTACCTGACGCTGTCCGCCTCCGGCGTCTATAGAAAAGAGATCAACTCAGTGTGCGGAGTTTAAATCTCTCAAGTCATATTACAGGATAAAGGAAATAGAGTTTAAACTGCCGTATGCAGAGAAGAACCCGACGTGTCGCACTTATCATTCAAATTACATCATCAATCAGATCATCGATCATATAATATCATAATATATCATATATTTCCTTATCTGAGTCAGCTTCTCCAGCCTCATCTGGCCGTGCAACACTTACAGTGTCACAGACTGTATGCAGAAGTATTATTTTAAGCAACACATTATGTTGACGAAACACTCGAGTCAAATGTAATTAAAGTCAGATCCACTTGTGTCTTAGACGTGAACGCGCTCTCAGCTGGAGAGAGAAACCCTGGCTTGATTTACCGAGTTGATAACCAGCGTCGTCGGACCGCTTAGCGAGATCTCGTGTGTTAGTTTGTTGTTGTTAGTTTGTTTGTTACTCAAACATATCCAGGGTCTGTTGAACTGGCTTCGTAGTACAGGGCACAGGTGGCTAGCAGCGCTAATGTCAAAGACACAGACATTATACATTATATTTGTATTTTACCAGGATGCAGTGACACAAATATTTACATATTTACATTTACTATATACAGCACCTGCCGCCCCTGACATCCCCACTCCGCCCGTTGACAATTTACTAGCGGTACCGAAGTGGCCCGGGATGATTTTTAGTCCCATCCCACCACTGGCTACATGACCGTATTATCGCCCATATTGACGCACCTCATTCCTAAACTTCTAACAGATACAACATAAATCGATCCTTCAGCCTCATATGAGCTCTCAGACACGTTCAAAATTAAACTGTCATCGCTGTCTGAGCTTGCTGCTGTGTGCGCCGTCGTGCGTTTACATGCAGAAGCTGGGATCCTGAACGGTGCAGCTGGAGCTCTTGGCCCGCAATGACGTCACCCATCATTTGGCGGGATTTGAAGAATCCACGAGAAGATCCAGAAAATGGTCAACATTGAAGGCAGATTAATGGTTATCAAAGTACAAATATCCAAAATCAGTTCAGTAACGGTTTTCAAGGGGACAATATTTACTCAAATTGATGGGTTTGGATGATGGGGGAAACTCGTGTCACAGGCTCTTTAAGTAAAGAATAATCAGTACACACTCAACTGTATTCTGCTGAGTTATGTGTGAGTGAATTTATGAGAAAATGTGTTTTGTTAGATCAGATGTTTTTTTGTTTTGTGAGGGCCATTTTGATTTCAGTAAAGCAAAGTTTTTTTTTGTTTTGTTATTAGTAATCTGAGGTTAAAATGAAACTATTAAAAATATTCCTCTCCAAATATTAACCACAGTATAGGCCACTGATTAAATACATGCCATCATTTAAAAAAATCATAGAGCAGTGCAGAAATGATTCTTAAAACCAAGACATTGTTGGTATCTTGCCACTTCCTGTTCTCACTTGTAGAAGTCAATGTTTCTTTGCCTGATATCCCTGAAATAAAGCCCGTGGGAAACACAAGATATTAACATTTTGTTCTACAACACAAAATACATCAGTAAACACCTCACTCGTTGATTGTCTGATCTTCTATGTCTCGTAAAACATTAGCAGTTGTTAGCATTTGCCAACAAGTGAATACATTTGACTATTTAACGTCCTTACGACAAACATGAGTCTGCCGTTAGCTTAGATGTGGTGAGGTGCAGCCATGTGGCCATAATGTAGCTTGTTTAGCCTAATGTTAGCTTTTTATTTCTGGTGATTGCATTTACGCTTAAAAGAAAATCATAAAAACAGTGTTAATATGGGGATATTATCCTTCTGAACAAAACGTGTACGTACCATAAACGTGTGTTTGCTACAGATATTTTATTTTCCAAAATTACAATGGAGAAATCCCATTGCTATTTGTCGAGGGACCTAACTTCTAGGTCGGCCTAAACAAATACGTCATTACTGCATCCCCAGCTAGCGGGGAACGTTCTCACAACTTTGGCTAACGTTACCTACAGGTTCTAATAAGGTTTTAAAGAAACGTTTTAATCTGATGTTCAAAGAACCTTTTTATTTTTTCAAATAATGTTCCTATAAGGTTTAAGGGTAACTAAGACATAATGTTTTAACTGCAACATTCAGAAGATGTTTTGAGGATGTTATTAAGAAATGATAGAAAGTTTTTTTATAAGACGTTCCTTTAATGTGATTTGTTACCAAAGGTGGAACGTTTTGCCTGCAACATTCTAAGGATGTGTTTTGGACGTTGTCGGGGGAACACATTAAAGATGTTCTTTATAAAACGTTCCCTCAATGTTACTTGATAACAAATGAAGAACATTCTCCAAGCAACATTCTGAAAATGTTTTCAGGAGGCTATTCTTTTTCATAAATGTTCCTGTGACAACATCCATACATTCATCTAGCTGCTACTTAGAAATTATGTATCTATTTATCTAATATATCATATTCGAATAACTTCCATATAGACTGTTATCGCACTATTTCACTTTTTTAAACTATTTATTTTTGTATTTACTATTTACTTGCACTATATTTTTTCTGTTTATCTATGTTATTGTGTTGCATTGTTGGAGGAGCCTGTGACCTATGCCTTTCATTGTCATACTACTGTAGCTATGTTCGTATGACAAAATGAAAACCTTGAACGTGATGCGAAATATTAACACTACAACAATAGTCAAATAGGGCTTTCCACTGTGCACTAACCCTACCTCTGCACAAAACAACTGATGTTCTCAAACACATTCAGAAGGCAAGGGATTCCCCAAATTGACTCTTGACAAGGCACACCTGTTACTTGAAAAACATTCCAGGTGACGACCTCATGACGCTGATGAGAGAAGCCAAGAGTGTGCAAAGCTGTCATCAAGGCAAAAGGGGGCTACTCTGAAGAATCTAAAAGAAAAATCATATTCTGGATTTTTTTACACTTTTTTGTTAACTAGATAATTCCTATGTGTTCTTTCATAGTTTTGATGTCTTCAGTATTAATCTACAACATAGAAAAACTTTTAGATAAACACAAACCATTGAATGAGAAGGTGTGTCCAAACCTTTGACTGGTAGTGTGTATATATACATATAAACTTTAGTGAAATTAAGATGGAAAATGTCTGATTTCTGGTCAGTTTTAATGGGTTTAAGGGTGAAGGGTAGTTGGAGCGCTGTCATTGGTTCCACTGATGTGTCAATCTCATACACCACATCATAGAGAGAGAGAGCGCAATTAAGTCCCGCCCACACCAGAGGAGAATTCATGTCTACCACATGGACAGGACTACAAAGCAACTTGTGCTATATAAAGGTAAGATAATGATGTAACTCAAATTATTTACAGAAAAATTAAACATTCAGAAATGAGGCAAATGTACATTTACCACATCTCATTCTTTTAATTCTGCCATTATTTTAAGCACATTTTCTTTGTGAATGCCATACGAAACAAAATATAACGTTTACAGAGCAACTTGCAGATTAGAGACCCCAGTGAATAAATGTGTATGAAAATGAGGTATACACTAGATTTTCAAAAAAATATACATAAATAAAAATATATATATTTACGACAGTGACATCTGGCGTCGTTTTTGTAAGATATTTTTACTTCCATATTAAAGACCACCCGCGTGTGACGTCAGATGAGGGAGAGCGGCCGGTCTAACGTATTAATAAACATGGATCACAAATCACAATGCTAGTTTTGACACAGAAGAGGTTGAAAATGTATATTTGTAATGACGGACCACAACCTTATAATGATGAGCCTGCTAGGCGGCCAATAGACCAGGAGTCAGGAGAAGCAAATATAAATAACGGCCATCCACATTTGACGACTCCCGAGGCGAATCCCGGGCGAATTGTACACGTGCTGTGTACCGGAGGGGAGAGAGAGGAGCGAAGGGGGGGGGGGGGAGAGAGATGTAATACGGTTTCCTGATAAACGTTTTGTTTGATAGGCCTCAGCTGTGGAGAGTAAACCATGATTACAAATGGTGAAATGCAATGTAAAATTACCGAAAAAATACCAGCTCACTAAATCACAACCGCTCAAACCAACCACAAACTACTTCCGCGGATTGGGCAGAGAAGGAGTCCGAGGCTGCGTTTCACTTCGGTTAAATGGATTCCTTGCGTCCCTCACTTGCGTCGTTTCCCTGCGACTAGTCCCTCCGGCTCCCACCAGGGAAGTATGGAGAGACGCAAGGAAACCACGAGAAGCAGGGACATGAGTTTTAAGAGCAATGGGACGTCCTTTCCTCCGGAGCGTCACGTGAAGCGACGTCCGTTTGTGATGACGCCGCACAGCAGTGTGATGACAGCAGCTCTGTCCCCGTTATTTTCACAAACACCCCCGCCTACATATTTACTGACACAAACATTTGTATTATCTGTTGTAGACCCAAATAAATAAAATCAAATAAGAACTCATTCTCAAAAAAGATAAACGCCATTCTTAAAATGTATAAACAAACATTAGTTGGATTAATATTGATTAGAGTGCAAAATAGAAATAAAAATAATTGAGTGAAGAAAAAGAGATATGTTATCTATCAAAACCCAGTTAGATTAACATTCATTGGATTGCACACTTTGTTTGTTTGGATATGTAGCACATTAACATTTTAATAGCACTTAAAGGTGGGGTAGGTAAGTTTCAGAAACCGGCTCGAGATACACTTTTTGTTATATTCCATGGAATGCTCTTAACATCCCGATAGCAATGAATATCTGAAGTGCTTTGACAAAAAATCCATAACAAAATGTCATCTGTAGAAGCCGTAATACTGTAAAAAGTACAACCAATCGATTGGATGGCCTACCTGCCTGTCAGCCTTCCATCGGGGCACAAACTTATCTCGTGCCCTCATTGGTCATGTGCGCGTTCGTGTGTGTTGGAGGAGGGGCTCTGTAAGGAAGTGGCAGATTTTATCCGGTTGCGTATTTTCAAATTCTAGCGATCTCGAGCCGGTTTCTCAAACTTACCTACCCCACCTTTAATGACTGACTGAATGGAAATGACAATAAATGAAAATGTAAAACGAAAAAAGCGAGCATGACATTTTTTCCAAAAAATGAATAAAATGACCACTTTGATGTTCAGATATGTCACATATTTGTAACTAAATGAAACATGAATTGAAACAAAACACGGTATAAACTGAGGAGTGACTCCCGTGAGTTTCATGTGTTTTCTTCACTCCGCTGGGAAACTGCTCTCATGTCAAGAAGCATCAGATCAGTGCATGCACTGCATCGTCCAATCAGTGAGCGATACACAGTAAGGGGGCGGGGCGAGTGTCTGAGGATTTCATCGAAGGATGGTCAGGTGGTTCCTCGATTATAGCTCCTCCATTATCGCTCCTCGCTCCTCCGGCAAAAATAAGGCCATTGGGACACTACTCAACATGGCAGAAAAATCAACTTCCGGTGAGACAGAGACCGAGGAGCGAGGAAATGAAAAATAAGAGAAGTGAAACGCAGCCCGAGAAAGTTGCTCCCCCATGTGACGTAATATGACGCGTTTGACGTATGATGTTTTAAAAAAGTAGTTTTTAGTAGCAGAGCTCAAAACGGCTCCTTTCCCCTCTGAATTCCTGCCCTTATGTCTCGTAAAACATATCAAATCCTGCATTAACTTTTTTAATTGTAATTTTCAGGCAAGGTTAAGCATAAAACAAACCTGCAAGTTGCTCTTTAAATAATTGTGTCATCAAAATAATTAAAGAGAAGTTAAAGAAACTAAAACATATTCTGCACTCTGAGCCGCAGAGTTCCTCATGACTTGGCCTTCACGAAAAGTTAACTTTTGAGTCCAGGGGCGGCGCCAGGGGGTATCTAGGAGTTGCTATAGCAACTCTAACAATTGGCCTAGCAACGGCTTAGCAACCCCATTGTTTTGATATAAAAATGTATCATATTTATACACATTCTCGCAGCCCGCGAGAATGTATAAATATGATACATTTTCGCGGGATCTATCAGGGGCGGGTCGTTGTAATTTACTGCGTGAACTGTTACTTGGCTAATTCTCATTAGATCGGAAATGGAAACATTTCTCACAGTCACAAGTCAGCGTAAACGACCGCGATCTCCAACGGAGCCGGTCCAGCCGGACAACCCTGCTATCCACAAGGATCCCGATGTTCACTATGAAAACCGGGAGGATTGGGACCACGAAGAACAGGTGCCCCCGCCAACTGACCCGCTGCACCCGCAGCAGCAGGACCAGCTAGCTGCTACCACGAGCTGCAGTGGAACGAGCGCTGCTCCTCTCCGCACCGTGATGATCCACTGCCCTCATTTCCTCCACCCTGCTCTCTGCAGAGCTCCACTCCAGAATATACACATTCTGCTAGTCAGTGATTCTCAGACACAGCGTCTCACCCTTTGAGCATCTCGGCAGAAATGAGCAGTCACTCCTCTGTTACAAATGGTCATTTTAAATGAATCAAGAATGTGTTGTATTTTCCGACATGGCGCATTGTTCGAGGCGTGCTGACAGTGAGATCTAACACGGGGAATTGTGAATGAAGAGAAGAGAACTGAGGAGGAGGAGGAGGAGGAGGAGGAGGAGGAGGAGGAGGAGGAGGAGGAGGAGGAGGAGGCCAGAGAGGAGGAAAAGTGCGTTATTTAGGCAATGTTGTTGGTGGGAGTTAGGGAGAGACCGCCCCTTCCAGGTGTGTGTATGTGTGTGCGTTTTCCGGTGTGTGTCACGTGAAAGTCATGAGTGTTACACTAGTGATTGGTTCTGTAAATAAAGAGAACGTTTTATACATTGAAGGCTTGAATGATCTTGAATAGCGGTGAACGCTACAATATGAACAGGCTCGTGCTTGGCCCACTGGTATTGTTTGTTTATTTTGAAAATTAACTAGCAACGCGGTGCTGTCATATAGCAACTGCTAAGCTACTGCAGCAAAAAAATCCTGGCGCAGCCCATGTTTGAGTCAGACAGCTATCTCACATTTATAATGTTTATTAATGATTTACTGTGAGTGCAGATTATTATTTTAGCTTCAACGTTTTTTTTTTTACAAAATATTGTGTCCATGTCACGTCTTGGAGGGTTATTTGTGAATATACTAGACTACGTTTTGCCTTGTCGACCAACCAACGCAGCTATTTCACGTTTTTTTTGTGAGACTCTTTGTGAGAATGTAACATTCTCATAATGTTTTTAGAACCACAAATGTCTAGCTGGGTCTCTTCATTGACCAGTAAGGAAGTCAATAGCATACCCCAAGTGGGCTTATTGCCAACTTTGCCTCTTACAACACCCTTGCAAAGAAGCAAGCTTTGTTAAGATGTCTCGATAACTCATCCGTTAGATAATGTTTAAGTGAACAAGCTTAGTGCAGTGGTGTGTAGACTGGGAGTTTGCTTTCAAACGCATATATATAACTCAACAACAAGACCCAAAGTACTCCTTCTAATCTTAATAAACCATGAACAGATTTTGTGAAGTAAGTAAGATATTCTCGGGTAGAAAGCAAATAAAGATCATTGAGTTTTCTCTGCTTGTTCTAAAGCATCACTTGTCGTGTTGAAGCGAAAGCTACAGACCAAGGCTAGGTTCAACATGCCAGCCTAATTAGTGCGATTATCGCACAGCTGCAAAGGCTGAGAGGATTTGAAGTGGTTTTATCAAAAGGATCATTTTTCTGGGGAATGCCTCATCCCGACAGTGTGTGCACTGCCAATTCCATTTCTGTTGGGGATGTGCAGGCGCTGTCCACTCAAATGTGTCTTTGAAAGGGTGAACTCAGAGCAGACAAGAGGAGAACAGTGGTAGCATACCGTTGAGATCCTGCTCAGTGTATAATTGCACATGTGTAAAGCTTTGTAAAGATTAGATGCCTTTTGTTTTGGTCAGGGCACAGGTACTGCCTCAGACCTCACAACATACCAGTTATTTAAAATCTGTTGGCGCATAATTACACCAGCTTACCCCTCAGGCATTTTCTTGGAGAGCATGGAGGCGGATCCAAATGTAGGCCTAATAATCTTACCAAACAGAATGGCCACTGATGGTGGTCTCATTAACAGCATTAACAATTAAATAAATGCGTTGGTTCAGCTAGGGATTTGCCTTTACTTCCCAATGAAATGGGAGTAATTAGCCTCCAAGTTAATGCACCTTTAACAAGACATGAAATCTTGTTAAATGTCTTATTTTCTCTGGCAATACTATTTATATCATTGACTTTTGATTTTCATCCAGTGCTGGTCCAATCACTGCAATGTGCTAGACCAGTGATTGTTGGGGGGGTGGGGGGGGGGTTGGTGCAAGCCAGGAACACCAGGGGGCCTCAGCAAGTAGCAAGCTAGTGCCACACACAAAACAATCTGAAAATAAAAACCTGACGACCAAACCACAGCCCAGCTGACAAAGGTGCTGATGCAAGAACTCAGAAGAATGCCTAGCTCAGTAAAACTAGCCAGAACGAAAAATCATTATCGTTTTGTTTTTGAATGCCTCTTTGAATACCGTACAATTGGGATCACAGGCTAATGCTTTCTTTGGGGTCATGGCATGGATACGTTTAGAATCCATAGCCCTGTCGACCCAATTGCATCCCCACTCCAACACAAACATAATTGGCAATTTTTTTTGGAAATCATCTCTGGCTTCCCTCTAACTCAATCATCACACTGTATTCCATTTCAATACCAATTATTGCTCACTGACTTGGGATGGCTCAGAAATATGCCACTGGCCTTGCTTGTCCACCACCAGCATGTTATTTCTCTTGCTCTGTTAATCTCTGCCCCTCCTCTCTCTGTGCACTTGGGTGGGCCGGGGTCTTCAGTGCTCCCCCGGACCTTCATGGCCTCCACAAGCGCCTCCAGAGTTCCCACCCTCCACCAGCCGTGACGTCACATGCCCGGCTCCGAGACCAGTCGGCATTTGCCCATCGCCAGGGTCATGAGAGTAGGGAGGATCGAGAGAGGAGGACCAGGGACCTTCTGTACCACGGAACCCAGCCCACCTGCACGGTCCATGTCACGCCTCCCATGGAAGTTATGAAGGTAAGCCCACCAACTCACTTGTATACCTGTATGAGAAGCAGCCGTGATGTGAAGTGTGTCAATGTTCTGTAGGTGGTGGAAACCCTCTTGTCGAACTTCGATTCCATCTATTCCAAACTAAAGAACACATATTTACAGTTCTTTAAATAGCTAATTCAACAACTTTGGTTGCAGAATTTCCTCCCTGTGTGTCAGCTCCTGAGACAGAAACACAGTTCTCTGAGAGTGGACTGTGTTAAATCCACAGGGGGGATTATCTCTTGACAGAATTCCTGTTTCCAGACATTTGGCGTTCAACATATGTAATCCTATTTGCTCCACGACACTGGACCCTGAACAAGTGCATCTGGAAAACCAAGAAAGCTGCAAATATCCTGGAAATAATATGGGCTTGGTTATCATATATATTACATCGGTGAGATGTGTTGAATCAATAAGGAATTTCAAATCAAAAAGTACGTCAGAAGCAGACTTGGGTGTAATTCTGCCAAATGTCTCAGATATGCTTGTGATTTAATTAAGTCCAATACGTTCTGCAAGATAAGTGTGACTGTGAATTGAAGACCTTTTAAGTTCATCAGTTGTTGACTTGTGTTTTGTAAACGTTTAATCACCAGTGTGTTTATTAAAGCAGAGTAATATAATCCTTTTAGCGCTCGTGTCAGTCATCATGAAAATCCAATCCAGCCAGTCTCACTTTACATGTGTTACTATTTTCCAATGTGAAAAATAATATAACTTAATTGTTTTTCCACAACATATTAGTTTCTGCAGCAAAAGACTGTTTGTGGGATTCAGAGGAACTTATTCTCATACTGTATTATTTCCATAGTGAGCCCAGACAAAGATCTCAGTTTCTTGGGCAAATACTTCTTGACAGTTTGAACCTAACCTGTCTGTGGATTATCAAAGACCCCCCAAAGCCGTGCAGGCAAGGCAAAATTAGCTTAGAAGTACCAGGCAAAGCTGCTGGACCATGAAAGTGAAAACATAAAGCCCAGATGAAGTTGTCAAAAAGGGGAGGGGGGACCCTTAATTAGCCAGGTTACCCTTGACCCCAGTGAGAACGAAGTGAAAAAATAGTTCAGGGATCAAGACAAAGGAAGGCAGAGTAGGTCGACTCACAACTCAGCAACAAATGCATATTTGAATCTGGGGTTCTTTGGTCTGCCATAGTTTCTATTTATTTCTATATGCCATCCGGTCTTTTTAGAAAGCTAGATTGTTTTTAAGATAGTGCAGTATATTGTGAAAGTGGCTTTTATCAGTATGTCTATAATAGTAATTCATCAAAGGATGTAAAGTATGTGTTATGTGTCTTTGGTAGTTAACATAAATATAATTATCACATGAATTTGCCACTTCCCTTCAGCTTTATTGAGCTTTTTAGCTAATTGTTTGGCTGTCAAACCCACATCTTTACTGTTTGGTTCACTTTAACTGCTCTATTAGCATCGTTCACAGTAAAGAAGCTCTATAAACGAATGGGACACTACACGCTCAGCAGCAAACAACAAACAGACCCAGTTATGGTGAACACAGTGGAGCATTTTAGCAACTTAAGATAGACAAATTACACTCAGGAGTTGTAGAGACCAAGAGATAAAAGAGGGTGGACTTTACCAACATTCATCAGGTGGCCAGCAACCACAGAAATGCAGACATAGCCACCATGCACTACAATTTTTAAGCCTTGAGTTTGGCAATTTGGCGTTTGCCTCAAGTACCAATATTTGGACGAAACGGTTGAGGCAAGTATAAGTAAATGCTAAAGATATCGTTTGGGCGACCAAAATGTGAACTTTGAGGACCTGAAAACACACTAGGGTTAAAGTTTTGCGACGAAAACACGAGAAAAAAAAAAGTAGCCACACACCCTGATGCAAACTGCTTTGTTCTCAATTTTTATTTATAGGACTATATTTTTGTTGTATCCAAGAGCAACTAAAACTAGCAATTGAAACTCATATTTTAAGTGTTTCCGGAGGCAAGGGGAATAATACATAAGGTGAGAAGTAGGCTTTTCATCTCATTGACTTTCATACAATCTCACTTCTCACGACCATTTCGGCGTAATGCAGGTTAAGGACACTTACGCATTGGTTTCATTTCCCTCCATAACTGCTAGATGTGGAAAATACGGCACTGTTCAACTTTATGCAAAACATTACTGTCCCAACTTTAAGGTGGAGTTAATTTAATGTTGTGTTAACCACTTATTTCCATTGAGTGAAAGCTTTATTAAGAAGTGACTATAACTAAATGTGAGTTTTACATACGATACCCGATCACAACAAAGACTGGACTCTTGGTCGCGGTTAAGATCTCTATTTATGCAATAGGAACTTCTTTGTGTTTCCATCGTGCATCATAGCTGGGAAAGTGTTCTTGCCTGTGGGCTTCAACCGTTCTCCTTCAAATCAAATCAAGTTTTATTTATATAGCACATTTATAAATGATTTTTGGTTGAGCTAAAGTGCTGTACATATAATAAAAATAGCCTACAGTAGAGACACTTTACAGCAAATACAACAGCACAGATTGTTCAGAATATCAGTATCACAAAAATGACACCCTCTATCCTTAGACCCTCACATCATACAAGAATAGCCCCAGTGAGATGATAGTGAACTTGTCATGAAAAGTTCATGGAATATCAGTGAACCATATTCATATTCATGAACAGCTTATAAACAGCTCATAACAAAGTTGATCAACTGTTCATGAAATGTGCATGAACATTAAATGCAGGCATGAAAACGGGTCAGGGGTGAAAAAGGTGAGAAGTATATTATCCCTCTAGGGGGGTCCGGGGGCATGCTTGATCAATCTGATGCATTTTGAGATGCATTTTTTTTGCCAACCTGGGGAGAGCTGGAGAAACTTAACTTCAGCCATGAGTGAAAAATATGATGGCCTCCTTACTAAGTATTATCAGGGATGCAAACTCATCAGGTATGGAAAAGGTGACAAGGACCCGAGCCCCCCAACCCCACGGAATATCGTCTTTAAAATGAGGAATAACAGAGGATTTTAGCAGTCAAAACAACTAAAGCAGCAGTGTTAATAATAACAGAAACGCTAAAGAGTCACATCTAATAGAAATATATAAAAGCATTTATTTTAATTGTGTAGCAGTCAGTTTATAATTTTGGCAGCACTGTTGAGCATTTTGAAAATCTATTGTCATGCCTCTGTGCAAGGCTGAGTCTTTCTATCTTTATGGCATCTGGTGTAAAGTAACTCAATTCATAAACTCAAGTACTATACTTGGGTACAATTTTGAGATACTTGTACTTTCTTTAAGTATTTCAATGTTTTGCTACTTTGTTCTTCTTCTCCTCTACAGTTCAGAGGTAAATGGTGTACTTTGACTCCACTACATGTATTAATACCTATAGTTACTTTACAGATGTGGATGAATGATTTGAAATCTAATCAAGTGTTGAATCAGACTTTAGTTCCACCTGGAGTAAATCCACAAGCTACCCTGCAGTCTACAAAGTCATTCAAACTAGCTGCACCTTCACCAGCTTTGAGAACACTTTCATGATCAATCATTATAAAACACATCATATATATTATTCTGAAATGGACCAATCTGCACAACGACTACTTTTACTGTCGCTACTTTCACTATATTTTGATGAGAATACTTTTCTACTTTTACTTGAGGAACATTTTGAATGCAGTACTTTTACTAACAGAGTATTCCTTCCTACACTCTTGTACTTCTACTTTTACTCAAGTACAAGACCTGAGTACTTCTACTTTTACTCAAGTACAAGATCTGAGTATTTCTGCTTTTAATCAAGTACAAGATCTGAGTACTTCTACTTTTAATCAAGTACAAGATCTGAGTACTTCTACTTTTAATCAAGTACAAGATCTGAGTACTTCTACTTTTACTCAAGTACAAGATCTGAGTACTTCTACTTTTAATCAAGTACAAGATCTGAGTACTTCTACTTTTACTCTAGTACAAGATCTGAGTGCTTCTACTTTTACTCAAGTACAAGATCTATACTTATACCACCTCCGTTTATAGGCTATGAAAAAAAAACTATTAGAAAACGAAGGCTAAAGCTAACGTTAGCAGATAGTGACAATGTATGCTAGCTAGCTAGCTCAACGATAATATTGCGACAGAAAAACGTTTCAGTGCACATCAAGCTCCGCGCTCCGACAGGGAGCTCTGCTCTGAACGGCCCGTTCTAACAGCTGTTCACCAGCGGTCCAGTCTGTGCCACAGTGACTCCGGACCGCACAGTTAATATTAACGTACGCACCCGTAGCTAATGTGGCTGCTGAAGCTAGACCATCATCGCGGAGCAGCAGAGCCGACAGGCAGGAAGACTCGAGCACACAGCTCGCGCTGCATTATAATATATAAAAAAAGAACACCATGCGTGTCATGATGGCACATAACAGCTCGCGGCCGCAGATTACTCCGGGTCCCAGACCCCCCCATACCCCAAAACTATTTTTATTGCAGATCTACATGAATCACACGAACGACCTATTTTGGATTCAAAACGGCGAATTTTGCCGAAAGGCGAGTGATTTTCATGCCTGTAAATGGCACTAGGGCAGTTCATGAACTACTCATGAAACTCCTGTGCTGGAATGGTTCATGAACAATTCATGGAATATGGTTTTAGGCAGGTTCATGAACAATTCATGAAATTGAGTTTTCAGTGAGTGTGTAGGGATATTCAGTTTTCAACCAAGAACATTTCAAGAATTGTTCATGAATTAACCATGGTTCATGAACATATCAAGAACTGTTCATAACAACTTCATGAACCGTTCATGAACAGTTCATACCCAGTCACTGAATATAATTCAATGGCTGGCTATGAACTGTTCATGAACTGTTCATGTACATGAACTGTTCATGAACCATTGACCGGGTCAATTGGCAACCATAGAAAACAATAATTATGTCAATCACAATGGAACTTTACTAAAATTAACAAACAAACAAACATACAAACATACATGTATACAGGTGGAGCACTACAATTAATCCTATCACTATTTGAAGCACAGTTCTTGACACTCAGCTGCACAACATTTTTTGTTACGGGTCCCAAAAGCTTGGGTACCACAGCAACAATAAATGATTTCTGTAGAAAACAGAAAAGTGCAGCAGCAATAGTTATACACAGGATCCGGTTGATCGTCTGGATTGCTTCTTATTCAAAATTCAAAGTACACAGTTACATTCAAATAGCTGTACTTTACAAACATCACATTTCTTCATTTAAGTTATCCGTCTGTCACAGTCAATTACTGTATCTCAAGGAGAAATTCAACATAGTCAATATAAATTATTACATTACATTGCATTTAGCTGACGCCTTTATCCAAAGCGACTTACAATAAGTAAGCCAGTGCTTTATTAGTATATAAGTGCTTTGTTAATAGTTCTATTGCTCGAAGTGGAGTCGAAAGAGATGAGTTTTCACACTATCAATCAATCAATCAATGTTTATTTATATAGCCCAATATCACAAATGTTACATTTGTCTCAGTGGTCTTCACAGTGTGTACAGAATATCAGTATGACAATACGACACCCTCTGTCCTTAGACCCTCACATCGTACAAGGAAATACTTCCAAAGAAAACCCAGTTTAAAGGGAAAAATGGGAGAAATCTCAGGGAGAGCAACAGAGGAGGGATCCCTCTCCCAGGACGGACAGACGTGCAATAGATGCCGTGTGTAAATTGAAAAGATAATACATTTGCAACATAGGTAGTCCAGATGTTTGGAAATGCATGTGTGTATAATAGGAAGATGAATCCACGAGGATATCCATCCAGGACCGATGATCCAGGACCACAGCCACGACTCAAGATCCAGCGCTCGCGATCCAGGACACAGGACCGCAGGATCATCCATGACTCCGGATCCCAGCGTATATAGACACCAAAAAGAAAGACATTTGGGGAAGCTGGGTTAATCGGAACATGAGAGTACACAGGTATAGACAGAGAGAAGGAAGAAGTAAGATGTCCCCCGACAAACTAAGCCTATATCAGCAAAACTAGGGGCTGAATCTAATCAGCCCTAACTATAAGCTTTATCAAAAAGGAAGGTCTTAAGCGCACTCTTAAAAACGGATAGGGTGTCTGCCGCCCGAACACAAACTGGAAGCTGATTCCACAAATGTGGAGCTTGATAAGAAAAGGCTCTGGCTCCCATTGTACTTTTAGAGATTCTAGGAACAACCAACAACCCTGCATTCTTGGAACGCAATGCCCTAGTAGGACAGTAGGGTATAATGAGTTCTTTAAGGTAAGATGGCGCCTGCCCATTAAGGGCTTTGTAGGCGAGAAGAAGAATTTTAAATTCTATCCTGTGTTCTATAGGGAGCCAGTGTAAGGCAGCCAGAACAGGAGTAATGTGGTCCCTTTTCCTAACTCTGGTTAGTACACGAGCTGCAGCATTTTGAATCAGCTGAAGCGACTTGACTGACTTCTTGGTACTCCCTGATAATAAAGAGTTACAATAATCCAGCCTAGAAGTAACAAATGCATGGACTAGTTTCTCTGCATCGTTTTGAGGCAAGATATGCCTGATTTTTGCAATGTTACGTAGATGGAAGTAGGCGGTCCTTGAAATTGATTTTATATGGGCGTTAAAGGATAAATCCTGATCAAATATAACACCAAGATTCCTTACAGTCTCACTGGAGGCCAAATTAATGCCATCCATAGTTAGTATATCTTTAGATAATTTGTTTCGTAGATTCTTCGGGCCAAGTACAATAACTTCTGTTTTGGTCGTGTTTAACATCAAAAAGTTTAAGGTCATCCACGTTTTTAAGTCCTTAAGGCAGTCTTGAATTTTATTTAGATGATTAATTTCATCAGGCTTGATTGATAAATATAGTTGAGTATCATCCGCATAACAATGAAAGTTTACAGAATGATTCCTTATAATATTGCCTAACGGAAGCATATATAATGTGAACAAAATAGGTCCGAGCACTGAGCCCTGTGGCACTCCATGGCTAACTTTGGTTTGCGTGGAAGATTCATCATTAACACGTACAAACTGAGAGCGTTCAGATAGATAGGACCTAAACCAGCCTAAAGCAGTTCCCTGTATGCCAACTAAGTGCTCTAGTCTTTGCAATAGGATATCATGGTCGATAGTATCAAATGCAGCACTGAGATCGAGCAAAACAAGAATAGAGACAAGTCCCTTGTCTGAGGCTATTAGAATATCATTTGTGACTTTAACCAGAGCTGTCTCTGTGCTATGATGTGTTCTAAAGCCAGACTGAAAATCTTCAAATAAATCATTGTTTTTTAAGTAATCACACAACTGTTTTGCGACCGCTTTCTCAAGAATTTTTGAGAGGAACGGAAGATTAGAAATAGGTCTATAGTTGGCTAAAACCTCTGGATCGAGGTTGTGCTTTTTAAGAAGCGGTTTTATCACTGCTACTTTGAATTATTGTGGAACATAGCCTGATAATAAAGACATATTCATAATATTTAATAAAGAAGTGCTAATTAATGGAAAAACTTCCTTCAACAGCTTAGTTGGAATTGGGTCTAACATGCACGTTGATGGTTTAGAAGAGAGAATCATTGAATGTAATTGTTCAAGGTTAATGGCTGAAAAGCATTCTAGTTTACTATCTAGTGTAATATTAGAACTTACGTTTCCGGTAGCTGTTGATAACACTATACTGGTCAAAGGAAAGAGGTCATTAATTTTGTTTCTAAGAGTAACAATTTTATCGTTAAAAAAGCAATTTTATCGTTAAAAAAGCACATAAAATCATTACTACTACAGCGTCGACAGTGTCGACAGCTTCAATCTGCCCATTTACTTTGAATGGGGTGACGTCACGTTGCCTCGCTTTTTCGCCGAACTGAATTGTGGGTAGCATAGCGGTCCGTCTCGGCCGGAGTAGCCAGCGCCAGCCAATCAAATCCCGTTTCGGAAAATCTGACAGCTCAAGCCGTAGCCAATCAAACCGCGTCTAAGCTGGGAGAGATATCGCGCCGTTCATTTCTATATTTCAAAAAAAGATGGAGGAGAAACTAATTACCGCTGTAGCAAATCACCCGGTTTTGTATGACCAGACCTTCTTCACCTACCGGGATACAAACCGGAGGAACCAGGCATGGAGGGAGGTGGCAGAGACAGTGGGGGAAACTGGTTGGTTTTCGACTGTTTGGGGAGTTGGGTTTTTGCTTTGTATGTCGGGGGCGGGAGATTCATGTGATTGGTTGTTGGTCGCGTTGCTTGAATAACATCCCCAAGCTTCAGACACGCCCAGCTCCAAGCTTTTTTTGAAGCTGTAGTGTGGACGCTCCGTTACCGGAAGCCAGTGGAGGGAGCGGAGGAGCGGCGTGGTGTGGGAGAATTTAGGAAGGTTGGAGACCAGACGAGCCGCTGCATTCTGGATGAGCTGCAGAGGTCGGATGGCACATGCAGGTAGACCAGCCAGGAGGGAGTTGCAGTAGTTTAGGCGTGAGATGACGAGAGCCTGGACCAGAACCTGCATCGCTTTCTGGGTCAGCTGGGGACGTATTCTCCTGATGTTGTAAAGCGTGTATCTGCAGCAGCGGGTTGTGGCAGCTATGTTTGCAGTGAAGGACAGGTTGTTATCTATAAACACATAACGCTATCAAATAATACTTTCGATCAATATATTTACCAAATATAACATATTATGGAGATCACAAAAATACACTGTCAATGTTAATAAACAAAAAACAAGGCAATGTGCCTGCAAGACTTCACTCAGGTAAACAAAACATATTAACCGTGCGCTGCCGGTAACGGTACGTCCACACAGCAGCTTTTCAAAAATCTTGAAAATCTTGGAGCTGGGCGTGTCTGACAGCTTGGGGATTTTTTGCGAGCAATGCCACCAACAACCAATCACATGAATCTCCCGCCCCCGACATACAAAGCAAAAAACCCCGGGGATTTTATGGGAGCAATATATATATATATATATAAACTCCCCAAACAGGCGAAAACCTACCAGTTTTACTCACTGTCTCTGCCACCTCCCTCCATGCCTGGTTCCTCCGGTTTGTATCCCGTTAATAGTTCTGGTCGTAAAGAACCGGGTGATTTGCTACCGTAATTTCTCGTTTGGAATATGAGGAAATGAACTGCGGTCTGGTTCTCCCTGCTTACACGCGGTTTGATTGGCTAGCGCTTCTACTGTCAGATTTGCATAAACGTGTTTGATTGGCTGACGCTTCAAGCTCAGCTTCAAAAGTTGAACATTGCTCAACTTTTGAATCCTGGAAATCCTGGAAATCTTCGCTTCGCTCCCCCACAATGCAGTTCGGCGAAAAGCGAGGCAAAGTGACGTCATCCCCATTCAAAGTCAATGGGCAGAGAAGCGTTGGAAGCGGTGGAAGATTCGTCTAAAGCTGCTGTGTGGACGTACCGTAACGGGTAGCTGCTGCAGCTAACCTGCCTGCGAGCCTTCGCTCAGGTCACATTTACCCAGGCGCGGCTGAAGCCGAAAAATTGCATCAATTGTTGCCGACAGTTTAGTATTTTTAAAATACCGTTACTATGTCAAACATGCTCAAAACTTTCTGACACACTCTCCTAAACATCTCCAACATCATATCTAATTCACACAAGTTAACATCGATCATTTTCATCATGTACTGACCTGTAGAAAACAGAAAAGTGCAGCAGCAATAATTATACACAGGATCCGGTTGATCGTCTGGATTGCTTCTGAGGAGGGGGCGGAAGTGTCCCCCCTAAAATAACCCAGATGTCACCGCTCACCTGCCAAAGGTTCCACCTTGGCGCTACTTACTCGTACTGCTTCTCAAACAGTACAGATAAACCATAAAATGATATGAATGTCACCAAAATAAATACAGATAATGTTCAGTTTCAAATTCACTATTGTTTTGTTTTAAGATTAAACATTTTAAAAAATAAAGAAATGTTCAAATAGTAGATAAATATTCAAGAGGTCTTTGAAATCATCACACTGATCATCAAAAGTTCATAAAATGCTCATGAATATTCAAAAATATTCTGAACTTGCCACAATCATCCAAAATTCATGAAATGCTCATAGTCATGAAAAGTTCATGAAATACTCATGCAAACTTTTTGGGGTTTTAATTATAATTTTGTGATTGGCTGGATCATGAAATGTTCAAAAATTGCTCATAAAAGTCTGTCATGAGCAAAACAGGAACTTGATATGAATGAACAATGTTCATAACAATTTCATGAACTGCTCTTTAAAATGGTTCATGAGCATTTTAAAAATGTTGGTTCATGAACATGACAAGTGAACATATAATGTTGTGCTCATGAACAGCTCATAAAGTCATGAACTCCAACTCGCAGGGGAAACTTCCAGAGAAAACCCACAGTTTAAGGGGAACATGGGAGAAACCTCAGGGAGAGCAACAGAGGAGGGATCCCTCTCCCAGGACGGACAGACGTGCAATAGATGCCGTGTGTAAATTGAAGAGATAATACATTTTACAGCATATAGACCGAATGTTAGGAAATGCATGTGTCTGTAATAAGAAGATGAATCCACGAGGATGTCAGCTACAATCCTGTGGAAGCCATCAGGGAAGCTGCATGACGAGACCCAAGGCAGGACCGCAGAGACAGGTTCAGCCACAACTTAATCCAGAACTCAGGATAGAGGATCCAAGACACAGGACTACAGCAAGAGGATCAGCCTCGACTCCGGATCCCGGCGTAGATATAGATACAAAACAAGAAAAAAGATTTGGCTGGGTTAATCGGAACAAGAGAATACACAGACACAGACAGAGAGGGGAAAGGTCATTGGATAAAAGTTATTCTTGATAACCCTCTAGAAAGATCTCATGAACTTCCCCAATCCATCTATCAAGACCCGAGCAGTTATATTAGATACAGGATAAGAAACAGAGATAGGGAGCACAACAACCTATCTCTTCGTCAGATGCACACCCCCGCTTATCTAAGCGACTCTGTATCCCGTTACCCTCTACAAGGCCATAGACCAGCAGAGGGAAAATGGGGGAAGGGTAAGGGTTTTTAAGAATAAACCGCAAGGGTCTAAAGGGAAAAAATATGAAATATAAGGTACTATATTTTAAGTAATCCTATCTACTATTCCTATATTCGAATAATGTATAAACTATTTTAAAAAATACTTTATGAAATCCTATGTTATGTTATAAATATTAAAATAAAGAACTAAATGAATAAATAACTGAATAAATGAATAAATAGATAATTAAACAAAAGCCAGAGAGAAAAAGTGAGTTTTAAGTGTTGATTTAAAAACCCCAGGGTCTGGGCCGACCTCACATGGAGGGGCAAAGTATTCCAGGATTTAATCTCTATTAAGCAGTCCTTCAACTGCTGTAGTGAGTTTGCATTTTGATTGAGAGGCAGATAAATCTGTACATCATCAGCGTAACAATGGAAGGGGATATTATGTTTTGTGAGAATTGAACCTAGGGGCAGTATGTACAATAGAAAAAGGATGGGGCCCAGAATCGAGCCTTGGGGAACCCCACAGGTAAGAGGGGCTTTGGCAGAGGAGAAAGCACCTAACTGCACTGAGAAGCTACGGTCCGTCAAATAAGACCTGCACCATGCAAGGGCAGAGCCTGTAATGCCTGCGGACTGTTCAAGCCGTGACAACAGGATACTATGATCCACAGTGTCAAAGGCAGCAGTTAAATCTAACAGCACCAAGACAGCTGGGCTGCCTGAGTCGGCGGCTAAGAGCAGATCATTAAAAACTCTTAAAAGGGCTGTTTCAGTACTACAGTATGCATAGGTTTAAAGCCAGACTGACATTTTAAAAATGACTGCAGCTGGGCGTAGACTACTCGCTACAGGGCTTTAGATAAAAAGGGTAGCTGGGAGATGGGTCTGAAATTTGCGAGAATGGAGGGATCGAGATTTTTCTTTTTAAGTAGTGGCTTAACCACGGCATGTTTGAAGGCAGCTGGGACACATCCTGAGCTAAGAGAGGTATTTATAAGTAATACAATACTTGCTCCAACTGATTCGAAAACATCTCTGAGAAGGCGAGAGGGAATGCTGTCTAAGGTGCAGTTTGTCGGCCGCAGGTGCTTGACTACATCTGAGAGAGAAGAGAGGGATACAGGCTCAAAATGGTCGAGGACAGCAGGGCACAGAAAGGGAGCAGGATCTGGGCTAGCACTAGTATAGGCTAGCCTAAGAACAGATTTAAGAAATGTATCGCAGAGTAGTTGATGGCACAATTGGAGAAGCATCACAAGGATTAATGATCGAATTGAGGACATTAAAAAGAACTTGAGGTTTATGGCTGTTTTTGGAGATTAACAGAGAAATATACTCTGTTTTGGCTGCTTTGACTGCCGTCTGATAATCGGAAAGGCAAGCACGAAGAATTTCTAAGGAGACATGAAGTTTATCCTTATTCCATTTTCTCTCTGCCGTCTGCAAGCGCGAGTACAATCATCGAGCCACGGCTCTAAGAGAACTCTAATGGCGCATTTCCACTGCAGCGGGTAGCCCCGTTTAAGCGTCCTGGACCGTCCTCAAGCGGCCAGGCCAGTTTTTGGTGGCATTTCCATATAGCCTAGTACCGGCTAGCGGGTACTTTTTCTCTCTTTTTCCGGCCCCATATAATCGTGGTTCTATCAGACCAGGCCAGGGCTGTGACGTCAACACTCGACTGCTGATTGGTCAGAGAGAATCGTCACAAGATCGCGCGCGAGATCATCCCTCGCGTCACATATATATCAAGAAGCAAGCTTGCAGCATTTTGTAAACGGAGGAGCTACAAAAATGGCAACGTCGAAGAAAAGCACACCGTGGTCGACCGAGGAGGTGACGACGTTCCTACATCTCATTGGGGATGATACAATCCAGCGGGAGCTCGACGGAACAACGCGAAATGTGAAAGTGTTCCAGGATGTCTCTGCACAGATGTCCGAGCGCGGATTTTCCTGCGATGTAGGGAAAACGGAACGGCTTTACTGGAGTCCCTGCAAGGTACGCTCACTTCTAACAAAGAAGTCTATTTTATCCTTACATTAATATTCGACAACCCGTGCTTTTATGGAGCCCCGAAGAGCTACATAGCTAGCTAAGGCAGATAGCCTAGGCAGATAGCCTTAGCTAGAGCTATTGTTTGCTAACACCATATGTGCCATTGTTTACGTTCAGTTTTTCTTTTCTATAGTTGTTGTTGCTATTTAGTATTGTGCTGCAGTAGTTTGTGGAATTAACAAGTCATTTTGCTGTTCTAGATGATTACATTGGGACTCGTGAGGAGGAACATTCCCGAACAACGGCAGTGTTCCGTCCACATCGTCATCGAATCCAGAACGGACCCCAGCCGAAGAATCGACACCGACTCAACCACCAACACCGAGTGCCATCACGACACCGCAGCGTGTGGTTCTAGGTAAGAAATAGAAATGGCAAAACGACTGGAATTGTGTTTTTGTTTTTTTAAACCGTGGATCATCCATCGTCAGTAATTAAAATAAGCTATATCACTGTGTGGAAATGCTCTGTTACAAGTAAAGTCTTAGCTAGTAAGCAGCTAGTACAGTTGTGTGTGACATCCTATCATATACATATATTTATATTCATTATCAACAGGCTGGACATAATGTAATTCACTTTCACAAATCATTGTAAACATCTAGGGCCAGAACTTTCTTTAGTTCACCTTACTGTTGTTCTGTTTATACATGTTATTCTTATATCCTTGTGTGAACTGTACCTGTCCTGTGTGTTTTCCTTATTGCTAATTATTATCTTATTGTCACCCAGGCAAGAGGAAACGAGGAGGAGAGGATCGGGCCCAGCAGGAACGGCACCATGACTGGGCAGCCGACGTGGCCCGTCTCCTCCCTGATACTTCAAAAAACCTTAATAGTTATTGTACATATTATATATTTGTTATCTAGTTAATTTTTAAATGCAACATTTGTACTTCCTTGTTTATTTATTTTCTTTAAAATGTTCATTTTATATTTACAATTCCATGTATATTTATGCTGGCTGCAATACAGTTTTACATTTTTTATTTGTATTGTTTAATGGCATGCCTTTTTGATACAACATTTGTATTTGTATACTGCCATCAATAAAGTACTTCTTTGACTTATCTTATCTCTTGTTGATAATGAATGGCACCCAACATAAAAAATCATAAACATACATGAATTTATAAAGCAATAACAAACACCATCAGTTAGGAAAAAGCCCCTTACTTTTAAGAGATTTAAAGCAAGAAATTTAGTTTGCTAGCTTGAGGTCCTCCTCTAAAACATTATTACATGTTTATTTTGTAATAGTATTAAGAATACATGATAAATACATAATACATGTAGAAATTGCTCAATTGTAATACCCTCGTTCTACTAGACTCAAACAACACATTCCTTATATATTTAAAAGACGAGAGAACAAAATAAACCTATAACCCATTCAAGCAAGCTTTTAACATGTCTAGAAGAAAGATTGAGGTTATATTTAATATTATTTTATGTTGTGGATACTTTAGTCTCCATCCATGTTTACAATTGTCCACACTATTTTACACTTGCATTTATGAATATAGTTTTGCTGTGTTTTACACTTTAGTATTTATGTTTATAGTTAGCTTTGATATTTGCTTAATTGATTAGAAAGATTTTCTTTTCATGATCTGATATTTCCTCAAATGTTATTATGGGGCAGTACTTACTGGTGCTTGAAATTCAAATATTCAATTCAGATATTTGTTTAAAACATTTGACAAACACATGTATATTGAAAAAAAAAAGGATTTATTTATGTTCAATACAATGAATACAATACAATGCTTGCTGTGATCACTTTCCTTCTTGCTGTGATAACAAGCCACACACCAAGAAACAAGTAAACGATCGCTTCCACATCCTCCATTGTTGTGTGTGTTTTGTGAGTTGTGTCGCATTGAAGATGACGCCACTGCAGTTTTACCCAGCGTCGCTCCGACCAAAAAGCTGATCGCCCCGCCTACACTGCGTTGCTACCCCAGGTCCTAAACTGTAATGGAAATGCGCCACGGCCTCGGCCGGCCAGCGAGGCAGCCCGAGGCCTGAGCGAGGACGCTTAGGGACGCTTAAACGGGGCTACCCCGTTGCAGTGGAAATGCGCCATAAGAGAACTTTTGTTGTAAGCGTAAAGGGAGCACCGGAATCCAGTATTAGTGTGCATGTCGAATGAAACAAGGAGATAAGCTCATCCGCACTAAAAGCACAGTTCACCTCTAATTTACAAATCGGATAAGTATTAAAAGCATCTGAAAACTGTGAGGCTGTTATGACTGTAGTAGATCTTCACTAGTGCTAGTGTCCTTCCCAGCTTGACCTTTTTGGTTCTAAACACATTCTGAGAATCTTACCATTCATTGTTCTAGGAATGTTCTAGGAATGGGGGGGGAGAGAGAGTAGAAACAAACACACAGTAGAAACAAACACACAATAGAAGCAAACACATACAAACACTAACAGGGGTTTCAGGGACAGGCAGTGACAGTTGGTCCGTTCCTCGATATGTCCGTCGGTCTCAAATCTAAAGGGTGCAATAACGATTTTGATCCAATATGCATAAACAGCGGACACTGTTTATACGCAGCCCTCACACACCACACACGGCCAGATAGCGTATCTAACAGGTAGAACCTACATACGAGACACAACCTTATAGTCGGAAAAAAGTGTGATTATTTTCTGATATTTTACACATATGATATTATGAATACCGTGGGATCCATACCTTAGTGTGATTATAAGTGCATGTGAGTGAATATTAGCATGCAATACGTTTTTATACGTCCTATTCATTGTCTCAATGCGCTTATACGGCCATTATGCAAATGCAACAACTCGCCTGCCGGAGGAGAGTACCAACGTTAATCGGCGATACTCCTGGCGACTAAAAGTGGCTTTTGTCATGATACGAATAAACTTATTTGGTTTTCTAAGTGTTATTCTATCAATATGACAATAGAGACATGTGCATAAACAACCAAAACACTTGCAGCTGAAAACTTGTTAAGAATAGTAGGGTATAATATTCGAACAATGTTATCAAAAACATCTTTAGAAGGTTATCACCATACATTTTAAGAATGTTTTTAGAGAATGTTATCCTACCTTTCAGAAGAACATTCTGGGAACCAAAAGAAAACGTCCCGCTGAAGACATTCCTAGAACAATGAATGGTAACATTTTCAGAATGTTTTTAGAACCAAAATAGTCTAGCGGGGAACTCACAGATGCCACTGCAAACATGAACTATCTGCTTACAGCTTATCATGAGTTACGTGCTTGTTTATTTTTTAAAGCGCTCTACAAATAGATCTGACGTTGACGATGACCGTGTTAATATTTCGCATCACAGGAACGTTTTATAAAAAAAGAATACCCTCCTGAAAACCAATGAAAAATGTTGTCATCTCAGGCCTCAATAACATCCTGAAAACATTTTCTGAATGTTGCTTTGAAAATGTTCTTCTTTGTTATCATGTGACATTGAGGTAATGTTTTATAAAAGAACATCTGTAATGCGTTACCCCGACAACGTCCAAAAAACATCCTTAGAATGTTGCAGGCAAAACGTTCCACCTTTGTTAAATCACGTTAAAGGAACGAAAGACAAGGAAAGGAAAAGAAAAAGTTTATTCAGACAGTAACTGGCAAAAGATAAAATACATTCTAACATTGGATTAAACTTTATATATATTTCAAATGTTGTCTTTGTGGGCACTTTTGTAACAATGGTACAGTAGTAAAGTAAAGCTGACAGATATGTTTGCCTTTTACAATTATATTATGCGACAGACAGGTAGTGTATATGTCATTTCCTGTGGTAATGAAGGAGCTAGTGTCTTGTTTCTGTATTTGTGGTGTCATTAGTCTTCTGACTCTTAAAACTTAAGAGCATATAATTGATCTATCCTCCAAATGTTCCTCTTGAATTGACGCTTTGAATTTATCTGGTAAATGGGATCAAAGACAGTGGTATTATCTGATGGCTCAAAAAGGTCCGGACTTTTAAAAATCACCAGATTCAACTCCACGTGCAGACATTCATGGCTCACACTGACCTTTTCCTCCAACTCCAGGCACATCGAGCTGGATAATGTTACATCTTTGTGCTCTTTGATTTTTCAGGGTAGACTGTGAGGTCTCAAACTTAGCAAAGAGAGCCTTTTGTTTGATAAACTCAACAGAGTTGACCTAGCGCTCTGTTCTCCAGAAGCCATTCGATTCTTTAAGATAAGGGTTTTAAAAAAGTAGGACAACTGCGGCATGCAAAAGCTACCACAGGAAGTTTCCAGCAATTTGTTTGTTAAAGGTCACCTATTATGCACAATCCACTTTTTCATTTCTTTTATTAGGCAAGGCAAGGCAAGTTTATTTATATAGCACTTTTCAACACAAGGCAATTCAAAGTGCTTTACAAAAAATGAAAGACATTAAGAAAATGGCATTTAAAATCAGTCATTAAAAAGAAAAGCTAATAAAAGAAACATTAAAATAAAAAGTACATGGATAAAAGTTACAGTGCAGTCTAAGATATTAATAGTTCAATTAAAAGCAGCGACAAAAAGAAAAGTCTTCAGCCTGGATTTAAAAGTAGTCAGAGTTGCAGCGGACCTGCAGGTTTCTGGGAGTTTGTTCCAGATATTTGGAGCATAATAACTGAACGCTGCTTCTCCATGTTTAGTTCTGACTCTGGGGACAGAAAGCTGACCAGTCCCTGAAGACTTGAGAGATCTGGATGGTTCATAATTTAGCAGGAGGTCAGAAATGTATTTTGGGCCTAAACCATTCAGTGCTTTATAAACCAGCAGCAGTATTTATAAATCTATTCTTTGACACACAGGAAGCCAGTGTAAAGACTTCAGAACAGGAGTGATGTGATCCACTTTCTTAGTGTCAGTGAGGACTCGAGCAGCGGCGTTCTGAATCAGCTGCAGCTTTCTAATAGATTTTTTAGTGAGACCTGTGAAGACACCATTGCAGTAGTCGAGTCTACTGAAGATAAAGGCATGGACAATTTTTCCAAATCCTGCTGTGACATTAGTCTTTTAATCCTAGATATGTTCTTTAGGTGATAGTAGGCTGATTTAGAAACTGTTTTAATGTGACTGTTGAAACTCAGGTCAGAGTCCATGACAACACCTAGATTTCTGGCTTTATCTGTTGTTTTGAACATTGCAGACTGAAGCTCAGCGCTAACTTTTATACATTCTGCCTTGGCTCCAAAAACCATTACCTCAGTTTTATCTTTGTTTAATTGGAGAAAGTTCTGACACATCCAGTCACTGATTTGTTCAATGCACTTATAAACATGTGTCCCCTCTGTGTAAAGAGATTCTGAAAGTTTCAGGAAAAAAGATTCTCTTTCTTTTTGTCCTGATCCATTTATATATAAAAAAAAAAACCTGTCTGAAAATGAGCTGATCAGATTATGGCCACTTAATGATGTCATAACGATTTTTTGGCTTGTGTAACCATTAGCCAATCAGCAACGAAGGTAACCCCCCTCCCCCCTTATCACCTGCATCTCCTCCTAGAGCACCATTGTGTTCTTTTTAACCAAATATCTCTCATACTCATTCACACCAACGGTGTTTCAGGGCCGGATCGGAGCTGGAGCTTAAAAAGCACCGGGTTTTCCTGTTCACACCGCAGCGGAGCCGCCTCTTAGCTCCGGAATCCGGTTTGTTTGAAGCACCAACAAATTGTCCGTCTAGAGCAAAAGCACCGCATACGTCACGCTTACGTCGAGGCGGGGGCAGGGGGAATCGGAATCGTCGATTGTAAAGCAGTTTTGAATGTAGCATGTAACGACTGTAAAGTTGGTAGTAAAGTCGTCCCATTTCTTCCATTTCGTTTCGACAGAGCAAAACCAAAACGAGTAGCGCTTCAACACAATCGGCCATTGTTGTTGTTGTCGGTGTGAGCTGTGAGGGGTTTCCGCGCGGTTTGGCTTTATGAAGCAGGCACGCAAACGGTTACGTCATGACGCAAACGATGACGCAATGGCGCAGCACCAGTCGGACTCTGGGCGGTGTGAAAAGAGCCGGAGCTAAACCGAAGAACCGGTTCTGAACCTGAAAAGCTCTAGCACGGAGCTTAAACCGGAGTTGCGTTGGTGTGAATGAGGTATCAGAGGGACGTGGGGAGGGGCTCCTTATTTTCATCAAACTAAAAGATGGTTAGGGTTAACCCTAACCCTAAAAGACAACCATCTCATGCAACACACTCTTAGTTCCTTCTCCCTTTACTCTGCTTAACCCCTTTAAGGACTCACTCAGAACATTTTAGTGATGAAAAACGCTGCCACCCCAGGTCACTGCTACATTGTCTGTCTGTACCAATCTGTAAAAACAACCTTGCTGATAGCGAGAGAAACAAAACAGACCACGTCTCTCTTCTGCTTGGATTGATAAGGACAGCAAGGTCACGAAAAGTTTGCCTCATCCTTCTCTCCCCACCTCCCCTCTTAAGGACATCTTTACGTACGTTTAGGCTATTGAGCACAAGAGCCATAACCTGTTAGAGTTGACTTGGAATTAAAAGGTAATCCCTTTACTATAACAATTACATTTTTACCCCCAGATGATTGATTGATACATTTATTTCGAACAAGTAAAATAATTAATTACAAAACAAACAAATGTCATGTTAGAGAAAATAAATAAATGGCATTTACAACAACAACAACAACAACAACAGCATTAGCAACATAAACAGAGGTATAATTATAATTTATTTAATCTCACCCCCTTGTCCCTAAATGATTTATTTATCATTCATAATCTGCAATAATTATCATCCATCCATCCATCTTCTCCCGCTTATCCGTGGTCGGGTCGCGGGGGTAGCAGTTCCAGCAGAGAGCCCCAAACTTTCTTTTCCCTGGCGACATCAACCAGCTCTGACTGGGGGATCCCAAGGCGCTCCCAGGCCAGCGAAGAGATATAGTCCCTCCACCTGGTCCTAGGTCTACCCCTTGGTCTCTTCCCAGCTGGACGTGCCTGGAACACCTCCCTAGGGAGGCGCCCAGGTGGCATCCTTACTAGGTGCCTGAACCACCTCAACTGGCTTCTTTCGACGCGAAGGAGGAGCGGCTCAACTCCGAGTCCCTCCCTGATGACCGAACTTCTCACCTTATCCCTAAGGGAGACGCCAGCCACCCTGTGGAGAAAACCCATCTCGGCCGCTTGTATCCGCGATCTCGTTCTTTCGGTCATGACCCATCCTTCATGACCGTAGGTGAGGGTAGGAACGAAAATGGCCCGGTAGACAGAGAGCTTTGCCTTCTGGCTCAGCTCCCTTTTCGTCACGACGGTGCGGTAAAGCGACTGCAGTACCGCTCCCACTGCTCCGATTCTCCGGCCCATCTCACGCTCCATTGTTCCCTCACTCGAGAACAAGACCCCGAGGTAAGGACTCATTCCCTACTTGGAGTGGACAGTCCATCGGTTTCCTGCTGAGAACCATGGCCTCAGATTTGGAGGTGCTGATCCTCATCCCAGCCGCTTCACACCAGAGTCCTGCACGGGTCTGATTTCCAAGACCCGCTCCCGCCCCCGCGACGTGCAATACCGAACCCGCCCCGCTACCCGCACATATTGCCAATTAGTTCCGCAACGCGACCCGACCCGTCGGCACAAGATCCGCGACCCGACCCGAACCCGCATAGCCTACATATGAGCAGTGAAAACGTGCAATTATTAACACACGCAGTTGCATATTTGTCTCAAAAAGTGTGGGATGTTGGTTATTTTCTCCATCTAAAGCTCAAAGAGCCGGCTCTTTTAAGTGAACGACGGGAGCCGGCTCTCACCCGCGAACGAGCCGTTTTTTTGTTTTGTTTTCTAGATCGGCATGAAGGCACATTATGCAATGTGCACATTATCCCGCTTATTACACAGGGCCACATTCTCAACAAAGTAACAACATGACTCCCAATATTAATTTGAATGCTTTTATGGATTTAGAAAATTATTGTATTGATTTAAAAAATAGTTGTATGTATTGATTTAAATTGACATGCATCCACTAAGAAAAGTAGTCCGTTGTTACTGTTTGAACTAACGTAGCAACGGTAGGAACTGCTTCGATAGTGTTTTTGAGGAGCTTTTTGATTACAGATTTGAAAACATCGTTGCTTGCTTTAAAAGTAGCACAATTCATTATGTCAAACCTTGGAAAGTATCTAGATATCCCTGCCCTAATGCCAAAGTAACTGGCAACTGAATATGTGTCGCCGTTTGATGTCTATGTCTGGACCGCTGCGTAAAAAGGAGGGTTTCTGCCCCGTTACTTCTCTTCTACTTCTATAAGAATAAAACAAGGAGGACGGAGATCTCTTTTTCTCCCCCTCTTCTGACAGCCCAGCAGCTGATCTCAAAGCACGCTCCCTCTCCTGCAGGGGGGCGTGCTCAGCTGCAGCTCACAGAATCAGCCCCCTGCAAAAACAGCGCTGGAAAGAGCAAATAGAGCGAAATGAGGCATGGCTAAAATGCAGGATGTTTTTGGTATTTTGAAAAAAAACTATATTTATATACTTTATATAGGCCCCTTTTTTAAAATAGTTTTTATAAGTGTTGCTATCTGTTTTGTGTAGCGTGGTTCTACAAGCAAGTCAATGCATTCATTGGGTGGTATCAGTGAGTTACACGGGTCTGTAAATGCAATGAAAACAATTGGCCACAGCAAATCATTTATATTAAACATGTAATTTTTACTTTTGAAAACTTCAGTACAAAGGATGTATTGAATAATTTAAGTGATATATGTGTTCACATATAAATCATTAGTCAAAACAGGGCTACATTTGATTTAATTAAAAAGTATAATATGTGGTAAACTGAAGAGCCGTTTGGGAGCCGAAAGAGCCGGCTCTTCTTGGTGAACCAAATGATCCGGCACAGCAGCAGATTGATGCGCGCTGCAGAGGTTATGATTATGCGCGGTCCCGCGGGGAAGAGGTCTGAGGATTTTAAATATTAAACTAATTTATTATTATTTTAATATATTTATTATGCAATACCCGCGACCCGACCCGCATCATCTTTGTTTTACCCAGAACCGAACCCGGAAAAAAGCGTTTGAAAAAATACCACCCGCGAATCACCTTTTTTGCGGGTCACCCGCGGGTACCCTACCCGATGCAGGACTCTGCTTCACACTCGGTTGCGAACCGATCCAGTGAGTGCTGAAGGTCGCAGACCGATGAAGCCATCAGAACCACATCATCTGCAAAAAGCAGTGGTGCAATCCTTAGTCCACCGAACTGCAGACCCCCTCCCCCACGACTACGCCTCGAAATCCGATCCATATATATTACAAACAGGATTGTTGACAAAGCGCAGCCCTGGCGGAGGCCAACCCTCACTGGAAATGGGTCCGACTTCCTGCCGAGGACCCGGACACAGCTCTCGCTTTGGGAGTACAGAGATTGGATGTAGAGATTGGAGTAGAGACCCCCTCACCCCTTCCCCCCCGCAGCACCTCCCACAGTAACTCCCTGGGAACTCGGTCATACGCCTTCTCCAAGTCTACAAAACACATGTAGATCGGATAAGCGTACTCCCAGGCCCCCTCCAGGATCCTTGCGAGAGTAAAAAGCTGATCCGTCGTTCCACGACCAGGACGGAATCCGCATTGTTCCTCCTCAATCTGAGGTTCGACAATCGGCCTGACCCTCCTTTCGAGTAAACTTTCCCGGGGAGGCTGAGTAGTGTGATGCCTCTGTAATTGGCACACACCTTCTGATCCCCCTTTTTAAAAGGGGAACCACCACCCCGGTCTGCCACTCCTTCGGTACTGTTTCCGACTTCCACGCAACATTGATGAGACGTGTCAACCATGACAGTCCCTCAACACCCAGAGCCTTCAGCATTTCCGGGCGGATCTCATCCACCCCCGGGGCTTTGCCACTGTGGAGTTGTTTGACGACCTCAGTGACCTCCCCCCGGGAGATTGGTGTTGATCCCCCCTCAAACTCCAGCTCTGCCTCTAACATAGAGGGCGGAGTTGTCGGGTTCAGGAGTTCCTCAAAGTGTTCCTTCCAACGCCCTAACACTCCATCAGTTGAGGTCAACAACGTCCCATCCTTACTGTACACAGCTTGGATGGTTCCCTGCTTCCCCCTCCTGAGGTGTCGGACAGTTTTCCAGAACAACTTTGGTGCCGCCCGAAAGTCCCCCTCCATGTCTTCTCCGAACTTCTCCCACACCCGCTGCTTTTGCCTCGGCCACGGATGAGGCTGCTGCCCTTCGGGCCTGTCGGTACCTTGCAACTGCCTCGGGAGTCCCCCGGGATAACAAATCCCTGAAGGCCTCCTTCTTCAGTCGGACGGCTTCCCTGACCACCGGTGTCCACCAGGAGGTTCGAGGGTTACCGCCCCTTGAGGCACCTAGGACCTTGAGACCACAGCTCCCCGCCGCGGCTTCGGCAATAGAGGCTTTGAACACCGACCACTCTGGTTCAATGTCCCCAACCTCCACAGGAATGCCCGAAAAGCTCCGCCGGAGGTGTGAGTTGAAGGCCTCCTGAACTTGGGCCTCCTCCAGACGTTCCCAGTTCACCCGAACTACACGTTTGGGCTTACCAGGTCTATCCAGAGGCTTCCCCCGCCACTCGACCCAACTCACCACCAGATGGTGATCAGTTAACAACTCCGCCCCTCTCTTTACCCGAGTGTCCAAAACATACGGCCTCAGGTCCGATGATACGATAACGAAATCTATCATGGACCTTCTGCCTAGGGTGCTCTGGTGCCACGTACACTTATGAGCATCCTTATGTTCGAACATGGTGTTTGTTATGGCCAATCCACGACTAGCACAGAAGTCCAGTAACAAACCACCACTCCGGTTCAGATCAGGGGGGCCGTTCCTCCCAATCACGCCCCTCCAAGTGTCTCCATCATTGCCCACATGTGCGTTGAAGTCTCCCAGCAAGATTAAAGAGAGCAGTAGGTGGTGGGCCCGCGGGACGGAGAAGCGGAGGTGTTGCCCACGTTGCCTTTTCGGGCTGGGCCCGGCCGGGCTCCGTGGCAAGCCCGGCCACCAGACGCTCGCCGACGAGTCCTCCTTCTGGGCCTGGCTCCAGAAAGGGACCCCAGGCTTCCTCCGGGCCGGGTATCCTCACTTCTTGTGTCGTCTTTCATGAGGTCTTTTGAACCAATCTTAGTCTGGCCCCTTGCCTGAGACCAATTTGCCATGGGAGACCCTACCAGGAACACAAGGTTCCAGACAACACAGCCCCCAGGTTCATCAGGGCACACAAACCTCTCTACCACGGTAAGGTGCTGGTTCTTCAAATTATCATTTGTATGCATTATTATTGTTATTATTATTATTATTATTATTAATCTGCTTTACCTGTTGATTGACATATATAAATATACACACCTGCATAATCACACATATACACATACACACGTTTTTACCCCAGATGGAGACAAAATGCAGTATTGGTGTCTCTACCAATCTAACATTCTGTAATGATAATGATAAGAGTAAACATGCATGGTACCTGCAACTTGAAATCAAAGCAGCTAAATGGAAAGCCATCTTTAATTTAATTATTTACACCTCTGCATTTCCTGCTAATATGTCTTTTGAATATGTTGCTCTTCAGTTCGGTTCCTCATGTCGAGCTGTTTTATCAAAACTTCTACCTAAATACTGCAAAAACTGTGTTGGCGACCTTGGTAAACTGCCGTCTATCATCTGCACAGTCTTTGATTGTCTAGTTATCGTTGGTGATTTAACACACACACACACACACACGCACGCACGCACGCACGCACACACACACACACACACACACACACACACACACACACAGGCTTTATTGTCACATCTGCCTGCATTTAGGTCTAAGTCACTGATCAGGATGAAATGTGCACTGTTAAACATTATCTATACTATTATTTAAAATGTTATGTATAAGACGAGTTAGGAGTTCAAGTAAGTCCTTCTCTGACATCATTTCCGAAAGATAGTAATAATTAATCCGTCTAATTTGCTACTGTTTACAGGCTGACCAGAAGAAGTGTCAGAAGCCTGTGAACTCGTATCTTCTTTTATTATGATATTTCTTAGTCACACAATGAATTTGCCTCCTTAATTTACGGCATCCAGAGAAATAGAAGAGCAAAGACACATCATTTTTGATCCATCCACTTTAATCCAGTTAAATTACCATGACACAATTTGATCCCATCAACCATATAAACTTTGAGGAGATTGTTCAACATCCGAAATCCTCTTTTACTGCCTGGATTAACTGAATGATATCAGATTTTACAAGCATAGAGCTCTGAATTGACCTTACAGGCCCATATCTAAGCTAATCTTTAAGTAAAATAGATCAAATGCCTTGTGGCCCAAGGCTACTATTTTGATATTTGCAGCAGGGATTTTGTCAACAACGCAACACAGCACAGCACTGCTCTTTTCTCCACAGAAAGTGAAGAAGTTTCCGTTTTAGTATTTTTAGATTTAAATGCTGCATTCTACACGGTTGACCACACAATCCTTCCAGAGAGACGGAAATACTTAGTAGGACTTTCTCTCACAGTGCTTAACTGGTTTGAAGCCGAAAGACAGGGACTACTTTGTGTTGACTGATAACATATCTTAGCATGGGCGTCACAACCAGAGGGTGGGACAAGTCCCCCCCACCTTTTAAAATGATTAGTTTAGACCCTCACGTTTACCATGTGGAAAGTCCAAGCATCGGTCTATCCACTCGCCGCTCTTTGTAGAGCGCTGTGTCAGTGCTTCATTATCAAATCCATTCTACTTGCTTATTGTGAGAATGCCCAAATCAATGAAATTCCATACCATGTTTTCACTGCTACTTTGTACCAAGGCAGATTCTCAGAGCCGTACGTACACATGAGCTGTACACATGCTGCGTTTTTTGCGTAGCTGTGTCTTTAGTTGTAAGCCAATAAAGCCATCGAAAAGCATAGGATACAGCATTAAAAGTTATTCTGGGTCTTTGTGTGTCATAGCTGGGCTGTGTGTGTGGCACGAGCACATTTTGTGAGAGCGAGAGAGAGAGCGCACGAGAGAGCGCCAACGTACATAAGGAGTTGCTCTCTCCTGTCAGACACATTTTATAACGTCAGCTCAGGGAGGTAAAGGACTCTCTGAGTTTTTAGATCGTTGACTTTAGTCTAAGTTATCTCATGTAAACAAGTATTTCCAAGGCACACCTTTTATATGATCATTATACAAAATAAGAGAATAACAGGTATGAAATAATTCCAACTCATACTATAGGACAGTAAAACAAAAATACAGTTTAAAAGGGGAGTGATTTGTAAAATATGCATAAAGAAAAAGTAAATCTGTTTACAGTTCTGTTTCACATGGGTTTTGAGAGATGTATCCATAGATTTAGTCCCTAACTTTGCTCTCAAAGTGCACCAGATAGATGCATTTAACTTCAACATTTAAAAATAAATCTTCCCGGGGGAGCATGCCCCCGGACCTCCCTAGAGGATGTTAGGTCCACCAGCTACCACTCCCCGTCATATTGTCCCACCCACATTGAGGATGCTTCCTACGCCCAAGTGTCTTAGGGTACAACAATGACATTCAGAGTTCCCCAAGGCTACATTCCGGGGCCTCTTCCATTTAACATCCAATTAATCAGATCATGAAAACCAACACATTTTTTTTTACCATGACTATGCAGATTACATAGACATGTATATTTCCACATGATTACAGTAGGTTACTCTTTAAAACCTTAAAGGCCAACAAACGAGTGATAGGAGATGCCATTATTTGCTCCGATTAAACAAATTAAATAATAAATGTTTTGTTTTTTAAACCAAATGTGCGATTGAAAGTCAGCAGTCATCTCCAAATGCTCTTATTATAAAGACTAAAACCATACTTTTCAACATCCATATTATCAACCCGCTATCGCCTTAAAAGTATATTTTTGTGTCAGCAAGTTTTAGAAAAAGTTGGGTCCATGCATTTTTCTTCAAGAAAGGTTTAGGTCGTTACAATTCACACCACTTCTGTTAGAATCCTAGGGTTGGGGTTGGGGAAAACCAGGGTCGGCTCCAGAACAAATCGAATGGGGGGGAAATCATTTACCAAGGGGGAGCACGCACTGCCGTCAACACACACAAACACCAACGCAACTTCAATTTAAAAAAACATGCTGTAAAGTGTATTTCACATACATTGCAGGAGTGTAGTGCTATTTTATAGCGCACCTATGACTTGTGCATACAGTACATGCACGGTTGTGGCACGACCACCAAAACAGAAACATATGGACATAGGCCACCATATAAAAGTGTACAAATGTATTTAGTATCCTATCCATGTGAACATGTTTTAGGTGGGGGTGGACCTAACCTCCTCTAGGAGGGTCTGGGGGCATGCTCCCCCGGGAAGATTATTTTTTTAAATATTGAAGTTAAATGCATCAATCTGGTGCACTTTGAGAGCAAAATGAAGAGATCTAAGGATAGCCTACATCTCTCAACACCCATATGAAACAGAACTGTAAACAGATTTACTTTTTCTTTATGGATATTTTTACTAATCACTCCCCTTTTAAACTGTATTCTTGTGTTACTGTCCTATAGTATTTCATACCCATTTTTCATTAATTCTCTTATTCTTTAATGACTATAATGATCATATAAAGGTATTCCTCGCAAATACTTGTTTACATAAATGGTGACCAAACCGTTTGAGACCCACTGAGATAACCTACACTAAAGTTAACTACACTGAGAGAGTCCTTACCTCACTGAGCTGAGGTTATATGATCCTCTCAGTCTGACAGGAGAGGACTCTCCTCCACCTTGGTGTAGAAACAGCTCTTTATATCCGTTAGCATAGCTAGCTAACCAGATGCTAACAACAACATTCCACGTTACCACTCGCGCACTCACAAAATGCGCTCGTGCCACACACACACAGAGCCGAGCTTGAATGAAACACAGAGACCCAGAAGTAGGCTACTTGTACTGTACTGTATATCATATTATTTTCGATGGCTTTACTGTATAATCAGTGTAACAGATGAACAGATCGCCACTGGGCTTTCATCTAAACACACAGCCACGTAATGATAACAAAACAAAGGTCGGGGGTCATTGGTCAAGCAACACACCAATCAGAGAGCAGCAGTGAGCACACCTCAGGCTGTGTTTTATATTTGTATTCTTTATTTCTGATGTATTTCACACAAAAAACCTTTAGTGGAAACGTTTTCACTGATATGATTAAAAAAAATAAACGGCAAAGTGGCAAGGCTTGCCCACCCTGCGTTGGGGGGGCAGAGTGACTCATTTGGGGGGGCATGGCCCGCGAATGACCCCCCATGACCCTGGGGAAAACTATGGGACAGTATTACAACCAACAAATCTTCCCATTCCTAATATTAAAAAGTGTTATCGAAGTCTTTGATCCCTATTGCTGGAACATTATTCAGCATAAATCGAGCATGTTCAGTTTATCCCGTTCAATGTTTTCCTCTGAACGCATAAGTTAAAAGAACAACTTTAAATGAGGGGAAGCTGGCCTACAGATCAAGGTTTTGTCATTTGTAACTGTAAAACAAAAAAGCTCAGCACAATATTTTACATCAGTGCTTGATTCACTGAAGAAAATATCTTCAGGATGAAGAGTTGATAACACGCCTGAGTTATATAATGTTTTTGAATAATATTCCATTTTAAATATCTATTTCTAAAGTACCTAATGCCACGCAAAGTGGACTCAATGTTATACTTCAGCCCTACTGATTAAATGATAAAAAAATCAGTATAACCCTAACCCCTTAACCCCAACCCTAACCTAATTGTTGCGATTCGTATTCGTTTGCCCTTATTTATTTTGTCATGTCAAGATCTGTCTTTGTCCCCCATCCCCCCATCCATACTAGGTGATTAAGGAATTAATAGTTGACCCATTGTCATTCGAAAAATATGCTCCACTGACTTTTGTCATGTACTTCAACTCCACTGTTACCCTAAAATGTAAACTTTCACCTCATAAAAAAGGTGAACGTATTTTGAGTCAATATATTTACAGATTTGAGGCTCAGTACTTATACTTGAGTATTTTCATTTTCCTCTTCTTTATACTTTCACTCAAAATCCTGACAGATTTTTATGCTGTGCAAAGTTTAAAGTTTTAGCTCACACTAAATGTTTAGCATCCTTAACGAAATGCGAGAGAAATGAGAGATATGAATGGATCCGTTTCTTTTGGGGGGTTAAGGAGTGCACGGCTTTGTCTTTAAAGGAATGGTCCACTCATTAGATAATTAATCAAAACTTCAGTATTTAGTGAAACATTATGTTTAAACCATACCCTGAAGAAATCAGCAATATTCCCCGGTAAATAATGATTTTATAGCTCTTTTTTATCAAGACCTGTATATTCCGTCTGGCCGCCGCCATGTTTGCCATTTTCAGTAGTCACGTGATGGTCGTGACGTCATCCATGCGTTCACTTTGTCAACACACGGAAACATGGCTGAATATTTGAGTTCGGACTCGTCAGCAGAGGAAGAAGTTTTGATGTTTTATCAGTATGACAATACGACACCCTCTGTCCTTAGACCCTCTGTCCTTAGACCCTCACATCGTACAAGGAAAAACTTCCGAAGAAAACCCCCAGTTTAAAGGGAACATGGGAGAAACCTCAGGGAGAGCAACAGAGGAGGGATCCCTCTCCCAGGACGGACAGACGTGCAATAGATGCCGTGTGTAAATTGAAGAGATAATACATTTGCAACATAGGTAGTCCAAATGTTTGGAAATGCATGTGTGTATAATAGGAAGATGATATAAGATACTATAGTATGCATGTAGTACCACCCTTGCTAGCGATTCCCTCTCTAGTTTAGCATACTCAGCTTCGTTGTCCCTGGCCATAGAATCACGATTTTATGGGGCCGGAAAAACTGGGGGGAAATACACACTAGCCGGTACTACGCTATATGGAAAGGCCACCAAAAACTGTCCTGGCCTGGACGCTAAAGGACGTTAAAACGGGGCTAGCCGCTGCAATGGAAATGCGCTATAACATACCTATTCTTACTCCGAGCACTACCTCTGCTCCTCCGTCGCTTCACACTTGCAGAGGGCGATTTCTCTACTGGCCGAACTGGTTGTCCTGGTCGGTGATGAACACCAGAAAGACCGATGGTACTGCATCTCCATGAAGTAATGGTTGTTCCATAAATCCCATGTTATGTTTTATCATACTCTCAGAGTAGTCGTCCGGAAATTTGAAATGTTCGCTGCATACATGAGCCTGTGAATCTTTCGGTTCGGGCCGGCCACATTTCGCTAGCCACTGCCTCTGAATGTACTTCTTACGCTTACCTTTTGGCAACAGATGGAACCGAGCATTCCGTGGATAAAAATGAGTGTCATGAGCATACCATTCCTTTAAATGCTACTGGTCCTCAAGGCGTCTAGAACGTAGACCCATGTGCTCTCCTAGGTAATAAACCACAGTCTCACAAAGAGATAATGTGAAAGCTTGGTTTGCTTGTAGGGATGAATGAAATACATTCCTTGTTGATAGTTCCCTTCAAAACCCAAAGGTTTGGCTGAAGGAAAAGGCCACAGTACAGAGGGGAGACAAAGAAACACTATGAGTTTACAAAGAATGCTTTCTCTGTTTTATCTTGTAAGGCTACATCCAGCCAGAAGACTATTTCCCTGTGTCTGTGTTCACCGCTCCAGCTCCAAATGAGTTTCCATGAATCCACAGAAAGACGCAATGTAGTGTTTCCGGCGGCCTTACACGAGACAAGATAGCAGACGTTTGCATGAATTAGCCTTACGTATGATAGTGGTTATCACACTGTGAGGCTTCTGAGAAGACACTCAATTCCTTGAATAAAAGTTTGATTCACGCTTTCATGGTGATTATATCATCTTTCAAGTTGGTGCATTGTCTGTACTGTGTTCTTTGCTGTTACAGTTTCACATCATCATCAATGTGAAGTGGGGAAATTAATGGTTTAAAAAAACTTGAATGTTCTTTCAGTTCGGAGCTTTAATGATATGAACTTCGGGGGAATACTCAACAGTGACATCCCGTAGTCCACATTTTTGGAAGATCTCCTGCTTAAACTTGATTCACTCCAGAAGGACAACTCAAATTTGAATATTTTCTCTTTATTTGAGTGATTGCAGATTCCTTCATTCAGCCTCTTGATGCTCATTCAGGTTGAACACCTTTAACACAAAACATTACTTTCATTCATTTTAGGTATATAAACATTTTCAACAAAAAACATGCCATCTTTTAACAAGCACTTTCATTTCTTAATTTACAATACAATTTAACATTTAATCAAAAGTAAATGCATCTCAACAAAGTAAATTATATTTCAGCATCTTATATTTTAGCTTCTTACCTCAGGACTAGAAATAATAATACCTAATCAAACATGGTTCAAACAGATTAATACATTTACAAATATTCACCAGCAGCGTCTTGGTCGAATCTTTGAGTCTCTTCTCCTTCCTCACAGCGAACTGTTTGTCCTCTGCTGAGAGTGTGTTCCCAGGTGTGTTTGTATTAGCTCATGAAGTACAGTAGGAAGCTCACACTCTTCCTTTGAGCCACATTCTCAATGGAATCACAGACCCTAGGCTCCCTGTCTCCACCTGCTGGACTGGAGCCAGATGCGAATTGCACTTCTCAAGCTCTGACAAAACAGTACATCTTATCTGAATTTCTATCAAACTCAGACTTGTGTGTTGACTCTGTGTTGCTGTAAAGCCTTAGATGAACTCAGAATTAGCTTTTACATTAGCAATAATTATGTGTGTGTGCGAGACAAAATAAATGTTCAACGCTGTTTAAATAACTTATTAGTGATTGGATTTACCCTACGAACTAAGCTTTATCAGAAGTTCATACGTTTTATTCCTGTAATAGCAAAATAACTTATCTTTGATAAATAGTTGTTCTACTCATTCTGACTAAAGTTAACATAAAACAAACACAATTTGAAATTGTATAATTGGTTTGCTTGCTCTTCTAATTTCTTGTTACGACGACACGTCATTACTTATGACATTTAGATCTTTTGTTAGAGATAGGAAAATTGTAAAAGAGTGGCTGCTGATTACCCACAGTTAACGCTGATTTTTACTACCACACAATGGGTACAACAACTCTGTATCCTCTGTGGGATGTGTGTGGTACAGTGGGTTGTGCGTTGGTGTTCGGATCAACAGGTTCAAACCCCGCTGCAGTCAGCATGTCGTTGTGTCCCTGGGCAAGACACTTCACCCCAAATTGCTCCTGGGGATTGCCCACAGTATTGAGTATCGTCACCTTCTTAAACTAATGACCGATGTCATATTTTAAAGTTTTCAAAAAACAGCAAAAACTGAACCAAATATAGAATATATGAAATATATTAATTGTTTCACACAAAAGGTAGGCCTTATTAATTCTGGAGTAAGTGACTTAGGCAAAACGCACTACTGTGACAGACCATGGGGCTGGGTCAAGCCCACAAGCAGTTTAAAATACTAGAGGAGCACACAGAGACTCAGAAAACAGAGGGCGTTTGGCCGTGGTTGGCCCTTTAATTCAATATAGCAAACTTAAAAGTTACAACTTAAATCTACCAACTAACATTCACAGTGAGCAAAAAGGGAAAGGTTCGAAACTGCTCCAACAGGCAACTTCAATTTAACATTTCCGTCTTCGTCAGAAGAAATAAAGCTGTCAACTGGATGAGCTCGCCAAAGTTAACCTCCCTGCAAGTTAAAGCACTCAGTGGCGCGTGACTTCACATAGGATTTACTATGATAAAGTGTGTGTGAGAGAGAGAGAGTGTGTGTGTTTGTGTGAGTATGGGTGAGAGAGAGAGAGAGAGAGAGTGTTTGTGTATGTGTGTGTGTCTGCCTAATTATGTGGCAATTCTCAACGGGCATGACATGTCTACCAACTAACATTCACAGTGAGCAAAAGGGAAAAGTTGAAACTGCTCCAACAGGCAACTTCAATTTAACATTTCCCTCTTCGTCAGAAGAACTAAAGCTGTCGAGAGAGAGAGAGAGAGAGAGAGAGAGAGGGGGGGGGGGGGGAGAGGGGGGGAGAGAGAGAGAGGGGGGAGAGAGAGGGAGGAGAGGGGAGAGAGAGAGGGGGGAGAGAGAGAGAGAGAGAGAGGGGGAGGGGGAGAGAGAGAGAGAGAGAGATCTGCCTAATTATGTGGCAATATGTCAAAGAACTGATGACACTCGACGGGCATGACATGTTTCATGGACTGAAGGTCCTGAAAATTCCTCTCCTTGATTGGCAGAGCGTGTGGAAACATTCTAATCCATGCAATTGGCCTATTTGGGACCTGAAACCTCTGTGGAAGTGCTTCCCACGCAGAGTTTCCAAGAAGGATAGCTTGTATTAGACCTATCTCTAAGCCACGCCCCCTTTGAAAACTCGGACAAACAAAGCCGACCGTGAATGTCCGTTGATAATATGATGTTGAATGTTAGCAGTGGTGGTCAATACATTAAATCTATAACTATAACTGTCCTTGTTGGTCATCATTTTCACTGTTATGCACCTGGCTGACTGTAACGTTACCTTTTTTTGGGTGAGGGTCTGTGTCTTTTCGGAGCAGCACACACGAGAGCCCGGATGGGATCTGGATATTCCAGAGTTGGCTTCCCATCTCTGAAGTGCTTTGAGGTGAAAAGACAGTTAGCAAAATTTAGCTAAAAACACCAACTAACTAGCGAGGACGAAAAGTCAGACAGCAAACGTTGATGTTGATAACACTGTAGCTAGTTAGCTGGCTAACAAGTTGGCAGCTAATGTTAGCTAGCTGGGCTGGATATACGCTAGCTAGTTGGCAGTCAAAGTCAATCGTTAGCAAACGAATAGTTTGGTCTACGTTTCTAATACATGCCGTCAAATATTATGTCTTTATGAATTGACCTTACCTTTGAGCAAACATAAGTGTCCTTGGTAATTGTCTTCACATTCAGTTGTGTATGTGGTCGACGACACAGCATATAATCCACCGCTTGCATTTTGTCGAGTTTTCTTTTGGGCTTCGGAAAAAGGTATGAAATATACTCCTCCATCCAGTCTTTCAGGGTACCTGGTGTCTGAATACAGGTACCCCACGCACGCGTTTCACCATCAGATATATAGCTAGATAATAAACATAGAAAATGAACTCTTCACAGTGGTTTTCGATCACAGACGTCTGGTTTTGGTTTGATGCGCCCCCACAAACGGCTTTCTGGTGATGTCCGAGTTTTCTGCCAGGAGGGATTTGATTGGACAAATTCTATTTGGGGCGTGGTTAGCGCTTAGGTCTATGACCTTGCCATCACTGCTAAAATGAAGAGCCCGCAAATAATGTACAGTCGGATCTCCAACTTTTTTGCCTGGTCTGATGCTTAAGAAGTGAGAGCCATTCATTTTCAGGAATTCATCATGCTTGACCATCTTCACATGGTAGGGTGAGGGTCTGATTCTTGCAGTCTGGAGTATGATCAAGTAGTCTCTCGGGACGATGATATCCGTTATCATTTTGCGTTCAATGGTACTATACATGCTGTCACATTCCATTTGTGTGTGACCTGCAACAAGGTACTTCTGTGTTATTAGTACCCCATATTTCATGGCAAGCTCAGACAACGCATTCGCCGCATTTGCATTGCGGTTCTGATAACCGCAACCATCGCTCCCACACTACTATATCTCCTTGATTTCTGGATTGTCTTTGATCACACCTTCAAAATGGCGATATTGAATGTGTGCGAATACCTCGCTTCTGAGGTCGCCCTCTGACTCTTCCAAATATAGCAGTACCCTTCCTTTGATTTCAAGTCAAAGAGGGTAAAAGTTATGGACCTGCAGCTTCGTTTTGTAATACAGGCAGCTGGCTTGGGTTTTTTGGACACAGCAGCACGGCTTGCAAGTCCATTGTCCAAACGGACTTCTCATTGTTCGCAGAATCCTTGTCGCAGAATTTGTCTTGCCTCGCTTCATCTTTCTGGTTTACATGCGCCTCATATTCGTCCTTACTGATATTTCCATGCTTGAATGAAACACAAACATCACACTGATCTTTTCGTGAAATGTTGTATCCCAACAGCTCTCACTTCAGCAGTTGCAGCTGCCTGTTGATATTCCCGATGTAGTTCGGAGATGGTTGTGCCTGGGTGAAGGAACTTTTGTCTTTGTAGGTTGCTGTGCTTCTGCAGTAGCATGAATCAACAGTGGGCAGATCCTTCAACCAGTCCTTAAGGAAATCTGTCACAAGCAGTTTCCAGCTTTGCATTTTGCCACTCCTTAGGGCCAGATGTAGTTGGGCGGGTCTGCCACTTGTTCGTCATGGTCAATGGTGTCTTTGTTCAGCCAGTGTGTAATGGTTCTTTCAGGGATACCAAGTGTAGAAGAAAAAAGAGCTTTGCACACTTTAAGATTCGTTTCCATCCTGAAGTTTCAGTTGGTAGGAAAATGATGAACTGCGCCTGGATCCCTCACCAACTTTCTTTTGCTTCATGGCAACCTTTGTGATCAAAGTGGTGACGTATAACCGATGTTCTTCCCAGTTGTCCATTGACCAAACTTTCTGAAATATCCACTGCCTCTGCTCTTCTGTAATAGATTGACATTCTCGAGTCATGACTCGTTGACAGAACTTCGAATTGCAGGGAGGACCCTTAGCCTTTGCAGCTATTTCTTTACCACCTTTGGCCTTGTATGCCATTCCTTTGAGACGTTTCTTCTTGGATTCATTTTGCTTCCATGTTTCTGGGCTGATGTATTTATGTCGTTTCCTTTTGACCGTATTGTTTTCAGACACATCCTCTAGATGAGGACCATAATGTTCTGAAGTTGCTGCCAGACTGTCTTCATTTTCAGGGAGAGAGGACTCATCAGAGGATGGATTGTAGTTTGGGTCAATGATAACATCATCATCATCATCATCATCATCTGTGTCTTCTTCATGGTGTGGACGGGTCTGCTTGGCATCTTCAGCAACACTCGCTTTTTCAATGAGTGTTTAATTTATTGACTGCTCCATCTGATACAGTATCTTGGCCTGGTACATGCTGCTCCACCTCTTTAACAACGGTCTCATTTTCATTGGACGATTCCTGATCGGTGTCGGAAAAGTCAAGTGCATCTCCTACCAAAAAGGAGTAGGCGTACAGTCAGAATTGCGGGATCATTATGAAACATTTTTTTGTAATTGCACTGTGGCCCCTTGTATTAATGCATTAAAGCTATTTCCATGAATATTATTTGGCCAAATTCAATTAAAAAACATTTAATCTTTCCTAATAAGATGGAAATGTAAGGGGGGGGAAAGGAGACAATACAACATTAAGAATTTAAACAGACAAAGGCTAAATGTACTTTTCCTAATTCATAATTATGCAGTAATTGTAACTGTTACTTTTCAAAGATTAGATTAGTTTTTAGATTAGTCTTTATTGTCCCAGAGGGAAATGTGTTCATGCTTCATGGAGCTACAGTAGCTACATTAGCTACAGTAACTATAGTAGCTACATTAGCTTCAGTAGCTTCAGTAGCTAATAGTAGCTACAGCAGGGTTGCCAACTTTGGGTACCTGGCTGGAGTGAGATTTTGATATCATGGGTTTAATTACACATATGCGCACTAAATGACTGCTATCGTGTCAGTAGCGGGACCTTAGCATATCAATAGGATATATATATATTAGTGCTGTCAAAATTATCGCGTTAACGGCGGTAATTACTTTTTTGAATTAATTGCGTTCAAATATTTAACGCATTTAACGCATGTGCAGAATGGCCCGCTCCACCAGTGGCAGCGCCAGGGTATGGCTGGGGTAGGCTACACCCATACCAAGAAATGGCTTAGCCCCACCATGAAAAATGATGTTAAAGTAAGCAAAATAAAGTCTGCCAACTCGCGCGGAGTAAATTGCACAGACAGCAGTTAGTAAGATTGATTTCAGTAGCCACGGTTTTGAAAACTTTTGTCACAAAGTGATCGTCTTCTCAATATAACATCTTTGATAACGGCGTGGTGTTGTTGCAGGAAGTCCCGACGGAGAATACTTTTGCTGTAGTAGACAGGGGTGCACATAACTGGTACGCAGGTTATGTGCGTAATCTGAAATGCGCACCGTCACTTGTGTCACAAAGCGCATTTGCGTACCGACGTACTTGTGAAGCTTTTCCAGAAGGCGGTTCGATCACCGGACGACAGAGTCGGTCTCCGTGTGCACAGACAGGGCTGCTGTTAACGTCGGTCTGTACAACGGAACTGTGCCAAAACTACGCCAACCGGCTGCGGAGGGAGACTCCCCCGTTCACTGGAGAACTGCGCTAAAACAGCTGATCACAACGTTCACACTCTGTGGTCACGAAGTACTCCCTAGCCGCCGCCGCCACCCCCCCCCGTCGACTTTCCTGAAGTACTCCCCGTTGATAGAAATCAACACGTAATAATCTAAGACCCCACGGTTTGATGATTGATAGGTGTGTGGGTTGTCTTTCATTTTGACATGCAGAAAAATGTTATAATAAACATAGATACTGTATGTTAAATTGATATATCCGCCTTCTTTCATTTATCTTTCCATTCCCACAACAATATACATAAATAAATGGCATATTTTGGACATAGTTCGAATGGTGATTAATCATGATTAATTAATTTTTAAGCTGTGATTAATCTGATTAAAAATTGTAATCGTTTGACAGCCCTAATATATATACAAATACACAATATTGGACGCAGACTATAAAGGGCACACAGTTTCATTCACTAATGAAAGTCAAACATATGTTTGTTTCCCCTGTTTTATGGAAGGATGATAAAAAAACAGGCGATTAATTGCTAAATCGCCTGTCGTGATTTAGCAATTAATCGCCTTATCGTACGATAAATAAAAATGAACTCGATAACTTTTCTGACCTCGATAAATTGCCATTTACATGAGGATGTGACAAGCAGTTTGAAAGGATGTACTTGAATTATTATTATATATTATCATTATGTCAGGGGTCTAAAATGGTCATACAACGGTGCCGACAATATTATCGTTTATCGCAATCATTTCCGGGAAAATGTATCCAACAAAATTAATTATCGTGAGAGGCCGATACATGAAACACACACACACAAACAAATCTACAGACTTACTCCAAACTGCCAAATATATTAATTAACACACTCTCACTCTCATATACTCTTTGACTCTATTTGGGCCTAGTAGAACAATAAGCAGCACACTTTTACTCTTTTATCATTTCTACTGGATCTCAGATCTGCGCATGCGCAATACGGGTCGGGGACTCGGGGATTGACCAACCGGCTCCCACTGCTCTGCTCTGTTAACGTTGTTAAGAGTGGTGGGGGCGGATCGACAGCTTGAGCAGCTGTCAACTCAACATTGTAAATAACCAACCAAAAACGATCGCCGGTTCATCTTGTTTGTGGCGTGAGAATAGTTTGGGCAGCGTGAGAGCGTGAGATTGAGAGTGAAAGCGTGTGTCACACCCCAGATGCGTGAGAGTTGGCCACCCTGAGCTACAGTAACTATCAATTGTGAAAGTAAAGGCTAAATAACTACACAACATTTATAGCCTAGCCTCTAGTATAGTAAACATTATCACTTGCCAGGGGATGAGCCCTGAACCATGGAAATAACTTAATTTATCTGGTAGTTTTTCTTTCTTCTTGAAGCTGCCTCCATTTTGTAAAATTGCCTAAGTCACAAGACAATGTGACTTAAGCCATTGTATTTGTTTAATATATTGCCTAAGTCACACTCTTGACATAGGCCATTATACTACCAGGGTAGGAACAGCACTTTCTTTTCAATAAGGATCTAGGCAATTTTACCAGAGGTGGCCAGCATCAAGAGGAGATGATTCAGGCAAAAAAAACATTTTCTCCGAAATATGACTTAGGCCATTAGTTTAAGAAGGTGACGGTATGCAAGTCGCTTTGGATAAAAGCGTCTAACAAGTGACATGTAATGTAATGTGTTCTTCACCTTAAGCTGCTTTCACATGATCAACGGTGAAACCTCTTTGCCATTGTTTCCTATTGAGGGAGCAAAATTGTTACGCTAAAAGTTGAAATGATTTCCTCTTTGACCTCGATTGCCGCTGACCTTAAAAAGCGTGACCAATGAGATCATATCTGTATGTTACCAAGCCACAAGAGATAAAGGCAAGCAGGGGAGGAAACCAAAGAACCAGGACCACCTACTGTACTGTAGCTGCATTCACCGAGCAGAGAGAACATTTCATTATCAAAGGAAGGCAGTTTAAAAATGCATCTTTTAGTGGTGCATCACAAACGCCAACTCAATCCATTTCCAATAAGGAGCTATTATCAATAAAGGGTAACACTCCATTTTGGAGGCAAGGCAAAGCAAAAAAGGGTAAAGTTTACCAGGAACTTCAACAGATAATGAGAACTATTACATGTTGCCCTTTGATTCTGAGTTGTTAGACCCTTTTATGCCAAGACACATGGAGCTATTATTGCATGCCGAATGTCCCATTCTCTTTTCCTTGTAGCATTAAAGGCTCTTCACATTGCACCATTACACTTTTATATGTTCCCAAGCAGGCTTTATTTAACATGTTATTACTTGCCAACCAAGTAGGTCCTTTTTTTGGCATTATGGATTTTGTTGAAAGAAAGTGATCTGATTTCTTGCTTGTACATATTAAACTGCTGTTGAAAGGGAACCATCTGAGAGTCACACACGTTTCCAACAGTGCTACTTTATGGTTACACCATGTTTCTCTAGCCAGGCGCCATGATCAACTGGTTCACAACAATAAAGCTTAAAAAGAAACTCTATTGGATTGCTGCTCTATTAAAACCAGGATGGATTTTGATAGAAATGTTTGTACAGAAAGATTGGTACCATGCTGGACAAAAGCTTATCAAAATGCGCAGTTGCTATGCTTGACTATTAACTCTGAAATTGAAGCGCTTCACCTTCTCTACCCTACAAATCTGACTGCATAACAAATCTGATTGGTAGATGTAATCAACATCCAGTCCCAAAAAGTTCATAATAAATTCACAATTTCATATGCTTAGATTGACGTGGGACAAAGGCATCCATTGTGTTCCTATTGCTCAGAACAAATAATGTTGTATACTAGATGAGCGGAACTAAAGATTAAATGTTAGTTTGCCTTAAGCTAACTTCAAGTCGCAGGCTACTGGCCAATTAATAAAAAGAGTCCTTTGTGAGGTGGTGACGTCAAGAGGGCTCTATAAAGAAACAAATGCATAGTTAAACTGGAACAACACAGCAGTGGGAGGATGAGTCTGAGTGTCCTCCTCCATTTCTTAACTTGCATAACTGATGAGCTGTTAACCCTGGATAAATTAAGCAGGACAAGTGACTTCTCTCAGATTTGCACAGGCCAGCTCACTGTCAACAGAACAGTCAAACAAGCTAGCAAGATAAAGGGATTATATATTGCACGTGAATTTATTTTTTATCGATTACTACTCAAAAAACATGTTGGAAATGCTTGAATACAGCCACTATCAGGTGAGATTTATTTTTTCTTGAATATTATTCCAAAAAACAACATTGGACTTATTGACTGAAACAGAGTCCGATGATAAATATTACATTTAATAATTGTTCTTGTGGTGGTTATAGTAATACTTTTCACAGCATGTACTGTTAAAGTCATTTCTCTTATTCAACTGATCTATCTTTGTTAACACATTTCAGAACAGTTGATGCTATAACAGTATAGCAGAAAATCTAACAAAAGTTAAATTGTTATATATTTTCTCATATTTTTGAGTTGTTGAGGAGCTGCATACAGTTTAATATAGATCATGTAACTCAACTGCATTGCTCAACAGTGTCCTCTCTGTTTTTGTCATGGGTGTAGATATACAATCGGCCATTGGCAGCGTGAACGACGCTGTCAAAATAATCTGCGCTGCTATATTTGAACTGTTATGCAGGGAGGTGTTTGGTTTAAACACAATTACACTACATTCTGAAACAAAGAAGGGCCTACCATCAGAACAGTTGGCTTTTCTGAATGAGGACCATTGATCTACATCTTAAAATAACTTCAACACAGAACAACTTTACTCCTTGTTCTTACTTTGTGAGATAAGCAAATTATTTTGAAGACATCAAGCATGACACTAAATCTAAAATGCCACTAACTGTACCAGTTTCATTTATTTGAATTGTACTGTTGTCATAAGTTATCTATGCTTTCTTTAAATTACGTATTTTGAAAGACATTTTTGCTATTATTTCTTGTGATATTTAATGTTTGTTTTCTTTCTAAAGTCTAAAAGCAAATGTTACACATAAAAAGAGAATCCAAATTGTTACTCTACCTATTTTTCTATGAAGTGAAGATTTGTTCACCTACTTTTGATACATGCTCTGATAGAATAACTGTATGCTGTTGAAAAAACCCAATATACAAAGTAAAAAAAAAGAATCCAAAAGACCCCAGGTTGAATGTTCTTTTTTTACGTCTTGCCCATATTAGGTGCAGTCCCACTTGGATAGCCCCACCAAGTACCACATCCAGCAGGCCCAGAGGCAGCAGGTGAGGCAGTACCTCTCCACCTCACTGGGTGGTAAGGCGGGGGGTCAGTGCCCCGGCCAGCCCCCCGAGCACGGCATGCCTCCCGGGCTCGGCAGCAGCGCCCCCAACAGCCCCATGGCCCTGCTTACCCTCAGCTCCAACTGTGAGAAAGAGGTATGCCCGCTCATTACTAAACCCGTTCAGTACATTGAGAAACCTTTATATAGTTCTGCAGATAGCTGTACGATCTTTGACAAGTGGTTACAAGCACCAATGTTTATCCCTCTGGGGCCATTTATTTAAAAAAGCCCGTTAGCCACCTCAATTTTCAAAATCAAGTCAAAGTCAAGTCAACTTTATTGTCAATCTTCCAGTTTGTGTGTACAGACAGAGAGATCAAAATACCGTTTCCTACAATCCCGAATCTAAAACAAATGTATAAAAATATGTGTGCAAATATGTATATATATACACAGAATCAAAGACACATTTTTACATATGCACACATTAAGACCTAAATAAAAACACAACAATCAAACAAAATAACAGTCACTTAAATATTTGAGAATTTACATTAGTGCAAATTTGTACATAGAATGTGTAGATGGTCCATATGTGCAAAATATTAGTGCAAGATTGTCCATAGAGGGTGAAAAATGGCGACCATCTTGGATTTTTGAGTGGCTAACGTGCTTTTTCAATAGAGTAACCTCCATGGAGTATATGTACCAATTGTAGTGCTTGTAACCACTTGTGAAAGATTGCCCTGATAATATTCAATTATCTGCAGCACTAATAAACAGTACAGTGATTATTGAATGTGCTTTTCTGCCATACAGATGGATGATGTCATTGATGATATTATTAGCTTGGAGACAAGCTACAATGAAGAGGTTCTTGGACTTATGGATCCAGGAATGCAAATGAACAATCAGGTAATATTTGAAGAAAGATAATAGATATTTCTTTTGTAAGTAGGATGGTAAAGGGATGCCATTGGAGTGTCTTTAGCACTGTTGATACAATTGAATTGAATTGAAAGACAAACAAAGGTTTTCCTTTTTATGTTCGCATTATAATTCAATTTCTTTCATATTCTGAAGCTCCCTGTGTCTGGGAACCTTCTCGATGTGTACGGCAATCAAGGACTTCCACTCCCCGGCCTCGACATCAGCAACTCCTGTCAATCCAACATCAAGAGGGAATACTCAAGTAAATTACTGAGACACATCATTCTTTCTTTATTATTTTGACAGCTAATTTACCGTGTTGAGATATCACTTAGCTTGAATTCTATTGGCCAGTTGTGTACAATTAAATGTGTCTGTTTAATAGAACTTGAATTGACTCTCAGGAAATATAACCTTACTTAATCTTGTGGTTAGATCTGTCCTTTTTGTCTAAGTGCCGATACTGTAATATGTAATGTCAATTATTTTTATTTGTGACTTAATCATAATCAAGGGTTGTATCAACACATTTCAGATAGAATGTAAAAAGTTAAAGCATGACTTAAGATCAATGTCAATATTGTGTGTAATTTGGAAATATAAGTAGATTTTTTGCCAAATAATTACCCCAGCTCCTGGCATGAAGCAAGTTCTGGACAAGTCTGACACCTGTGGCATGTATGAAAACTACCAAAGGCAAGAAGGCTTCCCAGTAGGTAAGGGATGCAAAATGAAGAAAGTGAAATTATATTTCGCAAACTAATAATTCAATCAATCAATCAATCAATAATTCTGTTTTCAATTTGATGTTCAGAAAATGTGTTTTGTTTATAACTAAATCGCAAACAATACAAATCAACTGTGCGGATAATAAACATGATATACATTGCTTATTGGCTGTAGTTATCCAGCATTACATCTAATGTTCTAGTTGATAAAGTAAGAGATATACTGTGCATGGTGTGAAACTTGTAATTACATCATTTCATAGACTAAGAGCCTTATCATTACATTACATTGCATTTAGCTGACGCTTTTATCCAAAGCGACTTACATTAAGTGCATTCGACCAAGAAGATACAAACTTGAAGAAAACAGAATCATATAAGTACATCAGGTTTCATAGAGCCAAACCATTTCAAGTGCTACTCAACTGGCTTATCACTGATTTAATTAAACAATTATGATTTGTCAGAGCACTCACATTCATGTTTGTCTTCGCTTCACAGAGGCTGAAGTCCGTGCTCTAGCCAAAGAGAGACAGAAGAAAGACAACCACAACTTGAGTGAGTCGATCAGATTAGAATCATCTGGAATTTAAATAATTTTTGTAATGCTTTTTGCAATATTTACACATGTAATTATGTGTCAATTAAGCTTAATTTTAATATTTGTGTTCTTTAATTGTGTTACCAGTAATTAAGCGTTCAAAGACTTTACTAAGGCTCCTGCAGTAACAGTTTTTCTTTTGGAAAAACTCTAGTTGAGCGAAGACGGAGGTTCAACATCAACGATCGCATCAAAGAACTGGGAACCTTGATACCCAAGTCAAATGATCCGTATGTATTTTTTTTAAATAAATGTTGCTAAGGGATACATGTATCTATTCGTCTATTCATAAACTTTATTTTTAACATGCTCCCTAAACTTTGATGACTTAGGGGCCTTATAGAGTCCTGTGCTCTTTAGGTCAGCCGGTCAGCTGACTCTGACTGTAGACCTTTGTCTCCTGTTTACCCCAGAGACATGAGATGGAATAAGGGCACTATTCTCAAAGCATCAGTGGACTATATCAGGAGGCTGCAGCGGGAGCAGCAGAGAGCCAAAGAGCTCGAGTGCAGACAGAGGAAGCTGGAGCATGCGAACCGCCATCTTTTGCTTCGTATACAGGTAGGCCAACCGTCTTTGGGAAAAAAATACTTGGTTTCAAGTAAACTATGGCCAGGGATGCACGCTACCTCACTTGTACAAACAGTATTGGCATATGAGGGAATGCATTTCTCGTTACATCAACCAGGGGCTAATGGTAGCAGTTAGCATTTGTTATATGCTAGTTTACTGCTTAAAAATAAACACCAAACTAAGATAGTACATTACTATTTATTTTTTATTTTGATATACTTTATTAATCCCTGTGGGGAAATTGTTTCTCTGCATTAGACCCATCCTAGTGTTAGGAGCGGTGTGGGGCCATTTTGAACGGCGCACGGGCCTTGCTCAGGGGCACCTCGTAGCACTTGGTCTTGCCAGGATTTGAACTGTTGACCTTCCAGTTGCCAAGCCAAGTTTTCTCTTTCAATTCTGGGAGACACTTTTCTTTTTTCAGAGGTTTTGATAAAACCTAAAACATTGAACTACTCATAATCCTGGATGTTTTAGCCACAATGCACGTCGGGATATGGTGTTTATGCGATATGAAATCGGAAAACATTTAAAAAACAAAATAAGACTTTATTCCGAGTGTGCTTGCTTTTCTCTTTGGAAGTCATCACATAACGGCATTGTAATACACGGTTCGGCTGCATTAAATATTACATATCTGCCGTAGATATTTATTTATAGAGCCCTGATCAGAAGACCTTTTGACAAAGTGGAAGAAATGCCGCTGAAACTGAAAACGTGACGTGGATCATAAATATATCAGCAATTACACATCTTACATTTATTTTCACACAATACGTCTCCTTGCAGTATCAACACTAATTCGTCTCACTTTTATATTTGATCCAATTGGTAGATAGGCTGTATTTACACCATAAAGGTGCCCAGCTGATATAAAGGGACTTATAGTTTTTATAGATATTACTGATTTTCTTTGAATTAAAGAATGTAATATACAGAGATGAGAGAATAGTCAGGGGTTTTGGGTGATGGGAGACACATCTATGGAATCAGAATTTCAATAGCTGATATTATTATGTTTTATTAACTAGACCACTGGTTTTTTAACCCGCACCGCCTAGTGGTTAAAGCACATTATTTAATTTAGTTGTTGAATGTTTTAATTGATGAAAACATTTCAATATTAAGAGTAGCCTACATACAAAATAGGGGGAAAGTAGAAGGCATGATAGAGATATAGAATAGAGAATATCAAGAAGATACTGTAGTGATCTCGACAATAAAAAAGTTTAGAGCAGGACGTCCAAAGATATGAACAGGAGGATGTGCAAAACAGACAAACTAATAAGGCTTTATTTAAACATTAAAGAATACTTTAAGTTAAGGTCTTCTTTTGAATAAGAAAAACACTTTGGGGATATCAACAGATAAATATGAAGTCTGACAAAGTACTTAACGTCTAATATATTGCATAGTTTATTTTGGCACTTGACAATCACCTTCCCTGAATTTGACTCAGGTGTAACTAAAGTCTGATTTAAGGGTTGTTTATATTTCACATCATTAATCAGAATCTGCAAAGTAACTAAAATAAATGTAGTGGAGTAAAAATACCAGTCCAAGTCCAGTCTGCCGTGGTTCCATTCCATTTCAAAGAGCTGTTTGACAGCGTAACCTTGTCGCACTGCCACTCCAACATCCAATCACAGAGCTTGAAGACTAATCACGGGGTTTGTAAAGCAAGGCGGATGTTGTAGTCCCAAACGATAGCTCGGGATTCTGGGTAGTGTAGTGTCTTTGGAAACTCTGTAGTGTCTAAACTCCGAAAAAACTATTTGTTTCTCCGAATCGAAGGTTAAAAACACAAAAGCATTGTACACAATTTAAACCAATCAATATTGTGTAATTAACAAGGATAAACTGATGTTTTTTAGTGGATGAGTAATGCAGATATCACTGTGTTATCATTTGACAGTGAGGGGAATATATCCGGTTTTATTATGAAAACTTCGAGACCGGAAATACTGTTTTCACCCCGTGAGGGTTGTCGCTAACTTTACATGGAAGCTGCCGCATATACACGTTCTCCTGGCGAGACCTCAAATAATCTTCGTAATATCAAACTATAGATCCTACACTTCCACTGGACGTAGATTCTAAAAGTACAATATACACTACTCGCTAGACATCTAATCAAAAAGCATTTTAATGGCCAAACTATTGCACAATTTGCAAGGGGAGAGGGTTATTTGTGAATAAAAGAATCTCTGGAGCGTTTGCATTCAACAGGAGCATGTTGTTTCTTACACGACCACTAGAGGTGCTACACTTTAAAACGTGACTCCGGGTCGTAATAAGCTGCCGTGTCTGAAGCTTGGGGATTTTATTCGAGAACCGCGACCAACAACCAATCACATGAATGTCCCGCCCCGGACATACGAAGAAATGAACGGCGGGATATCTCTCCCAGCTTAGACGCAGTTTGATTGGCTAGGGCTTGAGCTGTCAGATTTTCAGAAACGGGATTTGATTGCGCTGGCTACTCCGGCGTCTCCGGCTGCAGAAGTTGAACATTCAACTTCTGCAGCCGGAGACGGGGGAGACGGACCGCTATGCTACCCACAATTCAGTTCGGCGAAAAGCGAGGCAACGTGACGTCACCCCATTCAAAGTGAATGGGCAGACGCGTTGGAAACCGTTTTTGAAGCTGTCGAAGCTGTAGTGTGGACGGGCCGTTAACGTAATTGAAGGGTGTTGCATAGGAACGTATTTTTCAAGACACAAGTTTGCAGATTGAGCTTAACGATGCTAGCATTTAGGTTATACTGTAGCACTAACAGAGCAGGTATAGATTTAAATTTTGTTTAAATGTTTTGATTATCTCTAGGAGTTGGAGATCCAGGCCCGAGCTCATGGTCTCACGGTGGTTCCATCCCCATCCGTCTGCACATCAGATTTGATGGGCCGATCCATTAAACAGGAAGCTGCCCTCGGCGAGTGTCCCGCAGATCTCTATTTGCACAGCTCGGCTCCTGACATGTCCCCTCCCACCACACTGGACCTCAACAACGGCACCATTACATTCGACCATATTCCCTCAGACTCCGGGGACTCTGGGCCCTATGGAACCTCCAGGGCCTGTAAAATAAAGGACTTGGTAAGGGACTCCCTGTCGCCAATGTCCCCGAGTGATCCCCTGCTGTCCTCCATGTCCCCAGACGGCTCCAACAACGGCAGCAGCATCCACAGTTCCTCTAGTATGGAGGAGAAGGACATTGGTTGTTAGCATACCAAGACTTTCAATCCATAGCATCCCATCAATGAGGCACAGCTAAAGTGACTTAAAGGTACCCCCATGACTAAGTGGATCAATTCTATTATAAACTCTATTTTTGTCTTGTTTCCATATTGTTCTTACTTTTAATAATAATATATACTTTATTTGTATAGCACCTTTCATGCACAAAGCAGCCCAAAGTGCTTTACAGAAAATACAACAACAATATTAAAATAATATTAAAATGAATACAGAACAAGATAAACCATCTACAGTGATAATAAAAAAAAGAGAATTCAAAATGTAAAATAAAAGCAAAACAGAAAAAATACCGTAAAACATGGAAAATGATAGTAAGAAATTAAAAGCCATATTAAAAAGATAGGTTTTTAATTTTCTTTTAAACATTTCGAGGGAGTTTGCCGTTCTAAGATCCATAGTTTTGACCCACTTTTAGCTGAACTCCATTGCTCTGTTTGTTAATGTGACTGAGGTTTTTCTCTTCAGTGATTGTACTGTATTACAAGGTACTTGTTAGACGCTTTTATCCAAAGCGACTTACATACTCAATACTGTGGGAAATCCCCACAGAAGCAATTTAGGGTGAAGTGTCTTGGCCCAGGGACACAACGACATGCTGACTGCAGTGGGGTTTGAACCTGTGCTCCCCCTGATCTGAACACCAACACACTAGTCCACTGCGCCCCCACCCCTTGTATTTTGACATTGTTCTGATCTTTATGCTGTATAGATGGATAGTTGGCAAATATACAAGGTGACAAATGTGAAGACAATCAGTGACTTTCATACTGGGGTTTTCATATTTGTCATGAATCTGTATTGAACTGTCCATCACAAAAGAGATAACATACATATGTAAAAATGTCTGAAGTTAAGTTTAATGCAAAACAGGATATGATATTACTTTAAACTTCTGATGACGTAAGAAAAATGCACATAACATTACAAGGTAGTTAAGTTTTAAAGAATCAAGTATTTCCTTTTACTGCATATTACTATTTTTGATATATTGTTTTAGCCATGTGTTCTAAAGAAAAGTTGACCACATGAAAAGGATTGATTTTATTAGATATTTTATTATTATCACAAGGTATTTATTTAATTGTTTTCTTTTATTCAGTGAGAACCATTTCGTTTTTTGACATACTGTACACATACTTTGGGGGATTTCTCTGAGAAACGTATCGAAAAATGTTAATGATAAATATATGACAAAAACACATTAGTCTGACAATATCGGGTACACTTTGGCTCAGGCTACAAATATGAATAAAGAAATGAATGGGAAAAAAGTTTACAAATAACCACAGACTATACATCGTAACCTTGAGAAGTTGTGACAAGATACATCATAATACTTTATTTTTTATGAATGCTGCAGAGTGATAGTAATTTAGAATGGGGCAGTTTGGAAAAAAATGTTTTGTTAATGTTTGTTATCTCTTTCTAATGATGTAAATAAATAAAACATTTACAAAGCTGATATGTTGTATATTGCCAACATTATGTGGGGTTTCTTATGTGTGATAGAGGCATTGATATTTGCCATGAATATTTATATCAACTTTTAGGGGCGGCATGCAGTGAGACTGTGCCAGATAAAAACACTTCCAACTGTACACACTTCCAACTACGCTGTAAATTGTCTTTGTTACCTTGCATGTATTTCAACTTTTCCTTTAAAAATTGTAAAATAATATTCAAATGTATTCTTAAAGAAATATACACATATTATGCGTTCCATTTCTCTGTTCTTTTCAGTCACTTTGAAGATATTAATGTCTAAAGTCAAGAAAAAACTGTCTTGACACATATTTGAAGTATTGATTTAAAAGAGAATGACTATGATGATTTCAACGTATTGGGGTAACACATTGCTGAGATCATAACACCCTTTAGAAAGTCACATTAAAAGGATATTAAGTAGCAGAACATAGGACTATGGACACATAGATAAAGCTCTGGGGGAAATTAAAATCCAAACAAATAAGTACTAAAATCAGTAATTAAAAATGTCAGTGCCTCTTAAAAAAAGTTCTTTAATCATAAATGAGTGTTGTGTGGAATTGTTGTTACAAGGAAAGTGTTTTTTACACATTAGCATGTTTGTTTTGTTGAAAATGTTTGCTCAGCTTAATGAAATACGTATCCAACTCGTTTAACTAAGTGTTAAGTAAGCCTAATTCAACATTTTCAGCAGTTGCCTTGCCTTTTCGTTCAACAATGGACGTGAATGTACATGGAAGTCATGTGTTAGTTTGGTATACTACTGAAAGACACACACACAGCTTGATAAATGGTAAAACTAATCTTTAATGGGGCATGCTAACAAGTATATTTGACATAATACGAGTAGGCACATTACTGGCTATATCGGTACGCCTGAAACTCATCCAGTAAGAAACGTTCCGCTGTGCAAAAATAAGTGCGATTAAAGTGCGATTAAAATGCGTTAATTTTTGTGTAACTTTTTTAAAAAGTAATATATTACACTACTTCGTTACTCTCTACATAAAGTAACTCGTTACTTTACTCGTTACTTTACTCGTTACTTTACTCGCAGGGCCGGCCCGCCTCTCCCTACAGGCAGATCACGCAGACTGCGGCGCACCTACAGTGAAGCGCGCCACAGTTTTTCCTCTGCGAGACTCCACTTGCACCCCCAATTACTATTGCATTAAGGAAGACATAACACAAGTTTTTCTTTTTATATGCTCTAAAATAGGCTACCAGCCTACAACAACATGCTAACAGTCTGTGAAACGTCAAGACACTAATTAATTAAACCAGTTCAAGACGCATTATTCTTATCATTCTTTATGAGCGCAGTAACGGTAAGGTATCTAATTACTTATTTATGTAGTATTCCATAACTTAGTAACACAGATGGTCAAACTAAAGTGGTAGAGACATGGCAGAATTCCTACAATGAAGCGGGACATTGAACTGCTCAGCCGTGAGAGGGCGATCAACAAAAGAGAGAGAGCGGCCCGTTGAGTGAGTTTACAGATGAAAAGACTCAGCCATGTTTATGCAGCACTGCACGTGGAGATGTGGTCTCGCAAGTCGCGCAGATTACATAGGCCTACATGTATATAAACCATAGACTGTAAACCTGCGGCGGAAACCCCTCTTGTCTGTGAGTGAGTGTGATTATTTTATAAAAGTAACGAAGTAACGTGTGTCGGTGCAATGTTAGTAACTGTTGTGTGATTACTGAATTATAAAAGTAAAACACGTTACACTACTCCGTTACCGACAAAAGTAATATTATTACAGTAGCACGTTACTTTGTAACACGTTACACCCAACTCTGTTTGTTATTATGATGGATTTGATATTAACGAGGCGGCAGTTAGCAGCTAGCTAGTCATTATGCTAATGTAACATCAATCGTTATACTATATTACGCTGTAACAGGATCTAGTGATATCCAAGCAACAGAGCTTCATTTAGCATGAAAGAATGATTGCACTGTATAAATATATATATACTTATAATAATAAGTAATATTAACTTTATTTAATACAACATTTACGGTGCAAGATTTAATCATACAGCCCATGTAGTATAATGATGAATTACAGGAAACATGTGCAATATATCCATTATTACAGCTCCGCCCGGCACGTTCATGTTACGTGTCCCGACCAATCAGAGCACACTGTGCTCACAGGGAGGGTGGGGGCTGGAGCTATTGGAGCTACAACGAGCCGTTAAAGGCAGAGAGTGAAATTCAGTGAATACAATACACGTAGTTTACAGAGATGCTGTTTGAGAAACCAATGTGAGTTGCTTTATCTTTACCCATGGATGCACAATAAGAACGGACCCATATCGCCTTACTGCCATCCCACGGAGCTGTAATAATGGATATATTGCACATGTTTGCTGTAATTCATTATTATACTACATGGGCTGTATGATTAAATCTTGCACCGTAAATGTTGTATTAAATAAAGTTAATATTACTTATTATCAGTGCTTGAATTGGAATGAAAAAGGTGCCAGTACTCTAAAATCAGCAACTTTTTCAAGTCAATTTTATATATACAGCCCACAAACAAGAATTTGGCTACTATAATGCTGGTGGGTTTGTCTCTTTACTACTGTATATTTTAGAAAGGTTCACTGTACTTAAATTTTTTTATGATAGGCAGCGGATATGGCTAAAGCTCAGTAATGTCAATATTAACTGAAAATATAGCAATCAAAGTCTAGATCTTCTGCTGAAGACACATGAAGCAGAGACCTTTCAGGTGAGAGCCCCTCTGGTGGTGTTCAACATTAATGACAAGGAAACAAAGCTCTGGTCAGAAGCATTTTTTATAAAAAGTTTTAACAAAATTAAGTATTTCTGTACATTTTGAATGCAATCTAACTTTCCAACTCAGAAAACGAAAAAGTGCCAAAAGTCTTCTCACATGGCTGAGCTGCTTTGCAATATACTTCACCACTGAAGAATACAAATATGTATAGAGTAAACTATGATGCAATCTAACTTTCCAACTCAGAACAATTATAAAGAGCATGAACAAAGAACATGTAAAAACAAATGCAAAATTTGCACAATCTAAAATGAGAAACTGTAACTGCAAGTAACAAAGTCTGAGCCATGGTAAAGAGTTACATTGAACACCAAGCTGATCAGATAACTCCCTGGTTGGTCTGAAGTCCTTCTATCTCCAGGATCTGTACAAATCGGCACATTATGCCAAAAGTCTTCTCACTGGGTGAGCTGCTTTGCAATATACTTCACATTGTTAGAAAAGGCTCCAGAAGGCCTTGGGGACATCAGTATCAGGGGCTGGAGCTGGACAGGCTCTTTCATCAGCACTTCTCCTTCCCTTTGCCAGCCAGGACCTCACATACTGTTCCGGATTGAACTGTCCTAGTGATGGTCCATTACATTTAATGAAAACCAGGCTGGACAGTCGGCTGACAGAGAGAGCATTCCTTTTTGCAGTAAGGATATCGTTCATGCAGCTGAATGCCCGCTCACACTCACTAGTGGAGACAGCGATGGTTCGGACTGCTTTCAGTAGAGGCTCCATGGCAGCAGGTGTACGGGATGCCCTGGTTTCCTTGTATTCGCGAAAGCCCTGAACAGTCTCTCTTCTGTCCACTTTCAGCACTTCGCAAAAACATAGCACCTCTACGTCCCCATACTGTACGTCAAACTCCTCTTCAGGCCAACTTCCAGGATGGATAACTTTCATGTCCTGGATTAGCTGATTGTCCCGGGCCTCCCGGCCATGTAATGGGATTTCTCTTGTGCTGACATGAGAGGAGGTTGTGGAAGTCATTCTGTGTCTCAGATTCTCTACCATACTGCGGAAAAACTGACCTGCATGAATCTGTACAAGCCTGCCATTCTCACGCAGGGGCAGGGCAACACCCTTGAAGGACTTCTCAGCTAGAGCTGTATGAACTGTAGTCATGTGTGGGCCAGGCATGGTGACCATGGATTCAAAAACTCGTATTTCTCGAGTTAAAGGGGAAAGGAAACACCAATTACAGTTATAATATTCCGGTAGTTTATTCATTTTACAATGGATATTGATCGTAATATTTATTGTATATGATATTACTCGCCAAAAGAAAATTAATTATCCGCCGGCCGGGTGGGGAATTCCGGGACCAGGCCGCCGCCATTAGGGGAGTCCCAAATGGTGACGTCACTGGCTGTGTTTTCGCTCCACCGGAAGTCAACGCAACGTAGCAGATATGGCAGCGATGGAGGAATTTTGCAATGAGATCGACGTTTTGAACGATGAATTTGACTATTCGTCGGGAGATGACATTGATGTGGAAGCATCTACAGTTACCAGGCATCCCATGGCCTATGCTTATGAACCGATTCGGTCGAATAGAGTGGCATACGATCCGGAATAAAAAAATAAAAAAAACACAATGCTAACAGTGAGCCTCTGAATTAGCCCCGAGCGAAAATGCTAACCTATTACTGCACCGAAAATCACTCCTAGCTCCCTTATTACTTATCCTAGCCGCATCCAACACATCGTTTATGATCGCAAGGAGACACAGAATCTAACGGTGCCCACCTCAACACTGAAAGATACAAACTCGCGAGGTTATCCACAAAAACGTACATCAAAACAAGTGGCGCTAGGTACTAACATACGCCAGGCTAACGGCTTACCTTCCTCATTGTCTGGTCTAAACTGGTCTTCAATGGCATTACAACGATAAAAACGATGATGTAGTTAATCCATAGGTTAATATCCAATGGGGCTGTGTCCCCTTTGAAATGTTCTGATAATCTATAAGCAATACAACTGCAATTCCGTTATCTGCTGTCCGCTCTGTGCTCCGTGCGCTCTGGGTCCTGCAATACCATCCATCAATAGCAATACTAGCCTTTTTAGGGCTGTTTTCGACAGATGAGCGTGTGTATGCCAGTTTAATTAGTTGAGCTATAGAACACCCCCAATTCTCTATTGTACGTCATAATAGCTACCATTTAGTTTGGACGCGATTGCGTTAATTAATAAGGTCACACTGTGTCAGTAAATACATGTGTGAGCTAGTAATCTGGTAGTGCTGCAATATTTACCTCTCTCTCGGCAGCTGAAGCAACTCGTTTGGTGGCTCGAACTTCACGTTTGTTGACACTGTCATTGTCTTGCGCGGCCGAGGGGCTGGGACGGTCGGTGTTCCCGACTGCATACGTTGAGAAATCGAATATTGTGGGAACAGATCCTGGCTTCAAATCCAATGTTTTGTATTGAACCAGGCATCCAGACTGGACTTTGAGCAGCTTCTCATCCTTTAGTGGCAGCCTATGGAAATGTACTTCTTCCTTCTTTGTATAAAATCCATTTGTGCAGCCTGGGGCAATACAATAAACTCCTGACGACGACCGTTTTCTTGTAATGTAAACTACTGGTGCATTGCACGCCATGTTGTTTGTTATTGAGCTTTGGCCCAGGAAGCCGTACCCAATCAGTGACGTCACTGGGAAAGTCCCGGAGCAATGGAAGCGCCCATGGTCATTAGGCACATATTTCAAAAAGTAAATTCGCGTATCTCGATCGTTTATATTGGAAATAGACTAGATAAATACATTTCCTAATGGTAATATTGTCGCATGGAAAGCAGTTTGAAAAGTGTTTCCATTTCCCTTTAAGAGCCTATCTGCTGTAGGCAGTGTCATCTCTCTTTTTTGGAGTTGCCGAGAGAGGTCGCTGAGCTCTGTGAGCGCATCATACATCAGTCCCAGATTGCTGACAAACGTTGCAGATGTGAGCACATCATCCAGGCCCTTGTACTTTGCTCTGTCTCTGGAATCCCTGCTCGTGTCGTTTGCAGCATTTGTGAAGTGATCATGAAGCCCTCTGTAGTTTTCCCAGACTGCTCTGACGCTCCTTTCACTTGAAGCCACCCAGCGGATGGACAAAAAACGCCCTATCACCAGGAGACGCTGTCCGACTGCTTGCGCCAGTGTTGTAGTCAAGTCACCAATTCACGAGTCCAAGTCACCCTCGAGTCACCACTCTTCGAGTCCGAGTCACCAAGGGAGAGTCGTAGTCGAGTCTGAGTCCAAGTCCGAGTCACCCAAGGAGTGTCCAAGTCGAGTCCGAGTCATCATTACCTGTGTTCGAGTCCGAGTCCAATTCCGAGTCACTTAAGAAGAGTCCAAGTCAAGTCCGAGTCACAAGTCTTCATGTATTAATCTTCGTGGATATATGTTTTGAAATGTAGCTACTCCTCTACATTGCTGTTATCCTGTCTATTGAACTGCTGTGAAGCGAGTTTGGCTACAATTCTTGTAATAGGTGCTATACAAATATAAAGCTTATTTATAATATTAATATTATTATTATATATAAATAAACTATATTTAAAATGAGTTACCTTTTAGAGAAGTGATTATATTTGTATGCCAATATTTTCCTATGGTAAAGTTTTCGTTTTGCACTTTTATTTTGAAAGTAATAAGATTGGGACTCTTATTTTGATAAAGATTTAGCCCCAGAAAGCACATGGCTACTTAGCATGCAAAATGATGTCATTCTGCATGTTAAGTAGCCATGTGCTTTCGTTATCGGCTGAATCTTTATTTATTGATTAGATCACGTTACTCTGATGATAGTGTTCAAGACAGCCTATATGTCTGATCCTTAGAGTAATGTGTTACGGAGCCTTCTCTTCTATATTGTTTCCACATAACGAGCATTTTGCGCTGCTCTTTTCCAATGTGGAAGCAGAATGTGTGAAAGCATACAGCACGATGGGGGGTGTGGCTGTAGACATCTCTAGACTGGAACAGCGGGGCCCAGTACGTGAACTCGCCATACAGGATAGAGGACATCAGACTCCAGAGAAAATGTGCTCGAGTCCGAGTCCAAGTCGGAGCGTCAATGTACGAGTCGAGTCCGAGTCATCGTGGGGGGGGGGAATTCACGAGTCCGAGTCCGAGTCCAAGTCATCCTGTGCGAGAATTCACGAGTCCAAGTCCGAGTCGCGTCAATCAGTGCGCGAGTCCGAGTCGAGTCACGAGTCCCGAAAATCGGCACTCAAGTCCGACTCGAGTCCGAGTCCAGGACTCGAGTACTCCATCTCTGGCTTGCGCACACTGCGCTAACTGCCTCTGATTTTTGGGGGAGGCATGGAACAAGGAATAGAGTTTGTCAAAAAAGATCTGGAAATGATTGAGCCCTGAGACCTCCTTGACCACATCCCCAACTGCCAGCTCTAGACGATGATTGGAGCAGTGCCACACAAACAGGCTTGGGAATTTACTACACAACTGGGTAGCAACGCCTGTTCTCTTCCCTAGCATGACTGAAGCCCCATCACATGCAAAAGAAACGAAACACTGACCTAAAAAGTCCTCGTTAAAATCTCTTCCAAGACACTCCATTAACGCCTTTGTGATGTCATCAGCCGTTGTTCCATCCAACTCGATCAGCTCCCAAAAAAACGTTTCGGGCTCAGCATCAGCTAATGCTGAGCGTAGACACACAACAAGCACCGTTTTACCACTAATAGTGGTAGATTCATCGACCAAAACACAGAGTTTTCTTTGGTTTTCTGTAATGTCTTTTGCCATTTTTTTCTTCAGCTCATGAGCTATGTGGTCGATGATTTCGCCACAGGTTTTATTGGAGTGCAAAACCCTGCCCACGTTCAGCCCATTCAGTTTCTGTACATTCAAATCAATTGGCATGTCTGTGAATGGCCGGCTATGTTTGCCAATTTTATATGCAGTTCGAAAAACTCTGATAGTGGTGTCTAATTCAAATGTATGCATAGACTGCACTTGATGTTGAATAGTTTCACGTGAAGCAGATGTAAGGATGTCAGCAGCTTTTACATGGGCTTGTGATTCTTTATGTTCTTTGATTTTTTTTCTCAGGCTAGCTTGTTGTTTGCCCTTGTCAACACCGAAATGAGACACTGCACACTCACCCCATTCAGTTGACAGTTTCAGTCCTTGTCCAGTGTGTATTCCCAAAGATTTGACATCTCTGCATATCCGACATCCTAGCTTCTTATCTTTAAGAAGGAGCCATGCATTGGTCTTGCAAAAATATTGCACCTGGTCCGTTGTCCAGCAGTCAGGTGCATCGCTTTGCCCGGTGTTGGTGGTGGCAGTTGCGCCAGCAGCAGCTAACGTTAGAGGCTCTGGAGGAGGCGGCGGAGCTAGTGCTAATGCTAATGCACTAGAACTTGGAGCAGGAGGATCAACCAAAGAAAGCTCCCCATCAGACACAATTTCCAACACAGGCACAGCATTCTCTGTATTTGAAGTTTCTTCCGGCGACAACCGCTGTCTTTTTGCACTTTTATTAATCCACGCTAACATTTTAGAAATGCTAATTTGTGACGTGACTTGCTTTCCTTCTCTCGGGGGCGTGCCTGCTCTGTTCTATCACTCTACATAGCCACCCACTGGGTGGGAGTTGCACTGCATAAACACAACACACGTGCATCTAGGTATGTAAATTGTAAAGCATTAAAACATGGTTTTACTAACAGTTTTCAGTATGTTGTTACTTCGGCATTATTATTATTATTATTATTATTATTATTATTATTATTATTATTTTGAAACGTGTATTACTATTAAATCACGGTCAAATAGGTTAATTTTGACATAGTCGTTTCCACCACAGTATTCCACCACGTGCATGTTAGACCCAATTCCAACTAAGCTGTTGAAGGAAGTTTTTCCATTAATTAGCACTTCTTTATTAAATATTATGAATATGTCTTTATTATCAGGCTATGTTCCACAATCATTCAAAGTATCAGTGATAAAACCGCTTCTTAAAAAGCACAACCTCGATCCAGAGGTTTTAGCCAACTATAGACCTATTTCTAATCTTCCGTTCCTCTCAAAAATTCTTGAGAAAGCGGTCGCAAAACAGTTGTGTGATTACTTAAAAAACAATGATTTATTTGAAGATTTTCAGTCTGGCTTTAGAACACATCATAGCACAGAGACAGCTCTGGTTAAAGTCACAAATGATATTCTAATAGCCTCAGACAAGGGACTTGTCTCTATTCTTGTTTTGCTCGATCTCAGTGCTGAATTTGATACTATCGACCATGATATCCTATTGCAAAGACTAGAGCACTTAGTTGGCATACAGGGAACTGCTTTAGGCTGGTTTAGGTCCTATCTATCTGAACGCTCTCAGTTTGTACGTGTTAACGATGAATCTTCCACGCAAACCAAAGTTAGCTATGGAGTGCCACAGGGCTCAGTGCTCGGACCTATTTTGTTCACATTATATATGCTTCCGTTAGGCAATATTATAAGGAATCATTCTGTAAACTTTCATTGTTATGCGGATGATACTCAACTATATTTATCAATCAAGCCTGATGAAATTAATCATCTAAATAAAATTCAAGACTGCCTTAAGGACGTGGATGACCTTAAACTTTTTGATGTTAAACACGACCAAAACTGAAGTTATTGTACTTGGCCCGAAGAATCTACGAAACAAATTATCTAAAGACATACTAACTATGGATGGCATTAATTTGGCCTCCAGTGAGACTGTAAGGAATCTTGGTGTTATATTTGATCAGGATTTATCCTTTAACGCCCACATAAAATCAATTTCAAGGACCGCCTACTTCCATCTCCGTAACATTGCAAAGATCAGGCATATCTTGCCTCAAAACGATGCAGAGAAACTAGTCCATGCATTTGTTACTTCTAGGCTGGATTATTGTAACTCTTTATTATCAGGGAGTACCAAGAAGTCAATCAAGTCGCTTCAGCTGATTCAAAATGCTGCGGCTCGTGTACTAACCAGAGTTAGGAAAAGGGACCACATTACTCCGGTTCTGGCTGCCTTATACTGGCTCCCTATAGAACACAGGATAGAATTTAAAATTCTTCTTCTCGCCTACAAAGCCCTTAATGGGCAGGCGCCAACTCATTATACCCTACTGTCCTACTAGGGCATTGCGTTCCAAGAATGCAGGGTTGTTGGTTGTTCCTAGAATCTCTAAAAGTACAATGGGAGCCAGAGCCTTTTCTTATCAAGCTCCACATTTGTGGAATCAGCTTCCAGTTTGTGTTCGGGCGGCAGACACCCTATCCGTTTTTAAGAGTGCGCTTAAGACCTTCCTTTTTGATAAAGCTTATAGTTAGGGCTGATTAGATTCAGCCCCTAGTTTTGCTGATATAGGCTTAGTTTGTCGGGGGACATCTTACTTCTTCCTTCTCTCTGTCTATACCCGTGTACACTCATGTTCCGATTAACCCAGCTTCCCCAAATGTCTTTCTTTTTGGTGTCTATATACGCTGGGATCCGAAGTCATGGATGATCCTGCGGTCCTGTGTCCTGGATCGCGAGCGCTGGATCTTGAGTCGTGGCTGTGGTCCTGGATCATAGGTCCTGGATGGATATCCTCGTGGATTCATCTTCCTATTATATACACACATGCATTTCCAAACATTTGGACTACCTATGTTGCAAATGTATTATCTTTTCAATTTACACACGGCATCTATTGCACGTCTGTCCGTCCTGGGAGAGGGATCCCTCCTCTGTTGCTCTCCCTGAGGTTTCTCCCATTTTTCCCTTTAAACTGGGTTTTCTTTGGAAGTTTTTCCTTGTACGATGTGAGGGTCTAAGGACAGAGGGTGTCGTATTGTCATACTGATATTCTGTACACACTGTGAAGACCACTGAGACAAATGTAACATTTGTGATATTGGGCTATATAAATAAACATTGATTGATTGATTGATTGATTGAGTATTTACATGGAGAAGATAAGCCCCGCCCCCTCTCCAGCACGTTCTGTTTGAATGACAGGAGTAAACAGCTGACAGCCGCTGTGAAACTCCAGCGGTTAGAGCGATGAGAATGTCCGTTCGGCACCTCATGACGCATCTACTGAGTACCGGGCGGCTGTATATATATATATGGATGTATAATAAGAACGGCGGGAGAGTGTTGAGTACTGGCACGGTGCATGAGTACCGGAGTACTGCCAGCATGCCGGTACTGAGCAAGAAGTGCCGGTACTCCATGGGTCAGAACCAGAAGTGCCGGTACTGCGTACCGGTGAGTACCGGCCCAATTCCAGCAATGCTTATTATTATAAGTTTATATATACAGTGCAATCATTCTTTCATGCTAAATGAAGCTCTGTTGGATATCACTAGATCCTGTTACAGCGTAATATAGTACATAACGATTGATGTGTACATTAGCATAATTACTAGCTAGCCGCTAGCTGCTAACTGCCGCTTCGTTAATATCAAATCCATCATAATAACAAATCATTACCGTGCTGTCATGAACGTGCGGGTTTTTTAGGTGTACGCAAATTGACGTGCTTGATGTGAACGAGCATTTTGGTTAAAGTTGCGCATGCGCTATGAGCGCACATACGGGTACTTCTCAGGCATGCTGGGTAATCTGTGACGTTTCACTCTCTCAAAAGTTGGGCCATTTTATCATCATGTGCTAATGAGCAACTCTCATAGGAATGAATGAGGCCCCGCCTCCCACGCTGTATCCAGTTCTTATTATACATCCATGTCCTCCACGGATGCATTTCCGGGAACGGTGGAGGCGTGGCGCACGGCCGGACTTATCTCAGCCAATGACAGCTCTGCATGCATCCCCTGGATATTATATTGGTAACTGCTTTCATCTCAACGCGATGTTTACAGTGAGAACAGCTGTGAGGTCCGTGCAGAGCAGTGTGTAAAATATATATCACTCAGTATAACAGGCCTACATTAATATCTGTATTTGTATGCTGTAGTTTAGTAGATATCTACAAACAAAGAGATATTTTTCTAAGACCATTTAGTGCTTCACATAATAAAATACACAACGGCTGTAGCCTGATTATGCTTTAGGAGCAGTAGGGCCCTTTCTCATTTCTCTAACTCCCCTCCTCGACTCCTATCCTCGATACTTAGTCCCGCCCACAGGAGATGCGAGCGGAGGAGCCGAGGAGGGGAACCGAGGAGAGAGGAGGGGAAGCAGCAGACGGTTAGAGAAATGAGAACTCCTCTCCTCTGAGCGGTCATTTTAAAGAGACGTCCATTAATGATGATAGGAGGCACAGCAGCCCTCTGTCTGATGGACAGATGTGTTCATGATGACTTATATATTTACTTTGATTCATTCACAGTGCGGTATAATGAGACAATAACAGGCTACAGATACGGACACACACACACACACACACACACATACACACACACACATATATATATGTATATTTATATAAATATATACAATTTCAGAATCCAACAGAGCACTCTCATAGTAACGTAACACTATCAGAGACTGGATATATCCCCCCCCCCTCTCTGGTCGCTACAATGAGGAAAATAAATTACGGGCCTAAAGTTTTATTTACAAGTATTAAAAGTAAGCAGAGGACACCAAACCAACTGAGACCTGTCCGTCCGCTGCATCTAAGCACACACTGTACCACACACACCTACACCACACACACGCACATACAGCTCCTAAAACAGATATATCCAGTCTCTGATTGTGTTACGTTATTATGAGAGTGCTCTCATACTTGTTTGATTCTGAAATTGTATATATTTATAAATATTTCTATTGAGCACTCTAATCAATATTAATCCAACTAATGTTCGTTTATACATTTTAAGAATGGCGTTTATCTTTTTTGAGAATGAGTTCTTATTTGATTTTATTTATTTGGGTCTACAACATACACATATTTGTATACATAGGCCTACATACAAATGTTTGTGTCAGTAAATGTGTAGGCGGGGGTGTTTGTGAAAATGACGGGGACAGAGCTGCTGTCAGACGATCAGCTGTTCGGCGTCATCACAAACGGACGTCGCTTCACGTGACGCTCCGGAGGAAAGGACGTCCCATTGCTCTTAAAACTAATTTCCCTGCTTCTCGTGGTTTCCTTGCGTCCCTCCATGCTTCCCTGGTGGGAGGGACTAGTCGCAGGGAAACGACGCAAATGAGGGACGCAAGGAATCCATTTAACCGAAGTGAGACACAGCCCGGGCCAGCGGCACACTGTGAACTGTCAAGACTCGGCTCTAACTAACCTTATTTAACAGAAAATAAAACGGCAACAACAGGGCTTGGGAGCAGTGGTCGCGTTAACCGAATACCCCCCCGTCAGAGCGAGTGAGTGACAAGTTCTGTACAGACTCGACGGGGAATAATGGATTATGACCAGTGTTGTGCTAGTTACTGAAAACCAGTAACTAGTTACCATTACTAGTTACTTCATTTCAAAAGTAACTCAGTTACTTTACTGATTACTTACACCAAAAAGTAATGCGTTACTGTGAAAAGTAACGTTTTAGTTACTTAAAAAAAGGGCTCCCATTATATTAATGCCCGTATAGCAACACACTCTCACTCCCTAAGCGTCCAATAGCGACGTTTGGTCAGTGTCCGTGGCGTCCAATTGTGACGCTCCTAGGCTCCTTCAGCGTCATAAAGAGACGCAAATAGCTTTCAACTGATTGCAATGAATTCCCATCTGCGTCGGGATTTGACGCTCATGGAAGCACGGCATTCGTTTATGCCGCTGCCCTTAAAGGCAATGTGAGCGTCCATTCCCATTGGATAACGGCGAATTGTACACCCGGAAGTAAGTATTCCTCTTACTGTCGATTGATTTTACAGTGATATCTGCACTACTCATCGACTAAAAAACACCAGATTATGTTTGTTAATTACACAACATTGATTGGTTTAAATTGTGTGCAATGCTTTTGTATTTTTCCTCTTCGATTTGGAGAAACAAATATTTTTTCTGAGTAAAGGATGGCAGAAGACACTACACTACCCAGAATCCCCAGCGTCTATGTCACATGATCTTCAAATTTCTCCCTGCAGAAAAAGAAAACATGGCCGAACTTCGTTTTATTTTTAGTTTGGCCATTAAAATGCGTTTTGATGTCATTTGATGCGAGAAATATGAGTTGTTATTTCAGATTATGTGTGCAGTGGATGTACATGATCTTTAGTTTGCTAGTTATTACGAAGAGTACTTCAGGAAATCGCGACGTTTTCATTGTTACCAAGGTGGTTGCTAGGGACGCTGCTATCGATATTATTTCTGTTATGTTGTGTAACTGTTTAATGGTGTTATCTTTATTGCTACCCCCTTCCCCGTCAATGTATAGTGTTGGTCCACAGCCTAAACATATTAGTTTAACAAAATCCGCATCTAAAGATAGCCTACGTTATTTCCCCCCTGTGCAATTCCAGTCTCACATCTCACAGCACATCGTCATTAACAAATACCGGAAACAGACCAAAATAATAATAATAATACCTTATTCCGAGTGTGCTTGCTTTTCTCTTTGAAAGTCATCACATAACGGCATTGTAATACACGGTTCGGCTGCATTACATATTACATATCTGCCGTAGTTCTGTATTTATATAGCCCTGATGAGAAGACAAACATGAGGAACTGAAAACGTGACGTGGATCATAAATATATCAGCCATTAAACAACATCTTACATTTCTTTTCACACAATACGTCTCCTTGCAGTATCAACACTAATTCGGCTCACTTTTATATTTGATCCAATTGGTAGATAGGCTGTATTTACACCATAAAGGTGCACAGCTGATATAAAGGGACACCTGGTGGTTAAAGCATGTTATTGAATTTAATTATTTTTATTATTAGATATTAATACGATCCCTATAAAGTATATTCATTACTCGTTATTCTCTACTAATAGTTAATTAAAGACTGTATGTAATTACTATTTTGCACATCCCTTTCAAGATTTCAAGATTTTCTAAGGTTTATTGACATATCATATAGGCCTACACAACTGTGGTGTAGTTCTGCACTGAATGAAAAACTTGGGTTGCAGGTTCCTCAACAGTGCATTACAAGACATCTATCAATATGTGTGCATACCTCCAGCAATGTTAACTATGTTGAAACACTTATTTTAACTGATATTACACATAATGTATTATACTCTTATAGATGTATGTAGATATTTCATCTCCGGCCTTGTCAGGTATTGAACAATCAATAAATAAAGAACACAGAATTGTTGAATATAAAACACAGAATTTGTGTGATTATACTAAATGATTTTCAAATAAACACAACTGCATATTTAACTGTTACACATGCTGATGTAACGCAAATGTTCCAACTTGGGATCAATAAAGTATATCTTATCTTAAGCTGATCGATGGCTGCTGCCATATTTGCAAAATGTGCCTCTGAACCTTGACAAGTGCATGTTTCAGGCTTATCAATTAATGTAATGTAATGTTATCACAGGGGTCACACACATAAGTCCAGCTGTTAAATAAAGCTCTTCTGACCTTAGCTGTCGTGTGGGTATATATATATTAATGCTGCCCATTATGGACACAAGCAATTTTCACCCATTTATTAATTATATGTTTTAAATGTGAGTGTTTCCTGTCCCCTAAACCTCCAGGGATGTACACAGTTTAATACTGGCAACTTCTTATTATGGGAAATACGAAAACGTCTTTTAAAACTACAACTCCCAGTAGAGACGTGCCATAGAGAACATGTTGCGAAACAGAATAGCCAGCATGTGTAGTTCTGGGGACGGGGTGGGGGAGGGGGGACACGGTGGACCCGTTCAAATCCAGTTTTGGACAGTCTGCCGTGGTTCCATCCCATTTCAAGTGCTGTTCGAGAATCGGCTTAACCCTTGAAGCACACTCTCCAATCACAGAGCTTGAGGACTATCACGGGTTTGTCAAGAGCACATGGTGTAGTCCAAACGATAGCTGGGGATTCTGGGTAGTGTAGTGTCTTCTGCCATCCTTTACTCCTGGGAATGGACGCTCACATTACCTTTAAGGGCAGCCGACACAAACGAATGCCGTGCTTCCATGAGCGTCAAATCCCGACGCAGATGGGAATACATTGCAATCAGTTGAAAGCTATTTGCGTCCCTTTATGACGCTGAAGGAGCCTAGGAGCGTCACAATTGGACGCCACGGACACTGACCAAACGTCGCTATTGGACGCTTAGGGAGTGAGAGTGTGTTGCGTATAGCCTTCATTTCAGTACTGTTATTGCATTGGAGAATAATACAATCTGTTGATCAACTTGACATGCATTATATGCAATCTGGATAGCATCGATATTAGCTGGCTTTACATTTTTGTATATTCTTTCTCCAGGTAGTTGGAAAAAGTTTTCCGTCCCATATGCCGTGTGCCGCCCGGACATGCTATCATGCTAACTAGCTTCCTGAAAGCGGGTGACTCCACTGTAGCAATAGCTGCATGTGTTCTACAACATACCGTGCAATGGCTTTATCGACTTTCCCTGGCTAGCAGTCCCTTGGTTAAAATCCAGCCGCTGTTGCTTAGGTGCAGGTGGAGGTGGAGTGGCGTCGGCTGAGTCTCTGTGGTCTTAGCTACTAGCTTCGTCCCAGCATGTTGTTTTTGCAGATGTTTTGAGAGATTTGAATGACTGGTTTGGGCAGTAGATAGGCTCTTTGACCCGCCAGGACACAACTTACATTTAACTAAAACGTTATTTTCTTTGTGCTCGATAAAAGTGAAATAGTGAGAATATCTCCAGGTGGAGAAACTAGACTTGAGCTCCGCCGCCGCCATGACAGTCTTGTTAGTAAACAACACAAACACGCCCACAGCCCGTCTCCGCATGTGACACAGGAAGTATTTAAGTACATTTACTCAAGTACTGTACTTAAGTACAGTTCTCATCTCTGTTCACCTGGCTGTTGACTATATAAAAAAACTAACGCAGTAACGCACCATGTAGTAACGGTAACTGAGTTACTGAATTTAAAAAGTAATGCGTTAGAGTACTAGTTACTGCCAAAAATAACGGCGTTACAGTAACGCGTTACTTTGTAACGCGTTAGTCCCAACACTGATTATGACTGAAATGTTACGATCCTGTCCGTCAAAATGACTGACAACGAAAAAGTCTAACGCCACCACTGCTTGGGAGAAAGAAACAATTTGATATTTGGGCCCATTTTAACAAATTAACACTAGAACACATGCTGGACAGAAGCATTTAGAAATAGCTTCAAGCAGTGCTAATATGGTTTCCCCAACAATTGGATCTTTTAATGTGAAAATAGCATAGCTGAATGCTGTCAACTATAGTTTATTTTTTATTTTTCAACATTTGAACAAAAGTAGAGAAAAAGAGTACAGAACCAGAAGTATATACAACTCCCAACAACATTTAAACATTTTCTCTAACAAAACAATTGAACTAATGCAGTCGTGCTGTGGGCAGTTTAAGAGTCAGAGTTGCTGTCCGAGGAGACGCTCAGCTCGTCACACCATTTTACGTAAGCTCTGTGCAGGATCTCACAGGATGTGTCATTCGAAATTTCTGCAATAAAAGAAAGGAGAGCAGTTAGAGCATGCTTTAAATATACCGTATATAAGTGCTTTACATAAACTCTGAATAGCATAACAACTTGTTTAAGATCAAACTACTCTTACGAAAGGAAATAAATTGGTTGGCAATGCATTCAAAAAAGACCCATACAAGATAATTTGGTGCAATCATCTTTTTAAGGCAATTAAAATAAATTGGTTAATGTCAGGTTTGGCACTCATACTTAAAGACAAGAAGGGACCCCAGTCCCCTCAACTGAATGCCTAACCCTAACCCTAGTCCTTGGTTATCTTACCTTTACCTGTTAAGCCCGATAGCCCCCGCAAATACAACAATTTTCACAAAACTGTGTCTCTGTGTTTCTTAACATTTAACAACCTATTTGTTACGGTGTATGTTGGAAGCAGGACCCAAATGCAGATATAAACTGAAAAAACTCCTTTATTTCAAGGCTAGGGATATAAACAAAGACAAAACAGAACACTCACCGACGAACTAGTCATGACACAAGACGAACCGACATTGAACACTGGGAGACAGGGGAATTTAAACACAGGGTAACTAGACACAGGTGGGAACAATCAGGGGTGGGGCTGACACTGATGAGCACAGGAGACACACAAGGAGTGACAGGTGAAAACAATCAGACAACTAGACACACCAGGGAAACTAACGACGGGACGAACAACACAGGGAAAAGGACCAGACAATATACAAGGAGGAAAATACCCATAACCAGACATACAAAACTACAAACGTGACAAAACATGAGAATCCTGTCACTATTAATGTGACATAACCACTTAACGGGAAGAAACTCAGCTAACTGACGATATGAACCATTTGTAGCTGAACAAAAGACAAGTCTAACGCCAAGCCTATGAATTAGCACTAAGCGAAAGGGTGCTAACGCACTTAGCACATTACTCACGGTAGCAATATTTTATACTTCATGCAATCTGCACAGACTAGATATCATATGCAATCTGAGATTCCAATGGTATAAGTATCATCACTGTGTGACAAAAACCCGCGGCGAAAGCCAGCAAAGACAACACACAACTTCACTTTACGGGGCCAAAACGGCAAATACTCTTACCTTTACTGTTTTCTGATCAAAAGTTGTGTTCAATGGCATTACAACGCATATAAATGCTGCTGAAGGTTAATCCAATGTCTCTGTGTCACTTTGAAATGATTACTGATAATCCAACCCATTGACGTCACTTCCGGCTTCCCCCAAAACTTCAAAATGAGTCGAAGGAATTTCCCCGCGATGTTCGAAATTATTGATATTTATCGGAACGGTATCGCACCTTCTTTTTTAAACTGACGGTTCGAGATTACTAGTAGCCCAATATTTAATTGCACAACAGTTGTTGGGATGCTGTCACAGGCTCTTTAAAAGGTTAACCAACCCAGGCAACAAATACTATCAAATACTATCCATGCAGTACTGGTTTGGCTCGTAGCCATTCAGAGACAGAAAAGGTAAAATATTTGTAGGAAGAATGGGTAGTTCTTGAATTGAAGACTTTGGTAATAAGCATGTTTCTTCAGACTGGCCTGGTAAACAAATTTAGGCTGACATGGCCAGCTATTTTGGTTTGCTACCACCTGTATGTTACCGAATGTGATGCTTGTTACCTTGCAAACCATAAATGCTGAGGTGAGACTTACCCGCTTCCCCAAGAGCAACAGGGAGTGGCATTCGGACCAAGCCTCCCGAATGCTTCAGCCTGTCCTGCAGAGACTTCTGTATGAGCTCCATGGTAAACGCCTCATGCCAGACAAGCAGCTCCAGGCCCACCATGCAGTTGATGATCCTGTGCTTTTCTTCTTCTGTCAATAGACCTCTCCCTTTGGACACGTAAACCATGTAAGACATATCAATGTTCACTGCTTCACCATGCAGCAGAGATGGGAGAACTTTCTAGATCAAAGACAGACAGAGACAGAATGTTAAAGACTCTCCTGGAATCAAAAATATGATATTTTTACAATATACTGTACAAACAATAGCATGTATCAACGAAGGATGTACATATTTAACAAGGGATCAATTACCATCTCTAATGCTGGGCTGATGAGGTGACCAAAGTCGACAAGTCTGTTCAGGTCATCCTCCCAAAGGTTTGGGGCAAGTTCCTCCAGCATGGTCACGATGGCTATACGAGTTGCTTGTGATGCCACCTGCATGCAGTTGCGTCCGTATACCCTGTTGTCAGCTTGGAATTTAGTGTCCAACAGCATACGGCCATGTGTTTCAAGAAGTTCGAAGAGGCCTCTGTGTTTCATCAAGGCCATCTGCAAAAAAAAATTGCAAACATACATAGATGTATATAAATATGTATATATATATATATATATATATATATATATACACCGTTAAAGACACATTTTTACTAGTGCTGTCAACATTATCACGTTAACGGCGGTAATTAATTTTTTGAATTAATTGCGTTAAAATATTTAACGCATTTAATGCATGTGCAGAATGGCCCGCCCCATAGGCTACGTGCCACCAGTGGCAGCGCCAGGGTATGGCTGGGGTAGGCTACACCCATATAAAGAAATTGCTTAGCCCCACCATGAAAAATGATGTTAAAGTAAGCAAAATAAAGTCTGCCAACTCGCGGAGTAAATTGCACAGACAGCAGTTAGTAAGATTGATTTCAGCAGCCACGGTTTTGAAAACTTTTGTCACGTAGTGATCGTCTTCTCAATAGAACATCTTTGATAACGGCGTGGTGTTGTTGCAGGAAGTCCCGACGGAGAATACTTTTGCTGTAGTTCAGGGCAGAGCCATATAATAGTAATAATATGGCTCTGGTACAGGGGTGCACATAACTGGTACGCAGGTTATGTAATCTGAAATGCGTACCGTCACTTGTGTCACAAAGCGCATTTGCGTACCGACGTACTTGTGAAGCTTTTCCAGAAGGCGGTTAGATCACCGGACGACAGAGTCGGTCTCCGTGTGCACAGACAGGCTGCTGTTAACGTCGGTCTTTCATTTTGACATGCAGAAAAATGTTATAATAAACATACATAGGCCTACTGTATGTTAAATGGATATATCCGCCTTCTTTCATTTATCTTTCCATTCCCACAACAATATACATAAATAAATGGCATATTTTGGACATAGTTCGAATGGTGATTAATCATGATTAATTCATTGTTAAACTGTGATTAATCTGATTAAAAATGTTAATCGTTTGACAGCCCTAATTTTTACATGTGCACACATTAAGACCTAAATAAAAACACAACAATCAATGTATATTGAAGTGACTGGTATTTTGTATATATTGATTGTTGTGTTTTTATTTAGGTCTTAATGTGTGCACATGCGTATATATGCATACATATTTGCACACATATATATTTTTTATATACATTTGTTTTTATATTTGGGATTGTGGGAAACAGTATTCTGATCTCTCTGTCTGTACACACAAACTGGAAGATTGGCAATCAAGGTGACTTGACTTGACCAGAAAACTTTTACAATACTACAGGGCGACTGTGGCTGCGAGGGAGTGCGGTCGTCTTTCAACCAGAAGGTTGTGGGTTCGATCCCATCCCATGAAGTCAACATGTCGATGTATCCTTGAGCAAGATACTTGCTCCCGATGGCATGGCCAACGGTGTGTGAATGTGTATGTATATTAGTGCATGTCCTAACATACACTGCTCAGTGTGAATGGGTGAACGGCATGTAGTATGTAAAGCGCTTTGAGGGGTCTTAAAGACTGGATAAAGCGCTATATAAGTACAGTCCATTTACAGCCCTTGTAAATCCTTGATTAGTTGCTGTACTGTGAGTTGCGGGGTTAACATACCTTTAACATCTCAGCTAGCCCGTTTGAGATCTGTCGTCGTGGAACAGTTTGTATGAAGGACAGATCAAGGAAGGCAGCTACGGGGGGGATGTAGGCACCTAACTTGTTCTTGCAGTTTGCAAAGTTAACCCCAGTCTTTGCTCCCACGCTGGCATCGATGTAGGAGAGCAGAGTGGTCGGGACCCTGATGTAAGGGGTCCGTCTTCTGTAGAGTGAGGCAGCCAGGCCCACTATGTCCAGGCACACCCCTCCACCAATGGCAATGATGGGCTCTGTGAAGGGAGAAGTTGTTGACTTCCTCTAGGATCTTCAAGGCCATTGTCATGGATTTGTTCTCCTCAGTTGTGGGTAGAGCTAAAATCTTGTACAGGACCTTGTTGGCCTCCAAATATTCAGTGAGCTTGGGACCGTAAAACTTGTAGACTTCTTGGTCTACAACCAAAAAGCGTCTAATTTGCTTGTTTGATTTGTTCATGTCCTCCAACTGTTGCGGGTCGTTGATGTGTCCCAGCAGGAGCGTTTGGTTGCTCGGGTCCAGCAAGTCCCGGGTCTCAGTAACCTTGTAAGTGAAGACGATGGGGCTGACCACTGTCCAACTGGTGCTGTTTTCGGTGATGCTCTCATAACTGCACACAAAAAAACATGTCAAAGAAAGAAGATTTACTATAATGGCAAAGGTTCCCGTTATTGTAGGTGTATTTTCTGTTGCTCTCAATACATTGCTTACACTCTATTAGCAGTTCATTAGGAGTTTCTCTGTAAGAGGGAACAAACATGGAAACAACACAAACAGGATTGGCATATAAACAGTGCCAATAGTAATACTCCTCGACATCAAGGTCTGGTTCATGTAACTCACCTAATACATGTACTAATTGTAATACTTTTTGTAACTGAGATCTGGCTTAAGACAGAGCATGACTTTCAGAGGCCAAAACACTTCATTTAAAATGTAATATGTTATCAATCAATCAATCAATCAATCAATCATGTTATGTCGGTTATAATGTAACATTGTATTTGTAACACTAATCTAGTATACATTTGTAGACTGTTGGCTCACATTGTCTAAAACCAACACCTTTGCAGGTTCTCTAACCTAAACATAACATTTAAATAAACATTAGGTAGGTAAATGTTTCCCCCGATTCCTGCACCTGTTCTCTGTTTTATTGTAGTTCCATTGACATTTGAAAGTTGAGGTTTTCCCTCATTCCCGCCCCATACATTCCTACATAATAGCGCTCCCTGAAGTGCTTTTGTAGATTGACAATTAGAGTATTCACACTGAAGCCTGGCATTGTTGCAAACCTGTCAACCTGAGGAGCTGGAATAATGTACCTTTAAACTCAGATCCTATTCCCTTTGAAATACAATTCAGTGATGTATTCATCTTTCCCAAAAAAAGGTATTGTTTGTTTAAATGCATAAAAAAGGATATTGTAAAGAGTGTTTGGCATTTCACAGCCACTGAATTTACACAAGAGATTGCCATAAAGATACAACCATCATTTCCCCCCAAGCATAGCCCAGTTGGCATGCTTGTTCAGTCTTGTTTGGCTTGTTTCTTATTTAAAGGAGACACATTTTACCATTATTCTGAAATGTGCCTTACACTACCTGCAGTACGCAGCAGCATTATTCATTCAAACTTATAAAATCAGTTTGAGAAGTCAGAGATAAAAGAACACTTTGCATAAGAAACGTGCACAAAGAAGAAGATACTTTTATCACACTTTTATCACACTTTTTACTGAAGTAATTTGTGAGTAAAAAAAAGAAATGTTATACTCACATTTTTGCAGCAGACACATTATCAGCTGTGACCTTTTTCCCTCTTTTGCACTTCCAGGTATCTTTGACCCGTACTAAGCTAAACTCTGTTTTCTTCTCTTTGGTGTCATTATCCTCGAGATTAACCTTTCCCATTTCTCTGGTGATGAGGTATGAACAGAGCTGCTCCCAGTACAAGAAAGAAAGGGGAGAGCACTTTAAATAGTGTATAGTATTTAGAGGATGCCCCTGAGATAAGGGAGGAGCATGTCATTCAGTATGCTGGACATGCCATTCACTTGTGTAACGGAAAATGTTCACGTTACACAATTTGTTTGTACGTGTTAGGCAACACCTTTTCTTCTGGCTTAAACATGAAATCAGCATGCATGAATGTAGAAGGAGTGCTGAGGCCATCATTATATCTATTGGATCAAAGAACTAGTGATAAGAATAAGCTCCACATTAGGAGGAGTTGAATTGGGTGTAAAAGTATGGACTTTTGAATATAATTCAGTGTACTTTTCCATGGAACAGCCCATGGATTGCTGTATTATTAAACGTTTGCATTGAACTCTACTGGAATCAGAACCCCATAGCCCAACCCTCAATTTTGATGATTGACATCTCTTTTTAACCGTTAGAGCCGATATAATCGAGGGGAAGTTCCTAAAATCCATCTAAACATTACCCATAGGTGAATGAGTGATGCTCAGCCAGAATGACCCGGAACCGGAAGCTGCTCTGGTGGCTATCATTAGCAGCTAATATTAAATCTCAGTTTTTGACATAAAAATGGAATGATGGATTATCAATAATATTTTCGAAGTGACAGACACATTGGATTAACCATTAGATTAACCTTCAACCGTGTTTTTATCGTTTTAATGCCATTGAACACGACTTTTGATCAGCATAACAGCTACCCTAACCTAACGTAATGCTACGGAAACAGTTCTAAATTGGTTTGAATCCTACTTAAAGGACAGAAACAACTTCGTTTATATAGGTAAATACACATCTGAGTTGACAATTATGACATGTGGGGTTCCTCAAGGCTCCATCTTGGGGCCTCTTCTCTTTAACATCTACATGCTACCACTGGCTCAGATAATGAAGAACAACAAAATAAGTTACCATAGCTATGCAGATGACACACACATTTACGTAACAATTTCACCAGGAGACTATGCTCCAATTCAAACACTGAGTAAGTGCATTGAACAAATCAATGACTGGATGTGTCAGAACTTTCTCCAATTAAACAAAGATAAAACTGAGGTAATGGTTTTTGGAGCCAAGGCAGAACGTTTAAAAGTTAGCGCTGAGCTTCAGTCTGCAATGTTCAAAACAACAGATACAGCCAGAAATCTAGGTGTAGTCATGGACTCTGACCTGAGTTTCAACAGTCACATTAAAACAGTTACTAAATCAGCCTACTATCACCTGAAGAACATATCTAGGATTAAAAGACTAATGTCACAGCAGGATTTGGAAAAACTTGTCCATGCTTTTATCTTCAGTAGACTGGACTACTGCAATGGTGTCTTCACAGGTCTCACTAAAACATCTATTAGAAAGCTGCAGCTGATTCAGAACGCCGCTGCTCGAGTCCTCACTAACACTAAGAAAGTGGATCACATCACTCCTGTTCTGAAGTCTTTACACTGGCTTCCTGTGTGTCAAAGAATAGATTTCAAAATACTGCTGCTGGTTTATAAAGCACTGAATGGTTTAGGCCCAAAATACATTTCTGACCTCCTGCAAAATGATGAACCACCCAGATCTCTCAGGTCTTCAGGGACTGGTCAGCTTTCTGTCCCCAGAGTCAGAACTAAACATGGAGAAGCAGCGTTCAGTTATTATGCTCCAAATATCTGGAACAAACTCCCAGAAACCTGCAGGTCCGCTGCTACTCTGACTACTTTTAAATCCAGGCTGAAGACTTTTCTTTTTGTCGCTGCTTTTAATTGAACTATTCATATCTTAAACTGCACTGTAACTTTTATCCATGTATTTTTTCTTTTAATGTTTATTTTATTAGCTTTTCTTTTTTAATGCTTAATGTCTTTCATTTTTTGTAAAGCACTTTGAATTGCCTTGTGTTGAAAAGTGCTATATAAATAAACTTGCCTTGCCTTACGTGTTGTGATGTCTGTGTTTGCTTCCACTGTTGCGAGTTCTGATCGCTCAGTGATTATACCAATACCTATAAAATCTGTGGAATCTCAGCTTTAATCAGATATCTTCTATGTGCAGTTATGATAAGTAATAAGGGTATTTTGAGTTCTGTGCTAATTGCGTTAGCATTTTTTCGCTCATTTAGACGCTTCTTGTGAGACTTCCCTTGTGCTTTGTTTCGGTAAAAAAATGTCATATCTTCAGTTGATTTTCTTACCGTTAAGTGAGTATGACATATTAATAGGTTTTTAAATATTAAGATGCCCTGAGACACAGTTTCGTGAAAAAACACCCCGCAGCCCCTTGTACAGGGGGTTCTCGGGCTTAATAGGTTAATGCCCCTACTTGGGGCCTGATTTGCCTTCGGCTCATTCTAAGATGGACTTTATTTAGCAAATGAATATAGGGAAAAATATATTTTTACTTCCATTTTCAGAAATGTATGACAACATTTTCAGGTTTTTATTAAAGGTGGGGTTGGTAATTGTGGAAAAACCAGTTAGAGTGCGCTAGAATTTGAAAATACACAGCCGGAAGAAATCTGCCTCTTCCTCACGGAGCCCCTCCTCCAACACACAAACGCGCAAATGACCAATGAGGGCACGATACAAGTTTGTGCACAGATGGAAGGCTGACAGGCAGGTAGGCCATCCAATCATTTTAGCCGGGCCGGCTACCAACAACAATACCAATACCTTGGATTTTAGTTTGACAGTAATCTGTCATTCTCAGAACATCTCTCCAAAATTCAGACCAAGGTGAAAGCTAGACTCAGCTTTCTATGTAGGAATCGCTCCTCATTCACTTCATCTGCTAAACTCTCTCTGGTCCAGATGACTGTCCTTCCTCTGCTCGACTACGGTGATACCATCTACCGTTCGGCGTGTAAAGGAGCTCCCGATCATTTAGACGTTCTGCATCACTCCGCCATCCGCATCGCCACCTACAGGACACGTCACTGTGATCTGTACTCTCTGGCTAACTGGCCCTCTCTTGAGACCAGGCGCAACATCCACTGGCTGTTATTTGTTCATAAAACACTCCTAGGCCTGACCCCCCTTCTACCTCACACCATGGGTGTTTCTCAATCGCGAGTACGCTTGCTTGGTAGCACATGTCTTCCGAGTCACTTCCTTCAGAAGCTAGGCAAGAATCCTTCCTGGCATTCGGAAAACGAAGAGTGGAACAGGCTAGCAAGTGTGCAGGTGTGCGTCATATGAGAGGCCCCGCATTACATTTTCCGCCACAGATTTGGGGAAATTGGTCCGTGCGCAAAGCATTGTGGGGATTTTAAGGACGCGAAGTCTACCCATGTGCAGCCTCGAAATTTCCCCCAAACCAAGGATGCGGCCTCGGTGGAATTCCAAGTATGCTGGACATTAGAACGGTCCTGCTGCGCCACTTGATGACGTAGCATCTTTGAAATATTGGCTTGGAAGCCAAAATCCTCGAGATTGAGAAACAGTCAATTACTGCAACTCCGCTCGCCCCAGACACAACACCCGCTCAGCGACACGCATCCTGCTAAAAATCCCCAACGTCGTCCATACATCCTTTGGCCATACATATATTATTTTAATGACTGATTGAACAGCAGTATTAATCTAGATATGTTATATGTTTAACTGCCATGCCTATCATCTCTGCTCTGTGTCATTGTGTTGTCTCCTGGGTTCTGTAGTGTTCGGAGTCTGTCTTTTAATTTTTTTCCTCCCAACCTCCATCCCCTCACGAAGCGTTTTGCCTCCTGTCAGGTCATCATTGAAAATATGAATTTGTTCTTAATTGATTTTCCTGGCTAAATAAAGGTTCTACTACTACTACTACTACTACGGTCAATACTTGGATGTTCTTTTTATATTCATAAAAATGTTGACCATATCAATATTTTACATCGTGCTAAAAAATCGCACGCATCTCTGCTTGTCTAGCTGACATCTCTCAGTGGATGTCCGCTCATCACCTCAAGCTCAACCTTGACAAGACTGAACTGCTTTTCCTTCCGGGAAAAGATTGTCCCACTCTTGACCTAACAATCAACATCGGCACCTCTGTTGTTTCCCCGACTCAGACTGCAAGGAATCTGGGTGTGACCCTAGATAACAACCTGTCCTTCACTGCAAACATCGCTGCTACAACCCGCTGCTGCAGATACACGCTTTACAACATCAGGAGGATGCGTCCCCAGCTGACCCAGAAAGCCACGCAGCTTCTGGTCCAGGCTTTCGTCACCTCACGCCGAGACTACTGCAACTCCCTCCTGGCTGGTCTACCTGCATGTGCCATCCGACCTCTGCAGCTCATCCAGAATGCAGCGGCTCGTCTGGTCTTCAACCTTCCTACATTCTCCCACACCACGCCGCTCCTCCGCTCCCTCCACTGGCTTCCGATAACTGCTAGAATTCACTTCAAGACAATGGTACTTGCGTACCATGCTGCGAATGGATCTGGCCCCTCCTACATCCAGGACATGGTTAAACCGTACACCCCAGCACGTGCTCTACGCTCTGCATCAGCCAAACGAGTCGCTGCACCCTCGCTGCGAGGGGGACCCAAGTTCCCATCAGCAAAAACACGTGGGTTTGCTATCCTGGCTCCAAGATGGTGGAATGAGCTCCCCATTGACATCAGGACGGCAGAAAGCTTACACACCTTCCGGCGCAGACTGAAAACTCATCTCTTTCGACTCCACCTCGAGCGATAGAATTACTAACAAAGAACTGCTAACAGAACACTTATATACTAACAAAGGACTGGCTTATCTATAGCCAGTTGAGTAGCACTTGAAATGCTTGGCTCTATGAAACCTGATGTACTTGTATGATTCCGTTTTCTTCAAGGTTGTGTCTTCCTGGTCGAATGTACTTATTGTAAGTCGCTTTGGATAAAAGCGTCAGCTAAATGCAATGTAATGTAATGTAATCTAAAACCAGCAACATTTTTAACATCTTTACAACATCTTTAATGGGATTGAATGGGATTTTCGTGTGTAATTAAGTAGATTATTTGTAGTAATTTAGAATCAGTAATATTTTTGTATATCAATTTGACACTGACTAATTTTGTATTGTATAATAATTCTCATGTTAAATGTTTGTATTATTGTTTTACACATTTGATATAAATCTAATCAAATCAAATCAATCAAATGGGAGTCAATCCAGTCTGTTCATAGCTCAATTTGATACTCTCTTTAACATGATGTCTTTCATACAGTACTGTCTCTATGAAGTGCGTCATGTTCCCATCTGCAGCTCACAGTACTGTTGGTTGTGGTAAAAGTCCAACCTTGACAGATTGGAGAGAGCCTTACAGTGTCATACAATCTCATTTAAAAACAACCAGAACAATTGCCATAGAACTGAACTTGTACACAGTAACAATACAGCTTAATTTATAAAGCACTTTAAACCTCCAGACCAAAGTGCTGTACAGTCAAATAAACAAAACAAAAACATACAACAAATAACACAGCACAGCTCACACACCATAAGTACATGTAAAAACAATAGACAATTTAAAAGCAATAAAAGCAACACTCTAAAATATGTTAATACGCTAAGGAGAAGATGTGGGTTTTAAGAAGCGCTTTAAACCAGTGGTTCTCAACTGGTCAGGCCTCGGGACCCACTTTTTCCTTTGTCAATAAATCGCGACCCGAAAATTTGAACCACTTAAATCTATTCAACAAAATATTGTGCTGTAATATATACGCTTTTCTGCATACATTATTAATTAAAGTGAAGTACAGTGCATATATCCCTTCACAGAACTAATGTATGCTTTTAAAAAAGGTTTAATGAGATGATGGAATCAAAGCTGAACTGTATAACATAAAAAGGCAGAAATGCTAAAACCCAACCCCAGAAAGGGGGGTCTGTCCCCCGGGAGATTTTTAGAAATGCTAACATATAAACTACGCATTCTGGTACACTCTGAGAAGAAAATGAATAAATCTATTACTACCCGACATATTAATAATATGTTATGCCATTGTTTGTTTTTTCAAGAGCAAAGAGGAGATAGTCACAGCGCACAGCGTTAGACAATCGGGCCTTCAAAATAAAAGTTAGACTTTCTTCCCAAAAAAACAAAAAACGGGTCCGCGACCCACTTTTGGGTCACGACCCACCAGTTGAGATCCACTGCTTTAAACAACACCTTCTCACTCCCAACTCGGCTTATGTTGACGTTATGTCAGAGTCCCTGTCGTCACTTTCCAACGCAAGGGGGGGCCCTTTAGCGTCGAGTTTCAACTATCAGGGAGTCCCATTGACTTGCATAGAGCTCCCTGAACGTTGGTAAAAGACGAGTTGGGATCGCGGCGAAATGCTCTCCGCAGATCCATTCTCACATCGTTTATCAACCTTTTTCTAACTCAATATCAAGCCAAACTTATTGTGTTCTTTATTTTAATTGAATAATGTAGGGCTTTTGTTGCCGTCAGTTCTGGGGAAAGTAGGGAATCAGAAAACTGAAATCTGTATTGTTTCATCGTTTTTTTCCTTCTAATTTTGTATTATTTTCTAAACCACACACTGTTATTTACTCAACAATAAGACACAATCATCCTTGTGTTTATTTATTTGTTTGATTGTATAAATTCGGACTTTTGGATTCAGTCCGTCAGGACCGAGGGTCGGAGCAGCTCATAGTAGTTGCTTTAGAGAATTTTACACCCAGAAGTAAGTATTCTCTCCGCTTTGCTTTCAAACCCCGTGATAGTCCTCAAGCCCTGTGATTGGATGTTTGAGTGTGCGCCGAGGGTTACGCCGAGCGCCGAACAGCACTTTGAAATGGGATGGAACCACGGCAGACTGTCCAAAACTGGATTTAAACGGGTTGTAAATATGCAGTGGTGTTTATTTGTAAATCATTTAGTATAATCACACAAAATCTGTGTTTTATATTCAACAATTCTGTGTTCTTTATTTATTGAATGTTCAATACCTGACAAGGTCGGAGATGAACAACTTGGGTCGCAGGTTCCTCAACAGTGCATCACAAGACATCTATCGATATGTGTACCTCCACCATTAAATTGTCATATTCTGCACATTTCTTATTCTATCTACATACATCTTATAAGAGTATAATTAATATGTATAATATCAGTTAAAATAAGTGCTTCAACATAGTTAACATTGCAGGAAAGTTGATTGTCAAGTCCCAAAACAAATTATGCAATATATTAGACGTTAAGTACTTTGTCAGGATTAATATTTATCTGTAGATACCCCCAAAGCTTTTTTCTTAATCAAAAGAAGACCTTAACCTAAAGTATTCTTTAATGTTTAAATAAAGCCTAATTGGTTTGTCTGTTTTGCACATCCTCCTATTAATATCTTTGGACATCAGGTACTAAACTGTTTTATTGTAGAGATCACTTACAGTATCTTGATATTTTCTATTCTATATTTCTATCATTGACCTTCTACCTATGAAAGTGTGTACTCTTAATATTTGTATGTTTTCATCAAATATAACGTATCTACAACAAAAAATCAATAATGTGCTTTAACCACTAGGCGGTTAAAGCACTCATAAAATAAAATAAATATATTAAATATACTGCTATTTCCAGTTTAGTTTATGATGGATGTATTTTGTTACATATATTGTTTTTATATTTGTAACACCAAACCGACAGAAAAGATGGTCTCAACATGACCCAGTGGTCTAGTTAATACAAATAATATTATCAAACATAATATTAAAATGAACTCTTATTTTGAAAATACACCTCCTGTGTTCGAATGAGCTGCTCCAACTGTTCGGTCCTGATGACTCCAAAAGTCCGACATTATACAATCAAACATATAAATAAACACAAGGATAATTGTGTCTTATTGTTGAGTAAATAACAGTGTGTGGTTTAGAAAAGAATACAACATTAGAAGGAAAAAACGATGAAACAATACAGATTTCAGTATTCTGAGCCGCTACTCTCCCCCTAGCTGACGGCAACAAAAGTCCGACATTATTCAATTAAAATAAAGAAGTAAACACAATAAGTGTGGCTTGATATTGAGTAAGAAAAAGGTTGATAAACGCTGTGAGAATGGATTACCAACGTTCAGGGAGCTCTATGCAAGTCAATGGGACTCCCTCATAGTTGAAACTCAACTCTAAAGGGCCCCCCCTTGTATTGGAAAGTGACGACAGGTTGGCAGGGAAACAGGGTTCAGGGGGAGTGGCTGTACCCGTAGGATAGAAAAGGGGGAAGTGACGTCTGACTCAGAGGTCGCGCGGCTGTGGAGAAGAACGTGTTGCCCACATTCTGTTACTGAGTTTAGGCTAGTTAGCCAGCAGGTTTGGGTGCAGTCACTTTTGCCTCCACTTGCTGTTCAAATACATGTTGAAAGAAAAAGTAAATCTGTTTACAATTCTGTTTCATGTGGATGTTGAGAGATGTATCCATAGATTTAGTTCCTAATTTTGCTCTCAAAGTGCACCAGATTGATGCATTTAAAGGTGGGGTAGGTAAGTTTCAGAAACCGGCTCGAGATACACTTTTTGTTATATTCCATGGAATGCTCTTAACATCCCGATAGCAATGAATATCTTAAGTGCTTTGACAAAAAATCCATAAAAAAATGTCACCTGTAGAAGCCGTAATACTGTAAAAAGTACAACCAACTTTGATTGCCTACCTGCCTGTCAGCCTTCCATCGGGGCACAAACTTATCTCGTGCCCTCATTGGTCATGTGCGCGTTCGTGTGTGTTGGAGGAGGGGCTCTGTGAGGAAGTGGCAGATTTTCTCCGGTTGTGTATTTTCAAATTCTAGGGATCTCGAGCCAGTTTCTCAAACTTACCTACCCCCACCTTTAACTTCAACATTTAAAAAAAAAAAATCTTCCCGGGGGAGCATGCCCCCGGACCCCCCTAGAGGAGGTGAGGTCCATCACCTGCCCACACACCCTGTTAAATTATCTCACCCACATTGAGGATGCTTCTTACGCCCATGTTTTATTCCATGTGTCAAGTCAGGCAAATTGGGTCAAAATGTTATTGCATAAATGATCTGTTAACATTAAAATCACTAAATATATGCTGTAACTATTTTTCTCTAGGCAACTCAAGGGCTCAATGTGATGACTATATGAATAATGGTCCAAAATAACATCAAATGCATAGGTTTTTTTGTTAAGTAACATACTATCGTCGCCGGCCGGCCGATGCATGCCGCGCATTAAGTGGGCCTGTCTGTCAATTAATCCCCGGGCCACTTTTTCCCCCCAGTCCGTCCCTGATTTAGGGTTCTGGTTAGGGTTGGACAAGGGCAGCAGCAAAAAATTATTTTAATCACCCAAAAAATAAGTCATTTAAGACATTTAAAATCAACATGTTTTATCTGTCGTTCTATCAGGGACAGTTGCACATTGATAGAGAATTAATCTTTTATGGTTTTAAAAGAGCTCCCTATTCACTCCATTAGTAAAGGTTATGGATGTGCGTATGACCATAATCACCAATCATCCCATACAAATCCAGAACCCTGTAGAATCACTTAGCTGTTTCCCCAGTGAGAGAAAACAAGACGTCCTGTGTCTTCAGACGTGTTCCGCTGGACGCTCGCCTCCAGGCACAGGTGGCACACTGCATTACGTTGTATTGCCATATTTGACAGTTGGTCCATTGTTCTTGTTCACCTTAATAATAGTGTCTGTTCTGAACGGGTATTTTGAGAGAAATGTTGCAACATGAACTGCATTGGGTTGTGTCTGTACCTTAACCTTTTTTAAGGTAATTTCATTTAGATCAATCCATCTCAAAATGGCAGACATTTTTTAAATTAAACCTCCTTAAGTGTTACCTGTCTCTGAATCACATTTTAAAGTGGATTTTAAAACTCTGGATGGTCTGAGATGGTTTTCAAGTGTGGTTAATCCATAATCCATATCTGCTGAAAAAAAACATACTTTTTGGGGAAAACCAGCCTTAGTTATTTAAATGTGATCACTTCTGTTGGACTAAATAACTGCCTGACCCTTTCCCTGTGGGATATCACATCATACACCTTGATTATAAGGCTCATACTTGGCAAATAGCAGCATTATGTCAACAATTTAAATAATCTTTGGGAGCTCTGAATGACTTTTGATCATATTGAAATTAGCTAGACAAAGTCAGTAGCCTACATATGAAAGCTTTAGCGCAAGTTCAATAAGGAAGACCTAACACGAGTCACGTACACGTCACTCTATAGCCGCGTTCACACTGCGGTACTTTTCCCACAAAGGTTCATGCGAACTTAGTTCATGCGAACTCTTTAGTCCTCATGAACTAAGTACAGATCGCGTTCACACCAGGAAAAGTCCCTGGGGGTGGATTAGGCAAATGAAGCCGCTGACGTCACTTCTTCTTCTTCTGCTTTGGGTTTACTGGCAGGCCGCAACCCACTTCACGGCGTATACTGCCGCCCAAAGTCCCCGGCCGGAAGTCCCCGGAGTTGGGGACTGGCTTCAGTAGAAGCTGCTGGGAGTCCCAGCAGCTTCTACTGAAGCCTTCCGAGTAAATCGCCAGAACGCCGACACCTCCTCATCTCCACCGCTCCCATGTAGGGTAATAAAATGGCGGCTTCACAACACTTTTTGGGAGTTTTAGGGGGCGTGGTTTGCAATCCGCCCAGCCAATCAGAAATATAGCTCTTTTCTCACAAAAGAGCCGCTCGAAAGTCCCTGCTCTCTAGCAGGGACTTTCGAGGGGGTAAAAAGGTTCGCATGAACTACTTTTAGTACCGGCTCTTTTTGGTGTGAACGCGATCATGAACTAAGTTCGCATGAACCTTTGTGGGAAAAGTACCGCAGTGTGAACGCGGCTATTGGCTCCCTTCCCCCCTCATTAAATACGAGGGCGTCACCCCTCAGCAGCCAATTGCTGCACAGGCTAAATTCCTTAAATGCCTGCTCTCCCTCCCTGTCAGTTGTCATTTCAGGTGACCACACGCAACCCGCCTCCAGTCTCCTCCAGGACAAAGCTAAACTTCCTTCTTCAGACCGGTCCCACCTACTCACCACCACCAGTATCTAGACCCCGGGGATTTCTTCGGTTCTTTCCCTCCTGAATGATTATCCTGCAAACCGGGGCCTAATCGCCAAACACCATTCCATTCTCCTTTTGTATTATCATGGCAGTCATTTCATTCATATGACGTGTAAACAATAAATATGTATTCCTTACATCACGTCTCTCCGGTTTGAACTGTGAAAGGCAACACGGTCTGATGTGATTTAGTCGCTTCATCTGGCAGCAGGCTTTGGTATCACTCATCATCTATGGCCTGCTGATACCACTATTACTGACTGGTGGCTTAATATTCAGAAACAAAGTAATCCATTTTCAGAATCAGTGTCCCTAGATGTAAACTCGATTTGGGTGTGTGTCTTTATAACCCTAAACAATAATTAATATCATCTTTAATTACAAGGATTTGATTTAACATAACCTCATGGCATGATGACTGGGAAGACAGTAAGATAACAGTTATCTTGGGAGGATGGGGAAGATACTTTAAACTATAGATTTTTGGATTCATCATACTGTAGCGTCTTCCGTCAAATGTTACATACAAATAAAGATAAAAAAAGGTTCTCTTTGACCCAGTATGTTGAGATTGTTAGGGAGAGCAAGGCCATTGATTGTCTATTCCCTATCACCCCCAGTCTCGTCACACCACCCATTTCAGAAGTGTTTTGGAATGTCTGAGCTGTCTTATAACAATTATAACTTTACAATAAGTGCCTTATCTGAAATGCGTCACTCATGGAAATCCCACGGACCTGACCACCATTACCGTTAATCTACAGCAGGGGTGGGGAACCTCCGGCCCCCGGGCCGTATACGGCCCACGAGACAATTTGGTACGGCCCTCAAGGTAATTTATAAACACACGCAAAAAAGAAAAGAAATCTAGAAATCTAGACCGCAAAAAAAATTAAACAAGTGAATGCCTGTTTTTCCTGGCCAAGGTCAGGGTCCATGAATACAACACGAGCCTAACGTGTCATCACGTGGTATATGTCTTGTCTGATAGGGGTGTAGTTCTGACGGAGAGCACCGGAACGTCGCTCCGGCACTTCAGATAAGGAGCCGCACACATGCCGCAGTTTTTGCGTAGCTGTGTCTTTAGTTGAAAGCCCAGTGGCGATCTGTTCATCTGTCAGACTGATCAGACAGTCAATTACTTTGTTGTTATTAGCATCTGGTTAGCTAGCTATGCTAATATAAGAATATAAGAAGCTTTTTCTACAACCAGTGAGGTAAAGGTACATCTTTATATGATCATTATAGTTATACAAAAATAAGAGAATAAAGTAAACAGGTATAAAATACTATTTGACAGTAAAAAAAAGTGATTTGTAAAATATCCATAAAGAAAAAGTAAATATGCTTACAGGTCTGTTTCATATGGGTGTTGAGAGATTATCCATAGATCTCTTAATGTTGCTCTCAAAGTGCACCAGATTGATGCTTTTAACTTCAACATTTAAAAAAAATCTTCCCGGGAGGAGGTTAGGCCCCCCCCCCCCCCCACTTAAATCATGTCCACATGGATAGGAAACTAAATACATTTGCACACATCTTGTGTCCATATCTTTCTGTTTTGGTGGTCATGCCACAACCGTGCACGTGCATGCATACGTGAGTCATGGTAAAATATCTGGATTAAGAGGTTGCTTTTTCTTTGCACAGCATGAAAGAAAGAAGAAATAAATGGGCTGTGATTTTAGTTTTTTTAAGCAGAGGTCAATAATTTGTACGGCCCTCGGAGGATGTTGAAAAAATGTAAATGGCCCTTGAAAGGAAAAAGGTTCCCCACCCCTGATCTACAGAGACAATCATGGTTTTGGCTTTCTGTCCTGCTGGTAAGAGCCATGATATGCATCGGCAGAGCCCGAGGTAAAAGGAGACAGAATACTGAGGGTTCAAATACAGGGTGAAAGCCGATCGTTCTAATGGAGTCAATATTATGAAACTTCTAACTTACACGTGTTCCATTTTAAGATGAACAAAGTTCAATGTAGTGTTTACATCTAAGTCCTGCAGCTGCTCTGTCCCCAATAAATCAATACCATATTACTTTAGCTTTGCTTTATGCATGATCAGTAAGACACATAAATGTTTGAGATGCATTTTTAGCCAAACACGTTTTTCATTCAAGTCCAAACTCTGTGTCAAACATTTTCTCATTACATTCCATAATACTTTGTTTAACTTGGCCTTAACACAGTGGACGTTGCAGGTGTTACAAATAAAAATAACAATGGTCCTGAAACTGAGACATTTATGTTAAACAATAATACATCTATGCTTAGTTTGGTTGTTTTTTAAATATTTGTTAGACAGTTTAATGGTAACATTTCTGAAAAGTAGAACAATATTTGAAAAATGAAAATAATGTTTACTCTGATAAAGTTGTAACCTTTGCTTAAAAGGTAAATGTCTTGTGTTTCTCATTTGTATAACTCCAAACTTAAAGGTAGGGTAGGTATGAATGGAGAAACCAGCTCGAGTGAACTAGAATTTGAAAGTACACACAACCGAAAAAAATCTGCCCCTTCCTTCAGACTTCCTTGCAGAGCCCCTCCTCCAAAACACACGAACGCACACATGACCAATGAGGGCACGAGATAAATGTGTGCACGAGATGGAAGGCTGACAGGCGGGTAGGCCATCCAGGGCTGCAGTCGAATAGTCCAAAGATCAGCTCCTAAGTTCTAACCCTATCGTCTATTCCTTGACCTCTGAGTGAAACGTCACGGGGTTAAGGGATAGTGGATAGGAGAGATCAAAAGGACTTAGGAGAAGAGACTGCGGTACTTTAGAGAATCCGAATGCACTTTCACTATCCGACGTGTTTATGATGCGCCAGCGGACGTCATGAATGTGCGTCTGCTGCTGTGGGGGAACTATGGAAACTACAGTTTTCTATACAGCGGACTACAACATGGATGTTTAATAAGAACGAGGGACTACTGTGAACTCATCTGGAGACTCTGCACCGTGCTCTGATGCTGCTGCTTTGCTTTATGAACGGGGACAACAGAGAAACATATTCTTCATGACCAAAGTTGGAATTGAAATAAAAAAGGAAAGTGAAACATATGCTCGTCCCCCTCTCCCTCCGGTCCACATCAATACAAATGATCCCAATACGTATGATTGTATGAACTATGAAAATATCTTAAAATCAATACAGATGTATTTATTATAAACGTTAGTCCTTAACATCTATCACTGTGTATATCACCATTCAAACATCTTTTAAAAGTTGAACAAACCCCACAGCTCAGTAAAGACTGTGAAATGTTGACTTTATTTGATAATTTCAGTGAAAACTAACGTTCATATTTCTCTCTTTGATTATAATACTGATGAATGTTCAAAACAAAGCACTTTGGCAACTTACCACCTATGTTTTAAAATGCTTAATAAGCACCGTAACTTTCATGATATCATTTCTCGGTCATAATCGGTTGTTTCCGTGAACGGCCGACTGTTGAGTGACGGCAAATGCTGCGGCTGCAATGCATTGTGGGGCAGCATTTTCGCTTCTCCTGTCAGTTAGGGAGGTCCAGTGGTTCCTAAGCTAAAGGAGGTTATAAAGGAAGTTTGAAACCTCCTTTCCTATCATTCTCATCATTCTAGAGAATTCGAACGGCACTTATCATGGCTGCCACTGAGGGACTTCCGGGTCATTTCACTCCTTTAGGAAGGTTCCTAAGCTAAATGGACTATTCGACTTCAGCCCAGGACCAGTTATCTGCCGAGGGCCGAGGCAGATCATTTGAGTTGCTTTTTACAGCGCCACGGCTTCCACAGATTAAATATTTGAGTAGGCCTATATATTTATTGTCAAAACATTTAATGTATTCATTGCTATCGGGATGTTAAGAGCATTCCATGGAATATAACAACAAGTGTTTCTGAAGTGAATTACCTACCCTACCTTTAACAAACAAAAAAACTCCCAATAAATGCATTCAGATATACCTTGAATGAAACTGGATGAACTGGCCGGGTAACCCCAGAAATTCCTTTATCGAGGAAACGAACCGAGCAAGTGTCACGTGTTTTTTGAGTGTTTCTAGCTTTATATATAGGCTACAGTCTATGGTTTCTAGTAGGCAGGGCCGCCCCTTTATGCGCACGCGCCACAGTTTCGTCGCTGTAGGCTCCGGCAGATGCTCCACTAGCACCCCCCCCGTCCCCCCGTCCCCGTCCCCGTCCCCGTCCCCGTCCCCGTCCCCCCGTCACGACGACGCTCACGGCACAGTGGGCCTCATCACATATCTTTGCGTGGGGCCACAAGTTGGCCTGGGGCGGTCCTGCAAGTAGGAACACGTTTCTCTGTCTGTTGTGCAAGCTGCCAGTCGCTCCCCTAAATTATACAACCTGCATATAGGTAGTTTTGTGATAACAGAAAGTCTCCAACCACGCTCTATACTTCCACGGAGGCTGCAGCTGCACACATCGTCACGCCCATTATCCTGCACCATGCCTGCCGTAAAAGGTAAGATGATGTGTCTGTTGTTGCGGAGCCAGAGTTCCTTTTATACGGGATCAATGCGTATTTTAAATATCTGAAACTCCACCGGGGTGCAGTGCGTAACGTTGTTTCTATTAGTCCCATTTTAAAATACGCGGAGAGCCACACAGCTGCACACAGGAGTTCTCGTTCGTGTTTGTAAAAGTTTCCAGGCTGATTTAAAAAAGATATGTACATAAATCATATAAATTCGTGACGTCAACATAAACACAATTGAAGTCGTAAAACTAAGAGTAAAACTGTCATTTTACATTTTGAACATGGTAAATAGAACATTGAATTCATTAAGTTAAAAAATATAAAACTCCCTTATTAATATTGAAGATGTTTTTCAAATTAAATTCAATGTCTTTTTTTCTGTGTACCATTAAGTACATGCTTGTACATTTTAAAGCGTTTTCCCCAAAAAGATTGGAGGGTAAAACAAACATTTGATGGCTTTTCTGAAATACTGTATGTAAAATATTGTATACATATTGTAATAAGGTTACACCCATGTTCAATTGAATTAGGTGTGAGAATGTTACTAATAAGTGAATGTTTCTGTCAATAAGTCAAATCAATCTGCAACATATGTTCTGGTTATTTTTCAGTAGCATGGTTTTGCTAATTGTCAGTATTTCTCATTTAGAATTCGTTCAATAATTATGAAAATAACTGACAGATCACTGGATATTGAATATCAGTTATATTGCATGTAGCAGAAAAGAGTAGTTCATTTTAAAACCAAAATTACATTATGTATTTCCCCCAGTTCCTGACACCCCAGTGGAAGTCCTTGTGGATATCCTAACCAAAGCCAAGGAGTTAGCCATAGCAAATGGCCATGTGCCGGAGGAGTTGAAGAGCCAGCTGCAGAAGGCTTTGGACATCGCCAGCGGCATGGACCACTACCTGGAGAAAATGACCACACCGGAGAGTGAACCCCTCGCAGAGCTATATGAGTATGTCTTGTATTCATACCCTTAATCTTCTCAAATTGATACTGTGTGAGGTACACTTGTTAAGAGTGTCATTTTGAACTTTTTTGTAGAAAAACTATTTCCCATGACTGGGATAAAGTGCACAAGGAGGGTAAAACAATGTCCCGTCTCCCCAAGGAGTGCATCACCGGACATGTTGAAGGTTAGACATTTACAAGCTATACTGCTCATATTTCAGTGGTTTACCATATTGTGATAACTTGCTTTAATGTGTGTGTGTTTGGCAGGCCAGACCCTGAAGATGCTGATCCACATGTGTCAAGCAAAGAGGGTTCTAGAGATCGGGATGTTCACCGGCTACGGGGCCCTGTCTATGGCCGAGGGGCTTCCAGAGGACGGCTGCCTGATGGCCTGTGAGTTAGAGCCATACCTTAAAGACTTTGCTCAGCCCATTTTCAACAAGTCTCCACATGGCAGGAAGATCACTGTCAAGACTGGATCTGCCATGGACACCCTCAAGTTGAGAAACATTAGGTCACATTTACATATATATGAAAAAAATATGTGAAAAAGTGAAGCAATTCGGAACAGCCTTAGACCTGCACTCTTTCTAATGACCAGCAGGGGGCAGACTATACAAAAATAAATCAGATTATATAGAAGTATTTGAGAAAATGACACTCATTTTAAGTTGATTTATTACCTCTGTAGATGTTTTCTAGTAAAGGATCTCAATCACTAGCTTAAAGTCTTGTTAAATAAAGTATTGTGTGCCATTTTTCACGATTGACGATAAAGCAGAGTTGCCACATTGTGATATATATAATATGTTTTTGTTGTAGTTTGTTTGGCTGTTTTACATATCTGTGTCTTTTAAGCCCTAACAGTGTGTTTTCAGTTTATGAAAGTTAAAAATCACAATTTGGTTGCCTAAAAACATCCGGTTCAGCATTCATTGTACTTACAACTTCTCATGTCACTTTTGGTTCTAAAAACCAAGAAAGCAACGGTCAAAATCCCAAATTCAAGGCTTCAAAACATTATTCCCCAAACCAATAGGTGTTGTAATGTTGACTACTTCCCCTGCTTTTAAAAAGTATGAATATAAGAGAGGTTAGAAGTAAAAAAAAAAAAGGCTTATGAAGACACCTCCCCAAGTTTCAAGACTAAATATGAATGCAAATATAATAGAAATGTAGAATTTAAATAGAAGATATGGATACAATACATATACTTAGAGTTGCTCATGAAATATGAGGCAATGTCAGAGGAATATGTTTTGGTTTATCAGACTGTGGGCCACATGACCAGTTTTCTAATAACTCTCTCTTCCCTTCAAGGAATTGGCTGCTGCAGGCGAGCAATTTGACATGGTCTTCATTGATGCTGACAAAGACAATTACATCAACTACTACAACTTCATTCTGGACAACAGTCTGCTGAGACTGCGGGGGGTCATATGTGTTGATAACACCCTGTTCAAAGCCAAAGTTTATCTCAAAGACGCCACGGATAGCAACGGACTGGCACTCCGAAAATTCAACCAGTTTGTTTGTGACGATCCCCGTGTGGAGCAGGTACGTTTCAAACCTTTACATGCTGCTGTTGTTGTTTGATAGATACAAGTATTTTTAACAATGTGTCTTTTGTTTTTAAAGGTCATTCTCCCTCTTCGAGATGGCATCAGTGTTATCCGCCAAGTATCCGTGGCCTTGAGTTCAGAAACACAGGTACTGTTTAGATAAAGTCCTCCAATCAAACCCTAACTACGGATTTTCTCTTAGTAAAAGCATTATTCTATTCTTGCTAGGGCTGTCAAACGATTAACATTTTTAATCGGATTAATCGCAGCTTAAAAATTAATTAATCATGATTAATCACCATTCGAACTATGTCCAAAATATGCCATTTATTTATGTATATTGTTGGGAATGGAAAGATAAATGAAAGAAGGCGGATATATCCATTTAACATACAGTATCTATGTTTATTATAAAAATTGTCTGCTTGTCAAAATGAAAGACAACCCACACACCTATCAATCATCAAACCGTGGGGTCTTAATTCATTACGTGTTGATTTCTATCAACGGGGGAGTACTTCAGGAAAGTCGACAGAGGGGGAGGGGCGCGCTAGTGGAGTACTTCGTGACCACAGAGTGTGCACGTTGTGATCAGCTGTTTTAGCGCAGTTCTCCAGTGAAGGGGGGAGTCTCCCTCCGCAGCCGGTTGGCGTAGTTTTGGCACAGTTCCGTTGTACAGACCGACGTTAACAGCAGCCTGTCTGTGCACACGGAGACCGACTCTGTCGTCCGGTGATCTAACCGCCTTCTGGAAAAGCTTCACAAATACGTCGGTACGCAAATGCGCTTTGTGACACAAGTGACGGTACGCATTTCAGATTACGCACATACCCTGCGTACCAGTTTGTGCACCCCTGTACCAGAGCCATATTATTACTATTATATGGCTCTGTCCTGTACTACAGCAAGAGTATTCTCAGTCGGGACTTCCTGCAACAACACCACGCCGTTATCAAAGATGTTCTATTGAGAAGACGATCACTACGTGACAAAAGTTTTCAAAACCGTGGCGACTGAAATCAATCTGACTAACTGCTGTCTGTGCAATTTACTCCGCGAGTTGGCAGACTTTATTTTGCTTACTTTAACATCATTTTTCATGGTGGGGCTAAGCCATTTCTTGGTATGGGTGTAGCCTACCCCAGCCATACCCCAGCGCTGCCACTGGTGTTAAATGCACATGCGTTAAATGCGTTAAATATTTTAACGCAATTAATTCAAAAAATTAATTACCGCCGTTAACGCGATAATTTTGACAGCGCTAATTCTTGCAGATCATGACTTATTTTATTTTTTATTTCAGAGGATGAGCATCATAGGATGAAATGTTAAGCATCAGACTGCACATATACTTTAAAGCAGATGTGTGTCTCTGTAGTCGGCGTAAAGAAGTGGAATTATTTGCCGAATGATTCAAAGGGCCGCAAGAACATTGTTATGGTTAAGAACATGTATAAGGAAAGTGTAATTAGACGGTATGAAATTGACTTTTGATTGTGTTCTGGTTTTATGTTTTAGTGTTTGCAAGTTATTTCATTTTCTTAAATCTTTTTTTTTTTTTAAGAAGGTGCAGGTAAAATAAGATTGTCTTCTCCCTGCTCCTTTCCACCAGGCGCTATATATAAAAGCAGTATAAGTGTACATGTTTTGTTTTAAAATAATTGCCATGTGTGGAATAAATAAATACATTTTTGTTGTTTAGAGTCAAATAACAGATGATGAAGTGTTCCGCGGAGTCATGGGGCGTCCCATCCTCGGATGCGTCTGGATGGGAAGGTTGCCTACGTGACGGGGGCAGGGCATCGGCCGGGCGTTCGCTCACGCTCTGGGCGAGGCCGGGGCCAAGGTGGCAGTGGTCGACATGGACCAGAAGAAAGCTGAGGCCGTGGCTGAAGAGCTGCATCTCAAAGGTAAGGGGTGTAAACGCAACAAAGACAGACTCGAAGAGATAGTTCTGATGCTTTGAAGCGGGTCTGTATATCCATTCCAACTTTATTTAGATAGCATATTTAAAAACGACAGAGTTGACCAAAGTGTTGTACATCAATATAGGGCTGTGCGATTATGGCAAAAATCATAATCACGATTATTTTGGTCAATGATTGATATCACGATTATTAAATATGATTATTCATTGACTTTGAAAACATCCATTTATTGAACTTTAAAACAAATACAAATAATAATTTCAACAGTATCTTTTTAACTGTTGATTACCCTGAACGTATAATTCAACTGAAAAACCAATACAAAAATAGATACATTTAATTAAATAATATCAAAATAATAAATACCAATAAACAAGATCAACACATATTTTGGAGCGCACTTCAACAAGCTACTAAACATATGTAAATATGATAAATACAAATAAATTAGACTAAAATAAATTAGATCAAATATGTTGCAGTGCACTGTCACAACCAAGCAAAGCAAAATAATTGTTTTTTTCGATTATGTTTTTTTCGTAATTGTGGCTGGCCAAAATCGTAAAAGCGATTAAAATACGATTAATTGCACAGCCCTACATCAATACATATATAGAAAAGCAGCATAAATACATTTAGACAAAAAAAAACTAATGTAAAAGCACGAGACCGTAAAACCATACTTATAGCCACAGACTGAAAACCCTCAAACATGATTTTAAAACGCAACAAAATAGAAACCCCCAATTTAGAAAACACAGACTGATACGTCTTATACGTACGTGGTCAGTGTAAAATGGCGGTTCGCAAGCAGAAAAACAATGACCCTAAACAATGGACTGCTGTCAGAGGGCAGCAGCAAAGCATGGTTGAACCACTTAAAGGAAAGCCCTACCTTAAAAACAATATAAGTTTGAAGTGTAATCTATAGTTGGAACATTTTCACAGCTCTTCCTTGCTGACAGACAGCCCTTTTTGACAGCTCATTTAAAATTAGCTGCTAATGGTAGCCACCAGGGTGTATCGCAGCTTCCGGTTCTGGAGCGTTCTGGCTGCACAGCAGCACTCTATTCACCAATGGTTAATGTTTAATTGTTTACTATGTTCAATCTGAATCTACATTAAAATAAAAGAAATCTATATTGATTCTACATCCAACTCACAGGTTTGTCATTGCTTTGAGAAAAAATATATACCGTACTTTTCGGACTATAACTTTTTCCCCCATTTTTTTTTGTGTACAGCTAGCGGCCACTAGGGAACCTCCTAAATCTATGGATTTTACAGGTAACATGAACCACCTTTAACACTACGGGCTCTATGACCGGTCCGCGCCCGCCACCTCTAAGCGCGGGCTCCAGCAGGAAAAGCTGGAGGCCGGAAAAGAGTGAGACAGGTAGCGCGCCAAAGTAAAAGTGGAACCGAGAGACAGAACGAGAGCAAGGCAGACGGACAATGTAGCTGCTGCGGCTCATATGCAGGTGCGCTTTATAGTCCGAAAAGTACGGTACATTTGTTCTGGGCAAGTCATTTTCGAGTCCGAGACCTGAAAAACAGGCTCAGGGTTTAACAGGTTAAGATGTTTGAAACGAACACTATTGGTGTTTTTGCTAGAGACATTGACAATCAGCATAGTTGCATAGCTGCAGAGTGATTTACTGATAGTTTGGATATTACTATTAAGTCAAAACATGAACGATTTAGCTCGATTCAATCCAGAGGCATTAGCTGCTATTGTGTTAATAGCTTGTGACGTGAAGTACAACAAGGTTAGTTGTATCATTTAAGTATAATAATGTAAAGTACTTTTCCTATAATTGAAATGTATTCTTAGTCCAAACATAAAATGACATAAGTTATTGTCATTTTCATAAACTTAACTAGGCAACAGGGAGCATTTTATATAATCATTTCATTATGAGTTTGCATTTGGTTCAAGTAGAAAAATCCTGGTGGCGGTATTTCTATGTTTAAACAAACAGCTGCATTACATGTATGTTTAGGTTGAATTGCTCAACGTGAATACAGATGGCTGAAAGGTCCTCTCAGTCCTCAGCCATGTAAAACAAATCAAACTGGAAATGTTCTTCAAGTTTGATGACTTACTGCTACATTGTCATCCATGTGTGTTAATCTATAAAGCACCATGAGACTAATTAGTTGTTGTGAAATTGGGCTTTATAACTTACATTTGTTTTGGTTTATTTTATATAAGTTTTGCCAAATGTCATACATTCTCAGTTTGGCCAGCAGGTGGCAGCGTACTAAAGCACAAGATGCAATGTTTCATGTTGGAAATGTTCCTCTGAATTAGTGTGTGATCTTAAAAATAAATCTCCTCCATATTAAACCAAAACTAAAAACACATTTACAGTATTGTTTTTTTTGTACGTTATGTTTTCCAAAGCCACATTGGGAAAATAAAATTCAAAAAGCAGGGGAAGAATACGATAAGATAATTGGTCAGATCAAGTCTGACATTTGACTTGCATCACGGCAGCTCCATGTGTAACGCCAACATAGACAGATATCAAGATACGATACGTGAAGTTCTTTGTATCGTTCATAATGTATACATATATACAACATGTTCTAACACACCCATGTTTTTTGGACGCAGGCATCATTTCCATTGCGATCACAGCAGACATCAGCAGACCAGAGGATGTCCAGAAGATGGTTGAGGACATCGTCTCCAAATGGGGGACGGTCCACATCGCCTGCAACAACGCCGGCATCAACAGGAACTCGGCCAGCGAGGACACCAGTCTGGAGGAGTGGGATGAGACCTTCAACGTGTGTGTGGGTTGTGTGTGTGTGTGTGTGTGTGTGTGTTGTGGGTGTGTGTGTGTGTGGTGTTGTGTGTGTGTGGTTTGTTGGTGTGTGTGTGTGTGTGTGTGTGGTGTGTGTGTGTGTAGTGTGTGTGTGTGTGTTGTGTGTGTTGTGTGTGTGTGTGGTGTGTGTTGTTGTGTGTGTGTGTGTGTGTGTGTGTGGTGTGTGTGTGTGTGTGTGTAGTGTGTGTGTGTGTGTGTGTGTGTGTGTGTGTGTGTGTGTGTGTGTGGGGTCCTACCGCCCGGCTACCGCCAACGATTCTCACCCCAGCCTCCCTGGCCAGTCTAATAGGTGATTGATGAGTCTATCCCCCCCCACCTCCTCTTCTCTGGAGCCCCTCCATGTCTGCTTTAATCTCTCCATTCGGCGTGGAGAGTTGGGTCGAGAGAGGGAGGAGGGAGGAAGAGTTAAATACATCTGTGCTGAGCAGCGAATCTGCGGGAGTTGCACATCATCGTGTGTATCGTCAGAATGAAAGTCAGGACTGACATCAGACCATTTAAACCTGAGAGAAGATACGAATACTTTAAAACGGGAAAAGCCAGCCTTTGCTTTTTAACACTGGTGAAATGAGCACATTCAACCAAGTACAGCACTTATTGCCATTATGCATTTAATACACATATTGTACTATTGCCTCTACTGGGACATGTCTCCATGCTGTCTGAAAACCAGAGCCCAGTCTGCTCTGATTGGTTAAGATAAAATAGAACTTTATTAATCCCAATTTGGGGACATTTTTGTTAGCTGGCCGGCTCTGTTGTGATTGGTCAACCGCTTCGATGTCCCGCCCCTTTGCCTATCACGTACAATGTGTTAGCCAATAGAAGTGTGACGTAGTGATGTCATTTTTTACGGAAGTACACAAAGGAGTCCAATGGAGGCGTTTCAGGCAGTGGGGGGGGGGGGGGTGAGAGAGAGAGAGAGAGAGAAACTTTTAGAGACTTTGCAGACCGTTTACATGCACTTAAACTTAGATGACACCCACAGGGAAGAGAAACCCCAAAAGCATAATTATATATCAATTAATCCACAATTATAATCCAGTGATATAATATTATTCTGAAATAGGTCATTCGGCATAGCGAGTACTTGCCGAATGACCTAGTACTTTGAGTATTCAAGTATATTTTGAAGGCCATTACTTGTGTACTATTAAACACTGTGTTGGTATTTTTACTTAAAAGTGAATGTACTCTTCTTCCACCTCTGCTTTTCACACCCCAGTTAAACTGTTGCACAGAGATGCAATCCGCCCCTGCACGCAGCAGGAAAGTGTTGTGATTGCGTCTCGGCCGAGGCGCTTTTGCATCATAGATAAACATCCCCTCTCCGCGGAGCCGTGCGGAGGATGTGCAGGCAACCTGAGGTCCGACTCGGGAAGGGAGGGTTCCTGTGCAGCGGCAACAACCCCAGCCTGTGCCAGTAGCGCGTGTTTGAACAGCGGAAGACACTTTGAGAGTTTCAGTGAGCGCCTAGTGAAAGCCTTGTAGTTAATGTTCCTCCTCAACAGGTGCCTCCAGAGGAGCAGCAGCACTTCATCAAGCAGTATAGTCGTATAGTCGGTAACACACGCCGTGCCATATGGGCTGCAGGGGCACTCGGTAAAACACGAGCATGCTGGTAAATAGAGGCCGGCGTGAGAAAAAGTGATCAATTACTCGCATTGCGTACAGTCCTTCAGGAATTTACTTTACTGGTCTGGACATCTGTTATAATATTGTCATAATGTGTAATCAGATGGGACCGGTTCCAGCCAAGTGGAAGCCCGAAAATGCCGTAAATGCCCAATTAAAATGCACAATGACAGCTTTTTGTCCATCTGCTGAATAGAATGTGTCCGCTAACACACACACACACACACACACACACACACGACCATCAACCGGCACTTTTTTTCTAAATGATGGCCAGCAGCTCAAAGACACCCAGACAGGAAATATCCAAGTTGATGCGATCACACTTTCCCTGCGTGACGACCTTACAGAGGGATTTGTGACTCTCGCACTCATCCTCGCAGATCTGCGCTGAATAGCAAAGTACATTACAACGGCAGTCTGGGGGGAAAAAAAAGTGCATCATTTGAACTCGGGAAGAATTGTAAATGTAAAAGGCGCGCCTGACAAAGGGCATGTTTTCTCCCACTTGAAATGGCCAATAAGTAGCCGGGTGAATGTTAAAGAGGGCTTTGGAGATTCTCTCCTTCTACCTCCTTCTCCCTTCTCTGGGGATTACCGCTCTTTTAAGAGCGGCCAAAAACATCAATGCAGGTTTATTTAAAGGATGAAGGCATTTCCTGAATGGTATTTTGGGGCCGTATCATCAGTCTCGGGCGAGGATTAGTGCTGTTAGGCGTTTTGAGCTGTGTTTCCTGTCCTGATAAGTCGGATTTCACCTTCAATCTGCGTGTAAGCCCTGGGCTCGGCTCCTCCTCCTCCTCGCCTGCTCCTCTGAGGTCCTAGCCTCCCCTCATCCAGGCCCGGCCCCTCCATTTCGCCACACTACTCAGCTTCATCGTCCCACATCATATTTTCCACGGCCAACTTTTACCTGCACACGTTCCTATATGTGCGGGACGCTGCTGCCTTTCTCTCCGCCCAGGACCGGTTCCCTGCCTCTCTGCAGCTGGCTGGTATTTATCACCCACGGTCTCACTCCGAAGCCATTTGGCAGTCGGATCGGCGGGTGACGAGGTTAACTACTAAAGTTGTATGTAACTCGGAGCCTTCCTTGTGATGATTAATCAACCGGCGGAAAACGAGCCCCTGTCTTCTCTCCCATGCAGCGTGCAGCATCTGTGATGGTCAAGGCAAACAAATGGCTCTGTCTTCGTTGCTGAGGACGGAGCATAACTGGACATTATAAGCAATTAATTTTACATGGCCTCATCCTCAGGAGTCCGTCCCCCCCCCCGAGCAGCTAATGGAAGAGCTTTTATGTAGCATCCAACAAGAAACCGCAGCAGCTGCAATATAAAATGTATATGTTGCCAGGTTTTATGAGAAGGCTACTTGGCTCTTTTTGTCGCCGTTAAAGGAATTACTCTTGAACATGAACGATGTTTTAATGAACAGGTGACGATTGTAAAAATACATACCGTTATTCATAGTAGAGTGAATATTTTCTTTTATAAAGCGCTGTGTCCATTTAGGCCGAATGATAGAATGCTGACGATATGGATTTATTTCAGCCGGTCAAAAGAATTGCTGATTAAATTAACCACATTTAGTTTTTATAAACTGCTTTAGTTTCTTCACAGCTGAGCTTAGATGATGTCAAAGAAGACGATTCCATAGCCCTACCCACACCTGCCTGATATCACATGTTACAATAACGAAATCCGACAGTTCCGACGCTTCAAAATGTTTCATTTATCTTTTCTCCTAAATCTTATTTTATATGTCAACACCGCCAGTCGCTTAGTGTTCTGCACTCGGACCACGTCTCCGTGGTAACCCCCCTGATATGCCAAAACTTAACCAGTTCAATAATTAAAGAGGCCCTATTATGTTTTGGGGGTTTTTCCTTTCCCAGAGAGTTTTTCTCCCACACACTCCCCCCCCCCCCCCCCCCCCCCCCCCCCCTCTGCCTTAAAAACGCCTCCATTGGACACCTTTGTTTACTTCTGTATCATAGTGACATCACTACGTAACAGTCGCACTTCTATTGGCTAGCGCTCCAGCACATTGTAAGTGATAGGTCGCCATTGTCAGGATGTGCGTCTGTGTAGTGTGTTAGTTCACACGGTGTATGACTGATTGATATGTGTATGCCTCTTAATGTCTACTATGCTTGTACATGTATGCGGAACTGCAGGACGGAGTCCAGAACAAATGTCCTTACGGGGACAATAAAGTATATCGTATCGTATCGATATGTGAAGGGACATCTCTAAGCGGTTGACCAATCACAACAGAGCCGTCCAGCTAACCAATCAGAGCAGACTGGGCTCTGGTTTCAGACAGAGGGTGAAAAGAGGTGCTGTGTCCATGTCCCAGTAGAGGCACACAATACAACTATGAAACCTGAGCTCCTTTAATCTTTCTCAACGATGTATCGGTACAAATATGTACTACCCAGTAACTTATTTAGTTTCCTCCCCTCCCTGCAGTCCCCCACCCCCAGAAGCAGCTCTCCTACAACGCATCGAAGGCTGGAGTGGTCAAACTGACTCAGACTCTGGGCACTGAATGGGTCGACAGAGGAGTGCGTGTCAACTGCATCTCACCGTGAGTGCCGTCTCTTCTCTCTTTCCGTGCCGAACCCGAGCGGTCCACCTTTCGAGTGCTACGGGGGATTGAGCTGCACGAGCAAGTGGTGATTAGTGTGTTTGCCTTCACATGAAGAGCCCCATCTGAGAATAATGCACTAATTTAAGTCCTCAAACAAGCATCAGCGCTTAATTAGACGGCGTCTGGAGGGATGAATGAACCAAACGCTTGCTCTAATTGTTCCATTCAATTAGGGAATCAAATGTGCAACCTCACTCCGAGTGTGGGCGCAACAATAGCGCCGTGTGTGTGTGTGTGTGTGTGTGTGTGTGTGTGTGTGTGTGTGTGTGTGTGTGTGTGTGTGTGTGTGTGGTGTGTGTGTGTGTGTGTGTGTGTGTGTGTGTGTGTGTGTGTGTGTGTGTGTGTGTGTGTGTGTGTGTGTGTGTGTGTGTGTGTGTGTGTGTGTGTGTGTTGTGTGTGTGTGTGTGTGTGTGTGTGTGTGTGTGTGTGTGTGTGTGTGTGTGTGTGTTTGTGTGTGTGTGTGTGTGTGTGTGGCCGAGTCACTGCCCCAGAACAAAGCCCTCACACGCGCTCAGCTTTATTTATCGGCTGCTTGTTTGCTAATTTTAATTTGCAAAGAAGCAATTCTCTTTCTCTCTCCGCCTCCCCTCGCTTACCGCGTGTCTCGATGGGCTGCTGGTTTCTTTGAAGTGACAGTCGGTAAATATGCATAAAAAAAAAGGGACACAATTAGCGCTCACAAGGTTGACTGGAGCCTGATTCCATTGGCAACTTTAGCCGCAGCGGTGATAAGCTGCATTATCTAGAAAATTGGCAGAGGGAAAACAGAACCTCTGATTGCCGGCAGAAGCTTCCAGATAACGGGGGTGGCTGAAGAGGAATATAATTGAGGTGGAATATGTTAACCAAGGTGTCGCACGCTGCTTGGAAGCGCTAATTTAGCCAAATGTTGGAATTTCATATCAAGGACACGGGATACATCGAACAATGAGTCGGGCCACAACAATTGTGCGGAAAGTCAGAAGTCGTCTCATATTAGGCATGGGCGACGTGTTGACGTATTTATACTAATGTTAGCTCCTTGATACTTTTACTGTAGAATCGAGACGACTGCATTAGTTGCGAGTAATGATGCCACATCGACACCGGTGCAATCACTACATGAAATGCAGCAAACCTTTGAGGCTACAGGTGAATAGGGTTTACATGTAACCAATAGATACCACCACGAAACGTCCTCCTTTTTGGATACGTACGTTTAAAACAGTGCTTCTCAAAGTGTGGTCCGTGACCGCCCCCTAGTGGTCCGTGAGTATATTAGTGACATTTCACATTTTAAATTAATTAAAGTTGTTCGCACTCTCGCGGTAATATCTCCACAATGGAGCGAGCTTAAGTTTCACTTTCGATTGCATGATATAGCCCAGATAAACACCTTCATCACACATGTAGTCACTTGTTTGTACCATTTTCAGGCGATTTGTAAAAAACGATGTGTTTTTGGATATTTGTGGAGTTAGGTGGTCCTCGAGTGTTTTTTTATTGGTTAAGTCCTTGGTATGAAAAAGTTTGAGAAACACTGGTTTAAAGCTATCAGTTTTGTATTATATATTTGTTTAACTGTTATATTTATATACGCAACATCTCATTAAATATGTGCTAATTTGCATACATTTCAAAATGTAACCAAACTAGAGAATATTGGATGAAGCCAGTTTTTATTTTGTCGACACATTAGGTTCAAAGGTTTGTTAACCAAAGGCACATTAGATACTGTCTCAATGCAGAAATCCAGAAATACTGCCATAAAAAAAATTATATTCTGTTTTGGGAAATAATGCGATTATAAATCAGGGTTCGATCCTGTGACCAAAAAACTAATTTAGAAATCTGCCTTTAAAGATACGTTTGGTAGAATTAGATTTATTTTGCAAGGCACTTCCAGGAAATAGGGTAAACTCTTTTCACTAAGAAGTCTATATACAAGTTTTGTTAAATGATATGAATAAATGTGCAAATTGGCTGTTATTGAATGCTAAGTTTAGATGAAATCTACAGTCCCATAAAAACAAAGTTAGTGAAATAAACACCTTCATGTGTACTCTTGACAATTCCCTTCCTCAAGTGTGAAATAAGACATGTCGGATGCAAAGGAGAGCTTAAAAGAATGTAAAAATGTCCAGGTGCATTTAAGGATAGGGTGCAAACATTTCAGAACACCAATCCGACATTATAGCCAGGTAAAACATGGCGTTTCCTTTCTTTGCCACATTAGTCAAATATTTTTTTACAGATGGATTTGTTGGCGATCTGTTTTCCTCACGGTTATGTGTTTGCCTGTCGTGTCTCTCTGGCACCTTTCCATCAGAAATCAGAGCAGGAATATGAAATAGTCGCAGCGTTATAAGTACTTAACCAAAAGGCGATTCGTCCCCTCACCCGGGGCTCTTCCTGAGACGTGCCGGCGCCCCCTCTGTAAACAGCAGCAGAGATGCCACGCCGTGCCCTTTCTTCAAAGGATAATTGGGTTTATTGTTGTCACCAAAGTGGTGGCTCTGAAACAACACTGTCGCTCCTGACTCTGAGCAGTGATGCCCTCTGATTTCATTGTGTTTTTGAACCCCCCCCCCCCCCCCTTCTTTTTCTGTCTCTGTTTTTCAGGGGGATTGTTGACACCCCTCTCATCCACTCGGAGAGTCTGAGGCCTCTGGTGCAGCGCTGGCTGTCAGACATCCCTGCTGGTAGACTGGCTCTAGTGACAGACCTGCAAGCTGCAGTGGTCTACTTGGCATGTGACGCCTCCGACTACATGACAGGGCATAACTTAGTCATAGAGGGTGGGCAAAGTCTGTGGTAGATGAAGAGATGAAACTTTCCTCTTCACTCTCCTGGGATGAGTCTCTAAAATAAGGTGTCTTTCGCACTGCTTAGGATCTCCTTATGACTCCCATCAGAATGAGTTAAAGTCTTACTGGTGTATTGTGTGATGAGATGACGAGTAGCTCGTCGTCTTCTTTGAGCCCCCTGTTTGGGATCAGGGTGCCGTCACGTGGGTTATGACACCCTTAACTTTCTTTAGAGGATGAGAAACACTGCATCATGTTACATTCTAAAAAGAGGTATAGCATCTTGTCACACAATGACAATGTGAAGACATGTCTGAGAAAATCTTTGCGAAGTGCTAGAAAGAAGAAATGGAAACTGTGAATGTGCCTTCATACTCCTTCTTTACAGTATGTTATACATCACATGCAGTTTAAACACACATAAAAGTCAATGGCTCTAAATGGAGTCATAAATACACTACAAGAAGGTTTGAAATGTATTTGAGTTTTATACGTGTCATTTCATATCAGTATTTCATGCAGTTCAAAGTGATAAACATGATAATTAAAGCTTTGGAAATTATATATCGTGACATTAAACAAAGGGTTGTAGAACACGAACTGTATGTGTGGTTTCTGAATAACTAAATACACGTGCCTGTGCTCCCTAGGAGTGTGAATACGTTGGTGTGTCACCATCACAATATGATTTTGTTGCCTTCAGACTCAAAATCGTTCAACATCTTAAAACTGTGCCTGATTAAAAAAGGGATTTTCAATTTGAGTACATAGGGGGGACATTAGAGAGACTACTGCCGGGCGCTGTGTGTTAAAATAGGCAATGCAGTATAGTGTGTATAACATCGTTAAGAGTAACAATGTACACATGGAGGCAAACCTTATTCGCAAACATTTTCCATCAAAAAAGCAACACGGTTTTGGTATTTCTCAATTCTCAGTGACTTTAAGATGAACAGGTTCATTTCATTTCATTTCAAACCTTTATTTAGACAGATAGGTCCCTTGAGATCATGGATCTCTTTTACGAGGGAGACCTGCATCAATTTAGTTCCACATGAAACATAAAAACAAACAATAGAGGACATCATATTTACATATTCACCAACACTTACAAACACCCATAGCGTCAGAAAGCATCTCGTGCCTTAAAAACATTCAGAGAAATAAAATTGCTCAATTTCAATTTGGACTGTCGGCTGTTCCAAGCAAGTGGAGCTGCGCACATACAAGCCGTCTTACCTAAGGCTGCGGCCCCACGAGGACGAATTCGGTCGTTTGCGTTACTGTTTAGTGTCATATAGACCGTTCGGCCACACGAGGACGACCGAATACGGCACTAAACGACTGAGGAAACGACAACGGGTCCCAAGGTGGATAGAAATGCATACGCCACTCTCTGGGGGGTCAAACAGCTCCGTGTGTGCGCCCTATACGGACATTTTCAGATCACTGATAGTGATTGCGCAATAGCCCCGCCTCTCCTCACCTCTTCTGCTCACCTCCGCTTACCCCGCGCCAGTGCTGAAGTGTTTCGCCACCAACAACAACAACAATGGCGGATCGCAGAGTTGCTATCGTGCTCCGGACGCTATTGACCATGCTACAGTTGTTTGTGCAACATCTACAGCAATAATGATGAGGCAATAGCCCCGCCTCTCCCCACCTCTGCTGCTCACCCCCACGTCAAAGTAAACTGCACCCTGAATTCAGATTATTTATCTTTCTCTCGCGAGTGAAGTCTAATCTGACAGGATGGAGACACGCAGCTCTGCTCACCTGCAGCTCCTCCCTCTGCAGCAAAACACACACTTCAAGTCAGATCATCACCCTTAGCTATTTTAATTACCTCTCAAACTCCCTAAACTAGTGATAAATGTTTATTTTTACAGTCGGCCGGGTCACTGATTACTGGATGAGCTGCTGCATGAGACAGACACTGGCGCTGTCCGAAGAGAGGGAGGAAAAAGAGAGGCTCCGTGTATTTTATCATTATATTATATAGAGTCGTTATTCATTTGTTTTAAAGCTCAATAAATAACAAAGAAGACCTTTGACCGGCACTTTTATAATTTTTTACGGAAGATTTCAACTTTAATACACGCTGACTGGCGAAAAACTCTGCCCGGTTCCCTCGGCCCCCACCGCGGAGAATAAACAGAAGGGCAACCATGACAACCTTCTTCTTCGCTGCTTTTGTGGAGGAAGTTACAGCGCCACCTACAGGCTCCTGCATATGTACTGCAGCTTCTCCAGCGGTTGGAAGCCGTTTGCGATTGCGTTTGCGTTAATCCTATGCGTTTAGCCGTTTTCGTCCTCGTGGGGCTGCAGCCTAAGACAGTCCTCACTCTTGGCACAGTAAATGATCAAAATAAAAATGCTTCCTGTTAGAAAAAATCTAACAGGAAGCTGTGTTTTTATTTCTCGGAGATAAATGGTTAAATAATACACGGTCAAATCTGGTATTTGGGTGACGGTCACACAACACATTTTGAAAAATCGATTAATAGAAGTTGTGATTCAATTCAGAAGCTGAATTACAACCAGGCAGTGTTTGCTGCTAGAATACAGTTCACGGTTCTTTATCAGGTATACGAAACACAGGAAGTACCAGAATGTGTTGATTACAGATCGCATTCCCAGCAGAGCTTTCAGTGAGCTGCACCTTGACTCCGGACTCCCTCTGGTCCCGGACTCTTGTGACCCACATGCAGGATTACAGCATCCCAGTCGTCCTCCTCTCTGCAGCTCTTTCTTGCCAAACGGTCCTCACGAGTGGTGCTTGTGCGCGCCATCTTAATTGCTCCATTAACTGTTTGTGCGCTGGAAAACAATACTTAAAAGGAGAGGTCGGCCGAGGACGTGACCCCCAGCCGAGGACGTGACCTCCCCCGCTGCAATTATACCAAAAGTACCGCCCAATTAGCACTCTTTGCAATGTGCCACTGTTGCTGTTTATGTGAGCAACTTCAACTTCTCACTGCGAGTGACCGTTTCTCTCTGATTTACATAATTGAGGGATTGGTCATTAATGGGAATGGCGTGTGAGAGGATCCCATTAAGATATGGAGTGAGATCTGATCATCTCCTCTGCTCTGTGCTATTTATCTCCAGCTGCATTGGCACGTTAGAAATTATTGGGATTCTTATCCACGTACTTAATGGTGAAATATCGAAGTTCGCCACAGTGTGTGCATGCAGGGTCCTGCAGAAGGTGTTCACATTGTGTTTCCCTGTCCTGCCACTGAGGGGCAGTGCGGAGACAGGCAGCTGCAGCGCTGGCGTTGTGTTACAGCGAGGGGCTATCACATTATGTGCTATAATCTAAAGGTAATAAACAGTGAATTCAAGATAAAATAAGGACACCTCTCCAATTTTAGTAAGCAAACAGCTCGGTATTATGGACAATCAAAGAAAATGCTGAATAAATACTCATATATTTTCAATTAAATGAGGTTAGATAGTGGACAGTTACATTTAAAATGTAATTCTAATCGTTTTTCGGGAGGAGATTAGAGCAGCATTTAAAGTCCAGAGACAATGAAGTGCAAATATGACTCTAACACGAGGTGATCCATTACAAAATCCATTTGCATCTATCTTTACCGAAGATAAATAGGATTCCAGTTAACAACCTTAATGTTTTTCAATTATTTTGGTATATCCAAGTTGAGGTTGTGATTAGTTTTGAAAGTTAAAAGTCTCGCATAAGGAATGCAAAAAAGCTGTTGAGACCAAAAGCTGCTTTTCCTTTAAGTCAATCAATCAATGTTTATTTATACAGCCCAATATCACACATGTTACATTTGTCTCAGTGGTCTTCACAGTGTGTGCAGAATATCAGTATGACAATACGACACCCTCTGTCCTTAGACCCTCTGTCCTTAGACCCTCACATCGTACAAGGAAAAACTTCCGAAGAAAACCCAGTTTAAAGGGAACATGGGAGAAACCTCAGGGAGAGCAGCAGAGGAGGGATCCCTCTCCCAGGACGGACAGACGTGCAATAGATGCCGTGTGTAAATTGAAAAGATAATACATTTGCAACATAGGTAGTCCAAATGTTTGGAAATGCATGTGTGTATAATAGGAAGATGAATCCACGAGGATATCCATCCAGGACCGATGATCCAGGACCACAGCCACGACTCGCGATCCAGGGCTCACGATCCAGGACACAGGACCAGGAGGAATTTTAAATTCTATCCTGTGTTCTATAGGGAGCCAGTGTAAGGCAGCCAGAACAGGAGTAATGTGGTCCCTTTCCCTAACTCTGGTTAGTACACGAGCCGCAGCATTTTGAATCAGCTGAAGCCACTTGACTGACTTCTTGGTACTCCCTGATAATAAAGAGTTACAATAATCCAGCCTAGAAGTAACAAATGCATGGACTAGTTTCTAGTTGCAAGTCCTTCTGTTTCCAGCTATTCACCGTCATCATTCGGTGTCTAAACTGTTGCTTTGCCGTCATGTTGTGCACCATATTAAACTATTTCAGAGCCCACTTGGAGGTCTTGTTTTCCTTTCCAATTGCAGCTAAAAGAACCCAATATATAATTCGAGCAGCAAAATGTGATATCCCCTCGAAACGCCATACAGCGGCCTGCTCCATGAAGTGTAAGTGATCTCGAATCCATTATTTACGACCTCCTTTTGCTACCATTACACTGAAGAGTGAGGACCCTGCTGTACACGGCGCTGTTGTGCTAAACACTTCTCCAGGCAGGGAAAAGTCCCTCGCGCCCTCGCACTTGAAATTAACTTTGATTAACGCTCGGCTCTGTCACGGCATGCAACATTTTACAGCGTCCGGCGCTCACAGGGAGACCCAGGTCGATGGCCGACAACACGATGAGGCAATATGTGTCGCTGAGCTGTGTCCCGATGACAAGAGGACCCAAGGGTTTATGGATGACATATTAACATTTGACAATATCAATACACTTTTATTGATGGATTACAGCGTCCTGTTACATACCCACTCAGCGAGGTGTTTGAAGATGAAATGTTACCCCCTTGTAAATTGAGTTGAGCCCCCTGATGCTATCATCTGACGTAGGGCTGTGCTCCAGCAAAAGGGAAATGTCAACATGTATCTTCTTATAAGGGCTGGCGGTGCTGTGTGAACTTCTAACTTAATAACCCAGGACCATTTCATTCGTCTAATACCTCGATGGAGAATCTGATCCTCATGTTCAAAACAAAGCTGTGACACTTTGACTTCGCCGTGTCATGCATAACTTTGAAAGCTTATTCATTTTAAGAAAATGTCTTCACTCCATTGAAATGAACAAGAACTGTGTAGCTGGAAAATATAAATGCCGTAGTCCTGTATCAAACTGGCAGTGTGTACAAATGTATTACTAATCATGTATGATGTGTTGCTTTAAAAAGTAAAGCTTTGCATTGTGGGGATCATGCTCATTCAGCCTAGATTTAGATTAAAATATTGAACTCATACAAACTCAGGTTTGTACGGTGAATATTAAGCTAGCCGCCCTTTGGTTTAGCTTAGTTTAGCCTAAACCCATAACTTGTCGTTCCCACTTTCTGTGTATTCTATGGATTAAACAAGATACAACGTGAACATGGAGTGCTGCAGGTATAACACATATTTGTAAACAAACCCGAAATGCATCGTGTTAGTTCCAGAGACAAAACTTAAAGGTCCCATGTCATGCTTTTCTGGTTATTACCCGTCCCCTTGTGTGTTATGTAGCTTTGTATGCATGCATGTAAACGGTCTGCAGAGTCACACACCCTCAAAGTACACCCTGTAGCGAGTAAAACTCTAACACAGAGAAGACCTGTCTGTGCTGCCCCAGAACGCCTCTTTGGACATTTATCTTTTTCCATTGTTTACTTCTTGGGTATAGTGACGTATTTCGGGTATAGTGACATAACGTAACGTCCGCGGAGCTGTTACGTTTGGACCAATCCACAGACTTCCTCACACACACACACTCGGCGGGACGTTGCGAGGCTCGCTGCTGCGAGGGGCGGGACACTGTGAGCCGGCTCACTGGTGTGGGGTTGGCGAAACAGCGAGACACCGCAGAACTCAGCCTGAGCACACACACAAACTCCCAGCCAGGCTGCGGGTGTGTGTGTATTTGGGGCTGGGTTTCACTGTGTCTCGCTGTCTCGCAGACGCAGTGGTGGTTCTAGACCAATTTGACTGGGGGGGCCACTGGGGGGCCAGTTATTTTCTGAGGGGGGCACAATAAATGCAGGACGAAAAAGAGAACTAGACAGTATGAAGTAATTGCGCATAAGAAAACAATGCAATACAGTTATTGGTATTTGTTTCAGTACACTTATTTATTTCAGATTGATCTTATAGTTATTACTGTTAGCTTCAGCTTATGTTATAGTGCAATGTTTGCACTAACACCATATTTATATAAAAATAAAGGCAATGAACAGTTACATCTCTACTTTACATAAGGGTGTCTGCACAATCTCACATTACAGCAACATTGTTAGGGGGGCCACAGGGGGGTCAGAGGTCAGTGTTCGGGGGCACTGGCCCCCCCTAGAACCGCCCCTGCGCAGACGGCCACTGGGCTCACAGGGAGGGGGGGCAGGAGCTCCAACAAGCCGTTTAGGACAGAGAGTGAACACACATAAACAGAGATGCTGTATGAGAAACAAATGTGAGTTTGGAAAATTGCATAATTTAAATGTATTCTAGTAGACCTCAACAATGGAACTATGATCAGTAGAAATGGCCATGACATGGGACCTTTAAATATGAATGTATTTTTATTGCAGGATATAAGCCTTTTGCAATTGAAGCGTACATCTTTTGTTTAGCTAGCAAGATAAGGTAAAGCTGAAGTTACATTCTCATGACTTAACATACCCACTAAGCTAAAGGTGGACCAGTGTTGGGCATGATGAGGTTTTAGTATTATTTAGCCTCTTGTTACCACATGCCTTTTTTAAGATATGAAAACATTTAAGAAAATTCACCAGTGTGGTAAAGCTGACCTGTCATATTGCGTAAAACAAAACCCACCACAGATCGTATTTCAAAATGACCTTCAAAACGTTGGAAATGAAAGTCCAAATGCTAACTTCTTATGTTATCTTTGACAAGAACGCGTATTTTGCTAAATGACTGTTCCTTTTAGAAAGAAATCCCCATCGATACATCAGTGAATATATCAAATGTATGTTATATGAATTTAGGTAAACAATCCTGAAACAGGGTGACACAATGCTGTCAGAACGGAGACTTGACTTCGGCTTCTTGGAACAGTTAAAGGTGGGGTAGGTAAGTTTGAGAAACCGGCTCGAGATCGCTAGAATTTGAAAATACACAACCGGAGAAAATCTGCAACTTCCGTATAGAGGCCCTCCTCCAACACACACGAACGCGCACATGACCAATGAGGGCACGAGATTAGTGTGTGCCCCGATGGAAGGCTGACAGGCAGGTAGGCCATCCAATCGATTGGTTGTACTTTTTACAGTATTACGGCTTCTACAGATGACATTTTTGTATGGATTTGTTGTCAAAGCATTTCAGATATTCATTGCTATCGGGATGTTAAGAGCATTCCATGGAATATAACAAAAAGTGTATCTCGAGCCGGTTTCTGAAACTCACCTACCCCACCTTTAACGTCTGCATTTTCAAATACTGACTTCAGAGGTAATACATTTATATAGATTTGAATCAAAATTAATTAATATATATTTAAGTTTATTGTCTTTTACAAAAGCATCGCCACCAACTCCGGTTTCATTTTGATATCTTTGCCCTTTCGTGTTCTCTTGAGATGCTGCCTGCATGTGTTTGTGTGCGTGTTTGTTGCACTTGACTCGCTGAAGGCACTGGATCATTGTCGACCCATGTTTGTTCCCTCATGTGTTATTCATTGGAAGAGCTGTTTTGCTGTTTGCTCTCATCATGCTACCTGCTGACTTCACACGGGGTCCCTCTAACTGGCTGCTGTGTGTACTCAGATGGATTGGCAATACATAATAAGTATGAGGAATTGTGTCAAGCTGCGTTATTATATCGTATTCCCTTTGAATGCTTTCGAAGTGACTCGCACAATCTGGCTTTATCAAGGCATTGTTTACCACACTTATGTTGTGGTAGTTTTTTTTGGTTTCTTTGCTCTGGATTTTTCATAATGAAATCAAAACATACCTGACGTTTTCTTTCATTTCTCGCCATGGCTGCAGTAACACAAATTCTGTTGCATTACAGCACCTTATGACATGTTCCCTTCCTTTATTTCACGTCTGTGTACATTTGATAACAGTGCATTTACCAAACACTATAATTACACCTCTTGAGATGTCATATGAGGTGTCGAGAAAAACATCGTCCACATCCTGTATCCACATCGTAAGTGTATCTGGCTTTTATTCAACGTTAATCTTGAGCCCGGGAAACATTGCACTCCGAGATCTCTAATTACAATGCAGCTAATGTGTTATTTCCTCCCCATGTGGGATTACTTTCATCTTTCCCATTAAGATGCACATTTTGTTTGGATACTCAAATTACAAACCCCATATTAAATCTGACTGTGCAAAAGGCATTGATCATAGCCCCCGATAGCTGCACTCCAACTTTGATTCAATTTGCACTTCCATTAATATCTATGAGACGTCCGATTGTCGTCTTGGGCATATTGATGGTATTGTAAGCCCTGCCTTCATATAATGTTCCCCAGCGGCAATGAGGAAATGTTACAGAGAATTAGGCCGAGAAGCAGGCTCAGTGGAACTGGCACTGCAGTCGGAAATTCATTACCCTAATAAATAGAGGAGGGGGGAGTGAGAATCTTAAGAGAAATGTCTCTCCTTCTTAACACAAAAACACAAAAAGCCCTCACTTTGGCCTGAGAGTGAATGACTATAACTTAGGTGCTACTTATTATGGCTGCTCGTGCACCTAAAGGTCTTCCTGGGACTTTAAAGAAGTCTTTAAATGTGCCTGATGGTTCAATAGAAAAGCAGTCTCTTGCTGCCTGTCCATCAGGACGCTTTATGTCTATTTAGATATATGTGGCTGCATCTCTTTGATCATTACAACAATGAGAATGCGGCGGAAATCTCATTAAAACCCTCCGGATAGAACGGAATGAACATCATTTAAAGAAACTACAATACAGTCGTAGATTCATTGTGAGCTAGATAAGTGTCAAGCCATGCTGATTCCTTATGTTGATTAATGAAGTGCCAACTGAGTATATGTACTGTTCACGTCCTTTGTTGAAGCCCTGACACGCCGTTTTCTATGGGGAAAACACTGGTGGAGCCGAGAGACGTGAGTTATGCAGTAATTAATGCAATCATGAAGATGAAAATAGCTGTTGTTGCGACGAGCGAACGCCAATGAAGAGCGTGTGAAACGAGGAGGAGGAAGATTCATTGTTAGGCGACTGCGATCAGAGACTTCGCTGTCCTCCGAGGCCCTGCGCTGAGTCTCGACAGTGTATCTTTCAGTAAGCAGCATCTGTGAAACAAATATGTTTTACGGCATCCCTCACTTCCTGTACAGCACCGCTTTTATTCCAAGCATCTGCACGCGTGTTTCGGTGGATGGCACAATTTCCCTTTTTTGTTTTCCAAAAGGGGGGAGGGCTTCTTGCGTCTCTTACGATTCTGCCAGAGTGATTCATTTGCAGGTCATTAAAAAAAAAAAAAAACTCGTCTTTTGAAAGCGCTGGGCTGCTCAGGTGGCGGAGCCCGTGCAGGGGAGACACGTCGTAAATAAAGGCCGCTACATTTCAAATTCCATAAATAGGGGACACCTAAGGACCTTGCATGATTGCAGACATCTAATCATTTAATTTATGCGTGTCCAAAGGAGCCCTCATTAACATTCAAGTAGCACTCATCTGTCTAGCGGGATCACTCCGAAGGCTGCATCACTCTCAGATGGAACGGATCTATTTGGGCAACACAGCATGGCTAGGCTACACACTCTGCGAGCACCTTCAATGTCACGAGAGACACAGCGTGTAAACTCTCATAACTTACAGTGTGTGATTTGTGATCCAGTGATTGTGTTGCTGTTAATGCCGAGAAGCTTTGACAAAGTTAAAGTCGTATTCTCGAGGTCACACCGGTGTTTGGACTGTGGCACATCAGATGATTTCTCCTCTTCTCAAAGCGCCAGTCGAGACCGAAAGGGTGGACTGTATTGCAGACAATCATCAGCAACCGTTTGATGAGGACAAGTGAGGCTTGTGATGTTTGTTTTTTGTACACTGTCTGAAGTCTTTGTTAGCACTGCGATACTGTAACACACACTCAGTGTCTGCACAGATGCATGCATGACAGAAACTCCATAATAATTGCCGTGCAGTGGCGGGCGGCCCATAGGGGCGCTAGGGGCGCCGCCCCACCTCTTGCCAGATACAAAATAAAAAATAAAAAAAATATTAAATAAAAAAAATATATATTTAAAAAAAAAAATATTTAAAAAAAATATATATTTTATATTTTAATTTTTAATGAACAAGGTAAATATCATACAATTAGTATCACAAAAATGTATAATCTACAATACAATCTCGTTTAAAATGGTGTTACGATGTCTAAAGTTACTGATAAGTCCCTGTTTCCTGCCTGGCCTTGCACATGGCATTAGTTTATCATTACGGGGCAGAGCCCCCGAGCGAAAACAGCAGCAACCAGCAGGTTGCAAAAGTCTCAATAGTAAAACTGTGCCGCCAAACATAATTTCAGCCAATCAGCGCCGTCCAAATATTTTGGTCACTTGGGCGCTCAGGTTGGGCGCCCATGTTGCTTACATGCGTTGACGTGATTTGGTTTTTTAGACTTGTGAGTAAACCAAGGTGACGCAGTATTTGGATGAGAATGGTGTGCAGGTGGGAGTCGCCGGAGCCTCGGTCCGCCCAAGAGCTACTCTCCAATCCTTTTGAAAGGAGAAGTTTGGGAGAATAAATTGATACTTAAAGACCTTGGACCGGACCAACCCGATTTGTATATATCACAGCAAGCTCGTGAAAAAATACAACGATATCAACAAGGCTTCTCACATGGCTAGCTGGATGCAAACAGGTAAATGCTATCTTTTGTTTCACATGCTTGCTCTTCAAACAGCCGGGGACCAGTGGCGTAGTCAGGAATTATTGTGTGGGTGGGCCTGGAGAAATGTAGGTGGGCCAGGGGGAAGACATATTAAGCGTGGGGTCTGAGCTGAAACTTCATTAATGATTTTTTAATGCACTAATAGAACATAAGCATAAATTAGCATGAAAACAAAAAACATAGGCACGGCGGCCTCAGAATGGTGTGTAAACTGACATCCACATAGGGATGGGTATCATTAAGGCTTTAAACGGTACTACTACTTTTAGCGATAGCGCTTATGCTTATGCTCCAGGTTCGGTACCAACCACATCATAAAGTACGCGGACCGATACAGCAGTGGTGGGACTCATCAGGGACAACAAGGAACAGGCCTACAGGGAGGAGGTGAAACATCTGACAGACTGGTGTAACACCAACAACCTGATCCTGAATGTCGATAAAACAAAAGAGATCATTGTTGACTTCAGGAACAAAAAGCACCGTCACCCACCACTCCACATCAACGGCACAGCAGTGAGACTACAAGCCAGCACCAAGTTCCTGGGGTGCATATCACGAGCAGTCTGACCTGGTCCACTCACACTACATCACAATTTAAGAAGGCACAGCAGCGCCTACACTTCCTGCACAGCTCCCCCCCTCCCATCCTCACCACGTTCTACAGAGGAACCATAGAGAGCGTGCTGACCAGCGGCATCTCCATCTGGTCGAGAGACTGCAACGCCAAAGACTGGAAGTCTCTGCAGAGAGTGGTCAGGACAGCAGAGAAGATCATCGGAGTTTCTCTACCTCCCATCAGAGACTCAGAAAACGCTGCCTGACAAAATCCCAGAACATTTTTAAAGACCCACTCATCCTCACCATGCTCTGTTCTCCCTGCTGCCCTCCGGCAAGAGGTTCCACAGCATTAAGAGCAGAACAGCAGATTCTGCAATAACCTTTTCCCCCAAGCCATCAGACTGCTGAACAGCAAGCAGACCAGTAACATAAAGATTACATTGCGCTGTGTAAAGAGCACATATGTGTTATATAGTATGTCTATTTTATTTATATGTATAGTAAGTCTTTATATTTTAAATGCACCACTTTATCTTAATTTTATCAAGCACCACGTCACTATTATATATTATATGTACATTTTAGCAAGTTTTTATATTGTCCTGTTCCTGTAAGCCAGTACAACGAAATTTCGTTGTAATAGTACACTCTGTGTTCTCGTTGAAATGACAATAAAGTATGTCTATCTATGTCTTATCGATCCGGTCCTTTAACATTACTTTTATCGGTTCTTTTGGAGAAAAAAATAAGGTCAACTAACTAAACAAATTGTGAATAAAAACTAACATTGCCTTTTTATTTAATTAAATACATAATATTTCACATCAAAAGAAAACAAAAATGTTTTAACAAATTCGTATTAAATAATGTGATGACAGAACTGTAAACAGAATAGCTGAAACTTTAACAAACTAAATAACTCAGTTACCTCTAATCATAACCCATGTTTGTATAATGTAGTTAACTCCGTGTGTTTGCTGCTAGCATACAGAACACTGACGTGGAAACGTTACTCGTGGATGGAGCTACAGAGCTGCTAGAAAGACAGTGGAACCCGGTGCATTCCTCCGTCTGGATGTGGAGCACTTTTGCTAAATGTTTAGACACATTGCTCGTGTTACCCTACCCCGCCCTTACATGCTAAACTCTTATTCCACTTTTGGTAACGAGTATTGTCCCCATCGACACGGCTATAGTTTAACCACAGCTCGGAGCGCGTTCTCTCCGCCATCTCCTCCGTGTGTGTGTTGCTGCATGTAGCGGCTGCGTGTGTGTAAACTGCCCCGCCCCCTCGCACACAGACGGGGGATATATCTCTTAAACGGAGTTGGCGACACTTAAACTGCAATGTAATGTTTGTGTAGCAATAATACATACAACATATATCGGGGGCACAGGTTGTTTATCCTTGACAGTCGCACAGTGGGCACCACTGAGTGTTTTCATATTCAGCAAATGTGTACACGCTAAACTGCAGACCTCAAGAAGAAATAATACTTTCATTCACTCACGGCAAAAGTTACTTTACTTACTATAAAAACTCACGGTAAAAAAAATGCACTCCCTATTCCATTGTCATGAAGGTGGAATCTAACTATATCCAGAATAAATGTTATTGGATCCAGGCTAGATGCTGTAAAGTTGGGCATTTTAACATGGGGGTCTATGGGAATTGCTCCTTTTTGCATCCATCCCCTGTCGGCCATTAGATGAACTGCAGTTTGTGGCACTTCCTTCTGGGCTTCCCGGCTCTGCGCTATGAAGCGCTGATTGGCTGTGGGTGGGCCAGACGTGCATGTGGGTGGGCCCAGGCCCACCCGGGCCCACCCACAGCTACGCAGCTGCCGGGGACAGATACGATCTGTTCAGAAACTAGACACAAAGTTAAACAAGTACAAACCACAGACTGTCTGTGTCATGGAGAATACAGTCGCTGGTTTATTTATGTCTGTAGGCCGTTGTTGTGAGTGTGTACGGTCGGAGCATATATAGCGTTAGCTTAGCCAAGCTCCATTTAGAAAACACGCATTTTAAAAAGGGTTATTCGCCTGCCGTCTGTCTGCAGACTTGTCAAAGCATTAATTCATGGTTGTTACTAACCGGTATCAGTATGTTGTTACGTCGGCATCATTTAGAAACGTGTATTACAATTTAATCACGGTAAAATATGTTCATGTTGTTGTAGCTCCCGAGCCAGCGCGTCTTGTTTGAATGATGCGAGTAAACACAGCTGACAGCTGCGGTGAAACTCAGCGACTAGAGCGATGCGATAGGAGCGTTTAGAGCAAGCGAATATTCGCATCGCGTCCGGTCTGAACGCAGCATTAAAGCGAGCTCCACGCTGCACTGGAAACGCGCCATTACATCACCAGAAGTCCTAATTTAAGGGGTCATTTGTCCCAAAAAAATTTGTTTTACTCACTCTATCAATAGCCCCACCAAAAATATTTTCCACCAGCCGCCACTGTTGCCGTGGATTGCTTTTGACACGTGCTGGTTGCTGACAGCTGCTCTGTTCTATGGTCAGAATTCATATTTAACACATCAAAGAGTTGGGATGCTTCACACTCTGCTAAGGACTGATAGCAAGTCTGACACTTTTCTGTTAGCGGAGGAGAGAGCTGGTCGTTTTCCGGCGGAGAATAAAGTCAAGATGCATTAGGGTTCCTTTTCTTTGGCTCTCATGCCAGATACATGAAGTTATACTCGGCCACTATTTTACAATGTCACGTTTGCTGTGACAATGAAATCATTATTGGCAGGAAATTCCTGCAGCATGAAAGCATACTTAAAAAGTTTCACTTGTATGAGTTACTGAGTATATGTTTTTTTACTGTAGGCATGTGGATTTCATAACTTGTGTTATCATGCTCTGGGCTGACATTGGTAATGTACAGTGAGAGCATTAGAAAGACCCTTACGGTATGTCCACACAGCAGCTTCAGAAGAAACTTCCACCGCTTCCAACGCTTCTCTGCCCATTGACTTTGAATGGGGATGACGTCACTTTGCCTCGCTTTTCGCCGAACTGCATTGTGGGGGAGCGAAGCGAAGATTTCCAGGATCTCCAGGATTCCAAAGTTGAGCAATGTTCAACTTTTGAAGCTGAGCTGGAAGCGCCAGCCAATCAAACACGTTTATGCAAATCTGACAGTAGAAGCGCTAGCCAATCAAACCGCGTGTAAGCAGGGAGAACCAGACCGCAGTTCATTTCCTCATATTCCAAACAAGAAATTACGGTAGCAAATCACCCTGTTCTTTACGACCAGAACTATTAACGGGATACAAACCGGAGGAACCAGGCATGGAGGGAGGTGGCAGAGACAGGGGGTGAAAATGGTAGGGTTTCGCCTGTTTGGGGAGTTTATATATATATATATATATTGCGCGCATAAAATCCCCGGGGTTTTTTGCTTTGTATGTCGGGGGCGGGAGATTCATGTGATTGGTTGTTGGTCGCATTGCTCGCAAAAAATCCCCAAGCTGTCAGACACGCCCAGCTCCAAGATTTTCAAGATTTTTGAAAAGCTGCTGTGTGGACGTACCGTTAGACAATAAACGCCAATACAACTGTGAAAATAAAAAAAAATACCGTTAGCTATAATCGATCTTACAGATGTATCTGCAGTAACACGGGCTGCATCTCTTAGCATTGCCAGCTAGCTAGGTAGCTAGTTTCACATTTAGTAAACCATGATCACTTTCTCGGTCAACAATAGGCCTATTTGTGGATGGCGCTACAGGTTCCTCCAGAAGAAAGCCCCTGCAGTATCACAATTAACACCTCCATTGTGTGTTCCCTCTCTCGCCGGAGAAGTGACTCTTTCGGTTATTAGCAGCTCATTAACCGATGATACCCAACAGATAATAACATGCCAGACACATCGGCTAATCATCATCCCAACAGAGCTTGCTCTTGTAATGTTCAAAATGTTTAAATATTCAATCTATTGTGTGAAATGTGAAACAGTAGGGGGACCCGAAGCCCCCAGAAAGAGCACCAGACGATGAAGCACATGTTCTGAGTAGCCAACTTTATACTATTACTTCCATCTGTGTCCGTGACGCCATTGGGCCCAACATACCTTTTCCCATTGACTAACATTGAGAACAATAACGTCTGTAAATTAATTGATCGTTTTTCTTTTGTAGTCTTTTACCCATAATGCATTTTTCTAGGATCCCTACCACATAGTTGTTTAAGTCAACTGGAACCAAGCCATGGAGCTGACCTTACTCATCATGCCTTGAAAATAAACGGATCTAAAGTCAGTAGCTCTCGTTGGGTTTCAGTATCAAACCTGAAGGCCTGGAGGAAAGCGGAAGAATGTAAGGGCAATGTGCAAAGTCCCCTCATCCGCCCATAAGCCCTGCAACACCCCCACTTTTTTTAAGTTAAGCAAAAGCGAGACGGGGGCCCTTTAATGGCTCCGAGTTAAACACCACAATTTAACGGGTGCACAAGGAGGCAGAGAAACGCGCTCTTCTCCATAGGCTGTATCCAGGAGCATTTTGATGTCTCTAACAAGAACACAATAAATTGTTCCTCATTATTCAGTAATTAACTCCAATGCGCCGGGTCCCCATCCCCCTGCGCCTCACTCTAAATCACCACCCTCCTCCCCTCTTCTCCTCCTGCTACACAGCTCTTTAATTTCCTCTATGCTGTGGGGGGTGGGGGCAAAAGAGGATGAAAGGGGGGCAGACACAGCTTGATGCACTCCATCATCCCCTTGGCACCCTCTTGTCACCCCTTCGCCCTATCAGAGCCTCCTGCCAGCTTCTTAACCGAGGTGTGCTCACAGGATGCCACCTGGTGAAAGGAAACGGAGGGGTAGGGGGGGGTCAACTGAGCCGGGAAGACAGGCTCCAGTCACGTTGGACTTAGCTTGATCGCCAAGGCATCAAAACTCGCCCCCCTCGGCCATATTCGCTGTCTTTTCGTGGGGCTTCCCCTTCCTCCTCTGCTCTTAATTGTTAAAATGAGGTCATTAATTGCAGGCTGAGTCAAATCACCTGTCATTTCAGCCGGGAATCAGCCTCTGATTGAAAGGTATCATAAAAAGCTGCCCAGGGCCTGGTTGTGGAGGCGTCTGCTGGGAGCTCCCTTTGTGCCTTGACAATCTCCGCCCATGGGCACACACAACTCACTTTACTTTCTTTTTTTCCGGTGGAGATTAGACGGGTAGTCTTGGGTGACACACATCCACACGCTTGGCCCAAATATAGATTCGAAAGAGTCAGTAGTGTCAGGAGCAATTCCTGGAGGATGTTGTGGGGAGTGTTCGCTTTCCGCTGTACTATTAACGCCCCTGACCTAATTGAGGATGATGCTCACACACACACACGCACGGACGCACACACACACACACATACACCACTTCCCTATATGAGAGTGAGGTCAGGTTCATTTGAGGGGGTAATTGTGAAATTGGCATGTAAACTAGGACAACAGAACAAATGACGAAAAAATTAGGACACATGACAAATTTCTTGATAGATTTTTAATAGTCTGCATATAGAGATGTACCATGGTGGTCCACAAGTAAAAGTGAACAGTGTGAACTTCATTATGTTGAGGAAAGTAGTTCCAGCAGTATTTTTTAGATGAAACGTAACTGAGAGATCTAAAATATCAAATAATCTAATATAACATTAATATTCTTACTATAAACTGATTTCAAACAAATGAAGTTAACTTGAGTTATTAAATCCAAATGCGCAGTGGAATGAAACACCATTTTGTCAACAAACCTAACTCAATTATTACAATTACTTGACCATGAACTTACATTATAAGAAATGCATGTTATTGAAGTCAAGTCATTTCTTTTATTTGAGTCTTCTAATGTCATTATTGGGTACGGCCTAATGTGTTCTGCTCTGACAGTGTCCAGCATCATGGGTGTAACTGCGAAACGGGCTTATGAGAAACACATGCATCAAAAAAGTGACGTGGAGCTGAATGCCCCCAAACACTCTTCACTTAGTGACAGCCACACCGCATGCTGCGAGGCACAGGAAGCAGTACTCTCAGCCACTTAAAGATGCTCCACTTGCTTAGGGAAATCACAGTGGAAATGTTGCCACTATTAACACAGAAAGACCATTAGGAAAACAGGCCTAAATTATTCTGAAGGCACAATGCTACGCAAAGCTCGGGGACCCCATTTTCCACATGGACTTAATCTTGAGCAACACTACGTAAGATGCTGACAAACCCGCTGTTTGAAATAAAAAACCCTCTAAACACATGGCATTAATATTTAATAGTGCTTCTTCCTCGGGAGGCCACTCTGGGCCCAGCGCTGCGTCTGAAGGGAGACGGTATTAGAGCTGTGTGCTGTGGAGGAAGAGCAGCTTCACACTAATGAAGCGATCAGGGCCTGAACTCTGAAGAAACCTCGTATCCGATTAGTGAGCAGAGATGCATGTAAACATGGCCGTGCTGCACGCGATTAGATCACTTTTGCTAATGCAAGTCTCGTGTCACGAAACGCAACAACAGAGCGGCGTGTCGAAGTGTTTTTCTCGCAACAACATATTTAATCATTTCAATATTACAGTTTATTTTGTGATCTTTTCTACACAAGTGTTTCGAATGAAGCCGCAGTAATGCAAGCTGATGGGTTAACGCTACGCGCAGCCAATAGGGTGCGTGCATGCGTTATGAAAACCACCTGACCTTGTCCACATCTGCTCGGACGAATTCAAGCCCGGCCAGTAAAGGACAGGCCGTTTGGATGTTATTAAAAAAGAAGCCCACTCCCAAAGCCATCAGGTCATTTGAAAGAGATCCAGCGAGTTTAAGACGTGCAGATGTTTTCGCTTTAAAACCAGCATCTGTTTATGCAGACGCACTTTATGTTCGGAAAACCACAAAGGACCTCCAACGGGTTTTATGGCGTGGTATGAGCTGGAGCACTCAGCTTTGTAATTGTGCTGCACCAGGTAATGAGAAAAGTGGTCACAAGCAGTGTTCCCTGTAGATGCAACCCGCAACGTACCATTTTCACAGCATGTGCCGTATCTACATTTATGTTGGTAGTCTCTGCAGTGCTGTCGGAGCTCCTGTGCAGCTTTCAGGACGTTTAACGCGGTCACAGATTAAAGCCTTATTCATCAACTGATTCTACCTCAAATAGCCTTTTCATTTAATTTAACACGATATCTGAAAATACAAAATGAAACCCATTCAGCTCTTTAATATGGATATAGTTATGGTGTGATGTTTGTGCTTTAGCAACATGTCAACCACAAGACATTTTGAACAACATCTATAAAGCCATGTTGGGTAAACTCCCGTATTACATCTGCTCTCTGATCACACAGAGAGTGGCAAGCAGCTATTGTCTGAGATGGCATGATGTAGTCTTGAGATGCTCAACTCCACCTCTGAGGACCTCTCCAGAGATGCATGGTTGGCAGCAGCTTGGAAGCAGGAGTGGGAGTCAGCCGGGCCCTCCCGAATCCACCGTTACATCTGGGACCCAGGAGATGGCGCCATTGGAGGAGACGACCTACCGCGCCGGCAGTGGACCGCTCTGACCCGTCTACGAACTGGGGTCGGTCGCTTTAAAACCTCCATGAAGACGTGGGGCTTGGCGGACAGTGCGGCATGCGAGTGCGGGGACCCTGAGCAGACCGCTGTCCATATAATCACCATCTGCCCCTTATATAGACCACCCTCGGAAGCCAGCCTCTTCGACCTAGGACCAGAGATGCGGGCATGGCTACACGACACCGAGTTGGACGTCTAACGTTATACGAAAGAAGTAGTCTTGTTAGATGTGCCAAGAGCAAGGACTGTCTTAGGGAAGACAGCTTTGATGTGCGCAGCTCCACTTGCTTGGAACAATCTTCAGCAAGAAGTGAAACTGAGCAATCTCATTCCTCTACATGTTTTTAAAGCTAGGCTAAATGAAATGCTCGTTGATACTATGGGCACTTGTAAATATCTATAACTATGTAAATGTATCCTGTAAATATAATGTATAACGTCCTTTATTGTTTTATGTTTCATGTGGAACCGATTTGCTGCTGGTCTCCCTTGAAAAACAGATCTATGATCTCAATGGGACCGATCTGATTAAATACAGGTTTGAAATGAAATAAACATTTAAAAGTCTGTTTTTCATAAAATAACAAAACTCAGACTCGCTATCCTTGTCTGTGTTGTGTAAATCAGCTGATCAAAGTATTATAATTTAAAGAGTCGAAAAGGCCTGGTTTTAATATTACCTGTCAACCAGCGTTTATCCTTTATGAGAAAGCCCCGCCGAGGCGAAAGGCTCAGTTCTTAAGCCAATAAAATAATATTGACCAATATGTCATGTTAACGGGATGTTTATATATTTATATATTCATGGTTTCCACATGGACTTGCAGACTTTGAAAGCAATTGTGAAGATAAGTAATGTTGCATTCAGTGATAATCAAGAACATAAGTACAATCATTATTTACATGCAGTGCATGTTGGGCTGTCGCATCGTGCTTGAACTGTGTGAAGTGTAATCATTCAACACGCTATCATAGATCTAACGTCAGATATTTCGCATTGGAGAATTCCTTACATGGAGACTTGTGAAATATAGCAAATAAAATGATAGAGTTTTGTCAATGATCCAGATGATTCTAGGCTTTGAGTTTCAGCTTGTGTGTCCTTGTCCAGGACGGTGAATGTCAGCCCTGCTGTAAGTAACAGCTTCTTGATACATTGGGTTTACTCACACTGTATCGGTGATGTTTCAAAGACAACGTTTCTTATTTCTTATTTTAAAACCTGACATAGGTTAGTAGGAATGTAACACATGATGTTAACTGGCTAGCTTCTCTAAGTCTTGTATGTTAGTTTACCCAAATTGAATTGCTACATTTGAAACATTATATAACACAAGTCACAGTTTGATTGTTGCAGAACAATGTTATACGCATGGACAAGGGGTCACAATTTTTAACAAGTGATTAACGTTGTGATCCAAATATCTCTACTTGGTTTAGGTTTCAGAAAATAAACTTTATCTGTGGTCAACGGCAATAAGTCAATGGCTGACTTCATCCATTTATCCATCCGTACCTCCTAGCTATGCACAATGTATAGCGTTTTACCGTTACATGACTTCTCGACAGAGATGGGGTCATTACTAAAAAAAAGTAATATATTACATATTACATATTACTTTAAAAAAAAGTAATATATTACATATTACATATTACTTTAAAAAAAAAGTAATATATTACACTACTTCGTTACTATCTACATAAAGTAATTCGTTACTTTACTCGTTACTTTACTCGTTACTTTACTCGTTACTTTACTCGTTACTTTACTCGTTACTTTACTCGTTACTTTACTCGCAGGGCCGGCCCGCCCCTCCCTGCAGGCAGATCACGCAGACTGCTAAAGTTTCAAATGTTCTCTTTAGTTCAGTTTCCATTGTCGCATAAGACTGATCCAGATCCTGAATGTTTTCATATCTGACCATGGCTGTCCTCTGTCTCCTGCTATCTGACCATGGCTGTCCTCTGTCTCCTGCTATCTGACCATGGCTGTCCTCTGTCTCCTGCTATCTGACCATGGCTGTCCTCTGTCTCCTGCTATCTGACCATGGCTGTCCTCTGTCTCCTGCTATCTGACCGTGGCTGTCCTCTGTTTCCTGCTATCTGTATATTTTGTGCAGTCTATCTCTGCTCACGCTGTTGCGTCGGCGTGTTCTCCTGCGTGTTGGCCATGTGTTGCACTGGAGCCAGACTTCAGCCGAGCACGTACGAACTGCGCATGCGTGAGTGGCAATAACTCTCCTTACCAGCAGGCGGCGGTAGTGTGTATTCGTCATTCAAAACAGGCAACAACCAGAAAACAGAGAAGAAGAACTACGTGTGTGTGATATAAATAAACAACAGCTGTGTGCGTTAGCTTCACCTAGCATGTGTTCTTTGCAGGTGTTTGTTGAGGTTTGATTATGACTGATTTTAGAAAGTAACGAAGTAACGCGTGTCGGGGCGATGTTAGTAACTGTAGTGTGATTACTGGATTATAAAAGTAGCGCGTTACACTACTCCGTTACCGACAAAGTAATATTATTACAACTCTGCTTCTCGAGCACTTGTTCTGAGTGTCTTCTGCGTGAAAAGCAAAACAAATGGAAAGTGATTGCACGCAAAGTGAATTGAGTGTGTTTATGTTATGTATTCGCCACTTGGTGAAAAACAGGCTGACTTGTTCAGAAAAAGCGCCACCAGTTTCTAACTACGACACTCGGAGATTGCAGTGCTTCCAACAACTGCACAATAATAATCTCCTTGTTGGTGGAGTGAGGTTACTCCCCGGGTCTTTACATGTAATAATATCAATATTCCAGTTACACTGTGTTATGCGCCGCAGCTCTCTCACTGACCTCTCTGGGAAACAGATGATGCTTAAGTACAATGTTGTTCTGTATACTGTTGATACAGTGACATAGCAGCCATGCCCCCGTGTACATTTCCCATTATGGGACAAGGACATATTTCAGACTCAAGTGATCCGCCACTCGAGAGAACTGTCTTTGAGAGGTCGAGGGGAGCGACAAGGACGAGTGTCCTACAAATGCCATATCCAGCAGCTTCTGTGTTTCCAGTGGCACTTGAGCTGAAATAGGCACGCTCAACAAGGGACAGGCTTCAAGATCTTTTTCCTCCACACTTCAGAAAGACTCTCGTGTTGAAGCTGGAGTGCTTGTTGGTGTGTCAGGGTGTGTACCAACAGAACAGCGATGGAATTTGAAGCCCACAAGTGTATGTTTGTGGGGACGATGCTCCCTTGCTGCATCGTGATCTGGTACTGTACAATTTAAATTCAAAACGTAATTTTAGTTATCCTGTTAAGGTATTCATTCAGTATCTACAGTAGATGGTGGTTGTTTCAGCCATGGTGTGCAGAACGAGGTCAGATACAGAGACATTCTTATTTACAAGGGGAGTTTGAGATCTGAACGCATCCATCAGTTATCAACAACCCACGCTTACAGCAATATGAACTGTTCTGGCTGGATTATGATTAAGGGTCTATTTCAAACATTGAGAAGACATATACAGTGAACACAATGAATACACAGATGGATAATGTATATATTTATTGCAATTTAAATATCACAAACATTGCATATTACAGCTTCAATTTCCTTTGTATGTGTTTGTGTATTAGCCCTAAAGAACCCTTCTCTTCCAGCTTGATCTTTTATACAAACAAAGGATTTTCATTTAAGAAATGGCTATTTGTGACCCTAACCCTATAATAGACCTATACACCAATAGTTCAATTGAAATAACGTAACAAGCTTTTTAAACCAAGTAGTATTGTCGCCTGAAAGTAAACAAGTCGTTATGTGTTTTTGTTTTAATTTACATGGTCGACGATGGGTTTCGTTACCATGATCTTTGAGAAACTATTTTTGCCTCAAATCGTTATTGAGTTGTTTGATAACGTGATTTTGTAGGAGACACGGTTCACAACTCTCATTGGTCTTATCCTTGACAACCAAGCAGTTTCCTATCACCATTGGGGATTAGTATTCGTTTCCCTAATCTTTGTAACATGCATTTGCATAAGAATAGAAAGTCTGTAGGCAACACGTTCTTGGCTTTGGAAGCATTCGTCTTTTGTCCTTTTGTTGTCCAACCAGAAATTACCAATCCTGTTTGAGCGGGCCTTCATTGCATGCAAGTAAACAGCCTGTGTGGAGAAAACAAGAGGCGTACAAACAAAAGTCATAATGCAATCTCTCAACCCATTGGTTCATCCGACAGCGATTAAGGCGAGACACCCCAGGTGAATAGGGTAATTGTTTTAACTTAAAGGTATCAGCTTTAAATGTCTCCAGTTAATTACTTACAATAAGGCAATTGTATTACAAGTTTTCTGAAATATCAAGTTTAAATATGCAAATGAGCCATTATCTCATTAAATATGCACATATTTTAACACATTTCAGGAATCGAAATCTGAACTTTGGATAAAGCCAGATTCAAAATTATTGTTTCATTTTGTAGTCATATTAGTATATATGGCTTTTACAGAAGGGATATTGGATATCTCTTTTTATCACTCCATAAATCTGAAAATACTGTCAACAGCCCTAAAATATCCATTTCCGCCATGTTTTTAGGTATACAATGTTGTATAATTCAGGCTATGAATTATATATGAACAAACCCTTCTGTAAAAGCCTTCATAATATTGATAGGAATATAACTGGAAGGTTTGGTGTATGTACGTGCTACTGAAGTTGAAATTTCGAACTGGAGAAAAAACTCATTTTGAGAAAACGACCTTTACAGATTGCAGTGAGGCGCTAGCTAAAGCCTCCTGTTCTTTGGATGACAGTTTGCGCATCGACGCACTCCGTGAAGGTATTTCATGTTCGGGGTCATTTGTTTTTTGTATAACCTTGCTTCGTGCAAGTGACAATTGTTGTCGTGTTCTCTGTGAACGTTTTTTTCCCCGTTCTTTTGCCATTTTGAGATTTCAATTTCTAGCGGAAAGCTAACCAGGAAGTGTTTTAGCACACCACGTGACGCATCTGAACGAATCACGTTGTCAGAAATTGACACCAGCCAATGAGATTTTGTTTCTTGGTTTAAGACCCCTTTGTGCTTTCACGGTTGGTTGCTGATACAAAAGAAATGACCATATTTGGATCCGATGAGATTGTGCAGGAGAGACGGAGCTTTCCAACGATATCTCTGTTGACATGGTGCACACAGCGGTCGCGGTACTTTATGTTACGTTAGAAAGCTAACTTTTGGTGAATTTAGGAGAAATCTACAGACGCAAATAGACAAACTATAGTCAAATAAACACTTAAATGTGTATTTTGTACGTCTTCCTTCCAAAAGCCTGAAAGAAAACATGTTATAGAATCAAAATAGCACAAAATCTCAAAATTGACCAGTACTTGAAAAACGATGTTTTTGCCTGCCGTGTCTCGCCTTAAGCTCTCAATTAGCTTGAACAATGACTATTTATGAAACCATCCAGTTTCCAATGTCTCAAATCCAACTCCATCTTGAAACTCTTGAAGCTAATCGGACCGCAAACAATGACACATGCTAGAAAGAGGAAGTCCTTGTTGTGACAGAACTGCACCTGGTACTTTGGACGTTGCCCCCCGAGGCTTATCGTCGTCAAATCAACAGCCATTCGTTTCCACGTTTGTGGTTCCCCACTAGTGATAACATATCTCTGACATCTCCATAGCCAACTCTATGCAGTCCCCTGCATCATGGCAACCACACAGACCACAGTCCAAGTCAGCCTGGGCGTCGTTATCATCAGCTGTGGACTCTAATGTGGGGATGACTTGTTTGTAGTTGGGGGCAACACTGATTGACAAGTCTCTCACAGGGGTCAGGTAGCATGTTGTAGAGTCGGCAGAAGAGACAGTCGAGGATAATTCCTGCACAGTCAACTGAGGGAGACACATACAGCCAGATATTAAAGGTCACCTATTATGCAAAATACACGTGTTCATGTCTTTTCTACATCAACATGTGTCCCCTCTTCTTCATGTCTCTTCTACATCAACATGTGTCCCCTCTTCTTCATGTGTCTTCTACATCACCATGTGTCCCCTCTTCTTCATGTCTCCTCTACATCAACATGTGTCCACTCTTCTTCATGTCTCTTCTACATCAACATGTGTCCCCTCTGTGTAAAGACATTCTGGAAGTTTCAGGAAAAAAGATTCTCTCTCTTTTTGTCCTGATCCATTTATATAAAAACCTGTCTGAAAATGAGCTGATTAGATTTTGGCCACTTTATGATGTCATAAATTTGTTTGGCTTGTGTTATAATTAGCCAATCACCAACCAAGGTAACCCCCCCCCCCCTCGAGTGGCCTGTGTTCGTCGTCCATAACATACGCCTGCCCATACCATAACCCCACCACCACCATGGGCAACTCGATTCACAACATTACCCTAACCCTACCCCTACCCCTACCCCAGATACTGACTGGTTTTCGGACCCCCCCAGACCCCCCCAATAAAGCAAAAATGCACGTTTCAGAGTGGCCTTTTATTGTGGCCAGCCTAAGGCACACCTGTGCAATAATCATGCTGTCGAATCAGCATCTTGATATGCCACGCCTGTGAGGTGGGATGGATTATCTCGGCAAAGGAGAAGTGCTAACTATCACACATTTTTTCAGATTTGTGAACAATATTTGAGAGAAATGGTTATTTTGTGTATAGAAAATGTTTTAGATCTTTGAGTTCATCTCATGACAAATGGGAGCAAAAACAAAAGTGTTGCGTTTATATTTTTGTTCAGTGTACATTGATGAAAAACAGTATAATAAGGGACCTTTAAGTTAAGAACATGGTTTGCTTTACTGTATTTATTCAACAAGAAATGCTTTTTTTAGTTTGCGATGGTCTCCCCTCTTCACACGTCTGCAATGACCTCTTTGAGGGTATGTTTGATGAATTGTGTTTAAACCATATCTTGCGACATAAATCATCTGAGCTACTCTTCACTTATATCTCTAACATTTTAAAAGCCTCCTTTGCTTCCTTTACACATGCATAATTTAGGAAACCATGGCCTGATCCCTCACAGAGACAAGCAAGAGAGCTGTTTGGAGACATCATCAATTACCAGCAGTCTCTCCTGTGTACTTTGCCTGGAGCATTCTCTAAGTTGCCTTGCGGTTGCACTGAAACAATGTGCTATGTGTCTTCCCAGCAGTCTCGGCCAAATGGTGCCCCCACGGGTGCTATAAAGCATGGGATCATCAAATGACATTGACCATGAACAGTTACTTACCGAAGAAGATATGTTGAAGAAAATACCTCAAGGCTTGTGTTGCAAATAATCTAGAAAACACAACCCAAGGCTGCACACTTCTCTATTATTTGTAATCTGCACATGGAACTAGATCAGAGATATTTGCCAATTGACCATAGTGGTGATTTGGGTGGAATACCCTTTTATAAAGGCTTTGTTTGAGAAATAATTATTCTACATTTCAAGGTATGACTTAAAATGTCCTCTAAATATACAATATCCCTGTATCGCCATGTATTAATACATAACGTTCAAAATGTGCAGGGTAGCCTTGAGTTGATATGATTGTAAATACTATAAATGTGATTGAAATGTCACATTGTATTTCATATTGTATTATTTATTGAATATATCTATATTCAGTTAACAGAAAGGCCTTTAAGACATAAGGACAGAGCAGGAAAAAAGGACAGGTGTAAATTAAGAATACAATAACGACACTTTTCACAAATATTAGCAACATTAAAGGTGGGGTAAGTAATTTTGGAGAAACCGGCTCGAGTGCGCTAGAATTTGAAAATACACAACCGGAAAAAATCTGCCACTTCCTCACAGAGCCCCTCCTCCAACACACACGCACGCGCACATGACCAATGAGGGCACGAGATAAGTTTGTGCACAGATGGAAGGCTGACAGGCAGGGAGGCCATCCAGTTACTTTAGCTGGCCCGGCTCAGATGATTGGTCGTGCTTTTTACAGCGCCACGGCTTCCACAGGTGACATTTTTTATTGTCAAAGCATTTAATGTATTCATTGCTATCGGGACGTTAAGAGCATTCCATGGAATATAACAACAAGTGTTTAAGGTATATCATTTTTTTTTGTTATTTATTGAGATCTGCTATTTTCTATTAATGGATGGAAGAAACACGTAGTGTATAGAATGTGACTCGTTTACTACCAACTGAAATCATGCTATTGAGGTTTTGATGTGGCATTGCTATGTAGCGTCAAGGACTTTAAAGGTGTAAGTAATCCTTGGGTCCGATATAACAATGTGTTTGTTTGTTTGTTTGTCATCAAGTTTGTTAACAATTGACTCCCTCTTAAGGGATACAGCAACATTTTTACAAAAGGGATTTAATTCGTTGTAAAACCAGAAATCCATTTGTAAACTTCAACCAAATGAGATGTAAACAAAATGTTAATTGGTAAACCAAGTAGATGTATTTCTGATTATTTTTTTCGTAGTATTTGTTCAGGCTGTTTTAACCCGCTTCGTGCTAGCTTTATGTTAAGCTAGGATAACCATGCAGTGACTTCCACTCTGTATTTATTGCCCAGACATCACAATTGCATCACCTATTGACCACTTGAAAATAACACATAACCTTTTACAACAATGGCTTTGACTAAAAATACTAACCTTGTATTTAAATGTTTCATTTGATATACAATAAGTGCACGATAAGCAGTCTTTGGTGTAATGAAATGCTGCTGAATCTGTTGTGGCAATTCCACTTTGGTGGTCTCTTTTTTGCTGTAGTTTCAGTTTCTAAATTATTCACACATTTTCATAATTGATTAAATTAACTGCTGTATTTAAGCATTCTCACAGCATGGCGAGGCATGAAGCTTGCAATGTGTCAATTGTTTTATTCTGTCTGTAGCATTATTATTCTGCATATTAATCATCGTTTATTTCATAAGAACGCTTTGTTTGGATGAAAAAGTTCCTTTCATACCAGTTTTATTGAGGACCCAACACGAGATTTTGTCCTTCAACGATTTGGACAGCTGTGTGTGCAGCTAGAGGGCATCAGACGGGTGTGATGCAGTGCTGATCACTTACCTCCCGTGCTGCTCTGCTGAGACGAAGGAGGAGAAGAAAGAGAGTCTGTGGAGGAAGTCCTCCTCAGGTACATTTTCAAAGAGAATATTGGGGAAGAAGACCTGTCACAGTCTCTCGGTCGCTGGGTGTCTGGGTTTCTCCTGGTCTCCCCAGGCTCTGTGTTTGCAGTGGCACCAAGTCTCCAGTCGCTGCCACGAGCCTCACTTTGAATCCTTTCTGTCCAAGAGACCACATTTTAAATTCATAAAGACATGTCAGGTGGCTGTAGGTACATACTGTATGGTAATGTGACAAGCACAATTCATCGAGAATGAAAGTATCTCAACAGCAGAAAGAGCACAGGGTCCCATTTGACCTGTTTAGGCCAAGTTGAACAGATTTGAGACTTTTGTAACCAATACATAAAATACGACATAACACGATACAACACGGTACAAAACAATACGACTCAATGCAACACTTCAAGATACCGTACGACACAATACCATACGAAAAAACAATAGACTACAATACTACGAAAGTACATATGACCCATCACAACCCGATACAGCAAAATAATATAATACAATAGGAATTAGGACGATACGTCATGATTCAATATGACATGATTCAAAACTACATGATGCAATGCAACAGAAGACGAAACGCCACAACACGACACAATAAAGACCACAGGAGTTAAAACTATAAAATATGTACTATACAGAGCAGTGGCGGCCGGCCCATAGGGCGGGGCGCTAGGGGCGCCGCCCCCCCTCTTCCCACATGTTTGATTGTCATTAAAAATTAAATAAAAAATATATTTAAAACAAAAGAAATGTCAATGAACAAGGTAAATATTATATAGTGGTATCAGTAAAATGTATAATCTAAAAATAAAATCTTGTTTAAAATTGTGTTACGATGTCTAAAGTTACTGATAAGTCACATGTTTCCTGCCTGGCCGCAGCGTGTATCATTACCCTCTCTCGTCTGGGCGCTGAGAAAGGAGCCCTCACTCAGCCCCAGCAGCATCCAACACATTGCTGACTGTTGCTATCTGTAAACTACGCAGCCAAAACATAATTTCAGCCAATCAGCGTCGTCAGATCTGATGCTCATAGGGCAGTCTGTGAGTTGGTTATGGCTAGAAAGTATCCGTCTTGTGTAAAACTCTCGCGAGAGTTTGCGAGTCGCGTGGCTGAATGTTTACGTTTGACAGGCAGCCTTTCAGTTACGATCGTTAACATCAGTGGGCCACAGCAACTGATGGTGAGAAGCTAAACTATCTATTAATTATGTAAATTACAGGGAGTGTAACTGTGTGTGTGACTAGCTGGATGCAAACAGGTCAACGCTGTCTTTTGTTTCCCATGCTCGTATGTATGGAGGTATTGATCAGTCTTCTCATACCTCTAACATCTCCAGAAGTCTTAATTTAAGGGGTCATTTGTCAAATAGTGTGGTTTATTCACCATTACAATAGCCCCACCTAAAATACTTTCCACCAGCCGCCACTGATACAGAGAGTCAACACTACACAACAACAAGTAGCATAGATGATTCAACACAATACAATATCTTCCACCAGTTCACCGCCAGATTGTCCATATTTGTTTCAGCCCTCTTGAAAGTTTCAGAATCAGAATGAAAGATGGATTGCTTGGAAATTATTGATTGACAATTGTCCATTACCTTCTGATATTTGAGAACAGCTTTGTTTCTCATGGAGTCTGACATTAATACCCACCACAAGTAGAGCTTAAATCCTTACGCTGTGTCGTGACCAACACTTCAGAAGTAAATCTCCCAATAGCTTCTAAAACAGCTGATAGGCAGCAGCATGTTAGTTAATGTATAAAACGTATACTATTGGTGGCACACAATGTTCAGTCTGTACCTGAGAAGCCGGGTCTTTTGCAGAAGTATGTGAAATGTTCAACATGCAGGAATATGTTTGTGAAAAACTGATTTAAATAGATATTAATGAATTATTGGGCTGGGTGCAGTTTACTTTTTCACCACCTATTCGAAATGAATAATTCACCATTCCTTTCTCTGTTGTATTTAACATGTAATGCCTGATGGTTTATTCACACTCTGGACACATTTTGAAAGTCGAATAAACTGTATTTGTCTTACCTAAATTGTTGGAAGAGCGATACCAACGGACAATCGCTCTGGGCTGTATTGGCCACATTTAAGATTTTATTAGCTGTTTTTGAATACGTTCGAAATAACAAACAGCTCCCCGATGTCATCACCTTTCTTCAGCGTGATGTTTTTACCTCTCATTAGAGTTGTCTATATTTGTGTTTATACATTGAATGAGAAGGCAGGGGTTGGTGTGCGAGCACAACAAGTGAGAACAAAGTTCAAATCAGTGCCGTCAGCCTGTGTCTTTGAGCAGAGAGCAGCGTGATGCGCCCAGGTTATCAAATGAATGAATTAGGTGAGACATGCAGCTGGTCCGTGCCCATGCCCATTAGCTGATAGAGAAATAAGGCCTGCAGGCATGCTATGAATCTTTTAGGTTTTGTTCCAATGTTCCACGGATCCTCGCTCACTCATTAGACAGCACAGTTACTGGAAGATCATTTCACTTCATGTTTTAAATCAACATGCAAACTGGAATTCGGAGCACATCACAACAGACACACGATTTAAAGCATGTATGTAAGCAAGCGCCTGACAACATCCATTTGTTCATTGCTGAAATATGTGATTTGCAGGGGAAATTGTTCACAAACAGCAACATTTGTATTTCTCCAGTTACATAATATTAAAGGAGTAAGTGTGAAATAGCTTTAGAACCAGTAACAGGAGGGATGCCACTATGTTATCCTGAGATGTACCACAACAGAATGATTCAATGCGCAGACTACTTTCCACAGGCGTGAGTCACATTAACTTACCTCCTCTCGCCCACGTAGAGCTCTCCTCGGCAGCGCTCGCTCTGCCTTTGTCTTTCACTTCGGCTCTCGGAGTCATTTCATCTGCCATCTGGTCCATTGCATCACAAATAAAAAATGCACTTCTTGTGACAAACCTGATTACCTCAAGCCAAAAATATGTGGCTTCACAAAAGCTGAGGCCAACGGAGTTAATGTCAAACACAGAGTTACCACAGCTCTGTGTCTTCAATACTTTCCCGGCTCTCAGGATTATGTTCTCACGCAGCGGGCTGAGGCTTCTCGCCCTGGCTGAGGAGGCAGCTGTTTACCTCGGCTAAGCAGAAAGCATCCCGTGCAAATTCTCCTTTTCATGGCACCGGGTCCATTTGGCCTGCTGCCTACTATACTGTAAGCCTCTCAGATGTTCCAATGACGTTGGCAAAAACGCTGTCGACCCGCTCCTAATAAAACATCACCGGGACAAAGTCAGCAACATTGTATTAGTTGGACTTCTATCCGCTCTATGAAGTGATAATGACGCCAAGGGCAGATGCAGAGCCTCACATAATAAAAGGACATTTCACATTAAAATTCCCAAATGCACTATTAAGCAGTCAGGACACACGATAAAGACATGTTGTGATCTTATAGTGATGTGATACTGATACAAGGGGACAGAGAGAAGTCACTGCTTTCATATTAAAATACCTGGCAGATACTGGTTATTGTAAAGAAACAACAACACACACACACACACACACACACACACACACACACACGCACACACACGCACACGCACACGCACACGCATATACCATGTATACACCACTTCAGGGGACATTACATTGACTTACATGCATTTCCTGGAGACTTATCCTAACCTTAACCATAACCAACACATGCCTTACCCTTACCCTTAACCTAACCCTTACCCTAACCCTAAACCTAACCAAGTCTTCACCCTAAAATTAATGACCTCCAATTTGTCCCCATAAGGGAGGTGAGTCCCCACACGTGACTAAACAGATTTAGGTCCCCACAAGTATAGTAATGCTAGGCCAAACACACACACACACACACACACACACACACACACACACACACACACACACACACACACACACACACACATGATGTCTCACTCCTTGAAGGCTGTGATTCCGCTGCACATATGCATGAGGCAGCCAGTGCCAGTTTGTTTGTTGGGGCGAAGCACGCGGTGAAACACGGGCAGTGAGCTGCATTCAAATTCCTCCGAACACAAGCCAACCAATTTACTCTAATTAGGCTCAACACTAGAGTTGCATTTTAATGGACGCCCCGCTGTGTTTGCATATGTTTAGAGAACAAGAGCCATGCTAATTGAAAAATTAAGATGTGAGAGTATTTGTCTACCGAGCTCCCACTATGCTGCACTCAGTGTACACAGAACTCCAGAAGAGAACTTCCACTGAGAGTTTCTAGTGCTTTTCCCTCCCTCCTCCTCCTCCTCCTCCTCCTCCTCCTCCTCCTCCTCCTCCTCCTCCTGCTCCTCTCATTGTCTTTGTGTTGTGATGGTGATACAACGTGATAGGGAATAGACCAGGGGTTACATACACCGAGGGCCACATACAGAAAAATATACGAAGGGCTGGGCCGCTCCCTAGAGGTGAGCAATACTGCCTCATAAGTTAGCTAAATTAAAATGATGCTTAATACTTGAATAGGCTTTAACAAAACCAACAGCCTATCACAGCTCTCCATAAGGTTTCATGTATTTCATTAGCAGCTCATTCCTTAAAACAGGAGCCTCATGCTCATCAAGAGGACATAGGAAGGTTTATTTGAAGCTTGTTATGAAAATAAGTTATTGGGGTTTTTTCTTATCAACTTAGATTTGATAGAACATGTTTTCAACTTTAATTGACTGAAAAGTGGGCGTATTAGCACATGAATACTGTGTAATATCTGTTTTCATCTATATTTAAGAAGTACAATACAAGACAAGCACAAGTTTACATTTGTGGGACGCACTCGATTATTCTTTTTGACACCCGTGGAATGGACGAATCAAGATTACCCTCGTGTGTTTTTCAAAAGCGACGATGTGCGACTCCTCCATAGTCCCACTCGTGGTCCTTTTTGTTTCTCACAGACACATTAGGTCCAGGTTTCATTGGTCAACGTCAACCACGCCGTCAGCCCGGTTCAGCAGGTTGCGTGGTTAATTTGGCTCCCATGGAAATGTGCTCCCGGTGGAATGAGCTCCGCGGCCCGGCGTCTGCGGGAAAGTCACGGTGGCTGACACTCCACCCCATTAGAGCTGTCCCTAATGCAGAGTGAAGTGACAGCCGGGGATCAAGTTTCAGGTACACATTACACCGCATCTCAGCGACAGCTTTCTGACCCCCTTCCCTGCACTTACAGTCCTCTCCATTATTTACAGTTGTAAACACATCAAGCTAATGTCTTGCTGTGTTTATGTGGCTGTTTGTGGCTCGAGGGTTGAACCTGGTAGTCCAGCTGCTCCATCGTCATTTCTCTACAAAGGAATGTTCCTGTTTTGAAGGGGACATTCTTGTGGTTGGTTGAATATGGTTGTTATTACATTGTACCCCATTAGCGGTCCTAGTTTAACGCATTTCTTTACTATTTGTGTATGCCTTACTGCGCCATATGTGTGTGTCTAAAACTGACGAGCATGATAGCAAAAAAAGAGTCATGCTTGAATTGAAAGGAATATGTTCGTCCACAAACAAAAACATCGACAACTCCAAATGTTGCATATTCTTTTAGCTTTGTGACTTGACTTCAAAACCTCTACTTGAATTGGTTGATACCAAAACGATCTGATCAAAGTAATATCTTAATCTCGGTTATCCAAAGAAACAAGTAAATAAGATGCGTTCATAAGGGATAACATTTGAAACAGAACATCGAACCCCACTTTCAGTTCGCTGAAGCTGGCCATCGAGACATCCTTTGGAAGTCTCAAAGTATTTCCCTCTCGTTCTGCCTCGTTGGATCACCTTGGAAGGACAACTTAACATTTCCTCCGTGCAATGTGCGTGGTGTCGTGGAGGTGTTTCATTGTGGAGTTGTGCCTTTTTTTTTTTTGGTTTAGTCAAATGTGTTAGTTTGTTGAACATGCTGCCGGTGCAGAGGTCCCCTTTGCCCCGTAATGAGTCCCACAGAGAATAAATGTCATAGTGATGAGAGCGGACTCCATGTCACCTTGAGGCTGGCTAAGACAAAGAGAAGACGACTCTTGATGTCATATTCACTTTCTCTTTCCACTAATGTTTAACCCTGGTGGACCGGCTTTATTTTCACAGGCAGATGTCATTGTCCTCAAATAGATGAAAGGTGCAAATCTATCATATGGGGTATGGGGAAACAAACTGTTGTTGTTATGTTAATAAAGTGACTACACTATCATGCTTATGCTTGTATTGTAATAATCACTTAGTCAGTTGTGGAATGTACAAACCCTGCACACTCCCTCTAAAGAAAGCAAACATATTTAAAACATCAGATCATAAATATCCATCAACAAATACATGTTTGATTGTGCTCATCTGAAACCATAATAATGTAATACAAAATATATTATCTTAATAAGGAAATCGACTTCCCAGGGATATCTTATCTTATAAAATGTTTGACCCTGCACCTGTAGTGTCTTGCAAAGATGTAAACATGTATTAACATTTCGTAAAAATAAAGGCAGTTTTAGTGATTTTTTTTAAATATTTTGTAAATCAACTTTATTAGCATTTATACTAAAATGTCCAGTTTAATTTTGTACTATATTCTAAAGGTAGTCAAATTGAGTTTTTGTACATCTATTGTTCAGAGTTATATGAAATGTAATTCCTAAAGCGATGGCAAAAAGTAATTTAGTGTTTATATGTATATAGAGTGATACTAAGAGAGATTCAAAGCTTCGTCAACCATTTTAAACAATCATTTTAAACCTGGTTTTATCCAACGTTCAGATTTCTGTCCTGAAAATGAAAGCAAATTAGCATTTATTTGATAAGATTGCGCTTTATTTGCATATTTGAACATTCATTTTTAGAAATACCTATCTTAATGCTAGTAATTAACAGAGCAAGTGTCACAGGGATATTTGTTTTTTACCCTTTTCACATTGGGTGTCTACCCTTCATTTCTAGGTATTGAAATGTTAACCCACATTATTTTGTTAATGGATTAAAGCCGTGGCTTCAACATCTGTTTTCACATCAAGTTGGTGGCACACTTCAGAGCAAAAGAGATGGAAGTCCTTGCCTCCAATAACTATGTCCTGACAGGATTAGGGCATCATCCTGAGAAATGACCTCTGAGAAACTGAGCTGGACTGAGAGGAGATGAAATATGAAATCAAAGAATCCCTTTTCTGATGGATGAACTGCTCTACATGGTTGAAACGTATGCTGAGAGAATAGTTTCCCTAGTTATTATATAGTATAGTCTTCATTAACTATACTTGTTCTGAATCCACTTAAAGTGCTGCACCTTAAAGCAGAGCTCACCTTGTGTGCTCGGGGGGAGAGTTTTCTGCTCAACCCATTAAGAACAAAATAATTCATTTTCAACATCATTTTGCTCTAATTGAACATGTCTGTGATATTCTATTTTTTTCAACATGGTTTGGGACACCTGCCTACCTTTGTGACAGCTGAGCGGGGGGGGTGAAGCGTCTGCTGCTCGTCATAAAGGGAAGAAATCCCAGTCTCCAAATTAAGATTGCAGATAAATGACCTTACAAAGCAAAGGAAATCAAAGAAGTATGGGAATGGGGTAAATTGGATTTGTCGGCGTCTAACAGTATATGACTCAAACCAACTGGGGATTCTTTCCACTGTGGAGGAAGTGAGCGTTTCCTAAGGCAACAGTCCCACCTGGGACCATCCGGATGAGCCATGGGTGTTCGGAAAAAGCCTTGAAGTTATTCAAGGCTAAATAGATTTTTTTTCTATTAACATTTAGGCGGTATTGCTCTGATTTCAAAGCTTACTGGTTTCAGGCGATCTATTCCATTTGACACAGTCAATATTCTGTATTTAATTTGCATAGCTGATTGTTACTGTCTGAGGTCTCTTTGTGTTACTCTGGATGTCAACAACGATGAAACAACGGCGAAACTAAAAGAGTTTGGTTAAATATTCGGAGCTTTGTTTATAATCCAAAATATATAAGGATATTATTCATTCATTTTGACACTTTCTAAATGTAAGCTTCTTTGAATCTATAAATCACCTAGTGTTCATTTGTCTGCCTCGTATTAGCAACATCATCAAATGATACATTATTGATTACATCCTTAAAATATGTACATTTTTTGTCAAAACAACCAACGCCGTCACCTCAAGAAAATCATTTGGTCATTCGTAGAAGTACACAGTACTGCTGCAGTTTGCGCCAGTACCGTATCAACAACACCTTACAGAAAACAAATATTCGGTGTGAAAACGATTGTGCCTGCGTCAATTTAGTTCAGTATAAACTACAATATATTTTTTCAATTTTATTTGGAGTAATCCAAACATATTCAGAGTAGATATAAATATGTATTTAGTCCAAATAATGGACTCAAGTTACTTTAAATTCTGCAATTTGATTACATGGATCCTGAATGTGAGCTTGAAGTGGCATCAGAACAATAACTCGTATAAATAATGATATATCTGATATTTGCTTTGCTTTTTTGGTTGAAATGAAAGTAAAACCCTCGTAACAACACACGTACAAACACGAACAGCCCTCCAGCTCCACACAGGCATCATGAGGAATACCCATTATTACGGACCAATTTGCTCCTTCAGATAATCAATGTTGGCTCCGACTCAAGCCCTGCTCCACAGGCTAACCGCTTGAATTGATCATTGGCGCTTTCTCACCAATAAGCAGTTTCAAATGACTAATTGGGCGGGGCTAAGAGTAGCCCGGGCGTTTGCTATTAGTGTAATGATGATATGCCATCAGACGTGTTCTGTAAAGCATTGTCTTGTTGTTATTGGGCAAGACAGATTATGATTGGCTTTGGTCAGAGCACATTATGAGATGCTCCCTAAGTAGCATTCATAAAGCAAAGCTCCTTGCTGTGTCAAAGTGATAATAAGGGTAGTGATTCATATATACTTTAGGAGTCAAGGGGAGCACCGTGTAGGACCTGTATTTTCTTTTATTTGTCCTTGCTGTTGGGGATCACAGTCTTCCTTTGTCCCGGCATACATCGGAGCGAGTCATTGATATGCTAGCTCTGTTTTTACACATCGCTGCCATCAGTGCGGACGCAGATACATCTCATTACAAGGGTAATTGGGACAAACATGAAATCCATGGCCCGCCCTTTCCTTTAAAGTTGGATATCTTTCAAACGCTCAATCTAGATAACGGCTGTGTTAGGTCCACAACAGCTGTTCATGTTTCATGATAATATAGCTTCATTTCCATTGATATCCGACTGACTTCTTTTGATGGCGTGTTAAAAGGGAAATGTGTTTAAATGGGTCGACACTATCTGCACATTGTCTCAGGATGGGCACCTGTACAACTGAGATTCACACGTACGCATTAACGAAAGTGAAATGTAAATGCAGGCAGACTCACACACTCGAGCACACACACACACACCACACACACACACCAACACACCCACACACACACACACACACACATGCTCGCTTTAATGTGGCTCCAACTTCTGATGTCACTTTATTTTTAGCTGCTCCTCTTTTCTTGTACGGAGCCCCATGAAGTCCTTTTCCATCTACAACTTAGTTCCTCGGCCAAATATTGACTTTGGGATCTGATTATTAAGCAATTTCCACAAAACTTCAAATTACTATCTGAACAATTATTTTAAAGACGTTACAAGACCCCGTAGACCCCAAGGTCTTGAAACTGATTATGCAAAAAGATAATTGCTATGAAGATTTAAAAAAGAATGAAATTGGTTTGACAAACCTATAAGTTGTTAACTACTGCTCAGTGCAAAAGAATACATTTGCTGACAAGGCCACACGGAACGAGGCTTTTCCCCGCGTGCTCAGGTGGGCGGGAGGTATCCGCTCTCTTTATTATCGCAGCTAATGGCGTTCCAGATCTGTCCCTCATTATGCGGGATGAGATGAACTATTAATTAATAATTCTTCTGATAGATAAATTGTGCCATGTTCAGCAGATGTGCACTTTCTCAAGAGATGAGAGGAGACACAGATGGAGGCTATTGACCAGCATGGCCCCGCTCAATGTCTATAGATGTGTGAGCTTTCTTATGTCCCCCTGTCCCCCCTGTCCTATGCTCTAACTGCCCACGTACCGTCAGCAGGCGTCCCTGTTTTCCTGATTTACTGTGTGTTAAGCCAATGATGCATAATTTGTGTTTTAAGAAAATATATTAATCCTTCTCCACATTGTGGGAAATGGTTATTTCCCCCCCCTCACAGGTTAAATGTACACCGGCTGAAAAATGACACCCCCTCAAAGTACATTTGAGCAAAGGCCGAGTTGTATAATTTCCCCATAAGCTCGGAGCCTTTAAGTGTAGAAGGGAGGAATTATATGGCTGCGAATGGCTTCATTAATAGTGATATCACTTCCGAGAACAAAAGAAGGTGGCTCCGCGGCGAGCTGGGGAGTGAGGACGCCTCGGCTCGATTGGCCATTGCCGCGGTTTCCATTAAGGTCACGCACTGCGCCGGAGAGTGCATGAGTGACAACACGGGCAAGACGAATGGACCACTCTCCCACAAACCTCGTTAAGGCTGAAATCGCCTGAAAAATAATAGTTATTAAATTAATTGCAGTCATAATCTCGTAAAATATCTGTCAGAAAATTATGTGCGGTTCGATTAACACATAACATGGGTGTCAAATCTGTAATAAAACCCTGATCAATAAAACAATAACCATGTTGTTAAAAGCAGTCATTGAAAGGTGTTGCTGGCAGTTGGCTCCAGGGGTGAGCAACCCTTTTAATATAAACGGATTTCATCTTTCCACCGTGTCACCTAAATCACCGCAATGTTTGTGTATACAATTAAAATAAGATAATAAATTGCAGCAATGGATGGATTACGAGCGCTCCCTCCGACCCCATACATCAGGCTTTGTCAGTGGCCCAGAAAATGCATGTCTAACAATCTGTTGATTACAATGTGGTGGAGCAGGGGCCCCGAGGGGGGGGGGGGGGGGGTGACTGTTGCAGGATACATTATTTTAACATATTGTTATGTCTAAATCGATAAGTTTTAAACGAGCGCTAACGACTGCTATTAATTAAACTTCCTGAATGTTTTATTAGGAAAGTTACCACTTGTGTGCTTGATTTAATGAATGGTTTATTATTTCATTTTGTTGGCCCTGACCATTACGCTCGAACGACTGGTCTTTTATCTTGAAAAGAAATGAGGCAAGGCAGAGTTTATTTGCAGTGCGGAGACGATGATAACGTGTCAGTTGAAGGGCATATTTGTTTTAAAGCCTCGGAGGGGAAACCGTGACTTCTTCTTATTACAATTTGCCTGCCTTTTAAACCATATTGAAATCAAACCCCCCCCCCTTTTTCTTTCTTGCTATTTGGCCCTTGAGATATTATTATTTTTTATCAGTGTGTTTATATGAAATAATTTGAGTGGGTATGTCAATTTGGGAATGAAATTGTCTGTGCAAGGGAATCGTTCAGATTGGAAATTAATGGTATTGCAATTAAAACTCTGGAGTTACAGTATTTGGTAACAATTATGATAATGACTCTAGCTGGAGGTGTGAATTTCACTAGCTGTGTGCGTGAGGGGGGGGGGGTTGTTAACACGAGGGCTGCTGGAAAGCGAGAAGTCCTTTCCTCCCAATGTACTGATACAGTATGTTTCCACCGGTTCTCTCGTAATAGAGCAATGCCACTGAGAACATATCTTGGCTTCTCCTCCCTAAGAATATTATTCCATTACCGACACAGATAAACTGCCTTTTGTGATACTGCTGCAGGAGGCTCCCTGCTCTCAAGCTACCGTTGACTGAACGTGTCCTACATTGCGCTGCAGTAATAGAGTGGTTTATCAGTTCGTGTTGAGAGTAGCTATAGGCTAAGTATGGTTGAGAGTCACAATTACCAACAGACACAACATGCTGTTTGTCGGCTCATGATTAATGCGCTGGATCAATGTGGGCCGCTGCGAGGAGGCACCGTGATGGAAGATTCCTGAGATATTTCGTTCTCTTACTTCCCCTTGTTTTCTTCTTTTTTCCACACACACTGCTATCGTCCAAATTGGATGATCGGTAGGGGAATTCTCCGCCTCCCTTGGGTTCGCGCTTCGGTTTGTAGATTTTGCCTTCAGGTTGGAATTCACTCAAACGGGAGGAGTCCTTTATCCAGAGACGGGCTTCTTTTCAATCGAGCATTAAGCAGGGGTCCAGATGGGGGAAGTCGGAGTCTCTTTTTACAATGCGTGTCAGCTTGGGTGAACAATAAACACCTTACTACAGAAACTGTAGGCCTTCGTCAGAACTGAGCTGTTTGTGTCGTGAGCAGGAACACCCAAAACATTTGATTAATTGTTTGCTTTTTACTGTACTGACGCTTTCTGTGCTGTAACTACTGAGGAAACGTTTGATGTTGGATCATTTCTACGTTCTTATCTGTAGCCTAAATGTGTAGCTGCAGCAAGAAGCTGGCTAGCTTAGCGTACAAAGAAATTGGAGGGAAACATCTATCCCTCTAGTCAAAGTGCAATCCACCACACAGCACTTCTAGCTCTTAAAATGTGTATTTTGTTGAACACATACAATTGCTAAACTGATGGATGCAGATGCACCACTTCTATGTTATGTATATCATCCCATTTTCTTCGTACGCTATCAGTTAGGCTAGCTCTTTGTTTTTCACTGTTTTCAAAATTCCTATTCCTACTATTCTTAATAATGTGTTCATATTGCATAATATGTATATTTTATATACATGCTTAAATGTATACTAGGCCTACATAAACAATAATTTGTGCCATGAGCTTACGTCACATACTCAACCGCCCCACAAAGAGTTGCGTTTAAGGGCGACCCCCCCTGCTGAAAGTTAAAATATCACTCTATTAGAATTACATATTTGTTCAGAGGAGAAAGTAAACATTGACTCCTGATTGACTAATATGCAGTGTCTGCCATTTTAGAACGGAGCCTCTGTTTACATGTTTTATGCTAAGCTATGCTAACCATCTCCTGGCTGTAGCATTCTGACAGGCAGTGGAGGGATATTAAACACCTCAGCTATCTCACAGTTGTCCAACTATTCCTTAAATAGCACCATCTCTTCTCGTGAACATTACACGTCATTCCAGTGGACACTCGCAATGTCACTTGATTGTTCTGCTCGATTCAGAGCTGGCCATTACAAGGACAAACACACTTATCTCCGATTTCAATACAAACAAGAGCCGGTCACTCAACATAGTACCACTACAGATTGTGTCTATGCTTTAAGGGAAAAGGCCAGCATCACATACCAGAGGTTACTGAGCAAGGGTTTATGGAAAGGCCTGCCACACAGTATTTAGGTCTAACCCTTTCACGGTTCAAACTAATTATAATGTCGTTCGCTTTTTGGATGGAGCCCAACGAATGTATTTGAACGGCACACAATCCACCAGAAGGAGGATTCTTTCGTATTTCCTCCGACAGGATGCCGAACACTGAGCCCTGGAGCCAGAGCGGGAGAATCACCCATCAACTCGTGAGCACATTCAGTGGTCAATAATTGAATGAGTGAATCCCATTGTCCAATTACCCGCATTATCTGTGGATACTCCTCTCATTAAAAGGCTCGGGAGGATGGAGAATAATTAAAAAGATTTGCAGCATGGGCATTTAATGATCACGCTGCTTTTGCCTGATATACTCTCCAGGACCAGTGAGATCATGTGGGATTGAATTCAGAGGAGCAGCCCCCCTCGTCCAACCCTCCCTTTATCCGACAGCGCCGAATGGCTGGGAGTGAATGGGCTTCAGCAGGGACAGACACACACTGTGGCCTCGGAGGGCTCCAGCTAATACCATACTGGCTTAGTGTCCCATTTGCAAGTTTTCAAATGCACCCTCGTGAAGTAAATACGCACGGAATATAAGAAAAACAGCATGGTACATTAAAAAGGACGCAGTGCCAAAGTGCAGTGTCAACACTTGTAGTAGAGTGCTAAATTGATGTTTGGCTGGCAGTGCTGCTGGCGCATACCTGTGGTAGGAATGCCCTCATCGGGTAGAAATTGTTTGCACCATTAAGCTTGTGAGAAAAACCCCCACCCCCCAACCTCTTCTTCCATGAAGCAGGGCTTCAATTAGCCCAATCTCAATGGATAACACCGGTGCAATTTGGTGTGGAGATGTTTCGCTGTCGGGGCCTGCTCAGTTCAAGATGGAACCTCAGTCTCAGAGAGCACGTCACACGGTCAAGTGGCCTCTGGTAATGCTCTAAACATGCTCGAAGTGTTGCTCAGGAAATAGCAGCGAAGAATGGTTTCATATATCAATACTTTGTTCACAAATTGGCGAGCCAGCCCAATGAGAAGCAGCTGGCCGTATTTAGTCATATCGTCTCTTATGAAGCTTTTTTTTTTTATAGTGCTCGACTTGATATTTTATGTTTAAGGAACTTCTTATGTGGTGTAAATATTAGTTTGAATGTTTCCAGGCAGCTTGCATCGGGTCAACAGACTGTGATCTGGATGGAGCTGAGAGAGAAGTGGTTGATTGTATTTTAGGCAACGCTTGATGGACCAAAGCACAAAGTGTTATGTGCTGTTTACATGACAACGCAAACAGCTACTTTTCTCTTTCGTAGAGCCCGTTCGTTCACACCAGGCCGTAACGGAAACGCGGAAACGGACCCCGCAAACGATAACGGGTCCCAAGGTGGATAGATCTGCGGACGGAACGCTCTGGGGGGCAAACGGCTCAGTGTGTACGTCCTATACCATCATTTCCTGATAACGATGAAGCCATAGCCCCGCCTCTCCCCACCTCTGCTGATCACTGCTGTAGCACGGTCAGTAGCTACTGAGCATGCTACAGATGTTAGTGCAAACATCTACAGCTCCTCTACCACAACCATCAGCAACAAGTGGACATGGAGAACTACATGAACTACATGTTGCTAAATCCACCGCGGGGCATAAACAGAAGGGCAACCATGGCAACCATGCTCGGGGGTCTTCTTCGCTGCTTTTGGTGTATTTTGTGGCGGAAGTACAGCGCCACTTACAGGCCCGGCATATGTACTACAGCGTCTCCAGCGCTTTCGAGCGGTCTTGTGTGAACGGAAGACTTTTTTGATATCGTATTCTGTGCGTTAGCGTTTCGTATGCGTTTGCGTGTAAATGGGGTGTTAATCTCTGAACCAGTGATTTAACGTCGGAAGTTGACGCGTTAGGGCGTTTTTGTTTTCATTCATGAAAATGTTCTTGGATCTACTGGAAAACTGGAAGTTCAGATCTTTTATAAAGCTCCATCGTCGTACCAAATCATTGTTATCCTTTTTAATAATTTTAGATGAAAGAAAAATGAATCAACCAAAGCAATTTGAACAAAGGTACACACAGTTTTCTTACCATGAATACACCCATGAAAAAATAGCCCGGTCTTGGCCATTGCCAAATCCTCCCACCAAGACGAAGGAAAACGTGGCTGACAAACCAACCAACAAACCGACCAAATCAAAAATCCTTGGCGGAGGTAACAAGTTTAAAATTGCCTTATTAATTTTAAGGGTATTTCCTATTTCAAGATGGGGTTGAACAAACGGTGGTTTGTTCAGTTGAATACAGGGTGCTACACTGTGACAAAGCATGCTTTTCTTTTAACTGACCTTTCTTGTGACCTATTCAATCCCTGCCTTGGCTCACTTTATGCTCTTAAGTATAGCATACAGAATAAACTGCCCGTGCAAAAGCCATGGTAACCATTGTGCATAATGTAAGCAATTGCACATATATGTACATCCTAATTAGCACCATGGCGTTACGGTGGAATAACATCTCATCTGTTTGATCTACAGCTCTCTCACAATATGCAGAACATATATAACTGGAGCAAACCAGAGGTAACCCCCGAAATAGCGCCAGGCCTAAGTGAGCAGGTACTGCATTTATCCGCCATGAGGCAGATTCGTTAGAGATGTATTGTTTGCCACACATCTCTCCTGCGCAGCCTCGAGATGAAACGCTGTGTAAAAGGTCCCACGAGGAGATTAATCACACTTATCCCTGATCTGTGATTCCTAACCGGGTCACCTGTGAAAAGATGACTTTGGAGCCGATACAGTCGAACCTACTCTCTACGTGAGATCCGGCACACAGACGTATCCCACAATCACTTGAACGTGACATGAGAAAAGCACATTATCAGAACAGAGCAACTGGTTTACAATGATGTTGAGATGGGCTTGGTGTTCTGTCTGATGATTTACTGGATTATAAAAGTAGCGCGTTACACTACTCCGTTACCGACAAAGTAATATTATTACAACTCTGCTTCTCGAGCACTTGTTCTGAGTGTCTTCTGCGTGAAAAGCAAAACAAATGGAAAGTGATTGCACGCAAAGTGAATTGAGTGTGTTTATGTTATGTATTCGCCACTTGGTGAAAAACAGGCTGACTTGTTCAGAAAAAGCGCCACCAGTTTCTAACTACGACACTCGGAGATTGCAGTGCTCCAACAACTGCACAATAATAATCTCCTTGTTGGTGGAGTGAGGTTACTCCCCGGGTCTTTACATGTAATAATATCAATATTCCAGTTACACTGTGTTATGCGCCGCAGCTCTCTCACTGACCTCTCTGGGAAACAGATGATGCTTAAGTACAATGTTGTTCTGTATACTGTTGATACAGTGACATAGCAGCCATGCCCCCGTGTACATTTCCCATTATGGGACAAGGACATATTTCAGACTCAAGTGATCCGCCACTCGAGAGAACTGTCTTTGAGAGGTCGAGGGGAGCGACAAGGACGAGTGTCCTACAAATGCCATATCCAGCAGCTTCTGTGTTTCCAGTGGCACTTGAGCTGAAATAGGCACGCTCAACAAGGGACAGGCTTCAAGATCTTTTTCCTCCACACTTCAGAAAGACTCTCGTGTTGAAGCTGGAGTGCTTGTTGGTGTGTCAGGGTGTGTACCAACAGAACAGCGATGGAATTTGAAGCCCACAAGTGTATGTTTGTGGGGACGATGCTCCCTTGCTGCATCGTGATCTGGTACTGTACAATTTAAATTCAAAACGTAATTTTAGTTATCCTGTTAAGGTATTCATTCAGTATCTACAGTAGATGGTGGTTGTTTCAGCCATGGTGTGCAGAACGAGGTCAGATACAGAGACATTCTTATTTACAAGGGGAGTTTGAGATCTGAACGCATCCATCAGTTATCAACAACCCACGCTTACAGCAATATGAACTGTTCTGGCTGGATTATGATTAAGGGTCTATTTCAAACATTGAGAAGACATATACAGTGAACACAATGAATACACAGATGGATAATGTATATATTTATTGCAATTTAAATATCACAAACATTGCATATTACAGCTTCAATTTCCTTTGTATGTGTTTGTGTATTAGCCCTAAAGAACCCTTCTCTTCCAGCTTGATCTTTTATACAAACAAAGGATTTTCATTTAAGAAATGGCTATTTGTGACCCTAACCCTATAATAGACCTATACACCAATAGTTCAATTGAAATAACGTAACAAGCTTTTTAAACCAAGTAGTATTGTCGCCTGAAAGTAAACAAGTCGTTATGTGTTTTTGTTTTAATTTACATGGTCGACGATGGGTTTCGTTACCATGATCTTTGAGAAACTATTTTTGCCTCAAATCGTTATTGAGTTGTTTGATAACGTGATTTTGTAGGAGACACGGTTCACAACTCTCATTGGTCTTATCCTTGACAACCAAGCAGTTTCCTATCACCATTGGGGATTAGTATTCGTTTCCCTAATCTTTGTAACATGCATTTGCATAAGAATAGAAAGTCTGTAGGCAACACGTTCTTGGCTTTGGAAGCATTCGTCTTTTGTCCTTTTGTTGTCCAACCAGAAATTACCAATCCTGTTTGAGCGGGCCTTCATTGCATGCAAGTAAACAGCCTGTGTGGAGAAAACAAGAGGCGTACAAACAAAAGTCATAATGCAATCTCTCAACCCATTGGTTCATCCGACAGCGATTAAGGCGAGACACCCCAGGTGAATAGGGTAATTGTTTTAACTTAAAGGTATCAGCTTTAAATGTCTCCAGTTAATTACTTACAATAAGGCAATTGTATTACAAGTTTTCTGAAATATCAAGTTTAAATATGCAAATGAGCCATTATCTCATTAAATATGCACATATTTTAACACATTTCAGGAATCGAAATCTGAACTTTGGATAAAGCCAGATTCAAAATTATTGTTTCATTTTGTAGTCATATTAGTATATATGGCTTTTACAGAAGGGATATTGGATATCTCTTTTTATCACTCCATAAATCTGAAAACTGTCAACAGCCCTAAAATATCCATTTCCGCCATGTTTTTAGGTATACAATGTTGTATAATTCAGGCTATGAATTATATATGAACAAACCCTTCTGTAAAAGCCTTCATAATATTGATAGGAATATAACTGGAAGGTTTGGTGTATGTACGTGCTACTGAAGTTGAAATTTCGAACTGGAGAAAAAACTCATTTTGAGAAAACGACCTTTACAGATTGCAGTGAGGCGCTAGCTAAAGCCTCCTGTTCTTTGGATGACAGTTTGCGCATCGACGCACTCCGTGAAGGTATTTGTTCGGGGTCATTTGTTTTTTGTATAACCTTGCTTCGTGCAAGTGACAATTGTTGTCGTGTTCTCTGTGAACGTTTTTTTCCCCGTTCTTTTGCCATTTTGAGATTTCAATTTCTAGCGGAAAGCTAACCAGGAAGTGTTTTAGCACACCACGTGACGCATCTGAACGAATCACGTTGTCAGAAATTGACACCAGCCAATGAGATTTTGTTTCTTGGTTTAAGACCCCTTTGTGCTTTCACGGTTGGTTGCTGATACAAAAGAAATGACCATATTTGGATCCGATGAGATTGTGCAGGAGAGACGGAGCTTTCCAACGATATCTCTGTTGACATGGTGCACACAGCGGTCGCGGTACTTTATGTTACGTTAGAAAGCTAACTTTTGGTGAATTTAGGAGAAATCTACAGACGCAAATAGACAAACTATAGTCAAATAAACACTTAAATGTGTATTTTGTACGTCTTCCTTCCAAAAGCCTGAAAGAAAACATGTTATAGAATCAAAATAGCACAAAATCTCAAAATTGACCAGTACTTGAAAAACGATGTTTTTGCCTGCCGTGTCTCGCCTTAAGCTCTCAATTAGCTTGAACAATGACTATTTATGAAACCATCCAGTTTCCAATGTCTCAAATCCAACTCCATCTTGAAACTCTTGAAGCTAATCGGACCGCAAACAATGACACATGCTAGAAAGAGGAAGTCCTTGTTGTGACAGAACTGCACCTGGTACTTTGGACGTTGCCCCCCGAGGCTTATCGTCGTCAAATCAACAGCCATTCGTTTCCACGTTTGTGGTTCCCCACTAGTGATAACATATCTCTGACATCTCCATAGCCAACTCTATGCAGTCCCCTGCATCATGGCAACCACACAGACCACAGTCCAAGTCAGCCTGGGCGTCGTTATCATCAGCTGTGGACTCTAATGTGGGGATGACTTGTTTGTAGTTGGGGCAACACTGATTGACAAGTCTCTCACAGGGGTCAGGTAGCATGTTGTAGAGTCGGCAGAAGAGACAGTCGAGGATAATTCCTGCACAGTCAACTGAGGGAGACACATACAGCCAGATATTAAAGGTCACCTATTATGCAAAATACACGTGTTCATGTCTTTTCTACATCAACATGTGTCCCCTCTTCTTCATGTCTCTTCTACATCAACATGTGTCCCCTCTTCTTCATGTGTCTTCTACATCACCATGTGTCCCCTCTTCTTCATGTCTCCTCTACATCAACATGTGTCCACTCTTCTTCATGTCTCTTCTACATCAACATGTGTCCCCTCTGTGTAAAGACATTCTGGAAGTTTCAGGAAAAAAGATTCTCTCTCTTTTTGTCCTGATCCATTTATATAAAAACCTGTCTGAAAATGAGTGATTAGATTTTGGCCACTTATGAAGTCATAAATTTTTTGGCTTGTGTTATAATTAGCCAATCACAACCAAGGTAACCCCCCCCCCCTCGAGTGGCCTGTGTTCGTCGTCCATACATACGCCTGCCCATACCATAACCCCACCACCACCATGGGCACTCGATTCACACATAACATACCCTACCCTACCCCTACCCCTACCCCAGATACTGCCTGGTTTTCGGACCCCCCCAGACCCCCCAATAAAGCAAAAATGCACGTTTCAGAGTGGCCTTTTATTGTGGCCAGCCTAAGGCACACCTGTGCAATAATCATGCTGTCGAATCAGCATCTTGATATGCCCACCTGTGAGGTGGGATGGATTATCTCGGCAAAGGAGAAGTGCTAACTATCACACATTTTTCAGATTTGTGAACAATATTTGAGAGAAATGGTTATTTTGTGTAGAAAAATGTTTTAGATCTTTGAGTTCATCTCATGAAAATGGGAGCAAAAACAAAAGTGTTGCGTTTATATTTTTGTTCAGTGTACATTGATGAAAAACAGTATAATAAGGGACCTTTAAGTTAAGAACATGGTTTGCTTTACTGTATTTATTCAACAAGAAATGCTTTTTTTAGTTTGCGATGGTCTCCCCTCTTCACACGTCTGCAATGACCTCTTTGAGGGTATGTTTGATGAATTGTGTTTAAACCATATCTTGCGCATAAATCATCTGAGCTACTCTTCACTTATATCTCTAACATTTTAAAAGCCTCCTTTGCTTCCTTTACACATGCATAATTTAGGAAACCATGGCCTGATCCCTCACAGAGACAAGCAAGAGAGCTGTTTGGAGACATCATCAATTACCAGCAGTCTCTCCTGTGTACTTTGCCTGGAGCATTCTCTAAGTTGCCTTGCGGTTGCACTGAAACAATGTGCTATGTGTCTTCCCAGCAGTCTCGGCCAAATGGTGCCCCCACGGGTGCTATAAAGCATGGGATCATCAAATGACATTGACCATGAACAGTTACTTACCGAAGAAGATATGTTGAAGAAAATACCTCAAGGCTTGTGTTGCAAATAATCTAGAAAACACAACCCAAGGCTGCACACTTCTCTATTATTTGTAATCTGCACATGGAACTAGATCAGAGATATTTGCCAATTGACCATAGTGGATTTGGGTGGAATACCCTTTTATAAAGGCTTTGTTTGAGAAATAATTATTCTACATTTCAAGGTATGACTTAAAATGTCCTCTAAATATACAATATCCCTGTATGCCATGTATTAATAATAACGTTCAAAATGTTGGGTAGCCTTGAGTTGATATGATTGTAAATACTATAAATGTGATTGAAATGTCACATTGTATTTCATATTGTATTATTTATTGAATATATCTATATTCAGTTAACAGAAAGGCCTTTAAGACATAAGTACAGAGCAGGAAAAAAGGACAGGTGTAAATTAAGAATACAATAACGACACTTTTCACAAATATTAGCAACATTAAAGGTGGGGTAAGTAATTTTGGAGAAACCGGCTCGAGTGCGCTAGAATTTGAAAATACACAACCGGAAAAAATCTGCCACTTCCTCACAGAGCCCCTCCTCCAACACACACGCACGCGCACATGACCAATGAGGGCACGAGATAAGTTTGTGCACAGATGGAAGGCTGACAGGCAGGGAGGCCATCCAGTTACTTTAGCCGGGCCGGCTCAGATGATTGGTCGTGCTTTTTACAGCGCCACGGCTTCCACAGGTGACATTTTTTATTGTCAAAGCATTTAATGTATTCATTGCTATCGGGACGTTAAGAGCATTCCATGGAATATAACAACAAGTGTTTAAGGTATATCATTTTTTTTTTTTTATTGAGATCTGCTATTTTCTATTAATGGATGGAAGAACACGTAGTGTATATAATGTGACTCGTTTACTACCAACTGAAATCATGCTATTGAGGTTTTGATGTGGCATTGCTATGTAGCGTCAAGGACTTTAAAGGTGTAAGTAATCCTTGGGTCCGATATAACAATGTGTTTGTTTGTTTGTTTGTCATCAAGTTTGTTAACAATTGACTCCCTCTTAAGGGATACAGCAACATTTTTACAAAAGGGATTTAATTCGTTGTAAAACCAGAAATCCATTTGTAAACTTCAACCAAATGAGATGTAAACAAAATGTTAATTGGTAAACCAAGTAGATGTATTTCTGATTATTTTTTTCGTAGTATTTTTCAGGCTGTTTTAACCCGCTTCGTGCTAGCTTTATGTTAAGCTAGGATAACCATGCAGTGACTTCCACTCTGTATTTATTGCCCAGACATCACAATTGCATCACCTATTGACCACTTGAAAATAACACATAACCTTTTACAACAATGGCTTTGACTAAAAATACTAACCTTGTATTTAAATGTTTCATTTGATATACAATAAGTGCACGATAAGCAGTCTTTGGTGTAATGAAATGCTGCTGAATCTGTTGTGGCAATTCCACTTTGGTGGTCTCTTTTTTGCTGTAGTTTCAGTTTCTAAATTATTCACACATTTTCATAATTGATTAAATTAACTGCTGTATTTAAGCATTCTCACAGCATGGCGAGGCATGAAGCTTGCAATGTGTCAATTGTTTTATTCTGTCTGTAGCATTATTATTCTGCATATTAATCATCGTTTATTTCATAAGAACGCTTTGTTTGGATGAAAAAGTTCCTTTCATACCAGTTTTATTGAGGACCCAACACGAGATTTTGTCCTTCAACGATTTGGACAGCTGTGTGTGCAGCTAGAGGGCATCAGACGGGTGTGATGCAGTGCTGATCACTTACCTCCCGTGCTGCTCTGCTGAGACGAAGGAGGAGAAGAAAGAGAGTCTGTGGAGGAAGTCCTCCTCAGGTACATTTTCAAAGAGAATATTGGGGAAGAAGACCTGTCACAGTCTCTCGGTCGCTGGGTGTCTGGGTTTCTCCTGGTCTCCCCAGGCTCTGTGTTTGCAGTGGCACCAAGTCTCCAGTCGCTGCCACGAGCCTCACTTTGAATCCTTTCTGTCCAAGAGACCACATTTTAAATTCATAAAGACATGTCAGGTGGCTGTAGGTACATACTGTATGGTAATGTGACAAGCACAATTCATCGAGAATGAAAGTATCTCAACAGCAGAAAGAGCACAGGGTCCCATTTGACCTGTTTAGGCCAAGTTGAACAGATTTGAGACTTTTGTAACCAATACATAAAATACGACATAACACGATACAACACGGTACAAAACAATACGACTCAATGCAACACTTCAAGATACCGTACGACACAATACCATACGAAAAAACAATAGACTACAATACTACGAAAGTACATATGACCCATCACAACCCGATACAGCAAAATAATATAATACAATAGGAATTAGGACGATACGTCATGATTCAATATGACATGATTCAAAACTACATGATGCAATGCAACAGAAGACGAAACGCCACAACACGACACAATAAAGACCACAGGAGTTAAAACTATAAAATATGTACTATACAGAGCAGTGGCGGCCGGCCCATAGGGGCGGGGCGCTAGGGGCGCCGCCCCCCCTCTTCCCACATGTTTGATTGTCATTAAAAATTAAATAAAAAATATATTTAAAACAAAAGAAATGTCAATGAACAAGGTAAATATTATATAGTGGTATCAGTAAAATGTATAATCTAAAAATAAAATCTTGTTTAAAATTGTGTTACGATGTCTAAAGTTACTGATAAGTCACATGTTTCCTGCCTGGCCGCAGCGTGTATCATTACCCTCTCTCGTCTGGGCGCTGAGAAAGGAGCCCTCACTCAGCCCCAGCAGCATCCAACACATTGCTGACTGTTGCTATCTGTAAACTACGCAGCCAAAAATAATTTCAGCCAATCAGCGTCGTCAGATCTGATGCTCAAGGGCAGTCTGTGAGTTGGTTATGGCTAGAAAGTATCCGTCTTGTGTAAAACTCTCGCGAGAGTTTGCGAGTCGCGTGGCTGAATGTTTACGTTTGACAGGCAGCCTTTCAGTTACGATCGTTAACATCAGTGGGCCACAGCAACTGATGGTGAGAAGCTAAACTATCTATTAATTATGTAAATTACAGGGAGTGTAACTGTGTGTGTGACTAGCTGGATGCAAACAGGTCAACGCTGTCTTTTGTTTCCCATGCTCGTATGTATGGAGGTATTGATCAGTCTTCTCATACCTCTAACATCTCCAGAAGTCTTAATTTAAGGGGTCATTTCTCAAATAGTGTGGTTTATTCACCATTACAATAGCCCCACCTAAAATACTTTCCACCAGCCGCCACTGATACAGAGAGTCAACACTACACAACAACAAGTAGCATAGATGATTCAACACAATACAATATCTTCCACCAGTTCACCGCCAGATTGTCCATATTTGTTTCAGCCCTCTTGAAAGTTTCAGAATCAGAATGAAAGATGGATTGCTTGGAAATTATTGATTGACAATTGTCCATTACCTTCTGATATTTGAGAACAGCTTTGTTTCTCATGGAGTCTGACATTAATACCCACCACAAGTAGAGCTTAAATCCTTACGCTGTGTCGTGACCAACACTTCAGAAGTAAATCTCCCAATAGCTTCTAAAACAGCTGATAGGCAGCAGCATGTTAGTTAATGTATAAAACGTATACTATTGGTGGCACACAATGTTCAGTCTGTACCTGAGAAGCCGGGTCTTTTGCAGAAGTATGTGAAATGTTCAACATGCAGGAATATGTTTGTGAAAAACTGATTTAAATAGATATTAATGAATTATTGGGCTGGGTGCAGTTTACTTTTTCACCACCTATTCGAAATGAATAATTCACCATTCCTTTCTCTGTTGTATTTAACATGTAATGCCTGATGGTTTATTCACACTCTGGACACATTTTTGAAAGTCGAATAAACTGTATTTGTCTTACCTAAATTGTTGGAAGAGCGATACCAACGGACAATCGCTCTGGGCTGTATTGGCCACATTTAAGATTTTATTAGCTGTTTTTGAATACGTTCGAAATAACAAACAGCTCCCCGATGTCATCACCTTTCTTCAGCGTGATGTTTTTACCTCTCATTAGAGTTGTCTATATTTGTGTTTATACATTGAATGAGAAGGCAGGGGTTGGTGTGCGAGCACAACAAGTGAGAACAAAGTTCAAATCAGTGCCGTCAGCCTGTGTCTTTGAGCAGAGAGCAGCGTGATGCGCCCAGGTTATCAAATGAATGAATTAGGTGAGACATGCAGCTGGTCCGTGCCCATGCCCATTAGCTGATAGAGAAATAAGGCCTGCAGGCATGCTATGAATCTTTTAGGTTTTGTTCCAATGTTCCACGGATCCTCGCTCACTCATTAGACAGCACAGTTACTGGAAGATCATTTCACTTCATGTTTTAAATCAACATGCAAACTGGAATTCGGAGCACATCACAACAGACACACGATTTAAAGCATGTATGTAAGCAAGCGCCGACAACATCCATTTGTTCATTGCTGAAATATGTGATTTGCAGGGGAAAATTGTTCACAAACAGCAACATTTGTATTTCTCCAGTTACATAATATTAAAGGAGTAAGTGTGAAATAGCTTTAGAACCAGTAACAGGAGGGATGCCACTATGTTATCCTGAGATGTACCACAACAGAATGATTCAATGCGCAGACTACTTTCCACAGGCGTGAGCACATTAACTTACCTCCTCTCGCCCACGTAGAGCTCTCCTCGGCAGCGCTCGCTCTGCCTTGTCTTCACTTCGGCTCTCGGAGTCATTTCATCTGCCATCTGGTCCATTGCATCACAAATAAAAAATGCACTCTCTTGTGACAACCCTGATTACCTCAAGCCAAACAAATATGTGGCTTCACAAAAGCTGAGGCCAACGGAGGTTAATGTCAAACACAGAGTTACCACAGCTCTGTGTCTTCAATACTTTCCCGGCTCTCAGGATTATGTTCTCACGCAGCGGTGCTGAGGCTTCTCGCCTGGCTGAGGAGGCAGCTGTTTACCTCGGCTAAGCAGAAAGCATCCCGTGCAAATTCTCCTTTTCATGGCACCGGGTCCCATTGGCCTGCTGCCTACTATACTGTAAGCCTCTCAGATGTTCAATGACGTTGGCAAAAACGCTGTCGACCCGCTCCTAATAAAACATCACCGGACAAAGTCAGCAACATTGTATTAGTTGGACTTCTATCCGCTCTATGAAGTGATAATGACGCCAAGGGCAGATGCAGAGCCCTCACATAATAAAAGGACATTTCACATTAAAATTCCCAAATGCACTATTAAGCAGTCAGGACACACGATAAAGACATGTTGTGATCTTATAGTGATGTGATACTGATACAAGGGGACAGAGAGAAGTCACTGCTTTCATATTAAAATACCTGGCAGATACTGGTTATTGTAAAGAAACAAACAAACACACACACACACACACACACACACACACACACACGCACACACACGCACACGCACACGCACACGCACATACCATGTAGTACACCACTTCAGGGGACATTACATTGACTTACATGCATTTCCTGGAGACTTATCCTAACCTTAACCATAACCAACACATGCCTTACCCTTACCCTTAACCTAACCCTTACCCTAACCCTAAACCTAACCAAGTCTTCACCCTAAAATTAATGACCTCCCATTTGTCCCCATAAGGGAGGTGAGTCCCCACACGTGACTAAACAGATTTAGGTCCCCACAAAGTATAGTAATGCTAGGCCAACACACACACACACACACACACACACACACACACACACACACACACACACACACACACACACACACATGATGTCTCACTCCTTGAAGGCTGTGATTCCGCTGCACATATGCATGAGGCAGCCAGTGCCAGTTTGTTTGTTGGGGCGAAGCACGCGGTGAAACACGGGCAGTGAGCTGCATTCAAATTCCTCCGAACACAAGCCAACCAATTACTCTAATAGGCTCAACACTAGAGTTGCATTTTAATGGACGCCCCGCTGTGTTTGCATATGTTTAGAGAACAAGAGCATGCTAATTGAAAAATTAAGATGTGAGAGTATTTGTCTACCGAGCTCCCACTATGCTGCACTCAGTGTACACAGAACTCCAGAAGAGAACTTCCACTGAGAGTTCTAGTGCTTTCCACCTCCTCCTCCTCCCTCAATCCTCCTCCTCCTCCTCCTCCTCCTCCTCTCCTCCTGCTCCTCTCATTGTCTTGTGTTGTGATGGTGATACAACGTGATAGGAATAGACCAGGGGTACATACACCGAGGGCCACATACAGAAAACTATACGAAGGCGAGGGCCGCTCACTAGAGGTGAGCAATACTGCCTATAAGTTAGCTAAATTAAAATGATGCTTAATACTTGGAATAGGCTTTAACAAAACCAACAGCCTATCACAGCTCTCCATAAGGTTTCATGTATTCATTAGCAGCTCATCCTTAAAACAGGAGCCTCATGCTCATCAAGAGGACATAGGAAGGTTTATTTGAAGCTTGTTATGTAAATAAGTTATTGGGCTTTTTTTCTTATCAACTAAGATTTGTTAGAAAACTTCAATTGACTGAAAAGCGGTCTTATTAGCACATGAATACTGTGTGATATATCTGTGCATATATAGTTAAGAAGTACAACACAAGACAAGCACAAGTTCCATTTGTGGGACGCACTCGATTATTCTTTTTGACACCCGTGGAATGGACGAATCAAGATTACCCTCGTGTGTTTTTCAAAAGCGACGATGTGCGACTCCTCCATAGTCCCACTCGTGGTCCTTTTTGTTTCTCACAGACACATTAGGTCCAGGTTTCATTGGTCAACGTCAACCACGCCGTCAGCCCGGTTCAGCAGGTTGCGTGGTTAATTTGGCTCCCATGGAAATGTGCTCCCGGTGGAATGAGCTCCGCGGCCCGGCGTCTGCGGGAAAGTCACGGTGGCTGACACTCCACCCCATTAGAGCTGTCCCTAATGCAGAGTGAAGTGACAGCCGGGGATCAAGTTCAGGTACACATTACACCGCATCTCAGCGACAGCTTTCTGACCCCCTTCCTGCACTTACAGTCCTCTCCATTATTTACAGTTGTAAACACATCAAGCTAATGTCTTGCTGTGTTTATGTGCTGTTTGTGGCTCGAGGGTGAACCTGGTAGTCCAGCTGCTCCATCTTCATTTCTCTACAAAGGAATGTTCCTGTTTTGAAGGGGACATTCTTGTGGTTGGTTGAATATGGTTGTTATTACATTGTACCCCATTAGCGGTCCTAGTTTAACGCATTTCTTTACTATTTGTGTATGCCTTACTGCGCCATATGTGTGTGTCTAAAACTGACGAGCATGATAGCAAAAAAAGAGTCATGCTTGAATTGAAAGGAATATGTTCGTCCACAAACAAAAACATCGACAACTCCAAATGTTTGCATATTCTTTTAGCTTTGTGACTTGACTTTCAAAACCTCTACTTGAATTGGTTGATACCAAAACGATCTGATCAAAGTAATATCTTAATCTCGGTTATCCAAAGAAACAAGTAAATAAGATGCGTTCATAAGGGATAACATTTGAAACAGAAACATCGAACCCCACTTTCAGTTCGCTGAAGCTGGCCATCGAGACATCCTTTGGAAGTCTCAAAGTATTTCCCTCTCGTTCTGCCTCGTTTGGATCACCTTGGAAGGACAACTTAACATTTCCTCCGTGCATGTGCGTGGTGTCGTGGCAGGTGTTTCATTGTGGAGTTGTGCCTTTTTTTTTTTTTTGGTTTAGTCAAATGTGTTAGTTTGTTGAACATGCTGCCGGTGCAGATGGTCCCCTTTGCCCCGTAATGAGTCCCACAGAGAATAATGTCATAGTGATGAGAGCGGACTCCATGTCACCTTGAGGCTGGCTAAGACAAAGAGAAGAGACTCTTGATGTCATATTCACTTTCTCTTTCCACTATGTTTAACCCTGGTGGACCGGCTTTATTTTCACAGGCAGATGTCATTGTCCTCAAATAGATGAAAGGTGCAAATCTATCATATGGGGTATGGGGAAACAAAATGTTGTTGTTATGTTAATAAAGTGACTACACTATCATGCTTATGCTTGTATTGTAATAATCACTTAGTCAGTTGTGGAATGTACAACCCTGCACACTCCCTCTAAAGAAAGCAACATATTTAAAACATCAGATCAATAAATATCCATCAACAAATACATGTTTGATTGTGCTCATCTGAAACCAATACTAATGTAATACAAAATATATTATCTTAATAAGGAAATCGACTTCCCAGGATATCTTATCTTATAAAATGTTGACCCTGCACCTGTTAGTGTCTTGCAAAGATGTAAACATGTATTAACATTTCGTAAAAATAAAGGCAGTTTTAGTGATTTTTTTTTAAATATTTTGTAAATCAACTTTATTAGCATTTATACTAAAATGTCCAGTTTAATTTTGTACTATATTCTAAAGGTAGTCAAATTGAGTTTTTGTACATCTATTGTTCAGAGTTTATATGAAATGTAATTCCTAAAGCATGGCAAAAAGTAATTTAGTGTTTATATGTATATAGAGTGATACTAAGAGAGATTCAAAGCTTCGTCAACCAATTTAAACAATCATTTTAAACCTGGTTTTATCAACGTTCAGATTTCTGTCCTGAAAATGAAAGCAAATTAGCATTTATTTGATAAGATTGCGCTTTATTTGCATATTTGAACATTCATTTTTAGAAATACCTATCTTAATGCTAGTAATTAACAGAGCAAGTGTCACAGGGATATTTGTTTTTTACCCTTTTCACATTGGGTGTCTACCCTTCATTTCTAGGTAATTGAAATGTTAACCCACATTATTTTTGTTAATGGATTAAAGCCGTGGCTTCAACATCTGTTTTCACATCAAGTTGGTGGCACACTTCAGAGCAAAAGAGATGGAAAGTCCTTGCCTCCAATAACTATGTCCTGACAGGATTAGGGCATCATCCTGAGAAATGACCTCTGAGAAACTGAGCTGGACTGAGAGGAGATGAAATATGAAATCAAAGAATCCCTTTCTGATGGATGAACTGCTCTACATGGTTGAAACGTATGCTGAGAGAATAGTTTCCCTAGTTATTATATAGTATAGTCTTCATTAACTATACTTGTTCTGATCCACTTAAAGTGCTGCACCTTAAAGCAGAGCTCACCTTGTGTGCTCGGGGGAGAGTTTCTGCTCAACCCATTAAGAACAAAATAATTCATTTTCAACATCATTTTGCTCTAATTGAACATGTCTGTGATATTCTATTTTTTTCAACATGGTTTGGGACACCTGCCTACCTTTGTGACAGCTGAGCGGGGGGGGTGAAGCGTCTGCTGCTCGTCATAAAGGGAAGAAATCCCAGTCTCAAATTAAGATTGCAGATAATGACCTTACAAAGCAAAGGAAATCAAAGAAGTATGGGAATGGGGTAAATTGGATTTGTCGGCCGTCTAACAGTATATGACTCAAACCAACTGGGGATTCTTTCCACTGTGGAGGAAGTGAGCGTTTCCTAAGGCAACAGTCCCACCTGGGACCTCCGGATGATCCATGGGGTGTCGGAAAAAGCCTTGAAGTTATTCAAGGCTAAATAGATTTTTTTTCTATTAACATTTAGGCGGTATTGCTCTGATTTCAAAGCTTACTGGTTTCAGGCGATCTATTCCATTTGACACAGTCAATATTCTGTATTTAATTTGCATAGCTGATTGTTACTGTCTGAGGTCTCTTTGTGTTACTCTGGATGTCAACAACGATGAAACAACGGCGAAACTAAAAAGAGTTTGGTTAAATATTCGGAGCTTTGTTTATAATCCAAAATATATAAGGATATTATTCATTTCATTTTGACACTTTCTAAATGTAAGCTTCTTTGAATCTATAAATCACTAGTGTTCATTTGTCTGCCTCGTATTAGCAACATCATCAAATGATACATTATTGATTACATCCTTAAAATATGTACATTTTTGTCAAAACAACCAACGCCGTCACCTCAAGAAAATCATTTGGTTCATTCGTAGAAGTACACAGTACTGCTGCAGTTTGCGCCAGTACCGTATCCAACAACACCTTACAGAAAACAAAATATTTCGGTGTGAAACGATTGTGCCTGCGTCAATTTAGTTCAGTATAAACTACAATATATTTTTTCAATTTTATTTGGAGTAATCCAAACATATTCAGAGTAGATATAAATATGTATTTAGTCCAAATAATGGACTCAAGTTACTTTAAATTCTGCAATTTGATTACATGGATCCTGAATGTGAGCTTGAAGTGGCATCAGAACAATAACTCGTATAAATAATGATATATCTGATATTTGCTTTGCTTTTTTGGTTGAAATGAAAGTAAAACCCTCGTAACAACACACGAACAAACACGAACAGCCCTCCAGCTCCACACAGGCATATCATGAGGAATACTCCATTATTACGGACCAATTTGCTCCTTCAGATAATCAATGTTGGCTCCGACTCAAGCCCTGCTCCACAGGCTAAACCGCTTGAATTGATCATTGGCGCTTTCTCACCAATAAGCAGTTTCAAATGACTAATTGGGCGGGGCTAAGAGTAGCCCGGGCCGTTTGCTATTAGTGTAATGATGATATGCCATCAGACGTGTTCTGTAAAGCATTGTCTGTTGTTATTGGGCAAGACAGATTATGATTGGCTTTGGTCAGAGCACATTATGAGATGCTCCCTAAGTAGCATTCATAAAGCAAAGCTTCCTTGCTGTGTCAAAAGTGATAATAAGGGTAGTGATTCATATATACTTTAGGAGTCAAGGGGAGCACCGTGTAGGACCTGTATTTTCTTTTATTTGTCCTTGCTGTTGGGGATCACAGTCTTCCTTTGTCCCGGCATACATCGGAGCGAGTCATTGATATGCTAGCTCTGTTTTTACACATCGCTGCCATCAGTGCGGACGCAGATACAATCTCATTACAAGGGTAATTGGGACAAACATGAAATCCATGGCCCCGCCCTTTCCTTTAAAGTTGGATATCTTTCAAACGCTCAATCTAGATTAACGGCTGTGTTAGGTCCACAACAGCTGTTCATGTTCATGATTATATAGCTTCATTTCCATTGATATCCGACTGACTTCTTTTGATGCGTGTTAAAAGGGAAATGTTTTTAAATGGGTCGACACTATCTGCACCACATTGTCTCAGGATGGGCACCTGTACACTGAGATTCACACGTACGCATTAACGAAAGTGAATGTAAATGCAGGCAGACTCACACACTCGAGCCACACACACACACACACACACACACACAAACCCACACACACAACACACAACACACACACACACATGCTCGCTTTAAATGTGGCTCCAACTTCTGATGTCACTTTATTTTAGCTGCTCCTCTTTTTCTTGTCGGAGCCCCATGAAGTCTTTCCATCTACAACTTAGTCCTCGGCCAAATATTGACTTTGGGATCTGATTATTAAGCAATTTCCACAAAACTTCAAATTACTATCTGAACAATTATTTTAAAGACGTTACAAGACCCAGTAGACCCCCAAGGTCTTGAAACTGATTATGCAAAAAGATAATTGCTATGAAGATTTAAAAAAGAATGAAATTGGTTTGACAAACCTATAAGTTGTTAACTACTGCTCAGTGCAAAGAATACATTTGCTGACAAGGCCACACGGAACGAGGCTTTTCCCAGCGTGCTCAGGTGGGCGGGAGGTATCGCTCTCTTTATTATCGCAGCTAATGGCGTTCCAGATCTGTCCTCAATTATGCGGGATGAGATGAACTATTAATTAATAATTCTTCTGATAGATAAATTGTGCCATGTTCAGCAGATGTGCACTTCTCAAGAGATGAGAGGAGACACAGATGGAGGCTATTGACCAGCATGGCCCCGCCTCAATGGTCTATAGATGTGTGAGATTCTTATGTCCCCCTGTCCCCCCTGTCCTACTGCTCTAACTGCCACGTACCGTCAGCAGGCGTCCCTGTTTTCATGATTTACTGTCCCGGTGTTAAGCCAATGATGCATAATTTGGGTTGTTTTAAGAAAATATATTAATCCTTCTCCCACCATTGTGGGAAATGGTTATTTTCCCCCCCTCACAGGTTAAATGTACACCGGCTGAAAAATGACACCCCTCAAAGTACATTTGAGCAAAGGCCGAGTGTATAATTTCCCCATAAGCTCGGAGCTTTAGTGGAGAAGGGAGGAATTATATGGCTGCGAATGCTTCATAATAGTGATATCACTTCGAGAACAAAAGAAGGTGGGCTCCGCGGCGAGCTGGGGAGTGAGGACGCCTCGGCTCGATTGGCCATTGCCGCGGTTTCCATTAAGGTCACGCACTGCGCCGGAGAGTGCATGAGTGACAACACGGGCAAGACGATATGGACCACTCTCCCACAACTCGTTAAGGCTGAAATCGCCATGAAAAATAATAGTTATTAATTAATTGCAGTCATAATGCTCGTAAATATCTGTCAGAAAATTATGTGCGGTTCGATTAACACATAACATGGGTGTCAAATCTGTAATAAAACCCCTGATCAATAAAACAATAACATGTTTGTTAAAAGCAGTCATTGAAAGGTGTTGCTGGCTAGTTGGCTCAGGGGTGAGCAACCTTTTAATATAAACGGATTTCATCTTTCCACCGTGTCACCTAAATCACCGCAATGTTTGTGTATACAATTAAAATAAGATAATAAATTGCAGCAAGGGATGGATTACGAGCGCTCCCCTCCGACCCCATACATCAGGCTTTGTCAGTGGCCCAGAAAATGCATGTCTAACAATCTGTTGATTACAATGTGGTGGAGCAGGGGCCCCGAGGGGGGGGGGGGGGGGGTGACTGTGCCGGATACATTATTTTAACATATTGTTATGTCTAAATCGATAAGTTTTAAACGAGCGCTAACGACTGCTATTAATTAAACTTCCTGAATGTTTTATTAGGAAAGTTACCACTTGTGTGCTTGATTTAATGAATGGTTTATTATTTCATTTGTGTTGGCCCTGACCATTACGCTCGAACGACTGGTCTTTTATCTTGAAAAGAAATGAGGCAAGGCAGAGTTTATTTGCAGTGCGGAGACGATGATAACGTGTCAGTTGAAGGGCATATTTGTTTTAAAGCCTCGGAGGGGAAACCGTGACTTCTTCTTATTACAATTTGCCTGCCTTTTAAACCATTATTGAAATCAAACCCCCCCCCCTTTTTCTTTCTTGCTATTTGGCCCTTGAGATATTATTATTTTTTATCAGTGTGTTTATATGAAATAATTTGAGTGGGTATGTCAATTTGGGAATGAAAATTGTCTGTGCAAGGGAATCGTTCAGATTGGAAAATTAATGGTTATTGCAATTAAAACTCTGGAGTTACAGTATTTGGTAACAATTATGATAATGACTCTAGCTGGAGGTGTGAATTTCACTAGCTGTGTGCGTGAGGGGGGGGGGGGGTTGTTAACACGAGGGCTGCTGGAAAGCGAGAAGTCCTTTCCTCCCAATGTACTGATACAGTATGTTTCCACCGGTTCTCTCGTAATAGAGCAGCAATGCCACTGAGAACATATCTTGGCTTCTCCTCCCTAAGAATATTATTCCATTACCGAACACAGATAAACTGCCTTTTGTGATACTGCTGCAGGAGGCTCCCTGCTCTCAAGCTACCGTTGACTGAACGTGTCCTACATTGCGCTGCAGTAATAGAGTGGTTTATCAGTTCGTGTTGAGAGTAGCTATAGGCTAAGTATGGTTGAGAGTCACAATTACCAACAGACACAACATGCTGTTTGTCGGCCTCATGATTAATGCGCTGGATCAATGTGGGCCGCTGCGAGGAGGCACCGTGATGGAAGATTCCTGAGATATTTCGTTCTCTTACTTCCCCTTGTTTTCTTCTTTTTTTCCACACACACTGCTATCTGTCCAAATTGGATGATCGGTAGGGGAATTCTCCGCCTCCCTTGGGTTCGCGCTCGGTTGTAGATTTTGCCTTCAGGTTGGAATTCACTCAAACGGGAGGAGTCCTTTATCCAGAGACGGGCTTCTTTTCAATCGAGCATTAAGCAGGGGTCCAGATGGGGAAGTCGGAGTCTCTTTTTACAATGCGTGTCAGCTTGGGGAACAATAAACACCTTACTACAGAAACTGTAGGCCTTCGTCAGAACTGAGCTGTTTGTGTCGTGAGCAGGACACACCCAAAACATTTGATTAATTGTTTGCTTTTTACTGTACTGACGCTTTCTGTTGCTGTAACTACTGAGGAAACGTTTTGATGTTGGATCATTTCTACGTTCTTATCTGTAGCCTAAATGTGTAGCTGCAGCAAGAAGCTGGCTAGCTTAGCGTACAAAGAAATTGGAGGGAAACATCTACTCCCTCTAGTCAAAGTGCACTCCACCACACAGCACTTCTAGCTCTTAAAATGTGTATTTTGTTGAACACATACAATTGCTAAAACTGATGGATGCAGATGCCCCACTTCTATGTTATGTATATCATCCCATTTTCTTCGTACGCTATCAGTTAGGCTAGCTCTTTGTTTTTCACTGTTTTCAAAATTCTATTCCTACTATTCTTAATAATGTGTTCATATTGAATAATATGTATATTTTATATACATGCTTAAATGTATACTAGGCCTACATAAACAATAATTTGTGCCATGAGCTTACGTCACATACTCAACCGCCCACAAAGAGTTGCGTTTAAGGGCGACCCCCCCTGCTGAAAGTTAAAATATCACTCTATTAGAATTACATATTTGTTCAGAGGAGAAAGTAAACATTTGACTCCTGATTGACTAATATGCAGTGTCTGCCATTTTAGAACGGAGCCTCTGTTTACATGTTTTATGCTAAGCTATGCTAACCATCTCCTGGCTGTAGCATTCTGACAGGCAGTGGAGGGATATTAAACACCTCAGCTATCTCACAGTTGTCCAACTATTCCTTAAATAAGCACCATCTCTTCTCGTGAACATTACACGTCATTCCAGTGGACACTCGCAATGTCACTTGATTGTTCTGCTCGATTCAGAGCTGGCCATTACAAGGACAAACACACTTATCTCCGATTTCAATACAAACAAGAGCCGGTCACTCAACATAGTACCACTACAGATTGTGTCTATGCTTAAGGGAAAAGGCCAGCATCACATACCAGAGGTTACTGAAGCAAGGGTTTATGGAAAGGCCTGCCACCACAGTATTTAGGTCTAACCCTTTCACGGTTCAAACTAATTATAATGTCGTTCGCTTTTTGGATGGAGCCCAACGAATGTATTTGAACGGCACACAATCCCCAAGAAGGAGGATTCTTTCGTATTTCCTCCGACAGGATGCCGAACACTGAGCCCTGGAGCCAGAGCGGGAGAATCACCCATCAACTCGTGAGCACATTCAGTGGTCAATAATTGAATGAGTGAATCCCATTGTCCAATTACCCGCATTATCTGTGGATACTCCTCTCATTAAAGGCTCGGGAGGATGGAGAATAATTAAAAAGATTTGCAGCATGGGCATTTAATGATCACGCTGCTTTTGCCTGATATACTCTCCAGGACCAGTGAGATCACTGTGGGATTGAATTCAGAGGAGCAGCACCCCTCGTCCAACCCTCCCTTTATCCGACAGCGCCGAATGGCTGGGAGTGAATGGGCTTCAGCAGGGACAGACACACACTGTGGCCTCGGAGGGTCCAGCTAATACCATACTGGCTTAGTGTCCCATTTGCAAGTTTCAAATGCACCCTCGTGAAGTAAATACGCACGGAATATAAGAAAAACAGCATGGTACATTAAAAAGGACGCAGTGCCAAAGTGCAGTGTCAACACTTGTAGTAGAGTGCTAAATTGATGTTTGGCTGGCAGTGCTGCTGGCGCATACCTGTGGTAGGAATGCCCTCATCGGGTTAGAAATGTTTGCACCATTAAGCTTGTGAGAAAAACCCCCACCCCCCAACCTCTTCTTCCATGAAGCAGGGCTTCAATTAGCCAATCTCAATGGATAACACCGGTTGCAATTTGGTGTGGAGATGTTTTCGCTGTCGGGGCCTGCTCAGTTCAAGATGGAACCTCAGTCTCAGAGAGCACGTCACACGGTCAAGTGGCCTCTGGTAATGCTCTAAACCTGCTCGAAGTGTGCTCAGGAAATAGCAGCGAAGAATGGTTTCATATATCAATACTTTGTTCACAAATTGGCGAAGCCAGCCCAATGAGAAGCAGCTGGCCGTATTTAGTCATATCGTCTCTTATGAAGCTTTTTTTTTTTTATAGTGCTCGACTTGATATTTTATGTTTAAGGAACTTCTTATGTGGTGTAAATATTAGTTGAATGTTTCCAGGCAGCTTTGCATCGGGTCAACAGACTGTGATCTGGATGGAGCTGAGAGAGAATGTGGTTGATTGTATTTTAGGCAACGCTTGATGGACCAAAGCACAAAAGTGTTATGTTGCTGTTTACATGACAACGCAAAACAGCTACTTTTCTCTTTCGTAGAGCCCCGTTCGTTCACACCAGGCCGTAACGGAAACGAGGAGGAACGGACCCCGCAAACGATAACGGGTCCCAAGGTGGATAGATCTGCGGACGGAACGCTCTGGGGGGCAAACGGCTCAGTGTGTACGTCCTATACCATCATTTCCTGATAACGATGAAGCCATAGCCCCGCCTCTCCCCACCTCTGCTGATCACTGCTGTAGCACGGTCAGTAGCTACTGAGCATTGCTACAGATGTTAGTGCAAACATCTACAGCTCCTCTACCACAACCCATCAGCAACAAGTGGACATGGAGAACTACATGAAACTACATGTTGCTAAATCCACCGCGGGGCATAAACAGAAGGGCAACCATGGCAACCATGCTCGGGGGTCTTCTTCGCTGCTTTTGGTGTATTTTGTGGCGGAAGTACAGCGCACTTACAGGCCCGGCATATGTACTACAGCGTCTCCAGCGCTTTCGAGCGGTCTTGTGTGAACGGAAGACTTTTTTTGATATCGTATTCTGTGCGTTAGCGTTTCGTATGCGTTTGCGTGTAAATGGGGGTGTTAATCTCTGAACCAGTGATTTAACGTCGGAAGTTGACGCGTTAGGGCGTTTTTGTTTTCATTCATGAAAATGTTCTTGGATCTACTGGAAAACTGGAAGTTCAGATCTTTTATAAAGCTCCATCGTCGTACCAAATCATTGTTATCCTTTTTAATAATTTAGATGAAAGAAAAATGAATCAACCAAAGCAATTTGAACAAAGGTACACACAGTTTTCTTACCATGAATACACCCATGAAAAAATAGCCCGGTCTTGGCCATTGCCAAATCCTCCCACCAAGACGAAGGAAAACGTGGCTGACAAACCAACCAACAAACCGACCAAATCAAAAATCCTTGGCGGATGGGTAACAAGTTTTAAAATTGCCTTATTAATTTAAGGGTATTTCCTATTTCAAGATGGGGTGTTGAACAAACGGTGGTTTGTTCAGTTGAATACAGGGTGCTACACTGTGACAAAGCATGCTTTTCTTTTAACTGACCTTTCTTGTGACCTATTCAATCCCTGCCTTGGCTCACTTTATGCTCTTAAGTATAGCATACAGAATAAAACTGCCCGTGCAAAAGCCATGGTAACCATTGTGCATAATGTAAGCAATTGCACATATATGTACATCCTAATTAGCACCATGGCGTTACGGTTGGAATAACATCTCATCTGTTTGATCTACAGCTCTCTCACAATATGCAGAACATATATAACTGGAGCAAACCAGAGGTAACCCCCGAAATAGCGCCAGGCCTAAGTGAGCAGGTACTGCATTTATCCGCCATGAGGCAGATTCGTTAGAGATGTATTGTTTGCCACACATCTCTCCTGCGCAGCCTCGAGATGAAACGCTGTGTGTAAAAGGTCCCACGAGGAGATTAATCACAACTTATCCCTGATCTGTGATTCCTAACCGGGTCACCTGTGAAAAGATGACTTTGGAGACGATACAGTCGAACTACTCTCTACGTGAGATCCGGCACACAGACGTATCCCACAATCACTTGAACGTGACATGAGAAAAGCACATTATCAGAACAGAGCAACTGGTTTAAAATGATGTTGAGATGGGCTTGGTGTTATGTATGATGATTGATATACGTGTGTGGTGTGTGTGTGTGTGTGTGTGTGTGTGTGTGTGTGTGTGTGTGTGTGTGTGTGTGTGTGTGTGTGTGTGTGTGTGTGTGTGTGTGTGTGTGTGTGTGTGTGTGTGTGTGTGTGTGTGTGTGTGTGTGTGTGTGTGTGTGTGTGTGTGTGTGTGTGTGTGTGTGTGTGTGTGTGTGTGTGTGTGTGTCTGTGTGTGGTGGTCTAGCATTACTATACTTGTGGGGACCTACATCTGTTTATATAGTCACGTGTGGGGACTCGCCTCCCTTATGGGGACAAATTGGAGGTCCCCATAAGGGGGGTCATTCATTTTAGGGTGAAGACTTGGTTAAGGTTAGGATAAGTCTCCAGGAAATGCATGTAAGTCAATGTAATGTACACTGAAGTGATGTATACATGGTGTGTGTGTGTCGTGTGTGTGTGTGTGTGTGTGGTGGGTGTGTGTGTGTGTGTGTGTGTGTGTGTGTGTGTGTTGTGTGTGTGTGTGTGTGTGTGTGTGTGTGTGTGTGTGTGTGTGTGTGTTCGTGTGTGTGTGTGTGGTGTGTGTGTGGTGTGTGTGTGTGTGTGTGTGTGTGTGTGTGTGGTGTGTGTGTGTGTGTGTGTGTGTGTTGTGCAGTGGAAGAACTTGAAGCATGGTTCGTGGTTAACCTCAGTCATTCGTGTATATCCTTTTCACCTTTTGGTTCAGATTTTTCCAGACTGACACTGAATGAAATAAGAATTGCCAGGAGATGAGAATATTCTGGGTTTTATCTTCCAGGAATAAGCTTTGCTGTTTAACAACCGATTGTAACTTCCCCCAGAAAAATGTCCGTCCTCACCGAAGATCCTATTTATGATGGCATTGGAGCATATCATTCAGATGGCAGGAAGACGTTTTGCGCCAGTTGCACTTGGATCAACAATCGCCCGTTGTGGAGAAATCTCCCTCTGTTTCAGCAGCTCTGCTTTGCTCTTGCCGCTTAACTTTTCAGAGAACAGAGTTCTGTCTCAAGTTGAGTCGCTCAGGCCAAGGATTTTCCTTAACCTCTTTGGAGAAATGGACCGCGGGGTGAATTCATAAAAGAGCAGTCTGTTGAACAATTTGTCTTTTGACAGGAGGGAACATTGGAAGCCACCAGAGGGTGGTCAGCGGTGAGTGGCACAGGCGGGCCTGGGGCCGGTACCTGTAGGCCATTCCTCCTCATGATTTGTCCTGGATAAGGAGAAAGGAGGGAGCGGCGGCGGAGCGGGCCGCCATCTGGCCCAGCCGGGGAATTGGGTGGTGAGGTGAGGGAGCGGGGCGGGTGTCAGGACGGCTCCATCAGGGCTGTTTGCGAACAGATGTTCTGTGGTGTTTTGGCTCCAGCACAGCTCAGGAGGGGAGACGTGTCTATCAGTGGCTGCAGGCTTCAGGGGAGCAGCAGACTCTGACCTTGAGGCTGCCGCATGTCAATCCCCGTCTCCTAAAGCCCTGCGAGACCCTAAACACTGCCCTGTTAGGTTAGCAAATACAGAGACCGGTGCCAAAACAATACATTTAACTTCTGGTGTACATTTAATAAAGTAGCTGCAGAGAATTAGTTAAATCTTGATACACATTCAAAATGTAGCACCAGTCAGGATTTTTCACAGCACGAGATCAGTTTCTCTCAGCCTGTATGATACGCTTCCTCATGAGCAGAGGACAGTGTAAAATGCAAGGGCAAGAGTATCCATATCCCCTGTCTCCATCATCCGGATCTCAGCAATCAATAAGCGTTTAATCAGTCAATTATATGGCACTAATTTAACAGCCTGCAGGTAGCAGCCACTCCCCGTGAAAATACAGGCTATAGGACATTTATCTTTGGGAAAAATGTCAGTGCAGGAAATGAAGTTTTCAAAGGGAGGGGTGGTGGAAGTCGTCCACGTTCGCAGATAGGGAGGACAAACGGGAGAACTGCAGTTTAGGGGAAAGGGGTTCAGAGGGAGATTACAGCGTGAGGAGGAGAGATTGCAGCTTCGAAGTTATCGAAATCTTGTTGAGAACTTACAGATGCCCCATGGTAGAACTGATCCAACAGTTCTTCTGTTTAATCCGACTATTTGAGCGAGGCAGAAAGAAGGGAATATGTTCTGGATAGGGACTCCATTGAAACAATCTGGGTAGCAGCCTTATTGTATGACAGTGAGCGTCTTCTCCAATGGTGAACAATGGACACATTCATTTTATTATTTATTCAACAAATATCCCTGCTTTCTCACACAAACACAAACACAAACCGTCATCATGACAACACAATTGTGTATTTGTTCATTAAATATAATTGTGTTGTTTATGGGCTGTGATGAGAAAGGGCTGTGCTGTATTGATGTTTGGCTATTAGGGAACAAAAACAAGAAAGCCAACAGAATAGCACGAGTTTGCTGGCTGGTCCGCCTTTGCAATTCCTGTTGTCAATATTTGAGTTTCTGAGGGGAAGTGTTATGGACACAGGCCGGGCGTCGAGAGTGCAGTCCAGCTCCTCGCTCACCTATAAAACCCAACATCTGTTGAAGCATACATTAAGTTTAAAAATAACTGTACAGAGATCACCGGCTAAAGTACAGTCAACCAGATGTCGCTTTCAAAGTGCCAGATGGAACAATGAAAGCGGGATTGGAAATTAGAAAGCACTGTGAAAGGTCAGATCAATTAAGGAAGCTGCGTTGGCTGCCATATGACAATTAAGGCAAGTTTAAAGCACTTGAGCGAGCGGGGCAGCGAGGTGGCCGTCGCGGGGAGGAACTTCTTGGGGGCATGGAAACGTGCACGTGCAGGACGGGGGAGCTTCCTCGGACTGAAGTGCATTTACACCAGGTCAAGGTTAATGACCTGCGCAGATAAACCTGATAGAACGCCTCACAGCGCTGCTCGCGACCTTTGTCCGTCAGTATTAAGGAGCCAATAAATTACAGCCGTGACTTTAAGTGACATTGAAATTTACTCTGCTCTAATGAGAGGAAGGGAGAGAGACAGCGGAGAGGGACAGGGAGAGAGAGGGAGAGAGAGAGAGAGAGGTAATTGAAGAGAATGTGTTTTATGTATTAATGTTTTTACTCTTACTTTCACATTGAATGAACAGTAGCAATATTACATTAAAAGAATGACATAATAATGACATATATCTGCTTTCAAGGAGTGTCTAGTGATTTTCTTTGTTTGCTTTTTTTATCATCTGAAAGAAAAAGTCTGTTGTCCATCATCAATATTAATTGTACAAAAAAGAAACCATGGACATTAGGAAAAAACACAAATATTATCCACAAATATCACTTACCTGTATCGATTAACACATTCTGCTTAAGGAGATGGCGCTGGCTCAGGGGCCTAACGTCTCAGGGATCCCCCCGGTGTTCCCCTAATCAAAGAGACCAGTTCTAACCAGCCTCGAGATGACCACAGACAATCATAACACGGCTTCTTAGACACACACAACAGACTTGGCGGACAGACTTGACTTGGCGGGGCCTTTTTCCTTCTGTCCCCAGGGGCCCATTTCGTTTTAATCCGACCATGCGGTACCTGCAGGTGGCATAAACCTTTTCTTTCCAACAATGGAACAGGAAATGGGCCCCATACTTTACTTCATTCAATATGTTCCCTCCCAGCCACTCAAAAAGGAACCTGCCCACAAACTGCTATTGTGCTTAAGACCTCCATCCATTTCTCAAAGGGGGAAAAGGTAGAGGATTTGTATCTGTATCTATACATACGTTTCTTTTTAAAGGATATTAATTTCAGTTTCCACATTTCTATTCCACATGTATCACTTTTTAAGTTTAACTCTTGCTCATTTGAAAGTAGGATCTATTTAATATATGTTTAAAGAAATCCAATTATTTAGTTTAATCAGTTTTACACGTTATCTTCTGGGATACCCTGATCCAGTTTGTTATTCTGGTTATTTTTAAGCCATTTTTTTAAACTTCTAAAGGCTAAAAGAATGTTGTTTTCTACTCTCTACTCTCTATTTATGTTTCACGCAAAGAAGTAATCATTTATTGGCTCAACATTTCCACGCCATATAAAACCTGATACCTCAGATGTTCCCCTCTTTTCTCTCGTGATTCTAACACGATGTCAGTTCAAATGCACCTCCTCTATTTCTTTATGTCCTGTCCCGAGACTCTGCTGTCCCAGATGGCTCCCTGAAAACCCATGAGTGCACATGAACCACAAGGGGGCAATATTTGCATTGTTTGTCTGCCTCCTCCCCAGGCACACACACACACACTCGCACACACACACACACACACACACACACACACGCACACACACACGCTCGCACGCGCACACAAACACACACACCCACACACACATTTGGATCAAGTGCAGTTTAGCCGTTCATTTACATTGCAACACGTTAGCAGAAAGCACGATAAGCTGTTTCCGGTAGCGACAACAAGCTCACACTGTCTGACTATAACGGGACCACAGGCTCTAATAATAATTTACAGTCTGTGAAACAGCTGCTTCTCTTTTACATCCACTGCTTATCTGTACTTCTCTAACCATGTCACAACATCTGTTGTCTTGTTCCCGCTCCGGTTCCTTTGAACTGTGGATTAACAAGGCATTGTTCCGAGTGGTCAAGCAGTGTGTGGGACGAAGCGCTGCGAGGCAGAAGATCCTTTTCCACACTTACTCTGAACAAGACCATTTAGGAATTTCTTACACCATTTGTTCAGTTGATTCTTCCCAAAGTTCTGCTGTAAGCACTTTTCGGGAGTGTGCAAACGGAATTATTCATCGCATTAACGATAACATAAATGCAGCGGAGACAGAATTTAATGCACCCGTGGAGATTACCTTTATTTACTCATGAAAAAGAATACATTGAACTACTTTCTCTCTCTGTAAAAACGATTCTTTTGAACCCTGTCTCCACCACACTGAGACGGATATATGTTAGGTGTGCTAATATCTCCATTTGCATGTCCTTAAAATACAGTTGTAATTATAGATAAGACCAACCTGTGATCGAGCCACCTCTCTCAGTGTGTTGTCAGTGTAGAATATTATAGATTCATGTTAATGGTGTTCTCTTCAGGGAGATAAGATGGTCAGGAAAAGGTCAGTCACAAAATATAAAATGTGCACTCACACCTGTGTTACCTTCTCTGTACTAATATAGTGTTCTTGCGATGTGTGTCTGAGCTGCTTTTTCTCTTTCCCCCACAATAAAACAGTCTGCTTTAAACCTTGCAGCAGGTGCATCACCTCCATCTCTGCATGCCTCCACTGTCCCCGCGCACCGGGCCCTTCCCCCGGTGTTTTCCACCCATTGATTGTTGCGCCACTCTGCAGGAATGTGGGAATTAATTAGACAATTTGTTTAATGGACTTAGGCACATAAAGACACGCGGGGCTCGACAGAGTGGCGGCATCCTGCGTCTCCCATTGTCCTTGAGGAACTCTCATCCAGATGTTCAAATGGATTGGAGGCTGACCCCTCACCTGCTCCTAATTATCGTCTGAATGACAACATGGCCCAGATCAATAGTTCCCAGTCGCAGTTTGAAGATCACAGATAAGACGCCACCTTGTTGTCACAGAGGAAAATGCTAATGTAATTAATGTTCAATAATCCTCTGGCGAAAGATCTGCGTGTGGATATCAATGCTGGATATTTACTCCAAATAGGCCCGTGAGGCAGCAAACAGATCTTCAGTGGAGTGAGAGTGTGAAGCGGAGGAGACTTCCTGTTGAGAGTGCTCATGATGAGGTCAGTGGGACTCTTTAGCACGGTGTCACCTCCCTGCTGTAGGTGTGTGTGTGGTCAGCTGCTGAAGACACACACTGTGGGCATCTCTGCTGTCCTCTCAGATACAGCCTGGAACTCGATGTTCATTCTCTTAGGAGGTTTTACAAACAGACCTTTTCTTTCCAGAAGGTTCAAACTCTCTGACAGCATTCTGCATTAGCTTGGTCCATCCAGTGGTGGAATACGAGTGTTTTAACTAAATGAAACTGGATCCTTGGATTCAAGAGCTGGACACTACGATATCATGACATGAGACTAAGTATTGTTATACATTTGTGGATATCGTAATATGGCACAAGTGGTGTCTTTCCCTGTTAGTCTATATTGTGCTTTCTATGGTTTTCCCTTTCTTGTAGGGTGTCATACCTCATTCACACCAACGCAACTCCGGTTCAAGCTCCGTGCTAGAGCTTTTCAGGTTCAGAACCGGTTCTTCGGTTTAGCTCCGGCTCTTTTCACACCGCACTGGTGCTGCGTCATTGCGTCACCGTTTGCGTCATGACGTAACCGTTTGCGTGCCTGCTTCATAAAGCCAAACCGCGCGGAAACCCCTCACAGCTCACACCGACAACAACAACAATGGCCGACTGTGTTGAAGCGCTACTCGTTTTGGTTTTGCTCTGTCGAAACGAAATGGAAGAAATGGGACGACTTTACTACCAACTTTACAGTCGTGACATGCTACATTCAAAACTGCTTTACAATCGTAATCATCAACTTCAACAACGATTCCGATTCCCCCTGCCCCCGCCTCGACGTAAGCGTGACGTATGCGGTGCTTTTGCTCTGGCCGGACAATTTTTTGGTGCTTGAAACGAACCGGATTCCGGAGCTAGGAGGCGGCTCCGCTGCGGTGTGAACAGGAAAACCCGGTGCTTTTCAAGCTCCAGCTCCGAACCGGCCCTGAAACACCGTTGGTGTGAATGAGGTATTATCGAGGTTTTTGTGCATGTAAATGGTCTGCAAAGACTACAATCCCAAAGCTCCCTCCAGAGGGAGTTTCTCTCCCACACACTCCCATCCTTCTTGAAACGCCTCCATTTTACTCCTTAGTTTACTTCCGTACCTTAATGACATCACTAAGTAACACCAACGCTTCTATTGGCTAACGCTCCAACACATTGTATGTGATTCGCTAAGAGGCGGGACACCTCTAAGCGGTTGACCAATCACAACAGACCTGGCCATCTAACCAATCAGAGCAGACTGGGCTCTGGTTTCAGACAGAGGGTGAAAAGAGGTGCTGCAGCACAGGCAGTATGAGAAGAATAAAGACCTTTTTGAACATTAAAGCATGGAGACATATCCCAGAGGCACAAAACGAATATGAACCTGAAACGTTAGCATAAGTCTTCTTTAAAAATACAATTTCTGTTTTAAAAGTCACTTTCAGCAGCTCGATATTTACTGTACAGTTGTGCAGAAACATTTATCTCGCTGCCTTACTTCCCAAAATGTTAAGCTATTGGCATTAACAAACTGCTAGTTAGTTCTACTTACAGACCATTTACACATTGCACAGGAATCTCACCGTTAAATATATAACAATGTGTCTTTGGTATCAACAGCCTGGTGAAAAGACCCTCTCCCCCCCCCCACACACCGTCCTGATGACACTGACCTCCTGATGACACAGATACCTTCACTATCCTCTGCCTTCCTCTCCTCCTCTGCAAGGTGCCTTTCTCTTGTCTCCGTCGACCCAGCTCAAGACTCTCTGACTGACTGAGTTCATGATTAACTTAATACTTTTTTGTATCTTCTAAACCTCTGCTCACAACAATGCTTCCCACTGAGCCAATAGCAATTTCTCTGGGAAGCCGCACTCCCCATGATTCAAAATCATAAACGCAGCGTGTGTCGACGAGGATCCCGGGCCTGATCTCTGGAATAAAACAGGGAGCAGGGAAATAGGCAGGGATGCCCAATTAAAGAAATTGTTATTGTGAAACAGCACTGGATCTCATCTGGATTTTGCTTCAGTAACTATCCCATTCCATCTTAAATGATCTGTATGAGCAGTGAAGAGAGGAGGGAAGGCATGTTTATATGTGTGTGGGAGGGTGTGTTCGCTACAAGATGGAGAGAGATGGAGCAATACAATTTATTCCTTAAGTGAGGTAAAGGCCATATTGCCTACCATTAACAGAGCACAACGTCGGCACGGGCTGATAATTAAGTAATCCATGAGAGCATGAGCAATATAGGACAATCACTAACATCCTCCGCTGCTTTGCCACATCAAGCTTCTCGCCGCTTTTTCTCCCCCCCACCCCAACATCATTTTAGATTACGCTGGAAAATATTATTGCATTGTGATTTGAAACTGCTGCTGTAGAGAAAATGCTCTGCTCGCAGCTCCAAACTAATGATTCCGGTGAGATGAACTCATTTCAGAGATGCCTGTCTTTCTAATCTGCTCCTTTTGCAAAACTTTAGGTTTATATTTGATGAATGGAGGAAAGTTGTTGGTTGTTTTTTAATTGTTGACATTTTGGGTGTGATGCGATTTTGTGTCTCTACTGTGACATGTATGCTTTATTAATCAAAAAGCTCTTTATTCTTCTGCCTGTGCTGCAGCACCTCTTTTCACCCTCTGTCTGAAACCAGAGCCCAGTCTGCTCTGATTGGTTAGCTGGCCGGCTCCGTTGTTATTGGTCAATCGCTTACAGATGTCCCGCCCCTTAGCGAATCACGTACAATGTGTTGGAGCCAAGCCCCCAGGAAGTGCACCGGACTCTGATGAAAATATTCGTAGTGTCCAAACGGCGGTACTACAATTTCCGTATCAGTCCGTGACGTCACTGGGCCCAGAAAGACTTTTCCCCATTGACTAACACGGGGAAAGAGACGTCTGTAAATCAGCAGATGTTTTTTTTAAACTAAATAAACTCAGTATGAAGTATTTTAAAGCCCTTATTAGAATCATTCGGTCCTTAAAGTTATAAAATGCACTAAAAGCGGAATCTAGATTTATTTTCTGTCTCCATTCATTCTACTGAGCCGAGAGTGGGAGCTCGGGGGGCGGGGCTTAAGGGGCGCATGCTCTGTGAGCACACATACGGGTTCTTCTCCTCTGACAGCTAGGCATGATGGGTAATCTGTGACGTTTCGCTCTCTCAAAAGTTGGGCCATTTTGTCCTCAAGCGCCAATGAGCAGCTCTCATAGGAAAGAACGAGACCCTCCATCCATGTTGAGATGTCACTATGTCACAGAAGTAATCAAAGGAGGCGATTCAGGCAGAGTGGAGGGAACGTTGGAATGTAATCCATTGCAGACAATTTACATAAAAACCTAAAACACATTTCAGGGTTAATACAAAAAAAACATAATAGATCCCTTTTTAAATGTGTGTCTGGATTGAATGTGGGATTCATGAAGCATATAAACCACATGTTATTGATATTCCATAACTCAGAGTTTAGTTTGGAAGACATCTTTATGAAGATATTATTGCAACGCCTTTACCTTACCTTAAATATGTATACTAAAGTACAAGATTATTTAGATCAAACAATTGTTCTAGTCAGGCCTGTACATATAGTATAACTTTAATACAACATGTGAGCTATTTATTTGAGTTATCTTTGAGATCAAGTTTATTGTGCTAAAAGATGAAATATTAAAACTCTTGTCTTTCTCTCACTTTATTCTCCGTTTGTCTTGTTTGCTCGCGGCACTCGCAGAGAAACCGACGACAACATCTCGCTCTGCATTTCATCATGTAGGTCCAGTTGCCACTAAAATATTTATCCCGATTGCAATTTACAACAATCCTTAATGTCCGACAGCAGTCTGTATCGTCCATCTCCCTGCTTGTCCAAATGGATTTCCTTTGTTTCTTAAAAGAAATGTAATCATGGGAGGTTTAGGACAAGACTCTTAAATTCTCTCTCTCTCTCTCTCTCTCTCTCTCTCTCTCTCAAACGGTAACATTTTAATTCCTGCTTTCATCCCTCAAGACTGAAAATACAATTTCATGATCACCTCGCTGCTAGAGCCATGTTTAATAATTCCCAATTATGCAGCCAGGCACCTCGTCCACACAGCGTGAGCCCCACAGCTGGCTCGCTGCTCTGTGTGTGTTCAGTCACCTTGATATCATCGATGAGCATGTTCCCCCATCTTAGCAGGTTACGACGCCGGGACCTATGCTGTTGTTTTAATAATACAGCATGGTATTGTCCAGGAGGGAGTTTACGGTGTCTCCCGCGCGAGCCTTTTTTCTCCAATTTGTTACGCAGTTTACCCAAACATGCAGCATGCAGCGTTTCAGGCCCCTTCGCGTGGCGAACGCACCAACGCACAGGGACAACTTGCACTTATTGTGTGAAAAGAAACACACTGCCTACAAGCGAGGTGTAAGTGCCTGTATTTACACGTTTCAAATGAACAGCTGATTGTAAGTATTTCCGCCACTGCCACATGGACTCCCACAATGATTTATGAACAGACAGGCAGAAGAACTGGGACATGTGCTTTACAAATACTATTATTATAATTAAAGCATGTGTTTACATATAGGGAAAGTGTCTTGATCTGTCTGACGTTAATACTGAGAGGCAACATCTGTCAGAAAAAAGTCAGATTGTATAGAAGTCTATGAAAAAGTGCACCTACTTCACATTCAATTTATTACCTAAATAAATACTTTCCTAATAAGTGTATGGACTCAATCCCGAGATTCAAGTATCCAAGTCCTCTCAGTACAACATGACGTTAGATGTGTAAATATGAGTCCTATTTAAGCAGGATATGCTTTGTGCGTGGCTACCTTGTTATTGCTGCTAGGTCGATACCACTGCTGTTGGTACAAATAGACTTCACAAACAAGCGGTTGTGTACGTCACGGTGCCTATGTGCACTTCTTATTGATATTGATCGAGGTAGCATTATTTTTACTCGCCGAAGTAAAGCAGAAATGGATCAACTAAAGTACAAATGGCCCTATTTCTTCTAAAATGCAGTAGAGTTAAAGGTGGGGTAGGTAAGTTTGAGAAACCGGCTCGAGATCGCTAGAATTTGAAAATACACAACCGGAGAAAATCTGCCACTTCCTCACAGAGCCCCTCCTCCAACACACACGAACGCGCACATGACCAATGAGGGCACGAGGTCAGTTTGTGCCCCGATGGAAGGCTGACAGGCAGGGAGGCCATCCCCCGGCTAAACGGATTGGTTGTACTTTTTACAGTATTACGGCTTCTACAAAAAATGTTATGGATTTGTTGTCAAAGCACTTCAGATATTCATTGCTATCGGGATGTTAAGAGCATTCCATGGAATATAACAAAAAGTGTATCTCGAGCCGGTTTCTGAAACGTACCTACCCCTCCTTTAAGGTTACACTTTTTGTTATTCATAGTAGTGTTTGTTAACAGCACCAACAGTTGTTCAGACAACCACACCAAGCATTTCACAAAAACAGGTAGGCCTACAAGGAGGGAATAACAAACATCTATATTGGACATCGGCAGTATCAAATTGAGTGATCCGTAAACAGCTTTTAAAATCATTAACTCTCAGTTAATACTGAATGTAGGAGGAAGTTGTGTTTTGCTGTGTTGTTTGAAAATGTTATTTCTCCGCTCAGTGTGTCTTCTGCATTTCCTTCCTGCTCTTTGTTCCTCTTCTAAACATATCTCTAAGTCACCCTGGGTGCCGCAACGGGACTCGCTCTCACCCTGCAGCTACGCCTAATAGCCGACTATTGCCTCAGCGTATGTTGTGTAATGCCACATTGCAACATCAGCTTGTGGTTTTGTTGTTTTGGTTTCATGCTTTGAGACTGAATATTTGCCAGAAAACCCGTATGGCAGATACGCTTTTCGTGCGTTTCTAAATCAATAGCACCTAAGCTTTAATGCATGAGTCCTGAACGGGAGTGTATGCAGGGGGGAGGCAGAGAGGTGGGAGAAATAATCAAACACACACCTGTAATGCCAGTTCATCTATTACATTACACAGTGGAGCCATTCAGGAATGGAAATATCTAACCGTGACTGGCCGGTTATGACACAATACAGTTCAGTACGTTGTTTTTCTAAGCTGTCTTTATTTTTCTTTCTTGTCCCTTTAGCATGTCACCTTTAATACTGCACTCCCTCTCCATATGGAAGCAAGCTCGAAAGTTGTGATTGCAGGTCACGTGGAGGTCAGAAGTCTGATCAGAACCATGTGTTCCCAGCATTATGTGTACATTTTCCACGTCAGTCCTCGTGGAAATCAATCCTCGCAGTGACCCACCCATGTGCTCGTAGAAAAAATGGGGTGCATATTTATGAGCCAACTGTAAACTAAAGGCCTGAGGACTGTGGACTTTGTTTTTGATGCACTTTGAAGAAGTTGCATGCATTTCCTCCATTCATTTCCCATGAACGGTGCCATCTTTATTGTCTAATATTGCTTTTCAAAACCACATCTTTCTTCATCTTAAGCAGCAGCGGCTTGATGACATTTTTGATTCAGAGTGTCATTCCATTCCTGATCACATAAAAGTGTATTTGTCACAAAGCTCAGCCGCAGTGTTTGTGTGTGTGTGTGTGTGTGTGTGTGTGTGTGTGTGTGTGTGTGTGTGTGTGTGTGTGTGTGTGTGTGTGTGTGTGTGTGTGTGTGTGTGTGTGTGTGTGTGTGTGTGTGTGTGTGTGCGTGTGTGTGTGTGTTTCTTGTTGTGTACCGGCGTGTAGGGGCCTCTTCAAAGCCCTCTCCCTCCATATGCTGCGCGTGGGTCAACTTGCAGCACAACTCTGGAGAGGTGGGGGGGGGGGGGGGGGGGGTTTCTCTGCCCATTGTCTGTCCACATGAGCCTGCCGCTTCCAGGGCATCACCGCCATCCCCTAATATGGCAAATGAATGCATGAGCAAATACAAGGGTGAATAACTGAATGAATAACCAAAGACAATTTACATAATTGCACGTAGGGTATGTATTTTCTAACATTTGAGCAGCTATTTGCATATTCACACTCTATAGAAATTATTCAGTCAATACTGTAGATCCATCATGTAACTACAACTCCTTTGAATTAACGGGACAAGGGGGGAAAGGAAGAACTCAAACAATAATAATGTTAATGATGTTTTATGCCCCGAGGTAAGATCTCCTCCCAGCCTCCGGAGCATCTTTATCGTCGGAACACGTGTAATCCCAAATATTCAGTTGTGGCACGGCAGGTGAAGATCAGAAAGGACACATGAAATATTCAAATACGTTTCTATTTGTCGAGACAACATTGCTCATCGTTAATTAACAGACCTGGGGACAACTACTAAAAAACAGGTTAGGGCAAGGCACGTGAGCAGTTACAAAACAACTCCAAAGTTTACACAGATAACCAAAAAACATCAAAATCAAGCTTAAGGGGGAAAATAAGACAAACAATCAAGTGTTTTAATTGTGTTTCATGCCCTGAAGGTAGATCTCCGCCCATCCTCCAGAGCAAAAGCTGTCGAAATAAGTAATGTGAAGAAAGACGTGTTTGCTTAGCAGGTAAATATGAGACCAAAAGATAAGTAGTGGCTGTGTACTTTCCCTTTTATCTTATGTCCTGTGTTCTCCTCCGCCCGCAGCAAAGATCTGAGCTCCAGCAAACCATCCATTCCAAATGTCAAGAGGTCTTTGTTTCGCACGTGCGCTCACAGTTTGCAGAAACAGCCGGGCAAATTGTCGCCACTGCCGTGTTGCATCATTTGAAGTGCTACGTTCCCCTCGCGCTCCTTTGTGATCGAGACAGACACTGGGTTTATTTGCGCCGACATCTTTTTGAAGCGTTCCAAAGCGCCTCCGTCACTCCGAGTTCCTTTTGTTGTTGTTGTAGGCGCCGCGAGAGGCCAGTTAACCTTCACATAGGTTGCTTGAAAGTGAACGCAGGTTGGTGAGGATGCAGGGGGTTGAAGTGAAGAGAGTGGCAGATGAAGAGGGAGATGGGGGGGGGGGGGGGGGAAGGTGGGTAGGAATGTGTTGTTGTGTGTGTGTGTGTGTGTGTGTGTGTGTGTGTGTGTGTGTGTGTGTGTGTGTGTGTGTGGTGTGTGTGTGTGTGTGTGTGTGTGTGTGTGTGTGTGTGTGTGTGTGTGTGTGTGTGTGTGTGTGTGTGTGTGTGTGTGTGTGTGTGTGTGTGTGTGTGTGTGTGTGTGTTGACCTATACCCTTCACCTCTTGTCTCACTGTGTGGTGCTGTACTGAGTGCTGGAGGAGGACATGTGAAGAGCCGGACTCTGGCCAGCAGAATGGCACCCCCGCCTGGGTTTCTCACAACCCCCCCTCCCTCTTTTTTCTCTCTCACTCTGTCTCCCTGGCCTGCAGCTATAACACACATATTTTCTCTGTTAGAGCAGAGGGGAACCGAACACACCAGAAGCCCAAGGATGCAGTGTGGAGTTGCATTTGACCGGGTCAGTCAGATTGGACACTGTTTCGCTGAAGAGCGGCTCCCACACTTCCCCTCCATCAGCTCGTCTTGCAGCTCTCCGAACGAACACCGTGCCTCTTATGCCTCCTGTTTCCTGTCATACTTACATTTCTCTTGTTTGTCAGCCGTAATTCAGCATCTCATGAATTAGTCATGAGAATAACCGCTTTCATTTAGAGGCTCTAACCTGTGCAGAAAGCCTCCTTGGCTGACTTAGCAGTGGCACGCACACGGACGCACATGTGGCGCGAAGCTAGATTTGCAGCCAAGGCTCAGTCTACAAATGAGGGGGGGGGGGGATGTAAATGAGATGGCCTGCAGTACTGGCAGGGGGGTGGGGGGGGGGTGCTGATCACTGTCCACCACATTAAGCACCACTCATTCCCCCCCGCTCACATGCACAATCATCTCATCAAATGCCAAACAGCCGCCTTCCAGTGTGAACAACAACAACAACAGCCGTGCTAATGAAACACTCGCTGCTAATGTGCTTCTGAGTAGCATGGCATTTGTTGAAGATGGAACGATGTTTTAAAAATGGATATCATCAGAAGCGGCGACTGAGCGTACAGTACCGTGCAGGTTATGGAGCTGTCTGTTGCTGGTAAAAACTAACAAGGAGGTTTTGTAAAAACGACTTGCCCGAATGTCATTAAACTCGGCTGGAGGATGTTGAAATGTCAGTGGAACAACTCTTTCAAATTTGGGGCAGATCTGAATCACGAGATTACATTATTTTAGCTTTTGTTAAAGGGACCGTGTTATGCTTTATTGGGGTGTTCCCTTTCCCGTAGTGTTATACAGGTTGTGTGAATGCAAAGACTACAATCCCAGAAAATAAAAAGCACTTTTTGAACATAAAAGCAGGTACACATGTCACAGTAGAGACACACATGGCATTATGTCCTCTTTAACATTGGGAGACGTTGCCGTTTGGCCGTGGCAGAGTTCTTCTCTCTTGAGATTGTAGTTGAAGGATGATTGAGGGACTCACTTTTATTGTCATGGTCAAATATACTCACTAGTAATTGCAGCGATCTGGGATCACTGATAAAAAAGGCCCGGGGCATACAAACAAAATACTTCCTTTATGAAACGGCTCACCACAAGGTGTGTAAATATACTTGAGTAAACTGTCCTTCAACTGTTTCCTGGCTGTCGAGCATGATATTATTAGGAGAGGCACGAGATAGTGTCGATGTGCTATGTACAAACGTTTCTGTTGGGTTTATTTGTCAGCCAAGGTGCCTGTTATAGCAACATGGCGTTTATATTATTGCTGCAGTTGGTTGCCACAAGCGCTTTCATTTGAGTTTAGACTACAGGAAAGCAAAATGAATATGCTGTCACTGGATGTTTAGTGGATACATTTACCAACTTCACAATCATTTGGCGGTGTTGGCGCAGTGGTTAGAGCGTTGGTCATCAGATCAAGGGGCGTTGGTGAACTCCAGTTCGAAACCCGCCTCGGCCGCCTCTGCGTCAGGTTGATGTGTCCTTGGGCAAGGCACTTTACCTTCGTTTCCTCCTGTGGGTAATGTCCACAGTAATGATATTTACATGTCTAATATGTAATTGTAAAGCACTTTGAGCACCTGTAAAAGCGCTCTAATAAAAAATGTAATGCATTATTATTATTATTTGAATTGAGGATTTCTCTAAATTAAATCCATGGAGCATTTCAGATCTTTAAAAATGTGTCAGTTGTTGCATGAAGCCGCATCCACACGGTTCTCCATGGGCTCTTTGCTCACCGCTATGGACGCAGAGCCTTGCTGTGAAAACAGGGACTTCAGTTGTGTTTCTATGTTTAAACCTCGGGTCGTTTCGCGGTGTTTCATGTGAATGCAGCTTTTCTGTATACATTGTAAGAAGAAATATTTTAACTACACTTTCAGGAAACAACAACCTCGGTGAATAATGGAACCACACTGTAGACAGAGATGAATACTGATCGCAGACCCCTCATGTGCTGATGTGTCAATGCAATCGGCTTTCGGTCACAGATGCCGTCGATAGGACCTCAGAGCGGACTTTGACCCGGCGGAGATCCTTCCGTCGACTCATAATAACTCAACATTACCCAAGACAGCGGCAGCACATTAACATCCCATATCGTTCAGTGACAAACACAGCGAAAGTCAACACTTCTTGTGTACTCAGATTCGCCCTCCCACTCAGCAAACAAGCTGCTGCTGCTGCCGAGGTTATTTACAGCCAGTTCTGCGACGGTTAACACATTTGTACTCCCTGAATGCTTCATTTATTAAACTGTGTCGGCGCAATTTGTTCACTTAGCTACCTATTTGTTCCTTTACATGACAGGGTAGCGCTTCCTGTCAGGACTGTTTTTGTTTCCTCTTAGCACGCTTCCAGCATTGAAATGTGCTGATCACACGGAGCGCAGCCGGGCGAGAGGAAGAGGAGGGAAGGAGAGTAAGCAGACTGGAGTAAACAACGCTTTGGCGCCTTAAATAAAACATTTGTTTGTGATCGAGGCTTCGTGATGTGAACAGCATGACCTGTTTTACCGGGAGTCTCCGAACAGCCCGTCCGCCGCCCCGGCAGAAACAGATCCCATCGCTCTGCCCACAGACTCAGCGCCTATTCATATTGCATGAGAACAAATTTCTTTGACAACTTGAGTGATAGATTTGTACAAGGCCCAAATGTTTCCCTCTTCTGCAGAGCTCTGTCTGAGTGACATCAATTGCTATTAATAAAAATTTAACAATACATGGCAAATGAGTTTTTCCTGTTAACATGGTAGGAACAGGAGCACATGGTGCTTGTTGAGGGCTTCCTGGGAATAAGGCTCTGTCTGAGTCAACATGTGAAGAAAGCAGGTGGGGGAGGAACGAAAAGCATGCTGTTATTCTGTTGAGTAACACGAAGGGTTAACAACTGAGAAAACACAAGCTAACCGACAGGAGAGGCCTCACTGGCGGCCATTCATTCTTCATCGCTCACTCACCGTAACTAAGCGGCGAGAGGTTCGTTAAGAGTTTATGTTTAATCGATGAAATGGTCTCTTTTCAGAAAGTACTCATATTAATTGAATCCAGGTAAAACACATTATTCTTTATTGATTTCCCAAACTAAATCAAAAGCCACGACAGAGAAGGAGATAGTCGATAGATGATGAGAATGAGGTGGTGGAGGATTTTGCGTCCTTACATTTGTATTCAAAGTAATTCTTCTGCTGCTAGGTATTGGGAGTATGGGGTTTTTGAAAACACTTATCTCGTGTCTCGTTTAATTGTGGTTTTGGGAGGAGCCTGATCAATTAACGCTGCGTCACAAACTGAAAGCATGGTAAGCAGTGGAGGAGGAAGTACTCAGTGCTCTTACTTAAGTAACATTACATTACGTCACGTTTATCTAAAACACCTTACAATAAGTGCAATAAACCGCGGAGATACACACTCATAACTGCAAGAAAGTACATGTGTTGTTAGTGATACATACATTTTCCAAGTTAAAGTTGTAACAACACAATGTATAAAGTCCTGCATCTGAAAGAAAAAAGATATATACTTCAAATACAAGAAATGATATATAAATATATAATAGCCACATTCGACACACAACATCTAATCAAATGTGATATATATATATATAGATGTTATATATTTCTAATATCCCCAAACACTTTTGTCTCAGGGGGCTTTACAGATCAACACACATGAAGTAGTGCTGTCGCGACGCAACGACTTCAAAATATCGTCGACGACATATTTCCGCGTCGATGCGTCGCTACACACACGTGGGTCACCCACAGCAACAAGCAGTTCTAGCTGTGGTGGCTACCATTAGCAGCTAGCATTTGCTCTCCGATTTTTACATTAAAATGGAATTATGGATTATAAATTCAATACTTTTTGTATACAGAGACGTTAAAAACCTATGGATTAACCGATTCAGCCACGTTTTTTCTCATTTTAATGCCATTTAACACGTCTTTTGATCAGATTGACAGCTACGGTGGTGAGACGATCTCCCTAGAAGCTCTGTAAAGGTACGTGTTGTGATGACTGTATTTGCTTCCCCTGTCGCGAGTTCGGATGACTCAGTGATGATACTATATACCTACATAATCTGTGGAACCTCAGTTTTAATCGGATATCTTGTATGTGCAGCTACGATAAGTAATAAGGGTACTTTTATCTTGAGTTCTGTGCCAATGTCCGTTAGCATTTTTCGCTCATGGGTCATTTAGATGCTTCTTATGAGACTTGTGTTTTGTTTTGGTAAACATGGTTTGTATCGTCAATTAGCTGAGATTATTTCCGTTAATCTGGTATAACACATTAATAGGTTCTTAAATATTAAGATCCCCTGAGAGACACAGTATCGTGATTTTTTTTTTTACATTACGTTTTTTTTACATTACGTTTTTTATGAATTGAACAACAGAAAAATAATCGTTAGATTAGTCGACTAATCGATCAAATAATCGCCCGATTAATCGTTTTCAAAATAATCGTTTCCCCCCAGCACTAAGGGTTATGTCGAATATATAATAAAATAACAAGAATATAATTCAAGTACAGATGTACTTATGTATTATGTTGTAGCTGGTAAAGGTGGGTTCGTTTTTGACCACTAATAGATATGTATTGCTCGGTAGTGTATAAGTATCTTATTAGGTATTGTCTTATCAAAAGTGAAAATACCCGTTGAGTAAATGTATGAAATAAAAGTAGTGGAGTAGATGGTAAAGTGTTGTGTCATAATTGTAGTGGAATATAAATATTAAGTAGCAGAAAATGGAAATACTTAATACATACTTAACTACCTCAATATTATTCTTAAGTACTTTTACTGACAGTTAGTAAAAAACAAACGTACAAGTGCACCTTTTGTTGTTATTTCTTAATCTCATCCTTAATTTCTTATTATCTAGTTTGTATTGTGTCCTCATTAAAGGCGTGCGGTGCTGCATTCAGTGTGCACGCACGCACGCACGCACGCGCGCGCACACACACACACACACACACACACACACACACACACACACACACACACACACACACACACACACACACACACTGCATGAGGCCGACAGCAGCAGACCAGGAGTCCACATTTGCCTCTCTATCCCCCCCTCTAAGCATTTTCGCCCCTCACTCACTTTGTGCTGAAATAATTAACCGCGTGCATGTTTGAAGGCGGGATTACAGTTTGTCTAATTGTAGTGAGCGTTGTCATGGAGACTATCAGGCGATCTGTGAATACACAGCCTTACTTGGCAGTGTTGGGCTAAAAACGGGGCTTTGTGCAGATGTCAGACACAGATTTATGATGGTGAAGCAGATTATATTTGGCAGGACAATCAATAGGCTGACCACTCTGGACTGCTGGTTATTTTGATAAACAGCTCTGTGGATGTAACCTGCGCTTGTCTCCTCATCTGTTTGCTCTGAGAGCGTGAATTCATGTAAAAGTTTACTTTCCGAAGCAGCATGGTTGAGTTCATGCTTTAAAGTTTGGCACCAATTCAACCTTATATTGCTGTGAGGTATACATGAATATTTAGTGATTTGGAAAATATGATATCTAACATTAGCAGAGTAACAACATTAGCCTTCACATAATGTTACTTAAAGTGAAAAATAATATGTTTTTGCTCGAGGTAACTTGAATCCCATAATAGAAATACAGTGAAGAGACATTTTCAAAGGAAATAAAGCGGACTAATACATTGCAGGTTTAAGGAAATATCTCATTATGTTGTCGTGAATAATCATATCATACATTTTGTATTGCAACTTCTTCAATTTAGAACACAGTACAGAAGACAATTCAGGTTGCACAACATTTTGGATTAATTCAATTTTTGGAAATCCTTTGCAAACATCTGGAAAAATAAGACACTGGTTTTTGGTTTCAAAGACATCCAGAAGTGAATGAGAAAACCCCTGATGACAGTATCAGTAATACTGGCATGTGATGTTGGCGACATGATGGAGAAACAGGCAGTGTCTGCACAGTAGGGGAATGCAGTCAGCAGTTATGGAGGAAAAGTGCGTTGCAATAATACAGCGGTAATAGAGTCATAACCCAAACACGTGTAGCGGTCAACATTTGGAAAAGTTTAACTGTATCTGGATAGTGTAAAGATAATCTACATATGTGCTAATGTAAAATAAATGGCAGATGAATCCCGAAGGGTTTGCCTCGTATCCATACTGTACATGTCATTATTGTATTCATGTCTTCCTGGTAGAATGAATAATTTAGACGAAATGCTAAAATAATAATAATTAATAATGAAAGAAATTACTAAATAACGTAAAGACTAAATCCAGCCTACTCTCAGCAAACCAAATATGAATAAAGCAGCAACAACTGTCGTCCTTCTCCATGTTGTCACTATGCAATCATTGCTTGTTGCGTGACATTTTATAGCACAACATTATAACCTGTTTAGAGCAGTCAGGTGACCTCATATTAAAGAGGACACAAAATGCCAATTTTCAGGTTAATATTTGTATTTTGTGCAAGTGTTACATAGTGATGTCACTGAGGGCTGAACGATTAATCGATGCAACTATGAAATCGCAAAGCCTGCGAAACTGAAGCTTGACTTTAAACAACCCAACGGAAGTTTCATGTAAGCTTAGTTCTTTCACTCGTAGCTCGGGCTGCGGGGGCGCTAGAGACGGGAGCACGTTGATACGACCTTCCTAATAAGATAAGGCCGCATTTTACAATAAACTTCCGTTAGGTCGCTTAAAAACAAATATCGCAAATCGAATCGCAATATCTGTCAGAAAATTCGCAATTAGATTATGTCCCCAAATCGTGCAGCCCTGATGTCACTGTGTAACGGAAGTAAACAAAGGAGGCTGATGGGTGACCTTATGTAACTCGAGTTTTTCCGCTCTTATTTTGAAATAAAATAGCAGCCACATGAAGCTGGGAAGCTCAGCTCATAAACCCAGTCCCTCTTGGACGATTCAAATCCATTGTAGACTACAAGAAAGCTGGATGCTAATTGGCCACTGTACATTTCTCCTGATGTTATCAATGCTGTGCCATTGATTTGATATAACTCATGCTAGTGTGTAGATGTGTGGAAGAGTTCGCCGTTACAAAAACAACATTATGCTGCACAGTATATTGTAAAAAGGTGTCCAACTAATCGGTCGTTCAATCCATAATGTGCAAACATTTACATTATCTTTCCCAAAGATTAAATGTGTGAAATAAGAAGATACTTTTTTATAAATTCCTCTGTGAGATTTCGTTTTTTTTCAGCTTTTTGGGGTTCTACTTTCCTGTAGTGTGTTATTTAGGTTTGCGTGCATGTAAATGGTCTGCAAAGGCTAAAACCCCCTGCCTTCAGTGCCTCGATTGGACTCCTTTGTTTACTTCTGTAACATAGTGACATCACTATGTAACTCACGCTGCTATTGGTTAGCGCTCCAACACATCGTACGTGATGGGGGGTGGGATATCTCTAAGCGGTTGACGAATCACAACAGAGCCGGCCAGCTAACCAATCAGAAGCAGACTGGGCTCTGGTTCCAGACAGAGGGTGAAAAGAGGTGCTGCAGCACAGAAAGCATGGAGACATGTCCCAGTAGAGGCACAACATACACATATGAACCTTAACATGAGCACAATAGGGCCCCTTTAAGAAACTCCAGCACAGTGTTTTAGCTTTGGAGGAATGCAGCTATCTATCATCTGATCTAACGGCCCTCCGTCCCTCCCTGAAATCAACAGTTCATCCCCATCCACACGGTTAAGATGTGTCCTTAATAGACTCGCTTTCCACACTAGCCTGCAAACTTAAAACGAGTTCAGTTAACTGTCAGGAGAAAAACATTCCAGGAACAGGAAGTCAATAACGCCGGCATCCCCCTCAGGGTGCACATTACCATTGTTGTGAGCCAGGTTAATGTACTTCAAACAAGGTTTATTATATACTGAAGTGCACACTAGTGAGGTGAGGGAGCGTAGTGGTCAGGAGCTGAAGGTGAGAAAGGAAACGGATTACTTATCTAAATCTTATCTGTGGATGTGGAAGTGATAACTCTACTTGAGAAATGTATGTGTTTGAGTGACACCTTTTTGGTGATATCACATGACCACATTTGCCTCGTGGTCATGGTCCATTGCTAAGAGCCTAAGAGACTGTCAGTTATCCCATCAATCTTCACGCTGGCACAGTCCGTTGATTGTAACCGTCCATTTGAAGCGTTGCATGTCAAACAACACCCTTCAGGCTGCGTCTGTTTATTATTATTTTCAACTTTTCCCAGAATCTACTTGCCTAGGCGTGTTGCAACCCGGCAGGTGTTACATGTTGCAGGTACTATGGCAACACAATTGGCAGGCAAGCACATTATTGGTTATTTTGTTCAGGTTCATTTAGTAGAATATATAAACACTATCCTACTCACAGTACATGTGCGGTAGACTTTACACAGTATATATCTATGTATGTATACATATTGGTTTCTTTAATAGATGGAAAAGGGCATATTCCTAAATATGTCTCCACCAATCTAATACACTATAGCACGAGCACTCTTTCGCAACACTTGTTTTGGATAAAGGTTGATTTTGCATGAAGTCTTTCAGTTTGAAAACAAACACAGAATAGGTTAACAGTTTCCTGCCTTTTTCTTGATTTTATTAACTGTACAAAGTATGTATCCTTTTCAGGAGGCTGTGGCTCAGTGGTTAGTGCGCTGATCTTCGAATCAGGCGAATCCACTTGATTGTCTCCTCCATGATTTCCTGTTTGTGTTTTTATCTTGTTCTGTTGCCTATTAGCTTTTATTTTATTTAGTTTTAATTTAGTTTTTTTTTTTTATAAATCGTACGGTGTCCTTGGGTGTCATGAAAGGCGCCTACAAATAAAATGTATTATTATTATTATAGCAAGTTCGAGTCCCGCTGCAGTCAGCATGTCGTTGTGTCCCTGGGACACTTCACCCCGCATTGCTCCTGTGGGGATTGTCCACAGTACTGAACGTATGTAAGTCGCTTTGGATAAAAGCGTCTAACATGTAACATGTCACGCAATTATAACAAGAAGTGTTGGCAATACTGGCCTTGTTGCAAATAACGAATATTAAATTGGAATTGATGGCAGTGCATTTCATTGTTATATCGTGGCATATATAAAACTCACCTCACAGCTAGCACTCAAATACCTCTCAACTCTGTCTAAATGTACTTATAATTATTACCCAATTACGTGTAAAGATTGGCCACTGGACCTTTTTAAAGACTCAAGTGGGAAATGAGTGACCCATAAAATAAAGTGTTTCTTTCTGTTGGAGAAATCCTGAATATAATTTTGTCTTAACCCCGTTTGAAATGTCCAACAATTACCAATAAACTATACTATTACATATAGTATGGTTTGTGTTCTGGAACATCACCTCAGAAGGGTTTATTTGGATAAGACCAGAGAGAAAAGTCTGTTCATTATTGGGAAATAACAAAATGATGTTGTTCATCACATAACGCAGTCCTGTTCCCCTGAAGTGCAACAGAAACTCTCTCCATGTTGGCGTATTAAAACTATTCTGTTCTCATTTATCATCTTCTCGCCCTCCCCACTCAGCGAACGTGGGGTCTGCGAGGGGCTTTTAGGCTCGTACACTGAGGGGCCTGCAGCTCATCAATATTGCAAAGGAATAAAGTAGGCTGGTGGTGAAGCACAGGGGTACTGAAGCCTAATCAAGCGTCACCGTGCGCTAACGACAAGAGTAACAGGGATATTGATTCAGGCATACACGTTGCCTTAACTGTTTAATAAGTCATAAAGAACGGTATGGTTATTGCTCAACCTACAGAAGTGTACCAATGGAACTGGGGACACATACATCTGAGAATGTGGCATGGTTCTCTTTGAATGGACACATAACCCAAAACCCAGTATTTATCAATGTAGATCGGAGAAGGGAACTATGGCACTCTGGTTTGTGGTCCTCAAAGTGCAAGAACATTTATTTGAAATACTCATAAGCAATGTCTCTTTGCAAGAACTTTGACCTGGTAACTTCAGATTATCCACAGAGCTTGAGCAGTTCCATGTAGGACATTTTTTCTTTCTACTGAATAACACTCGGCAAACGTATCACAACCGAAGAAAGGAAGCACTTTTTCTCCCGCTACCACAAGCGAATTCTATATAACTCCTTTGTATTTGCTATAAGGCCAACACCTCTAAGGCCAATAGCTCCAACATGTGAGAACTCGCTCCAAAACCATCTAGAGCAGGGGTCTCAAACTCAAGGCCCGGGGGCCAAATCCGGCCCGCGACTTCATTTTATGTGGCCCCGCAAGAGCTTGCAAATAATACAATACGTTTATTATACGGTTACATGCCACTTTACAGAAGCAGGTTGCCCATAAACTACATGTCCCACAATGCATCTCGTTCTGTGACATGCGCACTGAAGACACTTGCAATTATTTGCCCTGGACTTCTGCTTTCAGACGTAGTTAATTACTAAGTTATTATCCCATCCGATAATAATCCAATTCAGAGGCAATAATGTAATATAATACATTATTTTATATTTATATTATATATTTATGTCGTTACAACCGGCCCTTTGAGTGCAACCTTTATGCGAATGTGGCCCGTGATGAAATTGAGTTTGACACCCCTGATCTAGATTGACAACCAAAGGAAAGCTAGGTGGAAGAATTTGTATTTTTATATTTGGACTGGACTGTCCCTATGAACCTAAATAGTCAGTCAGGAATCGAGAACAGCCCATCTTCGGTGGAGTTTTATCTCAAGGCATAGAGTGGTGCTGTTATGACATTATTTCGTAGGGCAACATTTCTCAAGCTTGTTTTATCCACAGACCTTGGCCTCTAACTACAAACAAAACAATTGACTTAGAGACAAGGGAACTGGAAGTGGTCAAATGCTTTTTGGGACTCAATAATGGGGCAAGTAGGGCTGCGAGGTATAGCGGTCGTTCAATCAAAATGTTGTTGGTTCAATCCCTGGGCAAGATACTTAACCCGAAGTCGCTCCTGGTGGCATGGCCAACAGGGTGTGAATGTTAGCTTGCATGAATGGGGGTGAATGGGTACATGTAGAGTCGTAAATACTGGATTAATACAGTCCATTTACCCTAACTGCACCACTCTATAAGCAAGTCACTTGAGCCACTAACTTGACTGTTGCGCTGACCATTACTTCCCCTTTTAATTATTGAATGGACTCCTACCACCACCTGGTCATTGGGTGTTTTTCGTGAAAGCAACAGAAGAAGAATGGAAGCTGCAGCTCAAAGGGATGGAGAGATTACCTTTATTTCAATTATAAAGTACACTGGATATAAGTGACTTTGAACACAGCGGGGAGCCTGAAGCCCTGCGCGGTTTTCCTTCATTATACCGTGGTACCTCAGCGACGGCCTACAGTGCCGCAATAAAAGACCAATGAATGGTGCACATCCTGTATTGATTTGTTTGCTGAATATCAGAGTGAATTTTCAGATGTATTTATAATGGCCTTATTAAAACCCCCTTTGATCCAAAGATTACAACAATAACAGAATCGCCTCTGTTGTCTGCATCCAAGATAAAAATGTCAATAGTAACTGGAGTCTTTCAGAGGCATTCAATTATTTTTCCTTTTAATCATGAAATGTAATCACTTTTCCCAGGTGGGGGGTGTGTGTGGGGGGGTGCACTTTGTGCGGTTATTCTTTTCTTTCATGGATGCAAAGCTGTCCATCCATTGGTATTGCTCTGCATATTACTTTTATTCCAAATGATATATTCTATTTGAAATACAAACAGCTTTAATTATTGAAACTGACACTGCATTTGACTTTGAAAGCCTGTCAGCTGTCGACATTGGATAAAGAAAGAGGGAATTGTGAGGATTTCTGTGCCGGGCACTTCTGTGATGAAGACATTCTTTGGAGGTGACTCTCATCTGTTGTAAGAGTTATTGAAGCGGGCGAAACACAAAGACAAGTGATCTGATGAATTGCTGATTAGTGTGAGAGGGTGTGAGTAAGGATGAGGATCCACTCTCTCTGTGCTTGTTTTTTTAAATGATGTTCAAGTGGAGTCAAATGAAAGAACAAATAAGAACGACAATATCAAGTGAAGCTCAAGGGACACTCAGTGTCACATTATTCATCGAGGACAAAATAAATTGCTAGTTCAAGCGTTACCAAATTCAAATAGGGGGAAATGAAAGGCAGATAAATTGTGGATATATTTGCTGGACAATAACTCCAGGAGGACAGAGAGATGAAAGGCAGTTATCAGACACAATGAGATGTTCATAGTACTTGATCCAACATTTCATATAATGTATATTTCTATGTCAGGACATCTGATAGGGATATTTAAACAAATCTATTTGGTACATGAGAGCTATCATGTAATGTAGCTTGAGACCTTTGCCAATGCTGTTCCCGTGAGTCAAACATAAAGCAAAAACCAGATCCAGTTCTTTACAGTTCAACCAAATATATTGAACATCTGGACAGTACTAGTGATTTTCCTTAATCATGCTGACAAAGAAAACCAACAAATTAAATTAAGAACATAACCTCCTTTGAAGAAGTTGACCAAAAAGTCTTATCAGCGTGATTAAATTCTATCTTGGTAACATATCTGATTTCACATCAAACTGGGAGACAATTAGTGATGTAGTAGATTTAACCTAACCCACATTATTTCCCATCTTTCTTCAAAGATTGTAATTTTTTCTAGGAAGATCCTTTAATTTGGAGTTGATCAAGACATAACATTTTACCAATTTCCTTGTGAGTTGAAGAAATGATAATTCAGTCATATTATCAGACTTGTTAAATGCATCCACACATTACCACTTAAACCAGGGGTGCCCACACTTTTTCAGCTTGGGAGCTACTTTTAAAATGACCACGCCCAAATGATAGACCTACATTTATCCTGCCCAATCTGTGTCGCAAGCAGGGGGGGGGGCGTGCTAGGCAAGGCAAGGCAAGTTTATTTATATAGCACCTTTCAGCACCAGGCAATCCAAGGTGCTTTACAAAAATGAAAGACATTCAGACAAAGGCATTTAAAAACAGTAAAAGATAATAAAAGAAACATTAAAAGAAAAACAAAAAATGAAAGACATTAAGAAAATGGCATTTAAAATCAGTCATTAAAAAGAAAAGTCAATTATTTCGGTTCTTGATTTTTAATTTATTCACAGAACCTCCCTTTGGAAATCCGAACATTTCCGTCCCGATTGTTAATTTAGACGGATTATTTTCACCATGTTATGCTCGTGGATGCTAGTGGACTAAACGGTGGATAAACTGTATGCATGAACCCGTATGGCACAATACAACTCAGACCGGCTTACCTGTACGTCAATCAAGTGGCAAATGCCATAGTAAGGATGGATGATAGGCTAACTTTAAATTAAAGAAAAACAACAACAAAAAACATATATACATTTTTTCTTTTCAATGCCATGCCATCTACCCACACTACCTTCGCGATCGACGTATTGGGCACCCCTGACTTAAACAGTATGTCATTAATCCATTCAGCAAAGCACGCTAGTTCTCAATAACAAAGAGCACAGTAAACAGCTGTCATTTACGGATCTGGTGTAACCTACAATATGTGAGTGATGGTATATTTAGTAAACAAGTGGTTTATGTCAATCAATAAGTTGTGAGTGCAAACCGAATGAATGCTGAAGCCCAGAATCACTCACAACACGAAGTGTCATCCACAACAGTGGATCTTGTCTTTTCCAATTTAAGGTGACTGTAAGACTTCATGCTTTGAACATGTGGTTCAATGAAACGATGCACCGTCCCATTGCTTCAGCAGGATCACTTGAGCAGCTAATGAAAGCTGACACAGGGATTGAATCAGTATTCATGAATTTGCCATGTAGCTGACATGAAGATATTGTTTAGGTGTTGCCAACGCTAAATAAATGAGCCCTAAATTGCTTCCGTGTGTTCTTGTTGAAGTGATCGCACGCGGGGGTTGAATTGGGCTGGGCCTGACAACAATGTTCATTTGTTCAAAAATGCTTTCAAATGTGTGCTCTGCTCAAAAGCTGCTGCAACTCAAATTAAGCACTCACTAATCTAACAGCCAGACACCAGCCAGTGTTAGAAAGGATTTCAGTCGACTTTTGGCAAGCCGTCAACTGCGCTTTGCACCCGCCATAGTAGGTCAGGTTGGACATGTCGAAACATATGAAAAAAGTACTTTTATAGTATGTTAAAAATATCAAACAAAATCACAATATACAATTTATCTTAAAGGTGACATGTCATGCTTTTCTGGTTATCACCCGTCCCCGTGTGTTAGGAAGGTTTTTATGCATGTAAACGGTGTGCAGAGTCAAAACCCTCAAAGTGCACCCTGTAGACAGAAAATACTTCCCAAAACGCCTCGTTGGAGATACGTCACTGTCCATTTGATTCTTCCGGGTACATCATGATGTCATGTCGTCCCCGGAACGAAATGGACCAATCCGTGGAGCCGATACGTTACGTCCGCGGAGCCGTTACGTTAAGCCCCCGCTGATTGGTCCAAATTGACCAATCCACGGACTTCCTCACACACTCAGTGCAGGCAGCTCTGCTGATCTCTGCTCCCTGGCTGCAGGCTGATAACAGACAGTTGGGATCGCGGCAAAATTAGTTTTACCAAAAATAACTTGATTTAATTGTATTTAAAATACTATTTCCAAAGAAATAAATCCTTCGAATCTGCCTGTTCAGTTTCTGTTGGAATGTGAAGGGTTAAATGCCGTCTCTGCGAGTTATGTGAAGACGGGAGAGCTTGTTGGTCCCTCTCTACATTCACAGAGGGCCCGCGAGGCCCTAACTCAACGAGAGAGTAATGTCATATGATAGTACAATTGACCAATCATATCTTCCCTCTAAATGGACGGGCTTTATTTTCGTGGACTTTATGACAAGTTCCGCCCGCTGTGAGGTCTATGCAAGTGGTGCAGTGACGCGTCCTAAAACCCGGAAGTAAGCTGCGCTCGGATTCCCTCGACAGAAAGCAGTGGGATTTCTTCAGAGGATTTTGGAAAATAGCTCGAAATAAGGTCTGTGGAAACAAACCCGTTAGATAAATGCACGTTGTGTTCAGCCGGATAATATCCACATGTCTACCCTACTTTTATTATTTTCGAATCATAAATCTAATCGATAGATTTATGATCGATAGATTTATAATTAGCATAAGTTCGTTCATGATGGCTCATGTCAGTGATAGTGGTGACATCGTTGCGAAATTATTAACCGAGTAATTTTCAAGATTGAGTTACAATGATAAACTGGAGTGGCAAAGGATCAGCTGCATGACCCGCAAGCGCTTCATCCAAAAGGACAGGAGGATGGACTTTGTGTTTCAGTGATTTATCATCAAAGGTAGGCCTAAGTCATTTTCAATGTGGGCCGCCGTGCCGACTTCATTCATTTGTAATTGCTACTTGGCTGTGGGTGCCCTGTCATGATAGGTGTTTATATAAATGATGTTGTTCTGTGTGGTAGAGGGTCGCTGTCATTGACGCGTTTTGCACCCCGGACCGCTGTTTTGATATTCCGCTGAAGTATACGCTGTGACGTAATATCTCTTATTTTCTTTCGAGGGAAGGGGGGGTCAGAGGGCCTAGGTATAAAAGTCACGGCTCGCCACTGTTTCAACAGACTATACTATATCTTTTTTTCTGATGTTTTCAACATACAATTTCTGGACATATTTTTGACAGCTTGATCAAAGAAGGTGTTTCCTGTCAATACGTTTTATTAGTGAGTTTCCAAAAGTCTGAAAGTTATCACCATCTCAGCATATTTTTTCCTCCACTGTTGCACAATATAAATGTGTTGTTATTTTAAAGCAAGTATCTGTTGTCCATATTTAGGGGAAGCTGACGGAAACCCAAGAATATAATTTGTCTTGGCAGGCCTCTCTAGTTGCTACTGCCTTCTGCCTTTGTAGATGGGGAGACAGAAACAAATGTACACTCCTTATGGATGCAGTCACTCAGAATAACCGATCGAGACCATTTATAAACACTACTTCCTGTTGGACAGCGTGTTTCACATCAAGTCCATGAGAGCAATGGTTATCTTTAGCTTTGTTCAGATGTGGTGAGGTACGCTGAATTCATGTGCTGGAAGTATTGCAGCTGAAGGTAATTTGATCCTTTGCTGAAAACATGCAGGTGTTGAGATTTTATAAAGCTACAGATAGCAGCTGGGATGTTGCACGTTTCCCAGCCCGTTCTTCCTCTCTGCGTGATTGAGAGACAGCTTCTCAGCTGCCAACAAACACCAATGACTTCCTCCCCTTCTCATTGTGTTGATGAGTGTGTTCTGAAAAGGTGCATCGTGTAGAGTAGCCAGAGTAAACTAAGCCCTGATTGCTCGGGGGCTGAAACGCTTCCATGTGAGCTGATCAGACGTCCCCCAGCAACGCTCAGTTAAAGCACAGCTCCATATTAAACCGGAGCTGTGAAACAGTTTGACTTGTGCAAATATCATTCATACGTAAAAGATGATCATGCTGTTAGTAATGTTTTCCTTTTTATGGAATCCGTGGCACCGACGGTTATTTTACGACTGGGATGTCTTTGCTTTGAAACAGATTGTGGAGTATGCCTTATATAAAACTCCCCACACACAGTGCGTGAAAAAAATCTGTAAATTTTAAACGTCAAATGAAATGGTTTAACTCGAGAAAAGCTGTGCGAGGCGTCGAGCTGTCAGCAGATGTGGCAGAAAGATTTTCTTCGTGCGAGGGAAGACAATTCTAGACTTCTTTAGTGGTTTCTTCAGTGGTGTGCTTTACGCCACACCAGAGAGGGCACTGGTTTGGCTGGTTCGTAGGACAGGAAGAACATTTGTATTAGTTTAGGATTTCATGCATCATTAGAAAATGCACTGTATTTATCCACAGCGCTCTGCCAGTAGAACAGAAGTGAGTTTCTTCCCTTTCCACATGAAACAGCATCATTTACTGTAACATAGCTCCTTTAGTGCTAGTGTGTTAGCATCTCTGCACACAATACGGCTGACAAACAGCAAATTAAGAGCGCCAGGGCAAACTCTGCAAACATGTGATCATTTGGAGAGGAAATTAAAATAACAAACGTAAATAAATAAACAATTCAATTCCTCCAAAGACTTAATTCTTCCACATTTCAAACACCACAGCGGCTAATTATAGCCTTAAGTCAGGCGCTTTGATGCATTTTCCCTCAGCAGGAATCCCTGGCTTTTCTTTTCCTGGAAGTGTTTTTCCGTCAGTCCTGAGGTAAACTGCCCGGCGGCACACAGCAGGCTGTGATCACTCTGAGCATAAAGTGCATTTATATGTGTGTGTTAGTTTATGTGCATCCAAGAGACACAAAGGAATGACCCCATACTATGTTGGTTAAATGTCACAAGAACATTTAAAGCCACAAGCAACCCTAGCATGCTCTTAATGTGCGCCTGTACAGCTACAATAATACCTTCAATGGTTCAATGTGCACTCTCTTGTGGTGTGGTGCTCCACGTCTGACATTGGCAGGCCTGCTGCGTGTGTGCAGTGCGAGCCCAACATCAACAGCGAAGGAGGAGAAACCACCCCGAGTGTCGGCAGACCGCTGCTGTTGGGCCTGCTGCTGTCACACTCAAATGCACGAAGCCGTAAACTTGTGTAGCCTTTATGAAATTCTTGGGAGGGAAGGAGCAGAGGGGGGTTGGGGTGTTCATGCAGGGGTGGAAGTGTATACCCTGGGCACTGCCGTTTCCTTTTGGCTCACTTCCCGGTCTGTCTGTTGGAGCCCACACCCCGACCAGGCATCCAGCTTCACAGGCGAAGAGGGGAGAATGTGTAGCGGGGGGTTCACTCTTTTCGGGACCCCCTTGAAAACGAGATGGTGCATCTCAAGGGGTTTATCCCAATCAATAAAAATGTCTATATACACTCGAGGGCTAAAAAGGGTTTCTGCGAGCAGTGACGCAGCTCTACAGCGCTTCTATTAAAGTCCACCCACGGTGACATATGACATCCAGACATGCAAGAAATAATTGTTTTCACTGATGGTCCCCGGTGATGCCTCGTCCATGTATGAGGCTCCTTGTCTCCGTGGACCGCCGCTCATGTGTTTCCCATCAGGAAAGTCTGTGGTTACCTTCCTGATTTTGCTGGACTGGAAAAACATAGCTAATATGGTGTGATCTGGAAAAAGCTTTGATGCAGGGGCTTCACAAATAAACCTCCAATGCCATATGGTTTGCATTCATCTCTTAATTTATTTCCTATAAATGTCTATTGAATATTCTGCGGAGCCAACGTGTGTGTGTGTGTGTGTGTGTGTGTGTGTGTGTGTGTGTGTGTGTGTGTGTGTGTGTGTGTGTGTGTGTGTGTGTGTGTGTGTGTGTGTGTGTGTGTGTGTGTGTGTGTGTGTGTGTGTGTGCGTGTGCGTGTGCGTGTGTGTTTGCGCGTGTGTGTGTGTGTGTGTGTATGTGACCAGACTTGGAAAACAGAAGGCTGGGGAGAGCAGTTTGTGGTAAAGTGTGATTATTATGATTTGTCTGTGTTCTCCGCACTGCATGATAGATGGGTTGGAATGTCGTTCCAGAGAAAGCAAACAAGAAAACATGCAAACAATTCCCCTCTGAGCTCACCTCACCGTGCCAGGTCCAACACAAGGAGCATTCCTCTCACAGAGCAATTCAATCGTAGTGATTGTACGCTTCACGATGACTCATCAACTGACAGACTTTTCCCCATGAAGTTTGGTATTGAGTTACCACCGGCAGAGAAGGCAACAGACAGCAGGCGTCCAACGGTGGAGGACATGGAAGTCTTTTCCAAACGCAGCACACTTTCCTACGCCGGCTTCCAGCGCTGTGAAGATATAAGTTGACTCATGTGGGAGGCTACAGGGAGACCAACATTGGTCATCAGCAGCTGCCTGTGTGGGTATCAGATATATACAAACACCAGTGGTGGAAAGAAAGTAGATTTAGTATGTACTGTACAGAAGTGACATTTTGAGGTTCTTGTACTTGAGTATTTCTATTTTCTGCAACTTTTATAGTTCAACTCCACAGCAATTCAGAAACATACTGTATATTATTTTTACTTTTTAACCTTTAATCAACAGCAAGTAGTATTATTCTGCATAAAGAGTACTTTCACCTTTTTTATTCATTAAATGTAATATTGATACAGACCAGATAAAATAAAACAAAAGTCAGTTGAAGCGGTAGGGCAGACAGTTATGTGAAGTTAAGATATGAATGATATCGTCTTATGCCAAAAGAACTTCAACCTTTATGATTAATACGTTTCAGAAGCGTATCGATTTTCAGAAGCACAGCAACTATACTGATATACATCCCAAGTTAATCATTTTAAGTCATGTTCATGGGCTTAAATTATAATAATACAATACCCAACAATTCAAAGAAAGAGAAAAGGAATGTCACATGCACAAACAATACTGTTGAATATAGAATTATTTGTAAATAAGTTTTAAACATTATAACCAAATATCAGGCAAGTCTGTTTGATTGATTTTGGTGCTTATAATTTTGTAGTTGTACTTGTTATAGTAGTACACTGTAGTATCAATAAATGTACTTTTTCCACCACTGTAAAACACAGAGCATTTTGTTTTCTTATTTTTCCTCAAGGACCAAACAAGTCAAATGTCCTTTACACAGTCATGGTGAACTGCAAACTAACAATAGACACATTTTCCACTTGCTTGACCTTTTCCATGATGATGTGTTTAATCTCTGCAGCTCAGCAAAAACAGCCGGCTTTTCTGCCCGTTAATATTTTAGAAATGCATCATGAGATGTGAATACTGTATACGAACAAACAAAACAAGATCAGAGTGATTTTGCCGGAAACAAAACAGACGCCTCAGAGGATGTGTCACATGCCATTTGGTGGACACTTTCAGTCAAAATGAGACATTTTTTGCACAATTGAGGCTTCTGGCAGTGTTAGCGCCCCGCTGTGCTGTATACAGAGCAGTGAGCTATTAAAGGATGCACTTGCAGCATGTGACACTTAGCAGCACATGGTAAATATGAACCAGACAGAATATTCATGCCTATCCCTCCGGCCCCACCAAATGCATTTTAGTCCGAGATAGTGGAGTCCCGTAGTCCTATTTACTTTCAGCGGGATGAGAGGAGGAGAGGCTATAATCACTGATTGAAATGTAAATGTGAGGTAGCTAACTGAAGTATTAGGGCCGGCAAGCGAGCGAAGTGGAGATATGAATTACAATCTGTCAGACACATTTTTCTCATCGGACATTATGTAAATGGAAGTATAAGTGACTGGTAGTATTTGAAACCAAAATCGATGCAGGAGGCGATAAGCGAGAGTGGTTGACAGAGTGGTTGTGGATATCCGCAAATTCAGGAATGATAATTTGATCATGCAAAGTATATTCATTACATAAGGGCCCCTGCATGCTAATAGAAGATGTTCTATGAAGTTAATATTGACTAAAGTTGTTCATTTAAAACTAGATTTTCTAATCAAGGGGCGTTTTTCTGATGTAGGATTTTCCAATTTGAACTGATAAAAGTCATATTTGATGAGGAATCAAAACGTATTCATGCCAAATTGACTAGATTCTGGGTTCTGTCAAAGAACTCTGAAAACTCTCAGAATCAAACAAATGTTTCCTTTGCTTTGATTCATTTTCACTGCAGATAGTACCCCTGTTAGTGTAAGTTAAGCTCTTAACCTTCTCATAATAGCAAGCCATACTAGCTAGCTACGCTAACTAGCCATGCTAACTAGCCACACTAGCTTTTTAGCCATTGCCAGCAGAGTCAGTTGATAACAACGCATTACACTGTATCTTGCACATACAACCACTGTAGCAACATGTCCACAATACACGTTTTAAAGTACTGTGTGTAGATGAGACAAAGTAAGACAGAATAGCTAGCAGAAGACTAACTACAGCTCTTACTTAAAGTTGATGTGTGTGGCATCCATCTTGGATTTTGCAGTCAGGTTTGCGATGTTCTTGGGACTTTCAAAGTAGGCAATCTGTCTTCTGGAGCATAACAATTGAAATGTTCATCTTGTAAATCTGAAAGTACGAGTTTCCAGTTCAAATGGGACATAGCATTAGACCTCTTTGGAAGAATCGGGAACCTGTCCAACCCAGTCTCACGGCATATCTTGCAACCCAGTCTCATGGCATTTCGTGTTCACCAACACGATTTTTAATCTATTGATTCGTGTTCACCGACACGATTTCCCCCTTTTTTTTGGTGTTGCACAGAACGATTTTTAAAAGCAATGTATTTCTACTGGTAATGTGTTTCGTGCCTGCAGCACGTCTTTTTCTCCGGTCGGGTCGTGGAAGACCGGAAGCTGTGTGGTTCATAAAAACATGTTCTTACTCAATATCAAGCCACAATTATTGCTTTTATTTTAAATCGTATAATTTTGGAATTTTGTTGCCGTCTGTGAGGAAAATAAATGGGGCTCAGAGCCTCAGAATACTGAAATCTGTATTTTTTAAATCTTTTTTTCCTTCTAATTTGTTATTCTTTTCAAAATAACACACTGTTATTTACTTACCAATAACACACAATTATTCTTGCTTTTATTTATTGGTTTAATTTCATAATCTCTTTTTTGGCATCCGTCAAGGAACTGAATTTCAAAATAAAACTAGAGAATGCAATTCCTGAAGAAATTGCTAGTGGGAATGCTTTATTCTGAAAAGCTGACGCTAAACTGCTATGCTGAAATGTAATGTGTAAGAAGAAAGTGAAGAATTTAGATTAAAATGAAATGTGTAAGAAGAAAGTGAAACATTTTGATTGAAATGAAATGTGTTAGAAAAAAGTGAATAACTTAGATTGAAATGAAATGTGTAAGAAGAAAGTGAATAATTTAGATTGAAATGATACATGAACACTGGGGGCTTGAATGTGTGATGAGAGAAGAAAAGAAAGTAAAAAGGCTTGGAAAAGCAGCAGAATATTTGAACCGCAAACTTCTGAACTAAGTTGATGGCGAATGATCTGTCACAATGGCAACAGCATTTGATGACACCCCATAATACGCTTAGATGCGTTGATGGCTGCATCGTTACCAAACCTGTGAAGTCTTGGGCTGTTTAGAGTAATTTCACTGAAGTTATGAGAAAACCGTGTTTCAAGGCGAGCATTGTGTTGCCATGGAATTCTCAAAACTGTCCCGTAGATGTCTTCACGGCTGGACTGTTAGCACACGTGATGTTTGAGCACTTTTTGAACATTTTCATAGGAGTTATAGCGACATCATGTTTTATGGCGAGGGATGCGTTTCCATGGAAACGGCATATGGTGAGATCTCAGAGTTGGCGTAGAGCTGTTGAGGCATGGACTAGTGATATACAAGTGAAGATTGGGGGACGATTGGACCGTGTCCATTGGACTTATAGCGACATCATGTTTTATGGCGAGGGATGCGTTTCCATGGAAACGGCATATGGTGAGATCTCAGATTTGGCGTAGAGCTGTTGAGGCATGGACCGGTGATATACAAGTGAAGATTGGGGGACGATTGGACCGTGTCCATCAGACTTACAGCCACATCATGTTTCATGGCGAGTGGTCTGTCGCCATGGCAACAGCATTTGATGACACCCCATACTACGCTTAGATGCGTTGATGGCTGCATCGTTATCAAACCTGTGAAGTTCTGGGCTGTTTGGAGTATTTTCACTGAAGCTATGAGAAAACCGTGTTTCAAGGCGAGCATTGTGTTGCCATGACAACGGCATTTGAAGAAATCTCCAAACTGTCCCGTAGATGTCTTCAGGGCTGGACTGTTAGCACACTGCTATCTGAAGTCTGCTGCTCTGAGCGTGTCAGTTGGAGTGATGACATCATCGTGTTCCATTGCACAGGTGTTTATAGTTGAGCTAACGAGCTCTGTAGAGATCACAGGTTTCCATTGTTCTGAATGAGAGATAAACCTCTTACATGTGAACGTTTTGTGGAAGAACCGTAAGAGATATCTGTGAAATTTGAAAACGTGAAGCATGTCAAGGAAGTATCTGAAGTGTAATTTTTGTGTAGTTTCAGGTTAATAATGTGGCCTTTTTGGCAGTTAAAGGTGTGCGGCTGCTACCGTGAGGAAATATCTGCCTGAAATTACAATGGGCTTCAATGGAGGAATGTTGAACGTTTTTGTCACTTCATGCCCTCAAGAGGCATTTTGTTGAATTATTTTGGCTTAATTATTTGTCATTTTTCAAGCTACGAGATGTTTTCATACGTTTATCATGAAAAATTATGTCTCAGGAATGTAGGGTTTGGGAATTATGGCAGTTTAAAAAAAATATACGAAGGCACATTTCAAGATTTCTTACCCTCTAGCTGTGACATCACGCACTCTAGTTAATGTTATAATGTGAAGAAAACCTCTAAAACAAGGTCTGAACAAATGTTAATATCTCTAAAAGTAAGAATCAGATTTAAAAGTTGTTTTATACGAATAATGTCAGAAAGATTTGTAACATTTTAAAGTTGGACTGTGGTTTCTGAGTGAAAGTATGAATGAACAGTTAGCAGTTGAAGTCGCATGAAGATTTGTTGAAGTCTGAAGATTTCCTCCATTGACTTCAATGTTAAATATGTGATGTATTATGGGATGTATCTCTGGAATTATGAAATTTATGAATGAGAAAAGTAAAAGCCATCGATTCCCGACCGAGCTGAACGTTTTGATGTTTGAACAGAGTTTCTGCGATGTTCAATGCGGGACGAGAAGAGGGCCAAAATAAGTCGGCGGAATAATAATAAAAATATTGTCCGTAGAAGAACAGTTAGAAAAAACCAGAAACAGACGTAGGCATTTCGAGCAATTATCCAAGATCCTCAGCTATGGTTTAAGGTCGCTGATTGGATGTTTTAGCCGCAATGCATGCTGGGATTTGGTGTTTATATGATATGTAATCCGGAAAACATTTTAAAAGAATAAAATAATACTTAATTCCGAGCGTTCTTGCTTTTCTCTTTGAAAGTCATCACATAACGGCATTGTAATACACGGTTCGGCTGCATTACATATTACAGATCTGCCGTAATTCTTTATTTATAGAGCCCTGATGAGAAGACCTTTGGAAAAACTGGAAGAAATGCAGCCGAAACTGAATACTTGACGTGGATCATAAATATATCAACAATTAAACAACATCTTCAATTTCTCTTCACACAATACGTCTCCTTGCAGTATCAACACTAATTCGGCTGACTTTTACATTTGATCTAATTCATAGATAGGTTATATTTACACCATAACGGTGCACAGCTGATATAAAAGGACTTGTCGTTTTTAAAGATATTACTGATTTTGAATATAAGAATGTAAATACTGAGTCTGAAATAGTATAGCAATATTAAGAGTACATACTTTCATAGGAGGAAAGTAGAAGGTCTGTGATCGAACCGTGTATTACAATGCCGTTATGTGATGACTTTCAAAGAGAAAAGCAAGAACACTTGGAATTAAGTATTATTTTATACTTTTAAAATGTTTTCCGGATTTCATATCATATAAACACCACATCCCAGCATGCATTGTGGCTAAAACATCCAATCAGCGAGCTTAAACCATAGCTGAGGATCTTGGGTAATCGCTCGAAATGCCTACAGTACGTCTGTTTCCGGTTATTTTTATTTTGAAATTCAGTTCCTGACGGACGCCAAAAAAGCACGAGATTATGAAATTAAACCAATAAATAAAAGCAAGGATAATTGTGTGTTATTGGTGAGTAAATAACAGTGTGTTATTTTGAAAAGAATAACAAATTAGAGAGAAAAAAAGATTTAAAAAATACAGATTTCAGTATTCTGAGGCTCTGAGCTCCATTTATTTTCCTCACAGACGGCAACAAAAGTCCGAAATTATACAATTTAAAATAAAAGCAATAATTGTGGCTTGATATTGAGTAAGAACATGTTTTTATGAACACACAGCTTCCGGTCTTCCACAACCCGAACGGAGAAAAAGACGTGCTGCAGGCACGAAACTATGGAGCCCCCCTGGTGACATTGGTGAGAAAAATATTTTACGTGGCCACGTATTAATAATGCGTGGCCACGAATTAGTTATTATGTTCCCACGCATTAGTAATTCGTGGGAACACAATAATTATTACGCAATAACTAAATCCAGATAGTCTATAGAAACTGATGACTGAGTGACAACCATAGACAACACTAGCTAAACTCTGTACCGTAGGCTACGGCTATTATCGCGAAGCATGGATCATTTTGATTTGATTTCAGAAAAAATGGGAAAATCGTGTTGGTGAACATGAATCAATAGATTAAAAATCGTGTTGGTGAACACGAATCAATAGATTAAAAATCGTGTTGGTGAACACGAAATGCCATGAGACTGGGTTGTTTCTTGTTATAGTCACAAAATGAATCTATTGATTCACCAACACGATTTCCCCATTTTGTTCGTGTCAGACAGAACAATTTTAAGCAATGTAAATAAAAACAAATTAGAAGGAAAGAAAGATTTAAGAAATACAGATTCAGAGGCTCTGAGCCCCATTTATTTTCCTCGCGGACGGCAAAAAAAGTCCGACATTATACAATTTAAAATATTAACAATAATCGTGGCTTGATAATTGAGTAGGAAAATGTTTTTATGAACCACACAGCTTCTGGTCTTCCAAGACCCGACGGACAAAAAGACGTGTTGCCGGCACGAAAATCGTGTTGGTGAACACGAATCAATAGATAAAATGTATTTCGTGACTATTACACAAAATGCCGTGAGACTGGGTTGTCATATTAGTTGTGTATAGTAGAAGGCCTTTCTTTTATTACACAAAAAGAGAATATTAACATTAGTTTTATGATTAAACTTAGAGGACAAACATTAAACAAAGTCTAACGCTGACCAGAAATAACATCAAAGTGAAGCTTGACAGTTTTATCTTTTTCCTCTTGTTTAGAAATGGAGTGGCCTTGACAGCAGGGGGGGGAGGGGTTAATCGGGGTGGACCGGCCCGGTCTGCACCCAGCCCAGTTCCCCGTCTGTAAACAATAGGGGTGTGGATTAGTTTGGAAACAATGTGTTTATTTAAAAAGCCCACTTCCTGTATGGACTCAGAAAGTCTCCCATTAATTTTATTGGCGGCGGCTCCAGTTCTGAAAATCATTGTTTAGAGGGGGGAAAAATACAAAACACACAAGGGAAAGAAGGAACGCTCTTGGTTCCTGTGTGATAGGACGACAGCATTAATAGAATTGGTGCTAGCTGTTTGTGTTTTTATAATCATCTGGAAGGATCTTACAGTAGGTTCAGAGGAAAAACAACATATGAGGAAACATTTGGATGTTTTTGTTGAGACTGCTCTGGCATTAGCTCGCTGCTTCGTGCTCTACGTGTACAGATGTGATTTTCACGATTAAAAAAAGAAAAGAAAAAGAAAGCCAAACAGTTTTTCTGCTTAGTCTAAACTGCCACGAGCGGTCTGCAGAATCAGCCTGCAGGGGCTGAGATGCAGCTGAGGGCTCTGGAGCCCAGGAGCGACGCCCACCCTTCCTAACTGCCCAAAGCCACATCCTGTCCAAAAGGAAAAGACTTGCACTTTCTCCTCAGGAGGGACACATGCATTAATGTGATCTCAATTACCCATAAAGCAGTCCTGCAGCAGCACTCACACCTCGCAGACGCATCCTGTCGTACACATGCGCTTCAACTTTAGCTCGTCTTATTTCTGCTGTGGAAACTTTGAGGCCTCCTGAGCAGGAAACAAACAAAAAAACTCCTGATGTGCTGTCACGCCAATCCAATTTGACGACACTGAGTAGCCCTGGTGGAGTTTATTTCTGAGACTGACAGATATGAGGGGGGATGAAAAGGCATTAAGAATAAGCAGTGCCACCTTAGCCCATCCAGACGCGTGCTCAGAGGCCAGAGAGTAACAGGTAAACTCGGGGGAGGGTGGTAAGCCCTAGTTAGGCATGTAAATCCCACCCTTTACAGGCAAAGCGCTCCAGTAGATCCCTGTCAATTTCCTGCAGCTGTGCTCGGGCGGATTTACATGAATACACTCTATCACTAGCGCTGAGCCTCCTGTGTTATGCATTCACTTTTTTTTGGTCGGATTCTAAAATTGGTCTTTTTTTTCCTGTACTGTTTTTTTGTCTTCTGTAAAGAAAGAACGGTTTTATTTACGAGCCACCCGGCATGCCTGCTTTTGTAAATTGACTCCTCCGTTTTGTCCGCGGGCCAGGCACAAGAAGGTTAGCTGCCTGTTCCCCGATAAGCTGGCAGAACCTATCAACTCCGGCAAGAAGATAGTGCTCTGTATTTCTGTCATGCTTTATCATCAGCTGGGGTGAAACTAAACCGGTGTTAAGCGAGAGTAGAGGGACCATTTCCCTGGATTACAGGCGTCAACTTTAATTTCAAAGACCAATGGTGTATCCAGGGAAGGTGCAGGCTTCGCTTGCCACAGATTGGCAGCGGGCTCCTGATAAGGACCCGACAGCGTTGTTCGCATTCACCACGGGGGCCCATTGATCTCCGAGTGTCTGGTTCATTTCATAAAATACAAGGCGAGTGGTGTTGGAGCGGCAGTGTGGCTCCCTATTCACCAGACACACTGCATCCTGCGCCAAGTTGTCTCGGCTCTGTGCTGTGGCGAACAGGAAACGCGCCGCAGGAAGACGGGGTATTTGTCAGGAGTCATTAAGGAAAGGAGGCAGTTCAAGCTTTGTTCTTATATAAAACAGTGCTGTGAGCTTTAGATTAAAAACTGTTTTTTTAAACAAGAAAGCCGAGTCAGGGCACAGACAAAGTTGTATTCCTTCGCTCACACCGTAGGCTTAACGATATCATTCGCCGTATCAACGCTTTGCTCGCTGTCTGAGAGGAAAATTCATATCAACATATCGATTATTCATATTGAAATGTCTGCCCGCTTATTTTTGTTATCACAAAACCGAATTTATGAAAAGCATAATCACAACATGAGGGCCCTCTTATTTTATTATCAGTGGGTGTTAGTATTAGAAAACCATTTCAAATGATATGTCACATGGGAACAAATATCATTTACAAACCACTAATGACTTGCAAACACTCCTCTCGCCTCCGGTGCCGAGTGACGCCGGCTCAGTGTGTGCTCGCCTCTCCGCGGGGACGTGCAGTGGGACGCCGCACGCGTTCAGAATCAAACAGAATAAACAGGAAGACCTCTCTCTTCCAGCGTCGGCCACGGCGACGCACCAACACATTAATTCTTAAAAATCTGCCCATTTAAACCTGTCATTACGGCGGCCGTCTAATGGTTTTAAGGTGTGTGTTTGTTGCAAAAATTCAAATGAGACACTCAAATATGTACATATTCTCCGCAGAGATGGATTAGCTTTGGGATATTAATAATTAAGCAGGCATTATTATTATTACACTTTACATCTTCTGGGTGGATCAAGCTCACCTCTCACTGCTGGACTGCTAATAATGAGTCATCAATAAAACATGCTCATAATGTCAGGGAGACTTGTGTTGATGCGCGGTTCTAATTTTACACTTTGGTCATTAGTTCAGGGCGGCGTGGATGCATCGGAGCGGCTGCAGAGGTGGCCTGATGTGGCCTGACAGACCGTGCATCAAACCCTTCATTAATGTTAATCATCTTGCAATTGTGAATAACCAAATCTGGGCACCTATATGCAAATATTTAAAGCATTTTACTTTTTAATGGAAAAGGTGTTTTTGTTTCCAGCACTATCATTTGCATAGAAATTGTGTCTATTGTGCCGTGCTCCTTTAACCTCGGCTCGGTCTGAACGAGCACTGGATCTACTGGAGTGGAAATGAATAGATAAATGCAAACGGACAGAAAAGAACAAATCCTATTGCTCGCTAAAGTTTCCCGTCTTCCAGTCAGAAATCCTGCCAGGTGTTGGACTTGAAACTTTCTGAAATTTCCCAGAGCTGTAATGAGATACTAAGAAAAGCAGAGAGCAGAGAAAAGAGAGCCAGGCATAATAAGTTAATGCAAATTGTAACTAGTTAAGCACAGCAAAATAATATGATACCATTGTCTGCGGCAGATTGATATTATAGCGTTAGCATGTGCAAATAATCACATTTTCTCCCTGATACAATTACATTATTTGTTATGGTTGTATCATACACCAATAAAAGCAAACATCATATTAGGATTCATGGCACTTTTCGCATTGCGTTATCAATATGTGGGAATAATTGTCTGCTGAGAGATTAAATTACATTATTGTGTATCTTTTTCATGCCTAATAAATAATGATGGATGGCTCTTATTTTCATCACCACCTGCAACCATTTTGTCTTCTTCCCCCTGCAAGTTAAAAATGAGAGAAGAAATAAAAGGAGGAGAGTGAGGAACCTCGAGCGATGCGAGCCCGGAGGTCGGTGTCGCTGAAGTTTCTCTGTCTGATCAAGGCGGGGAAACGGCACATAGTATCCGTATAGACACCCTAAAAGTCAACATGCCACTATTTATTAATTGATACATGTTCTGGCAAACATACACCTTCCATGTTGAGTGACTGATGGACACGGGAAAGGGATTATATTGTGACTTTATCAAATGTGGTTGATTTAAACTGCAGCATATTACAAACAGAACAAGGCTCATGACAAACACCTTCGAAGACACGACATGACTGCGTGTTTGGGGTCTTTTCTTTCAGCAGAATGTGTGAGCGTCTTCATCTGATATGTTTTATTCTAATACTAACTGATCCGACAGATACAAATATGAAATGTTTGCTAATAATAATAGGTGAAAAGTATCAAGAAATATGGTAATGAAAGGTTTACATATCATCAACAGTTAAACTGATCCCTCTAAAATATTCTATTTAGCTACAAAGTTAGTTATTTAAACACATCCCACGGTAATGCTAGTACGGCTTTATCAATGTGTAAACCCTGGGCCAAGGTAAACACTGCATAATACTGTATATAGGGATAACTGCTGCTGAGTGTGTAAGGGCTTCTATACGTCGTCACAGTTGGACATTGGGTATTGGATTACAATTCAAAATCTTTATTTCATGGAAAGGTTCAAGGTTTTCAAATAATTTGATTTAAAACACAATTTTTAAGTTCAATCTTGAATCTTTCTGTGATTTGAGTCCCGCTCTTTGAAAAGTCCATGTTATTTCAAATGATTGCAATTTCTAAAACACACAAATCAAATGGAACCAATTACAACATAAAAATCTGAATTGTAAATCCTTATCACTGCGAGACTTATGATGACCGTGTGGTGATTCTAGAAGGAGAGAAAGCCACATGTGTTGAGATGTGTGATTATTAGAGTGCAATATATGAATGTATAAATGTTATCCTGAAGTAATCCACAGTGTTCCAACTTTAAATAAGTAATACAATTAAAAATCATCACTGCCTTGTTCTGCCTCCACACCTGAGTGAACCTTCAGCAGCTAGTTTTCCATTCCCGACAAGCGTCCGAGATAAAGCCGCTGTGTGGCCACGACTCATTTACAATTCTCTTTCTTTTGCATAACCTTACATTTAATCACTTCATTTGCACTTTGTGGAGATAAGAGAATTGATTAGCCACCACTCTCCGGGAGGCTTCATGTTGACTTTACCGTTTTTCCTTCCAGTCCACCAATCTAAGCTGTCAATACCTGAAACTCCTGTTGCATGCGATGCAGTTGTGGGCGCCCTGTTATGCAGCGATAAAACAAGGTAAGGGCATTACAGCCCCCCCCCCCACCAGTTAATTGGCATCAGAGAGAGAAATGCTGTTATAACTTCATAACTTCTTAAGTCATGCCTTGTGCACAGCAAGACGTACGGCGTGGTAAAAATTTACATTTTAATGAAATATTTGAATAAGCACTTGAAATTCACTCTACCAGGTCTCCCGGTTCTAAAACCAACATTTCATGTTTGTGTTTTGAATGGCAGCGTCAGAGAAATTAGCATGCCAGTCATACAGATTAGGAGGGCATCAGTGTAAAGTCACAGGCTTCCTCAATCAAGGTTCACTGCAGGTAAACACTACCCATGACATGTTTAAATGATAGCTTTTTTTGAAAGAAAGCCGGAGAGAAAAGCTTTCACCGGGAGAGGAGAGAAAGGCCGTATAGGAATCAGAGCAGTGCAAATAAATTCAGAGGCTATCTGCAGTTTACAATGATGCACTTCCTTTTAACTCAATCTGTCAGAGAACCACACAACTACAATTTAAATTTCCACATGAGTGAAGCTTATAAATTTAAATATAATGAAAGCTTGTGTATTATGTGCAGCAAGAAAATACGGGTTATGTAGTCATGTAGAACATCTGTGACCTTTTCATTATGGGGTTGTAGGGGGTTGTACAGCTACCCACAATGCACTGGTTGTGTTGTTACTTGAAATATAATAGTTTGTTTTAAAGAAATAGAGTGGCATTTTTTTATTTGCTTTCTTTTTGAGAGTTTTGTGCATTTGCATTTCATGGTTCTGCTTGATTTTGACTCAACTCACTTTTAGCAGCTTTTCTCTATTTCATTTTCTGCTGCGATTAGTAGCGACACCCGGCGAGGTTATGTGAGTTCCAACGCGGGATCCTTAGCTGATTGTCATTGTGACACTCTGTGAAACTGCCAACAACGGGACGGTAACAGAGCCTTTTCCTCTAAAGAGAGGTACGTCTACACTTCCTCAATTGTATGGTGTATCGTATATGTAGTATAATCCAGCTACCCATTGAGAGTTAGGATATTTCAAAGTCACGGGTTTGTGCAAAACATGCCATGAACCTCAACAGAGGCAACACCAAAATAAGTAAAAGGTAATATCCACACATTTTGCTAAAGGAAAACCCGACGTTGGGCCCGTACTGAAGCGGGCCGGTCGGAAAAGTCACTAGCATCGCCCCTCCCCTTGTCGACAATTTACTAGCGGTATTTACTTGCGGTACCGAGGTGGCCGGCGGTACTGGTCGAGAGTCCCGGGCTGTTTTTTAATCCCAGTCCACCCCTGCTTCCGACCATCACCTCTGATGCATGGATGTATAATAGCTCTGATGCTACCAAGCTAATATGCTATAGCTCCATTTTTGCTAACTTTGAAAAAGCACCGGGCATGCATAGCGAAACTAACCAGCTGCAGGCGCTAGCTTAATTTAGCATTCAGGTAAGAACCATTAACGTTCTAATCTAACTGTGAGCAACACATGCCATATAACAACAAAATGTTGAACGCCTGATTTAAATACACTTTACATTTTTTTATTATTCTACTTAAAATGTTATTTCAGTCTTTAAACATTAACTCCAACATGCAGGTTGCCTGAAACCAGACGATAAACAGTAGCTTGTTTTGGTTCTACTCTCTTATCCCCATCTGATCAGAGATCTATCATCTCTTTGAGAAACGGTCCCCACAGCACACACTTCTTTGTTAATTCACTATGACACAAAGTGCGAGAGCGAGGCACAATTATTCATGTTGTTTTGCATCTCTTCAATAATTCAGACAAAACATTTCTGATAGTAATGTAGGATGCTGGCACAATGAGTGCAGGTCAGACAGAGCAACCCAGTCGCACGGCATTTCGTGTTCACCAACACGATTTTTAATCTATTGATTCGTGTTCACCGACACGATTTGCCCCTTTTTTTCGTGTTGCACAGCACGATTTTAAAAGCAATGTATTTCTACTGGTAACGTGTTTCGTGCCTGCAGGCCGCAGCACGTCTTTTTCTCGGGTCGGGTCGTGGGAGACCGGAAGCTGTGTGGTTCATAAAAACATGTTCTTACTCAATATCAAGCCACAGTTATTGCTTTTATTTTAAATCGTATAATTTCTGACTTTTGTTGTCGTCTGTGAGGAAAATAAATGGAGCTCAGAGCCTCAGGATACTGAAATCTGTATTTTTTAAATATTTTTTTCCTTCTAATTTGTTATTCTTTTCAAAATAACACACTGTTATTTACTCACCAATAACACACAATTATCCTTGATTTTATTTATTGGTTTATTGGTCCATAATCTCTGGCTTTTTTGGCGTCCGTCAGGAACTGAATTTCAAAATAAATATAACCGGAAACAGACGTAGGCATTTCGAGCGATTACCCAAGATCCTCGGCTATGGTTTAAGCTCGCTGATTGGATGTTTTAGCCACAATGCATGCTGGGATTTGGTGTTTATATGATATGTAATCCGGAAAACATTTTAAAAGAATCAAATAATACTTAATTCCGAGTGTTCTTGCTTTTCTCTTTGAAAGTCATCACATAACGGCATTGTAATACATGGTTCGGCTGCATTACATATTACAGATCTGCCGTAGTTCTTTATTTATAGCGCCCTGATGAGAAGACCTTTGGAAAAACTGGAAGAAATGCTGCCGAAACTGAATATGTGACGTGGATCATAAATATATCAACAATTAAACAACATCTTCAATTTCTCTTCACACAATACGTCTCCTTGCAGTATCAACACTAATTCGGCTGACTTTTACATTTGATCTAATTCATAGATTTATATTTACACCATAACGGTGCACAGCTGAGAGAAAAGGACTTGTCGTTTTTAAAGATATTACTGATTTTCTTTGAATATAAGAATGTAAATACTGAGTCTGAAATAGTATAGCAATATGCTGTAAAATGATGTGAAAGCATGAATAAAACTACACATCTTCAGATGTTGTACATACACACTAATAATACAACGTTATTATGGCTGTGTGTACCTTGTGTGCACCGCCTAGTGGTTAAAGCACGTTATTGAATTATTGTTTTTATATGTTATATTTGATTAAAAAAATATGAAGAGTACATACTTTCATAGGGGGAAAGTAGAAGGTCAATGATAGAAATATAGAATATAAAAAATCAAGAAGATACTATAAGTGATCTCTACAATAAAACAGTTTAGTGCAGGATGTACAAAGATATTAATAGGAGGAGGTGCAAAACAAAAAAACGAATTAACCTTTATTTAAACATTAAATAATACTTTAGATTAAGGTCTTCTTTTAAGTAAGAAAACAACTTTGGGGGTATCTACAGTATCTACAGATAAATAGTAAGCCTGACAAAGTACTTAAGTCTAATATATTGCTTTCCTGCAATGTTAACTATGTTGAAGCACTTATTTTAACTGATATTATACATATGAATTATACTCTTATGTATGTAGATAGAATAAGAAATGTGCAGAATATGACAGTTTAATGGTGGAGGTACACACATATTGATAGATGTCTTGTACTGCACTGTTGAGGAACCTGCTGTGACCCAAGATTTTCATTCATTGCATAACTACACCGTAGTTGTGTATGATATGTCAATACACCTTTGAAAATCTTGAAAGGGATGTGCAAAATAGCCATAATATACAGTCTTTAATTAACTATTAGTAGAGAATAACGAGTAATGAATATACTTTATTACTCGTTTCCATTCATGTCAATTGCAGATAAATGTTTAGTCTTCCCATCCATCCATCCATCTTCTCCCGCTTATCCGTGGTCGGGTCACGGGGTAGCAGTTCCAGCAGAGAGCCCCAAACTTCCTTTTCCCTGGCGACATCAACCAGCTCTGACTGGGGGGTCCCAAGGCGCTCCCAGGCCAGCGAAGAGATATAATCCCTCCACCTGGTCCTAGGTCTACCCCTTGGTCTCCTCCCAGCTGGACGTGCCTGGAACACCTCCCTAGGGAGGCGCCCAGGTGGCATCCTAACTAGGTGCCCGAACCACCTCAACTGGCTCCTTTCGACGCGCCAACTATCAAATATCTCTCCTGATTGTTGGCACTTGACAATCACCTTACCTGAATTTTACTCAGGTGTAACTAAAGTCTGATTTAAGGGTTATTTATATTTCACATCATTAATCAGAATCTGCAAAGTAACTCAAATAAATGCAGTGGAGTAAAAATACCAGGTTAACCTCTGAATTGTCGTGGAGTAGAATTACAAAGTAACAATGAGCTGTCATGTGGGTATATATTAATGCTATATATTAATGCTGCGCATTATGGACAGCGATTTTCACACATTTATTAATTATATGTTTTACATTTGATAACACCAATGTGTTGAATACTGGCAACTTCTAATTGTGGGAAAAACGAAAACGTTCAGTAGAGACGTCCCATAGAACATTTTGCGAAACACAATAGCCAGCATGTGTAGTTCTGGAGGGGTGTTCGATTCCAGTTTTGGATAGTCTGGCGTGGTTTCGTTCCATTTCAAACAGCTGTTTGACGGCGTAACCTTGGCGCACTGCCACTCCAACATCCAATCCCAGAGCTTGAAGATTAATCACGGCGACTGTAGTCCTAAACGATAGCTGGGGATTATGGGTAGTGTAGTGTCTTCGGCCATCCTAAACTCCTAGAGGCTGTTTCCGGTTATTTTTATTTTGAAATTCAGTTCCTGACGGACGCCAACAAAGCCCGAGATTATGGAATTAAACCAATAAATAAAAGCAAGGATAATTGTGTGTTATTGGTGAGTAAATAACAGTGTGTTATTTTGAAAAAAATAACAAATTAGAAGGAAAAAAAGATTTAAAAAATACAAATTTCAGTATCCTGAGGCTCTGAGCCCCATTTATTTTCCTCACAGACGGCAAAAAAAGTCCGAAATTATACGATTTAAAATAAAAGCAATAACTGTGGCTTGATATTGAGTAAGAACGACCCGACCGGAGAAAAAGACCTGCTGCAGGCACGAAACACATTACCAGTAGAAATACATTGCTTTTAAAATCGTGCTGTGCAACACGAAAAAAAGGGGGAAATCGTGTCGGTGAACACGAATCAATAGATTAAAAATCGTGTTGGTGAACACGAAATGCCGTGAGACTGGGTTGCACAGAGAGTGCAGTTCACAATGGGAGTCACTTTGTTTACAGCGGACCTGACGCTCTGCACACCTGCGCCACACCGCCGGGTAAAGACATCATGCAGTATTATAAACTAATGAAAGTATGTCTTACAAACAAGTCTCAAGCCTTTTTGACTCGATTTTCTCCAGGATCAAATCTATGGCATATTTTCAATACAGTTTGCAAGAGAGTAAACTATGAGAACGCTGAACGGCTCAAAATCACTCTCCCAAATCTTGCTTAAAAGGGATAAGCTGGCGATGTTTTATATTTTGTTCCAAGCTCCTAATACTGCACTGAAACTTTTATTCTTAAATAAAGGTAAATATGTACCTGTCTTATTTGATTTAATCTTGTTATATTATATTTTGTGGGTAAAATTAAGCATTTTTATCACATAATGTAAGTTACGTATACGCTAAACCTGACTTAAGTGAATATGTTTCTTAATGACATTTGTAAAATCCAAACAATAACTTGGTTCCTCATCGCGTGAGTCCTGTCTTTTTTTGACGCATTTGTTGCTACTAACTACATCATCTGACTTGCTCCTTTATTACAAGCATAATGTTTGCGGCCACTAGAGGCAGTCTAGAGTAAATCTACGATCGTACCTGGAGCATCATCGATGGAAGCGAAGGGCCAAGCAGGGGCTGGTATTTATCGTGGGTTCAGTCTTGACTCTGCCTCAACACATCCTGCCTTTAAAGGTCCTTAAAGTGATGGATGAAACACTTAACGAACTAACGTGTCAAATGACCTAACAACTGAGCTTTCTCCATCCACAAATAAAAACGGAACGATACGGCAAAAGACTGGGAAATTGAATTGGCATTGTTTGTCAAACTATTACTTCCAGAAACTAAAATAAACTTTAATTTGTGAGAGAAAACGTCACTGAAGTGGCCCTGACAGCCAAATGTTACACCGAAACTAATGTGAGAGAAAAAGAGAACAATTGTGGATCTTGGCTCGCTATAAAAGCATGAGCAATGTACCATTCAGTTCCCATCAGCACCTGCATTATATTATTAGTCATCTTCAGTTAGCGGATCCAACATTAGCCAAGCGAAGGAGACATCTGAGCATCTCAGCTGTTTACTCAATGAGCATAAGTACCATTGGCTACTCACACGAGGCCTGCTAACTGATGTGATAAGCACCTTTATGCTTTCATCTTCCTTTAGTTCCCTTTTTAATTGCTTGGACTCTCTTAGAAACCTAGCTGTGCCTTCTAATAAAGAAGAAAGTAGGCCCAGCTGTGAACTGCTGATTGTTGTGTTGGAGCTGGAGCTGGTAGTAAAGCAGGCCTCCAGTTATTGTTGTGTATGTGTGCATATATCTGTGTGTGTGTGTCGGGTGGGGGCAGCGAGGCATGCCTTTTGAACAGCAGGTGGTAATTGAAACAAAACAAGGGCTGATTAGGGAAGCGTCTGGCAACTCATGATCCAAACAGCGAGCCGCCGAGGAGCCCAAACACGAGAGCCCTGGAATAAAGTGGTCATCATCTAATTAACAGAACACGTTTTAATTACCGAGTAAACCAAGCAGTGCGCTGTGTCAATTTAACTGATGTGGTAAGTGCCAGTTTACAATATCAGAAACAGACAAATAATTGGAATCTAATTACAAGCAGGTCTATTGCACACCGGGGCCGGCAGCCCATCTTAATAAACACGTTTTTACATCAAACCATGAATAACAAACACTGCAGGACGGCTAATTGTCTCGCTGCCATGTTGGGAGTTTGCCAGCCTCCACTATTTGACTGAGGCTCTTGTGTGGATGGATGAGGCTGTGCCATACTTCAATTAGAATAAAGTGAACAGCGGCCATCCGTGTTTGTTTTTGCAATCACACAAAGCTAAATAACATGGCTGCTGAGCTGTGTGTCGAGCAGAAGAAGAGAAGAGAGCATCACTCACACGGGTCAAATAGCAATACTTGTGATTGATGAGGGAAATTAACAGGGTGCTGTAATAGGGTCAGTTAACACTTACCGCATTATAGAATATTACATCGTTTTGGTTTTATCGGCCCAGGTTTTTAAGATATCTCACGTCAGTGTCTTCAAGGTGGATGGAAGATGTGCATGAAGGTGCCTGTGGAAGCCCACGTCTGTCAGTAACAGAAAAGAAATGTATGAAAGTATTGAAAGCCAGGGTATAAAATAGTCGTAGGCGGTCTTGTTGTGCCGTTACACAGAGGTATAGTGAAGTTTACTCACTGATGTCTAGTGGTCTCCAGTCAGTGCAGTACGTAGCTTTGCCATTTCCTCTGTTTTCGTTGCCTTTTTACTGCCGTGCATTCATGTTATCCGTAATGGGATTACAAGACAACACTGGATAATGTGATTGATAAACGTACATTTCTTTAATGGGTTAAGGTTGACAGATTAATCACAAGCGTTAACGTTGACATCCCTAGAAAAAACACAACATCCCAGCGTTAGCCTGTTTATCATTTTTAGCCTTCAACTAAATAGGTTCATTACAGAGAGCTAACATTACGTTAGCCTGTTAGCTGTTAGGGTAGTGTCGTCCATAACATACGCCTGCCCATACCATAACCCCACCACCACCATGGGCCACTCCATTCACAACATTACCCTAACCATACCCCTCACACCAGATACTGCCTGGTTTTCGGACCCCCCCAGACCCCCCCCAATAAAGCAACACTGCACGTGTCAGAGTGGCCTTTTATTGTGGCCAGCCTAAGGCACACCTGTGCAATAATCATGCTGTCCAATCAGCATCTTGATATGCCACACCTGTGAGGCGGGATGGATTATCTCAGCAAAGGAGAAGTGCTCACTATCACACATTTTTTCAGATTTGTGAACAATATTTGAGAGAAATGGTTATTTTGTGTAAATAGAAAATGTTTTAGATCTTTGAGTTCATCTCATGAAAAATGGGATCAAAAACAAAAGTGTTGCGTTTATATTTTTCTTCAGTGTATGATAGGTGATAAACTTCTAATGTTACAGGGAACTTTAGCCCGTCTACTAGTAACTTTTTGTCGTTTTATTTGATGTTGTTATATTTTAAATGGCTGCTCAAATAAAAAGGAAAATGCTGACGCTACTGTTCTTTCTGGTTGCGGATCCATTCTTTTTTGTAAAATGTGTGAATTTTCTTGTACTGCTTTTTGCACGTGTCTTTATTTGCAGTGCACTGAGCACTCAGGGCCACCTCAGGAGATGGGTTATAAAGAATTAAAGAACACTAATATAACACGTTTTTGTAAAAGTGTTACTGTGTTGTCCGTGCTGTGCAAGGACACTGAGATGTGTGTGTGCAGGGCCAGCATTGGTTCATGTCGGTACACAGCCACTGTTCCCATAATATTTCATCCACCTTTACGGTCTATAATTATATCATATGTTAATTCCTCTCTGTAAGTTACTGTGCGGTTAATTTATGTGAATGCTTCTGCTCCGAATGACTTTTAAACACAAACAGCTTCCATTACGGCGTGTTCCCGGCACAGTTTATGTTATCGGATCCAGTTTGTGATCGGTGTCACGACAACAACACTGATATACAGTCCTGAGCGTCAGGTGAAATACCGCCTGCGGAAAGATTGCTTGTGATTTTATATCGTTTCCATTAAATCTTGTCTTTCAAAGGCCTTAATTAATAATACACTTGACATTTATGTTTTCCAGCAATAAGCTAAGCAAGAAACGATTTATGTCACTTAAAGCTTTTTAACAAATCAATGCAACTATTTGTAATTGCTTGTTTCACAAGATTAAAAGTGCTTAGACTTGATCTCTGTCTCCTGTTTAGTGGCCAGCATGACCTGTGCCTCCGTCGTAAAGACACACGTCCTGGTCATCAGCATTAGCTCCCGTCACCAAATCCATATCGCTATTATTTCTGGAATTTTAATGCTGGTACAATTTATAGCTTATCAAATGCAGTTACCTAAATTGCTGTTAGGAAAAGACAGTTTAACTGTCGCTTTTTAATTACGATATCATTTAATGTTGAGGCTGAGATGAGAGTCCTGCTGCAGATGACAAACACGAGTGTGTGTGAAGCCCTTCTGCCGGACAACATGATGAGAAAGGGATTTCACTTGTGCTCTGCTAATACTAACATCATCATATATCGTGTATTATGATGTTGTGTCCGTCAGAAATGTTAACTTGTGATGCATTGGTTGACATTGCATTAGATGGTAGCCCAGCACAAACTGTTTAGCATTGAAGAAAAGCTAATCTATATGTATGGAAGAGGATTAAGGACACGAGCTGTTGTGCAGGATGCAGAATTAGGAACCCATCTTCAATGAAATATATTCACGTTTAGTCTGATTTGCTCACGTATGGAAAAGTATTAGGGACATATGTGAAAAATATGTTTCTATTTCATCCTCAGCGGTCATCAGACAGTCTTAAGACCTATATGTCTGACACAACATACCAACATCTACAAAACAAAAATAAACTGACACAAACAAAAGCAGCAGCAGTCACAACCTTGTGGGGTAACCAAATGTGATGACTGTTATATTTGACCCCCATAGTTATAGAACACTTCTGTCATGTATATTGCTGCTGAGGACCAGTAACTAAAACTCAAAGAGCAATTCTTAAAGTGATTATCTCTCATATTCTGACCAAAAAGGCAGAACTCCGATACGTTTGAACCTGTAACCCAAACAGAAATGTAATGCATTTAAGATGACGTCTTAATTCTGCACAGCCGTTCAGGAAGAATCGATACCTCCACGCACACTGCGATACAAAGAGACACTTGCAGCCGAGGATCTGAACAACCAGCATTTTATTGCATGTTTAGAATGCTCACGTCAGTCATCGCCACTGACTACAACAGAGTGGTCTGCATCAGACAGACGAGGAATGATGAGGAGGTTACAGACTCATGGAAGTGATGACAATAATATTTCTCTATAAAAAAAAGAAAGAAAATAAAATAAACTACAGAGTACATCTTCAAAGGAAAAACAGAAAGTAAGAGATAGAAAAGCTGCAGCGGGATGAGAGCACCGTGACAGCTCCTGCCCCCCCCCCCCTCTTCCTCCCTCCCCCTCTTTCTGGAGAGAGTGTGAGAGGGGGGGGCGATGACAGCGGGCTGGATGGTCGGTGAAGGATGAAACAATGGCGATTTTTTGTGCCAGCGTGTGATGTCGGGGATCTGATGCCACACGGCCGCAGTTTGCAGGGCGTCTGACCTTTGACCTGTCCGCTGTGCTTGTTTGACTCATTTACAATGACCCTTTGAGATAAAAATATAAATATCTTGATGCCGAACAAAATACCTACATGACATGGATGAGAAGGACACATCTTTGATGCGTGCGTGAAGTGAACGAAACAGAAAAGCATTTAACAATATTCTTTACATCTTGGCACTGCATATTTTTTTTTTACTTTTTCCTATTCATTTCATATAAAATATTAGATTGTTACACCCTTATATTATTACTGACCACTTAAAACATATCCCCCCCCTCCCCCTTCTCTGTGACCCTGGGATTAGTCATGCAAGATATCTCCGTCTCGTAGAGGAAATATACCTGTGCCCTTTCTCTCAGAGCGGTCATCTGGAACATACAGCCACAGAAGGCAGTGGTTGGACCATCAAAAGGAAGTATCAAAAAACAGCTTCAACACAAAGAGGGACAAATCTGTACAAAATGCTTAGGTCAATGATAACAGAGAAAAGTCTGTTTCTTCTATATTACAGTTTTAAAATCCAAAATGGGGATAATCTCCCCCCCGGCCTGCCCAGATGTCTGCATGGATGATTTTTTTTTTTTTTTTTTTTTTTTTTTTTTAAAGCAAGGATTACAAAGTAAAATACATTTGCAGCACAGTTTTGCTATTCCAATACATACAGCAGTTTTTTTTCTCATAGCTATTTCATAGTTAATACAAAGCAGTCGCGATAAAGCAATAACACAAATCTTTTGATCTTAAAAAAAAAGAAAAAAGACAAAGAGAGGAAGAGACTTTACCGACATGTATGTACAACCGAATATTGGAACGCCCTTAAAACAACCCATGGTTACGGCGGAGGACAGTGACAGGAGGATGAACAAAAGGCCTGAGGTTCGGTTTGGCAACAGATGATGATGAGAAAAGGATGAAACCTTTGATAAACAAACTCTAATTTTATTTTTTGTAGTTTTCTCTCGAGCATCAGACTACACATGCAAGACACACTAAGTGCAACCGAGTGAAATGTTTATTTGTTTCCCCTCATTTAATTGAATCAGTCCCTATAGGTTTGAACCGAGGTATGCGTACAAATGTTTTTTTCTCATGCTGTTATCTTTAGTAACGTCGAGCTACACATGCTGAGAATGTTTCTAATCTACCAGCGCTTCTCCTCCTTCTTCGATCCCAAACATGCAGCCAGATGAACGGGGGGGGGGGCGGCGTGTGGATGAGCTTGGCTGTTCTCACGGTCCGAGCTGAAACTGACCCGTCCCACAGCTGCCTGGATATTAAATACTTCTGGAAACCACAGATTGCCCTTCTTTTAGTTTTTTACTTAATAAGCGGTGAAACAATAACAATAAAAACTGCCATAAAGTACCTTGTACCCAGCTTATTAGTTGACAGGAGTGTTTTTTTTTTTTAATATAAAAAAAGTAATAAGAAACTGAACACAATCGTAGCCAAAGATATGCTTAAAACCCCCCGAAAAAGTGGCGTACAATCATTTCAAAGGATACAAAATAAAGAAAAGAGAATCATAGCATGGTCCAGTTGAAGTATCCGTTTACATTGTTCCCTAGCAAAGCTTTTTCCATTTACCGGTTTATTTTTCCTCGTCGATTTTACCCTCTATGTTGAAATCTCCCTTTTCCTCTCACTGGCCCAAACACGTTTTTCCTAATTTGGTCATCGGCCGCTCCGTTTTGGTCACTGCAAACATTACTGCAGCCGTCCCTTTTCTTCACGCCCCTTTGGTTTGCAATAATAGATGAAGGAAACACCAGTTTGAAGAGCACCCCCCCCCCCCTCATTGATTCTTTCTCGAGGAGAGATATTTGGCCTTATCTGATATTGCATGGAACACACAACATTGACTTTGTAGTTTATCTTTGGTAGTCACAGAACAAGATATTAAACATCCACAGAAAGAAAAAAGAAACCAAAGAAAAATTATAATAATAAATAAAAAGTGGTTGATTGCAGTCTTGAAATTCATGGTCTAGTAGAGATCTACCTAAGCTGAAATCGCTGCGTCACAATGAGGAATTGATTCAATGCTGCGGATTACAACTATGTTTGGGTGACATTGAACATCAAAGTATCCACATTTAAAATAAATGGCATGTACTGTATGTTTGGGCCCTTTACGGTAGCTGTCAAAATGCTGGAATGTGCGACGTCTGGGTCTTATTGCAAGTCTTCATCCTCACTGAAACTGGTCGTGCGCGGGACACAAATAAAAGGACAGGGAATGCACGTTTATCACCAAGCACTGAATGGAATTACAGCGTGGAAACAGAGAAGAAGACACGTCTGATTAACAATGGCAGGTTGCCTTCAGGAACCACAATTAGTTGGTCTAAATCATGATCTCTCCGGCGCACACCTGACGTGTCCGTCCTGCTTTGGATTAAAAAAGAAAAACTGGTAAGTGATCAGAAATGGTGCTGCGGCTCGTCACGCTCTGCCGCGAGGGGCTGTTTTTAAGTGTACTTCCATAAGGGTGAATCCATAAGGGTGAATCAGAACCTGCTGTCATTCATCCGCATCTTAAATTAAACTTCATTGATGCGTGGAGAGAGCCTTCATTACGAGTAGTGCATTGCCAACGGACTTCACGAGCAGGTGGGGGAGGGGCGGGCGACACATCGGAGTTTTCTTTCCCCTTTTCTTTTCTTTGAAGGTTCGTGGAATAAATGACAGACAAATACTACTCGGTACGCGACATTCGGCTTCATGTGTGTGTACTTAAAGAAGAGGAAAAAAAATCATAAACATTCGTCATCAAGTGCTGACCACACACAGTCTCCGCAGCATGGGCATGAGGTCTGATCAGGTTAGAGAGAAGGGACATTGGAAATGGAAAAAGACACATCATGTTGATACTTTAGAACAACAATAAAAACAACAAAAACACCCGAATAAAAACCCACCCGATGGAATCAAAGCGATGAAGTGTTGAAGGCAGTGACAATGAACACAAGTCGTTTACACACACACGGTGTAAATTAAACGTCAGTCACTCTCTCTCTCTCTCTGTGTGTGAGTCTGTGGTCAGATGTGTGAGAGAGGGAGAGAGAAAAGGGGGGAGACGACCCCCTCTCGCAGTCCGCTGAGTGCAGTCCGTCCTGGCTGCGCGGCGAATAAAGGTCTCTGACCCTGAACGCATCGCCCACGTACCAAAGGAGTCCATCCCACACGGGAGTAGAAATGAAGTTTCACTTTTTAAGCTTTACTTAAATCAGAAGTAGAAATAAATCAGGAAAGAAAAGTGTGTGTGTTGTCATGGCACTAAAAAAGTGAACCGGGAGACACTTGAGCGCCGAGACTGCAGTTCAGTTTCTGTTATCTGCCGAGCGTTTTTCTTCCTGTCTCCCAGATTACCCAGACTGCCTCTGAGGCCCCGGGGAGGATGGAGGGTTGGGGGGGCGGTGGGAGGTGGGGCCCCTGCTGGCCTTACAGCATGTCGTCGTGGCCCTGGTCGTCGTCGTAGTCTCTGTGGTGATCGAAGTCCGGACTGTGATTGGCGGTCGTTACCAGGGAGAGGGGCCCTTCGTGGTCCTCGGGGTCCAGCGGCTCCTCCTTAATGTGGTGCCTGCAGGGGAGAGCAGAGAAGATATGGCTCCGATTCTTTTAGCTTAATAACCCTTCAGAACGACAGGCCTGATTCTGTTTATAGAGGCGGAAACGGGAGAACAAAAACAAACGTCTGGCTTCACTGAGAGCCTCGCCGGTGCTCGTGATCATTTTCCTTTGAGGCAGTCCCATCCCGGGAAGAAGCTGCTGGCTTCTTTTATTTTTTTTGTGGCAAGCGACAACAGGGTGCTCACTTGGAACTGATGAATGAGGGAGATTAACAGCGCGAGTGGAGCGCAGGAGAGAATGGAGTCGGCCGTTGTCAGCCTCCTGGTGGCGGAGGATCAGCGGCGCGCTGTGTGTTCCCCTTCCTGCTCGTTAACATGCACAACCTGCGAGGCGGGTCTCCAGAGGACGACCCCGCGCCGGCTTCTATCATTAATCAACTTCAGGCGAACACAGCGGCCAGACGCCGGCGCTCTCAACTCCAGAATTAATGCATATTTTCAAGCGAGTGTCAATACGCGGGAAGAAAGGCGCTGGCAGGAGAGGCGCAGTCGGCACGACACGGCGATAAGAAGCAGAGCCCTTATGAGAATAATAACGCTGTCACTTGTAAACAAGGCGAACACATGAGCCCCCCCCCCCCACCCCCTTTGCAGCTCACAGCCCGGGCAGAAGAGCCGCTAAAGAGATGAGATCTGCCACATGTCTCATTACATGAAACAGAGCAGGGGGGGAGGGAGGGGGCCTGGCGCTCTAACCCGCGAGAGGTGGAGGTAGAGAGGTGGAGGTAGAGAGGTGGAGGCAGAGAGGTGGAGGTAGAGAGGTGCCAGGAGGAGAGGTGGAGGTAGAGAGGTGGAGGTAGAGAGGTGGAGGTAGAGAGGTGGAGGTAGAGAGGTGGAGGTAGAGAGGTGGAGGTAGAGAGGTGGAGGTAGAGAGGGGCCAGGAGGAGAGGTGGAGGCAGAGAGGTGGAGGCAGAGAGTAGAGAGGTGGAGGTAGAGAGGTGGAGGCAGAGAGTAGAGAGGTGGAGGGAGAGAGGTGGAGGTAGAGAGGTGGAGGTAGAGAGGTGGAGGCAGAGAGTAGAGAGGTGGAGGCAGAGAGTAGAGAGGTGGAGGCAGAGAGTAGAGAGGTGGAGGTAGAGAGGTGGAGGCAGAGAGTAGAGAGGTGGAGGTAGAGAGGTGGAGGCAGAGAGTAGAGAGGTGGAGGTAGAGAGGTGGAGGCAGAGAGTAGAGAGGTGGAGGTAGAGAGGTGGAGGCAGAGAGTAGAGAGGTGGAGGTAGAGAGTGGAGGCAGAGAGTAGAGAGGTGGAGGTAGAGAGGTGGAGGCAGAGAGTAGAGAGGTGGAGGTAGAGAGGTGGAGGTAGAGAGGACAAGGCACAGCGTTCTTCATCACCGGAGCCGAGCATTTGATTTGTTCGCACCGGGACGTCTTGTGGGATTTGCAACCTTTTTTTGTCGTATGCTAACGAGCTAACAACGAGCTAACTGACATGTTTTTTAAAAAGAAGGGGGAAAAAGTAAAGTCAGCTTTAAAAAAAAATCTAAATAAATCCACAAGCAGCCTATGAAGGCGCCGAGCATTCGATTGATCCAAACGGGTCGGCGTGTGGCACTTACAACCATCGTGTCGTATGCTAACGAGCTAAAAAAAGCAGGCTGAAAAGGTAAAGTCTGCCTCCGTGGCCGCTGGGACTTGTTTTAGTGTAAATATAACGCCATTGAAACCTAACCCGAACACCGGAGCCCATTCGATTCATCCACACTGCTACGTCACTGTGTCGTATGCTAACGAGCTAACTGGCATACTTGTGTGTGAATTCTAAAGAGGTTGGGGGGGAAAGTAAAGTCAGCTTCTCTATCAGTTTCACATCAAAGCAGCTCCAAAGTGCCCCAGGTCTGCTGAGGCTGCGGGGCACGCGTGACTTCGTTATTATCATGCTATTGAACTGCTGATTCCACACTTTGCTCATAATGAGCTTTCCGTGGATCCCCGTCTGCAGTGCTCTGGTTTCTGTTGGCGTCCAGAAGCTGCGTCCGGCGCACGTGGACAACACATGTCGGGATGGACGTGTGCTTGGAAGTGTGTGAGCCAGGGCATCATGGCGAGTTATGGTGCTACTGTGTGCAGTGTTGGAGGAAGTAATCAGAACCTTTACTCGAGTATAAGTACCGTGTAAATACTCTGCTGCAACTTAAAGTCTTGCTTTCAGACCGAAGCTAAACTGATGACAATAAAGCAGGGTTTCACAGCCTTACCGGTGTACGGTTGCTCTCATGTGATCTCTTGTTTATTCTATAGCAAGGCATCATCAATATGTTTTGTTCGCTCTTGAAAAATAGATTTGTAATCTCAACGAGACTTTTACCTGATTAAATAAAGGATATGTTTGTGACGATTCTACTTTTTTCTGAATTTCTCAGGGAAAATACCTGGTTTTTCAGCAAGCTGTCGCATTTTCCAGCTGATGCTATACACATTAAATACTCACACATGAACATACAATGAACCTTCATTCATGTGTTGTAAGTTTCTCATGTTGCACTGCACAGGAGAGCATAGGACTAGGTGTATAAAGTAGAATATGTGTCTCTACGATGTAGTGGAGTATTAGGAGGCAGTACATATACAAGTACTAAATGCACAGTACTTCACGTTTTAGCTTAAGTGCAGCGCTTCATAGTCACTGTATTACATTCCACCACTGACTCTATATAACATATAAAGCGGGTATGTTTTAGTAATAAGAGAATAAAGTTCTTAAAAAGCTAAATAAAACAGGTTGAACTCTTTTTGTGCTTATATACATAATTATGGACGTGTGTGTGAGCTGCCTGAAGACAGCGCGGAGGGAGGAGCGCGGTGCCTTCAGGGCCCGCACACCCATCCTGTCTCTGCTTTCCTGCTCCACAGCCACGCTCGCAGCTATGTTCCCAGTGATTAGGGATGGCACTTCCCTCCGTTTGGCCACGAGCTCATCACGGCACCTTTTTTAGTTCCCCCCAAAGCTCAGACGTTCCAGGAGGCCACCCCCGAGCCGGTGGTCTGCCCCACATCTGGAAGCGATGCGGCGCGCGCTGTGTTATTGTAGGCTTCAAACTACTTAGCAGACACTCCTATACAACAAGTCAACGGGGAGCTGCGGTTTCCACGCCGACCGCAACTTTCCTACACGAGAATCTTGGACGATGTCCTGCAGACTAATTACGCTTTTGTGCTGTTGTTCTGTCTCCGAGGCGTTTACGATCGTGTCGGAGCCAGCAGCTCCGTCTCTCTGCGCTCTGGCATTCTGTAAATATTTTAACAAATTGGAATCATGGCCGGACTCAGACTGACACAGAGGAGAGTTCATAAGCTCGCTGTTTAAATAACTAAGGGGCTTATCTTCCTTTCCTTTCAAACATGGAGTCAAACCACCAACAGGAATGTCTTGTTGTCAGGGAAGGAGAAAACACAGAGCTGCAGCTTCTGCCTATTCTTTTCTTGTTAATCATTTGGGTGAAATACAGTAGAAATATCCCTTCTAGTTTCTTCAAAAGGCTTTTTTCTCAGTCCGAAACCCAAATATATTCGCTTGAATATTCATATGTGAGCGATTAGAAATGGCATTTCCTGACATTCAAGAAAGAAAAAGGACTTTAACGATTAGCAGGTCAGCAAAACAAGCTTCCAATTGCTGTTCTGGTGATCGTCTAAAAAACATTAAGACATATTGGAATGATGTCGGGCCTGAACCAGACGGCGCAGAGGAGAGTTCATCAACCCATTGTTAGAACAACACGGGGCTTTTCTTCCTTTCTGAAAGGTGGAGTTTCCTCTTTCAGCGGGGCGGCCGGCTGCAGCTCTGGCCGTGACCCCACACACACACACACACACACACACACACACACACACACACACACACACACACACACACACACACACACACACACACACACACACACACACACACACACCACACACACACACACACACACACACACACACACACACACACACACACACACACACACACACACACACACACACACACACACACACACGATATCAGCCGTCCTCACTTTACTTATTGTCCTCGTAGCTCCTCTCTTATCTCATGCCATGTGTGAAGTCACTCCAGAGCATTATTTAGTCAGCTAGCATCTGAAGCTGTAGCTATAAGGGGGGGGGGGGGGGGGGGGGGTGCCACTCACATAGCTGGCAGGGGCGAGCGTCCCGGGCTGCTGTCGCTGCCGTTGCTGTTTCCATGGTCCATCGCCCCGTTCATCTCCTCGCGGAAGGCCTGCGCCAGCGAGTGGAGGGTGGGACTCCCGATGGAAGCAGTAGTGTATAGAGGTATGTTGTTTTCTGCCATTGAAGCCTGAAAAGCAAAGCCCGGGGCATCAGGATGTGGAGCGGAAGAGGCTCGTCAGCACTTTCTCAGCCGCCCATCACTTCTTCACACCCCCTTCAAAAACAGAGGAGATTTCTTTCTCCTTCTTAATGTCTTGAGTTCTGAGTGAGGCACAGTGGTGGCATGTACATGTACAAGTACATGATATACCTCACTGCATATGATCACATCTCATTATGTATACCTCAACGTGTGTAGTAATAGCACGATGCAGCTTTTAGCTCTACTTCTGGTTCGGTGATAAACCGCATGTTTTGGTCTCGGGACTCTTTTGAATGAAGTTGATGTTAGTATCTAATTTACAAATACCATGTACTTGTACCTTCATATTCTGAAGTGAAATCTGCAGATATTACTTACACAAGTTTATTTTAGTAAGTTTATAATTGCAGGACAATAAGGTTCATTGTCAGCTAATGTTATTTTATATAATCTGCGTTAAATCAGGGAGAAACTCGTATTTATAATATATACGATGATCTTATAGTGTGTAATGGGTCGCTGCGTAGACAGAAAACTACCCTCGTTTTTAAATAGGAGCTAAAAAAAGAACATCACAGAAATGTTAACCCGTAAAATGCAATATTTGCATTAATGCAGCATAGATAATAATCCAAAAACATCATATGAAACCAGAACATATGTATCCAACTGACACACTTTGACTCAAGGTTCTGTAACTACAGGAAAGCAGTTCTGTGAGCAGCTGCGCAGGAGGTCAGAGCTGTGCCTACCTGGAAGGCCGCAGAGAGGGTGGGCCCGTAGCCCAGGCTGGTCTGAATGTTCTTCACTAAGTTGGGACTTCTGCAGAGAGAACAATCCGATTACAACCACAGACTCGCGTCTCACCTCGCATGCATTCCTCCGCTACGGTGTCTTCTTTCATAAGAGGAAATCAATGCACTTTGTAGAAGTACTAAATACATTTACTGGTGTAGTAATGTGGCTCTTAAGATGTTCAATCACTTGACAATACCACACAACTGTCTTTGAGAAAATGGAATTGATGGAGGCAAAGCATGATACATGAACACACAAAAAAAGCATGATGGCAACACTGAGAGGAGGGAGGGAGGGGGGGGGGGGGGGCATGCAAGCGGGGACGGGGCCTCTGGAGGTGGGCAGGCGGAGGTGCTTACTGTACGTCAAAGCTCTCGTCGGCGGCGTGTTTCCGAGGCCGGCCTCTCTGAATGTGGCGGCCGCGCTTAAACTCCCCATCGTCAACGGTCCAAAAGGACCCACACTCATCCTCTACTCTCACAAAGCACTTATGCAGGGAAAGGTTGGTGCGCACGGCACCCTGGGAAAGCAAACCAGCAGCAGCAGCAGCAGCAGCAGGAAGGGAGGCGAGGAGGGGAGGGTGGGGGGAGGCGGCCAGATGCAGATGCAGTGATTGACGAGACAGACGGATAGACAAGACACAGGAAAGGGGAGAGGGTCAAAATGGAAGCCATTGTGGGTTATGAGGCATCACCGTGGGGGGGGCCAAAGCAAGCGGACGTTACGGCACACAGACGACATGAGGTGGGGCGTTTCCATAGAGACAGACGCTAGGTGGAGGCTGGAGGACCACAACCTACCCACTGATCTTTTGAGGCCGTCTCTTTTGGAACTCTAGTTCGTCGACTGTCCACACAGCCCCTTTTACGTTTTCTACTCGCACAAAACACTTGTGAAGACTAAGATTATGCCGGACTGCGTTCTGCAGTTGGTGTCAAACAGGAAGACAGGAGAGAGAAACAGAGGTTGCTATCAGTACAGGACACGGCATGGGGGAGACATATCAAAGAGACATCTTTTCTGGATGAAACCTGAAGGAACACAATAAATACACCACAGTGTTATTGGCAGGGAACGGCCCTGACGTTTCAAATGACTTAAACAACATAATATGTATCAGTATCCATGGCGATAGAGGTAATGACATCATTCTTTCTTAAGTGCCCCTCTCTGATCAGAGAGATAGAGAAACTCAACACTTTATTCAGAGGATTCTCACCGACTAGAAAAAGGTTCTGGTCATTTCCCCTTGACAATGTGAGTGTGTGAGTGTGAGTGTGAGTGTGAGTGTGAGTGTGTGTGTGTGTGTGTGTGTGTGTGTGTGTGTGTGTGTGTGTGTGTGTGTGTGTGTGTGTGTGTGTGTGTGTGTGTGTGTGTGTGTGTGAGCTGTGGAATCCAGTGGCTGTAACACACGAGGTGCCCCTATGGAAGGACTGTCAGCGAGTGTGAGAGCGAGGTGGTGTGTGTGTGTGTGTGTGTGTGTGTGTGTGTGTGTGTTAGCTTAGACTTCAAAGAGCTTTATCACTGACTGTTCAACATGGGCACTACACTCCAACAAAAAGTGGACGTTAATTAAATGTATTTTGTAAACAGTTAAGATGTAATTGTATATTAGTGTATTAGGTGGAACCTGTTCACAAAATACATTTAAATAAAGTTTTGTAAACGTTTTATTTTTCCGAGTGTAGTATTCACCTTTTATTAAGAATGTGCCAGTATTTACAATTTGATATGTGTGATCCGCATATTCTGTTATCATATTTTAAATCTATTATTATCCAGAATGTCACTTTGCTGTAATACTATTTAGACATGCGGGATGTTATGCGTTATTCAGGTTTGAACACACGGCCTGTTTCCAGCCAGTGCTGAGCTTCGTGTCCAAACCACCGAGAGAGGAACACACTTACTTTCAAGACTTTTATATCAACATGTGTTTAGATGAGTGCGCATATTGCAACACACACTTTCTCAAGAGGGGTGTGTGAAGGACGGAGGAGGCACGCTGTGTTCCCAAAGTCAAACAAATAAGACACAAGTGGAAATATTCCTGTTCTGAAAGCCGCACGGACTAAAGTCTTTTTATGGAATACAGACAACAAATCTGACTTCTGTCACTTACTCATTTAAATCCACTCATTCCTGGCATTTGTTAAGTTGTTGTTTTGTTGTGTGTGTGTGTGTGTGTGTGTGTGTGTGTGTGTGTGTGTGTGTGCGTGTGGCAGAAACAGAGTGTTCCTTCTGAAGTGTGTGTGAGAGGCTCAGCCAGGAGTCACTGGCAGAGTGCTGCTGTGTTAAACTAATGCCACCCACCACCAGAACATCCCAACATATTACAGGGAGACTTCTTTTCTCCCCCCCCTCCCCCTCTCTCTCTTTTCTCCCCTCTTTTCTTTTCACAAGAATGCACATAGTCCTGCTCTTTGGCTTTTCTACGTGGTTTCCTTTGTTAGTTTAAAGGGTGGTTCATTTGGACAGAATAGAGTGGAGCATTGTAAGGCTTCTGGTAAAGGACACTAGGGCGCTGGATATCATTTAATTCTCCACAACACGAACACAACGTCTCCTTCTCTCGGTCTGTCTGGTGCAGGGAGGTCGGGAGGAGAAGTCAAATTACCTTCCACGTCGCTGCGTTGCGTCTAAAATATGCAAACATTCGCGTGAACCAGTTGTAGACTTCGTTTAGTGTTAGCTGCTTTTCTGGAGACTCGAGGATGGCCTGGATGAGGGAACAGCGACAGAAGCAAACATTTAGCATCTCGCTCCCGTCACAAAGGGATCAATAATTCAGGTGTGTGTGTTCTCTTGAGGAAAACAGACAAACAGAAAGGAAACGGCTGAGCAGTCTAAAGCACAGTCAATAACTGCAGATGTGAATATATTGTTCCTCTGTGGGTAAGTGAAGGGCAAGTGGAAAACATTTCTCAGGCAGATTACAGCGCAGCAATTATGGCTCAGATTAATTCCTGAGATCCCAGATTACGGTGGCCCGGCGATAATTGACTGGCCATCTGAAAACAGGTCCATCGCTACTGTTGTGTGAAATGAATTTGGTAATTATCACAGAATTGCTTAATCAAATGCGATGTTTTTTCTTGAAACGCTCTCATTTGAAGATGGTTAATCTGCCGCTCTGTCGAAATTGCATTTTAACAAGGAGAGAAATAAATCCAACAAATGACTACCGTACTTTTCGGACTATAAAGCGCACCGTCATATGAGCCGCAGCAGCTACATTGTCCATCTGTCTTGCTCTCGTTCTGTCTCTCGGTTCCACTTTTACTTTGGCGCGCTACCTGTCTCGCTCTATTCCGGCCTCCAGCTTTTCCCGCCGCTTAAAGGTGGCGGGCGCGGACCGGTCCTAGAGCCCATAGCGTTAAGGTGGTTAATTTTACCTGTAAAATCCATAGATTTAGGAGGTTCCCTAGTGGCCGTTAGCTGTACAAACAAAATGGGGGAAAAAGTCGCGGCTTATAGTCCGAAAAGTACGGTAGTTTTCTTGAACAGCCGTGTTTCTAAGCGGGGTGGAGGATGTTAAGAACACAACACTTTAAAAAGAAAGCTCACCTGTCTTATTAGCGAAGCGTACGTGAACGGCGGTCGAACCTCTGCATTCATGTAAAACTCTTTGTTCTGACTGAGATCTGCACACAGGGAAGGAAGCATGGAACACAATGAGCACGTGCCATCAGTGGATGATAACGCACATACTGGCATGACCACAGGTCTCTCTCTATGTGTGTATAATCTAGGGCTGCAACTCATCTGCCTATCATTTCCCTGAACAATCATTTGGTCCAGAAAAGTGAAACATCCACCCCAGCCGCCTTACAGGTATGAAAAAGGAAGACATTGTGTGAGGACACGTCTCATCATGTGTTGATGTCAAGGTGGACCTGTGCTGACGACGTCTCTCACATCCTCATTTAATATTTCTATTAACACATTTTTATTATCCATTATTGTGATCATTGTCATCCTTTGGTCTTTAACAGATAATGACAACGGCAATAAAATGTCCCTCCAAGTGTCTCGGAGTCCACGGTGACTTCTTTATATGTCATGTTTTGTACAAATATATTCACTTTAATATGATATGAAAGAGAGTAAAGAAGGAAGTATACATTTAAGAGAAGCTAAAAACAGCATTATCTGAAATGTTTTCATATTTTTTTGAACTATTAATACATTAGCTACAATTGATGTATGGTTGCAGCTTTAATGTACAATATCTATATGTGTCAGAATAGCTCCATTAGTCCCGCAGAGGGGACGTGTACATTATTACAGCAGAAACGAGCTCCATGTCACCTCCGAAGCATGCTAATGATAATAAAACAAGTGTGTGCACTGTACCTGGAGAGATGGGCATGTTGTATTTGTCTGAGTAGCGCCGCCGCATGGGGCCCACGCTGTGGAGGCTGTTGGCGGTGATGACGGAGTGGGTCTGGGACAGCGGCGTGAGGGGGGCCGTGGGGGTGGTGGGGGTCTGGGGCAGGCTGAGGGGGGGCGAGGCTGAGTGGGCCGACTTGGACAGTGTGACGTTGGACACCAAGTTGAGCTGGAAGATGGAAAAGACACGCAGACGGGAGTTAGACCTCTCGTGAGCTCCGGCGCCTCATTGGCTGAGCAGAGCGTGTGGGAAACAACCCGTCAGCCTCCGACGTTCTTCCCGCTCTGCTCTCTGATTCCCAGCTTCACCTGACTTTTGAAAGAACATCCATAACATCCGTTTGCAACTTATATCAATATTCCAATTACTTGCATATAAACTATTCTGCACAATTTCTATTATATTCGATGTTATTTTATTGACTTGCACTATTATTGTTGTTATTTCTTGTAATTGTAAAAAGTAATTTCTTTCTGATTGTTTTGTAAAAAAAAAAGATACAAAAAAAAAGATTAACAGGACAAACATGTCGCCGATGACGATGACCTAATGTTTTATAAGAAACATATATGTTAGAGGGGGGAGGACCAGAAACGTTTGTTTAAGCTTCTTCTTGCCCCTGTTGAACATGAACAGAGACTATCTGAAAATTATTATTATTTATTTTATTTTTTTTGTTTGTTATTATTTATTTTGTTGGTACTTTGTTATAATTATTAATCTGAGTGAAAAAAAGAAAATATATATATATATATTATTGTTATATTTTTTTGTTTCTGACATGTTCAATAAATTGAAATCTGTTTTACTGTGTTGCACTGTTGGAGGAGCCTGTGACCTAAGAATGCCATTGTCATGACTACACTTTACACATGACAATAAAAGCCTTGCATCCTTGAATGTGTCGCTCTCGTCCTGTGCTTGGGGTCCGCGGCTTGTTGACCACCGGTGAAGGTGTGGAGCAGAGAAGACGTAGTGGCTGTGAGAAACGATTCTCACCTCCCTACCTACCGCTGAGCCGCCCCGCTAATAAGGCAGCCAGAGGAGGAAGCCAATCTGGGCTAATTACGAGCTGGGATTGTATTGTGAGGACTCTAATTAGGAGCTGCTTATGGAGGTGATCTGATGATTAACGGCTGTCTCTAAATGACCTCCATCACCGGGCCGCGGAGAAGACGATGGACAGAGAACATTGGCTTTACCCACGGAGGCCTGTGTGTGTTTTGAATAAAGGAGAAGGCGGGACTTAAGTAATAATGGCTACAAGGTTAACTAATTATGTCTCCGTAAGGTACAGCATGGCTTCCAGCAGCTGCCTCCACACACTGCAGTCAAGTCAAGTGGAAAATTCAAGCCCGACACCCCCCCCCATTAATTGGCAGGGAAACTAATGACACATATACATATTCCCACAAAATTGTTCTAATTGCTAATTTGCCGAAGGAGGCCAGCATCCAAATGAAACATGACTTCAGAGTCAGACTGCGAGGAAGAGGATGCGGAGTGTTGGGAGGACACGACTTGCCTCTGACGTCATGTGTTGATTACGAGTCTGATTGGCGCTCGTGACGTCTATGACCTTATTAATATTCATATTAGCGCTCATTAGCAACAGGTATATTTAACATACGAAATAGCAGATCTCATTTCTTTCCTTATATTTTAACAATTATTCTCATTAACGATTATTGTGCCCATGATCTTCTAGAATTATATATTAATATTTGAGTGTATAATATATATATATTATATAATTTTAAAAGTAATTATTATAGTACAATTAATGAGAAATGTCCATCCAAGTTTCTCAAAGATCAGCTTTAAATGTCAGCCACACCTTAAATATATTCAATTTATTCTGATATAAAATCAAATGGCTAAAAATGGCATTTTCTGACAGTTTTGAATAAAAAATCCATAAAACTGTTTACGTCACATGAAAACCTTAATGAACGATGAAGTTGCAACGGCTCCAACTATAATGAGTGGATCGTGTCTTCTCAAACCCCTCTTTAACAGACGTGTGTCCGGCTCCTCACGATGTCTGTGTCTAACGGCAGCTTTCTGGCAGAGTCGGCCCAAATCACTGCCGGGACGCACCGACGCTCCGGCCTCAGCAACAGTAGCAGGAGACGTGTTCTTCTAAATCACGGACTAAATAAATCACACTCGGGCTGGCGTGTTTCCGACACAATGCTATCAATAGAACGGGGCTTTGCGGTGTTGACTTCTCTTCCTGTGGATTAGCGGGCTTTGTTTCATGTTTCATCCATATTCCCTGGCCATAAACACGGAGAGGCTTCAACAATAGGCCAGACAGGCTGGTAATAGCCTCGCCTTTGTTTGCCTCGCCATTTGGGCTCACTCCGGTGCGTGGACAAAATGAGACTTCAGACTGAAATTAATTAAATGGTAATTGGTGATCTAATTATACTGGCTTTGACTCGGCAAGCTGCTAAAGAAAATAAACAAAAAGTCCCTCCTTAATTATGTACGGCGTAAAAGGTCAGATTTCTGACAAGAATGCTTAGTGACACCGAGTGCGTGCAGACACACACACACACACACACACACACACACACACACACACACACACACACACACACACACACACACACACACACACACACACACACACACACACACACACACACACACACACACACACACACACACACACACACACACACACACACACACACACACACACTTTGTTTTGATCTCCCCCGCTTCCCCGTCCACCTCAGAGGAACCCAAATGCATCCCAGTCATTTGACGGCGTGCATGCACAGTATCACTTTGTGTGTCTTTAATTATGAGTACATGTAAACCAGATACTCGGCTATGACAGTTGGCTACTTACACACGGCTGTATTAAACGCACAAACGGCAGGAAAGCAGCACTTACTGGAAGAACACAATTGTTTCTTCCGAGCTGCTTCCTTCAGAGGACATTTTTATTCAAAGCAGGCGTTCCCTTTTTCTTCGGTGCTCCTGCAATCCCGCTAAAACCCCACGGAGGCCCTGACCTGCGCGAGTCCTCTGCTCACCCAGACATATCTATCATAGCATTTCAGGGGAGCTCGCAGCAGCAGGCAAAAGGGGAGTCTATTTATTTGAATACAAACCCCAGCTCGCCCCCTTGAGAGCGAGGACGCTGGGGGGGAGGAGAGGGAGTGAACTCAAGATGCTATCTGCCGCTCCGGCCCACTTTTCATATACAAACGTCCCCCGTGTCAGAGCCCCTCGTTCTGCACTCTAATCTACAGCATCAGCGTGTGTGACACAGCTTCCACAGGCAGCCTTTTGTCGCCGCATCCCCTCTCTGACTGCAAAGGACTCCTCCTGAGCATGCTTTGAGATGCACACCCTGCAGTATAATGATCACTGTCACGCAGGCTAACTGATGGCGGTGCTGAGGCCCCCTTCTTCTTAAACATGACAAAATAGCGCAGACACTTACATGCCATATGTTAAGCCCTCGCCCCTATAGGATGGGGATTAGTCAGCGGGCTTTATGGCGTGGCGTATATTAAGAGCGATAAGCGTGATGTGACACGGAGAGAATAAATGGATCTGCTCGTACGTTTATTCAGAATGTGTGGTTCGCTTGCATGCAGGGAAACACCAACAGGGCTACACATTACATATACTGCTGATTCCTCGGCACACTATGTTCTCTGTTTCCTAATCGTTCGGTCTATAACATGTCAGTTACAAACCAGAGATAGACTTTAACGTGATATTAAACCAATCTAAAGCAACACATGTCAATACTTGAGGGGCTGGAACAGCATTTTCTACTATTTAACAATCCGTTAAAAATCAAAACAGTTCATAATTAGTCATGTGTTGTGTGTAAGTTGTTAAATTGACTTATTTAAGTAAAACATTTAGTTTTATCGTCTCATCCGGCAAGACGCATGTTTGTACACTTGGTTCACTCAACCAGCATTTTAGGTAAAAGATTATGAGAAAAACAATAAAAACACATTAGGTTAATATTACTTATCTTTTAAACAATGCTAATGTTTTTTTTTTTTTTACTGTATCTGAGTATTCAATTGTTCGTCGAGGAGCATGCTTCGTAGGAGCCAAAATGCTTGTTTTTGCCTTACTTATTATTTGTATTATCTTATATTTCTGTTTGCATCGCGTTTCATTCTTGTTGTTTATCACTTCCGGCTTTGTAATTGAATTTTTGTTCAAATAAGACAGGTATAATAATATAATAAATGTTCGTGTCATGTGACGTTATCGAGCTGGAAACTTTAATGTTGACAAAGTGCTAAAAAATAAAGAGCATATTGTGTGTATTTATTAGCGATAGCGCGCGGGATGCGACTGTACTTCCGTCTCGCCTCACTCCGCATCTCTGAAGCTGTTACAGCAGCTCCAGTTCATCACAGCCTCCAAATTGAATCTCGGATGTCAGCAGATGTGCTCCGAAACAATATTTACTGCCTCCCTCAAGAGAACAGCTGTTTTTATTTAGCAGATAAATAAGAAGATGGAGGAAGGGATTAATGAATACATGTGTGCCAATTAAGACAAACAAAAGGATGGGGAGAAGGGGGGGGGGGGCAGATAGAGGAGGAATGACAGGGCTCACCGGCTGCGGGGTGTTTTTGGGCTCCGTGGACTTGACGTGAAGGTGCGTCATCATCGCTTGCAGACGCTCTTTGTCTTTCGCCAGCTGTAATGAGGACAGACAGCACATTACAATCGTTATATCGACATGTATTTATTAGGATAAACCCCTTGAGATGCACCATCGTTTTCAAGGGGGTCCCGACAAAAGCAACGTCTTACATACATGAACAATATGACAGAAAGCTAAGCATGACACACAAGGACAAACCGGTCTGTTAAGTAAAAATCATGAATACAATCTTTCCACTTTGATAGACGGCAGCGCCTACTAGGTCAGTTTCATCAATAACGATGAATTCAACAAATATAAGTTACACATCCATATTAATTACAAATATAAATCCCCTTTAGAAAGACCGGAAGCTACAAACACACCATCCTTTACAGTGAGCAACATGGTCCAGTTGTATTTAAAGTAGAGATGTCCCGATCCGATCACGTGATTTTCAAAAGATTGGAATCGGGAGAAAAAAAGAAAAAAAAGAAAGAAAAAAAATCGGGATTTAAAAAAAAAAAAAATTATAAAATATTTTAATTATTTTATTTAATGTTACAAAACAAAAATAACCATGGTCACGTCTTAAAGTCATCCAGAGGCCGTAGTTTTGGTTTAAAATGGTTGCTTATTTCTCTGAAATCTGGCAACAGAGTGGGCGCAGTGTCTAATAGTAGCAGCAAGCTAACGAGAGGCTACGTTCAGCTGGTGACTCGGGAGTCGGGACAGAGAAAATGTCAGGAGTTTGGAAGTATTATAAAATTGAAAGCGAAGGCAGTGGAACAGCCAGATGCAATGTTTGCAAGGCAGAGGTTCCGCGTGGTGGAAAGAACAGAGCTACGTTCAACACGACCAATCTAATACGCTACCTGAGAAACAAACACCAACAACAACACGACGAGTACACAGCGGCCACTCAGGCAACGGCACTGAAACAACCGACACTTTAAAAAGGAAAGAGAAACTGCCCCAACAAAATAATTAATGCATTGCATAAAGATCGGATCGTGAAAAATCGGTATCGGCAGATTGTCAAAATCAAATGATCGTAATCTGATCGGGAGCAAAACAAGGTGATCGGGACATCCCTACTTCGAAGTACTTTTGGAAGCCACAATTCAAGGTTACAAAGCATCCGAGGTCTCACTGCCAGGCCCTTTCCACCTGTCTGAAACTGCCTTAGCTGCCAGCTTACATCATGGTGAGGGGCTGCGTGCAGAGGAAGTGTGTGTCTGATAAAGCTCCACCCCTCTGGATGAAACCCCACCGGGGCGGAGGTGGTGCGGAGTACCGTCACAGAGACTCTCACCGTCTACGGTTAGCATGCAGAACTCTTTAACACTCATTAACAGTCCATTTTGACTTCACGATGTGGTTTGAATGTTGCTCAAATGTGGAATACATTAAACGTGATTCTAGTTGTATTTGCTCGACAAAAGATAATTAATAAAAATACACTTGAACGGGATCTTTGGTCGTCTTTCCCCCCTGTAAATCTACTAAATAAGTGCACTGGTCATTACGCCCCACTCTAATGGAATGACTCGTTCCATAAGTGCATTGCTAACACATGCAGATTCATCTTTCTCGCAGGAAAAGATAACGGTATTAAAAGCATTGATTATGAGGCGCTTTCTGAAATAAAAGAACCTCCCTGCTCCGAACACACACTCGGCTGCCCAGTGGTGTTTTATTGTTGGTGCCAAACAGTTAGAAGTCATAAATAACTTTAAAACCCAGAGAAATTCAAAATGTAATTATCTTCTCTACTTAGCCCCGGGCTCCTTCATACATCTTGTCCCCTGGCTGTCATGCATACATAACACATTTTTAATGACTGGTTACTTGCAAATGTACAAAATTATTATTTATTTTTCTACACCGCTGACCCTCCGTGACCGATATCTCTGCGGACGCCGAGGGGAGTTTGCCGGACACTGAGGAAGTGTCGGGAGAAAGAAGACACGTAAATATTTTGGGCCAAAACAAACGGAGAGACAATACCTGCAGCTCCAGCTGTTGGACGACCTGCATCTGCACCCGGCACTGGGCCGTGCTCCTGTCGTCCAGGGCGTGCTCATTGTTAAGATGCCTGGAAAACAAAAACCAGGGCCAACAAGTCAGTTTGACTTCTGCAGGTTTTCACATGTGGGAGACTGGTAGGAAAAGGCTGGTTTAATAATAATAATAATAATACATTGCATTTCAAAGCGCTTTTCCAGGTGCTCAAAGACGCTTTACAGTGGTGATAAAACATGATAAAATAGAATTTAACAGTTATTAGAACAAGATAAAATAGATTTAACCCTTAAAAGGTTTCTGTACCCTGGGAGATAGTCAATTGGCAGGCTGTACCCATGCGTAAAAACAGTGTAATAACAGTGTAATAGTGGTGTAATATTGCAGTTACCTGGGTGTAATATTGGTGTGATATTGCAGTAATATGGGTGTAAAAACAGTGTAACAGGGGTGTATTAATGTGTCATATAGGTGTAATAACACTGTAATATGGGTTTTATAACAGTGTGTGTAATGAAACAAATAGTAATCAATTAATTGTCCCAAATATTTATACGTGAATGCCCATTTAAGGGTTATTACCGACATGATACTTCACATATAATATACCCAGAATACTTCTGAACACACAGGAATAACACTTAATATGTCTCGCTTCAAGCTCACAGATAAGAGGAGTGATTGAAGAGTTATAATGCTTTTTTATATATCTGTATTCCCCCCTTTCTTTTGGCTTGTTGGATTTTTACCTATTTTGGTGCTAATTGTGTAATTAAGGGAATTCCAGTAGCCGAGACGCAGAGGACAACAGGACGAGGAGATGGGATCTGTCACCGACTTGAATTATGGATATAATTATGTGTGATTATTTCATACAGGGAGAGATGTTCTCTTTTCCTATAACTAATCTAAATAAGTAGCTCGCTGGGGTAGCAGACAGGGTTTTTCTCCCTGTGATTTATATAAAATGGTGGAGATAAGGTTCACGAGTGAAGGAAATATGATTGGAGGAATTTTATCAGCCGCCGCATGAATTACCGTTTGAAAATGCTTATGCAGGGGCATTTCATTAATCATTTAATCATAATCCGAGCAGGATGTTTGAACTGATTTCACAAATACCCTTTCATTTCACTACTTCATTATGCTCGCTAATGGATCCAATATATTATATATATCATAAATTATATCACATCTTCGGTGACCATGTAGGTCACTGTCACCAGGCGTGGCGCCGGCGGAGGGGGAGAGGTGCGCCCGTCTTCTCCAAATGCACTTTTTCCCGTCATTTACTGCAAATCAAAAGATGGCCGGAGTCAACCTGCGAAGGCGGCGCGATGATGGAGCTATAAATCCCACGCCGTTGTCTTTATGTACAGACAACACATTTGTGCGTCAGAAAACAGACACACGCGGACGGAGAATTGATAGCGCTGCGCTTGAAATGTGAAGGTTTGTCGTATTTCCAACCTTGAAGGGAATGATTTAAATTTTTATGGGAAATGTGCTCACCCCCCCCCCCTTCGTTTTAAGGTTCTCCCATTGTGCTGCGATATACATTCAGCACTTTGGAAGTTAATTATTGTGGCAAAATTAAAAATAGAAGGCCTTTTAAAATAAAAGCGTGAGTAATAACCCCCTCCTGTTTTACTTAAATCAATTCAGGCGGGGCTTTTCCGTTTCTTTGAGTCACATATATTTAATTAAGTAGAAAATGAAAGCGGTAAACATCTTACTACGTTTCAAAGAAGAAAATAAAAGGTAAAGACGTTTTCGGCTTCAATTTAACTGGCACCGAGTGCATTTCCAACGAAGGCACGGCCTACGTGAGCAGCTTTGGAATTTCTCGTTCAGAGGAGACGTTCCCCCCCGCTCCTTTTCATCCTTTGTTACATTCCACTTTATTTCTTCTAATGACACGGAGAGTCACGGTGCATAATTAATAGGAAATGAAATATTCAAACGGCCCTAATGCAGCCCTGAGAGGGGCGTCTGGACACGGGCGCGGGGGGGTTGACGCGGAGAGAGGCTATGAACGTTGGCATGTGTCACTTTCTGGACATCAAATGAAGCCCCTTCTAAGAGCTCTCTGGCAGGATGACAGTCGCTGACGGAAAAGGCCACAATAACGCTCGCTAAATAGACACTGATGTAACAGAGGGCTTCTTACATATCAGTTAGTTTGCTTATCAATTCTTCTTCTTTGCTTTTACAGTGTCTAATGATTTATTATGGCCCAGAGCTTCGAGCTGTCTGAGGACGGTTTGTCTTCCTCACTGTTTAAGAGCATTTTAAATTAAATGCATCTTTACAGTAGTATTTACATTTAAAAAGCATTGTTTCAAAAATTAGTGTATCATTTTCTTACAGGTTCTCTGCTTTCTACACTATGGATTCTAATACATGTTTTTGACCATTGTTGTATTCGCATTTTCATTTTGAAGCAATAGACATTATACACATGTATTTTAAAAAAAGTATCAGACTTTCCCATTCCTTTATATTTTACAATGTATTAATGTTACCGGCTGCTACCTCATTATTTGTATATGTTAACTTCATTTCTACCATGAATGCATGTTTTGTATTTTATGTCCACACCTCTTTGTCCAATATGTTTTCTTAAGTTAGTTTGGCCTTTTCACTGCACTGTCCCTCTGCTGTATAACAATGTCCCCGCGATGGGACAAATAAAGTATTTCTGAATCAGACTTTAAATTCTGCACGAGTCCCTGCTCATGTGTTCGTCTGTGTGGAGGTGCTAGACGAGTCTCTGTGCTCTCAGCAGAGTGCTTGGCACTAGAGGGCACTGCAGGGTTTCCCTGGCTCTGACCTCTGACTGGACGCTGGAGAGAAGGGGTCCTGACCCCCGTAAAAAAACACCCGAGCCTCTGCCATGAACTGCACCCCGCCCTTCTGTGCACCGAACCCCCCCCCCCCCCCCCCCCCCCCCATGAAAAACAGGGATTCAGTGCTTTTTGTATTTATCAAGATATTGCACGTGGGTATGTAATGTTTTCTTTAAAAGATAGAACAAATACACACACAGTTTAAAACAACATTTCAGTCCCGTGTTAGTTGTTGCTGTTGGCATGCGCAGCTGAAATGTGGTTGACGTTAGAGTCCTTACCTTTCTCTGGTACACAGTGTTCTGCTGACACACACACACACACACACACACACACACACACACACACACACACACACACACACACACACACACACACACACACACACACACACACACACACACACACACACACACACACACACACACACACACACACACACACACACACACACACACACACACACACACACACACACTTGTTTTTGTGTTCTCGTGGAGGCCGCGGTATCAGTTGCTGGTTTTCATGTGGAAGTGCTTAAGGGGTTGAGAGTTAACACCTTGGTGAGCCTGCTGCTAAACAAAGGCCGCTTTGTGGAGACTCTCCCCAAATGTTTTCTTAACATGTTCCAAGCAGTTTGAGCAGGCAACTAAAGTAAACAAGATGTTGCCATGATAAAAACACTTGTAAAAACATGGCAGTGCACTTAGACTTCTCTGTGAGGCAGAGCTGGATGTAATTCCCCTCTCTTCTATAAACAAAGGGTGAGGCGATGTCAGAACACAATAAATACTGATGGATTTAGGAGGGCACTCCCTGAGCTGAGATATGTGTGTGATACGTGGTTTAATAACTACGTGTCACAGGATGTTTATTAAATAAACGGACTCGTGCACAGAAACGGCTCTGGATTGAATAACCTCTCTTTTCTAAAGAAAACCGCGCTCAAAGTGGATTCACGTCAATCAGAGGCGGGAGAAGTACTCGGTTAGAAGTCAAAATAGCAACACTAAATTGTGAAAATACTCTGTGACAAGTACAAGACTAGCATGCACAATGTTACACAGGTGAAAGTACAAGCATTATTATACAAAGTACACCTGCCCAAAGACTGCAGATGGAAATATGCTACCAGCTAATATCTGGTATCTCTTCTCTCTTTGAGGTGAATGTATTTTATGTCGAGGTGGAAGAAGTAGTCCGTTTTTCACTTAAGTAAAAGTAGAAATACTACAGTGTTAAATACAAAAGCAAACTTAAGTAAAGGTACAAAAGTATAGTATATTCTTAAAGTACCAAAATGACTGTGTAATGCCCCATTTTAAAATCGCATATTTTAATTGACCTGACCGCTATATTAATCTATAATAGCACTTCATAATTCACATGTTGATTTCATCTTTGTGTTAATAATATGAACCTGAAATAAAATAAAATAAAATGAGTAAAAACTACAATATTCTCTTATAAATTGAAGCAGGAAATACTCGAGCAAAGTAAAAGTACTGTAGTAAATACTGTAGTAATAGTACTGTGTTACTTCCCACGTCGATACAGAAGATTCAGATGTTGACAGAGACGGAGCGCGGTGTGCTTCCTGTGAGCGCTGCACCTTCCTCCGCCTGCGAGTGCTTGTTTTAGGATAATGGAATTGTGTCATATCTTGTTTAAAGTGCGACTAATCCGGGGTGACAGTGAGCCATTGATCTGCTTCCACAATGCAGAGGTTTTCATCCTCTCCGTAACCATGGCGCTGTTATGTGCTGGATTACCTCCTGCACACGGGGTGATCAGTGGAGCGTCGGTGTGACTCAGTCGGAGAAACATGGCGACAACAAAGGGCCGGTGTCAGGGTTCAACCTGTTACCCTGCTCACTCTGAGGAGGGGGGGGGGGGGCTTCTGAGGTGCATTATGAGGGGGGGGGGAATGGAGAATCATATCTACTAAGACTCTGCACCCATTTACAACTTCCTAGAAGCGATTTAAATACAACATAACCTTGATAGTGCTTCTCATAGAGGGTAAGAACATGTCAAAGTTGCATTATTGTGTGTTTTTATTGTGTATTCTTTTGTTGCATCATTTAATTTGGAAATTGGTAGGTTTTAAAAAAAATGAAAGCTTTGACCTAAGAACTGCATTTTTGTAACGAGCACCATTTGTATTTGTTTACCATTTTATTTAATTCATTGAACATGTTAGTATGTAAGCGACTTAGAAGTACTAATATCTGTTTAGGCAACATCTATGTATAAATACATGTTGCCTTTTGTATCTGGTTTGCCTTTACATATTAAAATAAATGTAGTATTAGTCTCAGTTTTTATAGTTTTTTCAAATGTGAACACTTCCTAATCTTTTCAACACTTTACTCCGCTTTACTGCCGTAGTTTCCCACACTGCCTCGTTCTGCAGATCAACAGATTATTGTTGAAATGATTCATGACATAGCAAAATGTTCAGACTCCGATTGTATATGTTTAACGTGAACACAGCGTGGTGGGCCTTTGATCAAATAAGCAACACTGTGAACCAAGAGTCTGAGAAGTAAAGCATTAGAAAGAGAAAGGAGAGAGTTAGACAAACAAAGCAGTGAGAGAAAGCGCTGAGCCAGACACACACACACACACACACACACACACACACACACACACACACACACACACACACACACACACACACACACACACACACACACACACACACACACACACACACACACACACACACACACACACACACACACACACACACACACACACACACACACACACACACACACACACACACACACACACACACACACACACAATCATCTGTCCGTCCAGTGACAAGGGCAAACATGCAGAGCGCCCTAAGTGTGGGCTGCTGCAGATAAACATCCTACCGTTGTTTGTTTGGGAAAAACGGCCCCTGTCACCATGGGAACTGCACTTATCACAGGAATTAGAGGCCCATGCGGTTCTCAGAAGGAGACCCCGGCACAGTGCAGAGAGAGGGCCAAACACAGGCACCGCACTGAGGGAAAACAAGCGGCTGCACCTGCAGTGCCTGGAGTCCCCGGGCGGCGCTAAACATGCAATCGTGGACAAACAAACATCGGACAGAGACTTTGACTCACTTTAGGAATGAATAGAAGTCGTCGAACACCGCCTCGCATCCCGGCCATTTGCAAACTCCGTGACCGTAGAGAGGGTGGCTGTGGTGGGAGTGGTCTTCATGCGTGGATCTGCAAGTCACAGAAGAGACAGATTTAGATTCTAAAATAATTTTTTCAAATAAAAGTGGAATTAAAGTCAAAAGAGGACTCCGTCTGCTCATGTTCATATTGGCATGTTGTGCCTCGACTGTGACAAACGTCTCGATATAAAGTCAAATGTGATTTTTTTTATGATAAGAAAGAGATCTCTCCACGTCTGACAACAACAGTCACATAACGGGTCACAGACTCGGGTTTCTGCTGCTAAGCTGCTGCCTGGTTAGCGCCTCCCTGTGAGCGCTGATGTCCTTTCCACATGGACACCTTTGGCTCGGACTTGATCTGTGAACCGGGCTCGTGTCGGATCAGAGCACCTGTGTGATCTCTGCTGGCTCTTCTCTTAAAGAGGGGACTCACGTTGCGAAAGAGCAACCGAATCAATATGTAATTATTTAGTATCACTGAGCCATGTTGCAATTCACTTTGATCAAGGCTGCTCGGGGGCTTCCTCAGCGGCTGCCTCATGTCCCGGAGCCCACCTGGAGGAGTGTGTGTACCACAACGTGAAACCCCCGCTAGAAAAAAAAGCACCAGGCGTTTTTTTCACACGAGTGTAAACATCCCCGCCTGGTATCAATTTATCTACTGACCACTCCGTGTCACCGGGGGCTGACACAATCTACAGGGAGCTTATGGCTCGCTGCAATCACTCTAAATAGCGAGGGGAACGTTGCCTGAAAAACAAACTTTACAACATCTTCCATATGGCGAGAGGCTGGGAACCGTGGATAGCCACGATGAGCGCTGAGAGAAGCGACCTGTGTCTGCTGATCGAGCGAGACAGGCAGCCATATGGACACAGTATCGTACAAGACACACAACTTTCGAGTACAAGAGCCTGGGGGACTGGCCTATATATCGCTGCCACCTGTGCTGCTGGTGCGACAACACCGCTGTATCTCCGGCAGTCTGAGCACGGCTCCGTACAACGGCCAGATCGGGAGATTCATTATTGTTTAGTCATGTGGGAATAATGCTAAAAATCTCATTCATAAACATATATTCAATAAGAGAACATTCCTACTAGTTCCGGGGATGTCTTAAGGGACATTGAGGGGGAAATAAATACTTCTTGCATTGCTTAGCCAATCACACATCTGCTATGATTTTAGCAGTTGATTTGAAAGTGAACAGAAAGTACCGTACTTTTCGGACTATAAAGCGCACCTGCATATAAGCCGCAGCAGCTACATTGTCCGTCTGTCTTGCTCTCGTTCTGTCTCTCGGTTCCACTTTTACTTTGGCGCGCTACCTGTCTCTCTCTTTTCCGGCCTCCAGCTTTTCCTGCTGGAGCCCGCCCCTGAGAGGTGGCGGGCGCGGACCGGTCCTAGAGCCCGTAGAGTTAAGGTGGTTAATTTTACCTGTAAAATCCATAGCTTTAGGAGGTTCCCTAGTGGCCGTTAGCTGTACAGAAAAAATGGGGGAAAAGTCGCGGTTTATAGTCCGAAAAGTACGGTAATCTAACCGTGGCGTGCGGGATTCAACACGCTGATGTTCACATTAAAATCTCATTTGTATCAATGTTAGCAGAGATGTACTTCAAGTAGGAAATCTTAAAGGTCGTCACTAGTTTCCTTGCATTATAATTACTTGCTTAGGAGTTGGCATTGTTCATAACATGTGATAATTGCATTGCAATTAGGAAGCAGTCAAGCATTCATGAATGTGGTTAGCAGTTTTTTCTGTGCCTCTTTCAAAAGTCTGATTTAAAAAAAAATTCAATTATGAATTATGCATTCACATTAAGACCTCTGTTTTGATACAGCTAATAAATAGATGGCGGGCCGGCCTATTATAATGAGTTTTTAACAAGGACATTTGTGGACTGCTGAAGGTAACGATGATTTTTAATTTAAAGGGATATTTTTTTTAATTCTTTGTGAGCAGGCTTGTTGGTTAATTCTGTATTAATAAGAAATTGAAATGTGGAGTGCGCTGGGAATCAGTGAGCACAAAGCGCTGCGAGGCGCTGGCGACAGAAGAGCCCTTTTAAATGGTGGATGGCTAAACAGTAGTGAATGAGCTACATTAGTGTAATAGGAGACGAGCGTAGGATCCATGGGGTTTTCTCCCATTTGAGAACATGGGAGAAAAACCCCCACGTGCGTTGCATTCGACTGCCACGACAGGTCGGTCAGGATGTTATTTTTGTCAGGCAGCCCAGGGGGGGTAGAACACCCTAATGATCTTGTAACAGCGTCGAGTAAAAACCGCGTCACCAGCTTCCTTTCGAGGAGAGGGAACATTAAAGTGCCCATAGACCCGGACAGAAAGGTGCTCTGTGTTTATGTGTCGACGCCAACGACTCCGACAGCTGGATCGCTAGTTCACCTCTTCTGATGATGACATGCTTTGGGCCATAAACAAGTCGTGATCTATGGCATCGTCCTGTGCTGATGGACTCAATCTATCAGCAAGAACAAGGAAGATTGATGTCCACCATGCTCGGTCAGTCGGGCCGCATGAAGCCAGTCACAACACTCCCACTCTGCTACTTAGCCCCTTTTACACAACCCTTAAATTATCTACACATTAGGAGGAGATGCATTCGAGGGGTCAGATGTCCTATTCATTAGGATCAGACAATGGATGTTACCATCGGGCCCCGTACAAAGGTGCTTTGATGACCGTTTTAGCGCGTGTATGACTAGATGCAATCATGATAAATTAGCTGGATTGAAAGCGGACGAAAACAAGCTTCGAAGGCGGAGAAAAGGTGGGTGTTTTTCACCGAGACGCCAACGAAGATGTCTAGCTTGAAAGACTCTGGAATGTCTGTCGGAAAAGAGCTAACGGCAAAATCATTTTTAATAAACATTTAATAAAAGTATGGTATTGGGTTGTTAATGACCCAACTGCAGACGGTCGAAAACAGAGTCTTTCTGGTAAGTGAGAAGAACTCTTCAATCTCTTGTTTTGGGTCACTCGTCGAAGAGGGAAACTCCAGACAGTGCGCGGACCTGATTCTCCACATATTGTCAGGAGTTCATATTAGAAAATGTCTCGAGCCCCTTGTTCCCCCCCCCTCAATCCTCCTTTGTTAACTCTCGAGGCCCGATCCTCCCCTTCCCGTCTTCTCTGTAACACGGCACGGTTCACCCTAAATGATTTAATTACCAGTTGTTCTGGTGTAAGACAAACGAAAGGCAGGAGAGATGGGAGTGCCGTGCCAAATCTGATTATTTATCTCCTTAACCGATTGCAGTGTTACAGTCCCCGAGCTGTGGTTACTGACGGTTGCTGGGAAGCAAAGTGGGCCAATCGCTTTGTGGCGACGCACCCCCACCCGCCACCTTCACAGAGCTGAAGCCGCACTGTATTGGGAATTTGTGTCAGATACAGATCAGCCACATTTTCATTTAAATAAGCAAATCATTGAATAAAGATGACCTGGCTCACAGGGGTATATCTTGTTCGGCGCATCGCAGAGGCAACGCGGGCCGACGGATTGAGTGACTCAGACCCTGGTCATATCGTGGTTGTTGTTCAGACAAACAGAAAGACATCCCAGTGTTCTTTGAGACAAGTCAAAGCAGCCTCGTCTTCGGTGTGTCAAGCCCGGCAGTGATTGAATTTCTCCTCCTTCCTTAAGACGGAAGTGCAAAGCCGGTGAGTGATTCCTGTGGATGCACTTAAGGTTTTAGTTGCAGGCGTCGTTGTGCCTGGGCAGATTTTATATGACACATGAAACTAACTACATGGTACTTAGGGGCTGCTGTAAACCAATCTGAAGCCAGTCGGGAAAACAGGCCCATCAGCAGAGAGGCTTGTTTCTGTTGCATGACAAAAGGACTTGCAGAACCGCATCAATTAAAAGTTCATTAAGTTCAGCGCTGGGAGGGTGAGTGGATGCTCTCTATTTACGCCCGGGCCGGCCCAGCCCATTATCTTCAACCTGATTATTCAAATCCCTGGATTATAACACAGACGTTTTCTCAGAGCCTTGCTTAGAATAACCACACTTAATAATATTTCATTTTTTTCTCTTCCCATGGAGTCTGATTAGAATGGAGTTTGCTTCATCGAAAGGCGGGCAGGGGGAACAATGCTCCGGATAGTTGTGGGAGAGAGGATTATTGGTCGTGTGTGGATCTAAATTAGCATCATTTAATAAGCAATGGTTTGTGTTCACTTCCTGTAGCAGATTGCACTTTGGGAGGCTGGGTAGGTAATCCGTAAATTCCTCGAGCAGATGCGCCGGATGAGAATCACCTGCTTGGTGTTCTGACAGATCGAAGATACAGCGAGAATATTCAGACGACTTTCTTCTCTTAAGCTCGCGCTAAACTGCTGTTGACATCTTCTTTAATCTCTGACAGTCAGCGCCAGGCAGAGGGGGCTGCCGGCTCTTGCGCGATGTCTTCTCCGATGTTTCACGGAGCCCTCAGCCTCTCGACTTTCCCCTGCCGTCGATGCTCACCTTGTTTGCGACAATGTGTGATGGAGTGAGCGAATCAATATCCTCCCCAGCGATTTGTCTTCACCAAAGAGCCCAGACATTCAGCCACCGTGTGGATGCTGTCACACTGTGGGAGCCCATTTTATATTTCTCCAGTGTCTGTGCTGGGAGATAACTTTGAAACATTAAAGAGGATAAGTCATTACAGGTATTATGAATTGGTGTTAAACTGATATCACCGCTTGAAATGAAGTAGCTGCTTTCCGCTTTGTATCTCTCCATCAGTGAATCATAGCATTTCCTCTCCAAGTCACTCAGATCCTCTCTACACCCCCCCCCTTCACCAACAGCCCCTCGTCACCTCCAAAGGCATGCCGCTTTCCTGCACTCAACATGTTTTCATCGGCATTGCTTTCATAATGACGCGTCACTGAAACACAAGTCAGATGTTATGCAGTGAGCTCACGGCGCCTGGAGGCTCCTCACTAGCGGTTCAAAGATCAGGCGTTGGTGCAAGTAAACAAGCAAATGTGTAAGATGCCAAATTCATTCCTTCCTTAAAGACGCAGACACAGCCCAGAGCGCAAACATTTTTCATCGTGATTCACCGTGGTTTTGAAAAGGTATGATACACCCAGTGTTTGTTTTTCTAGCATTCCTTGTTGTTCCTGGAAATGTCTTTGTCATTCCTGGTGTGACAGGTGTTGATACTGCATGTCAACACGTTCACAAGGAACAGGTTTTCCTGTCTGAGAAGAGACGTGTGATGTTAATGTACGGCTGCATTTGCATCCAACAAATAATTCAAAGGATTCAAAGGTTTGAGTGTCATGTGCAGTTGGTGGCATCGAAAGCTGTGCAGTGTGGGAGATATCCCCTGCTGTATCCAGGCTGAGAGAAAAGTGGCTGTTTGCCGTAATGAAAAAGATACTTACACACCATGAATTAAGAGGAAACCCAACAGGGTTCATCGGCCAAGGCCTCGAGACATGTAGCTATTTTTAGACGGGAAGATATTGCACATCAAGGACTGTTTCACAAGCTTCATTGTGAACGTCACGTTCTTGGAGGCCACCCCGTCAGTTAGTGTTGAACAGGTTCCCTCGACAGAAAGCCTCTGGGACTTTTCCAAGGGATTCGGCAGGAATTAGGCTTTGGCGCAAACACACGTTTAAGATGTGCGGACGGTTTGTTTAGCAAAGCCAACTTTGACAAAATAACATTTGAATGACTTTTGAATCCAAAAGTACAAGTTTTGATATTGAGTATTGGGCTGTTTGCCTAACCCTAACCGTGCGTCTGTCATGGAACAACACGCGAACATGCTTTCAGGCTTCCGACCCAAAGCCCTTTGTGAAACCACAGACGAGACGGAAAACAAGAAACTTATAAAACACTTTGAGACTCACGCTTCTCTCTTGTGACTCATGTACTGCCCGTTGGAGGAGGCGTGATGGTTGTGGTGGGTGTTCTTTGGCGGCGCCGGGGAGGACAGGTCGAGACCCCGGTGGCCGTTGTTGTGGCTGTTGTTGTGCTCCTCCTTCACGTGAGCGTTTGTAACCTCCTTCCACAGCTGCTGGAGCTCCGCTGGAATCATGCCTGAGACAAACAAATTGGATAATTAAATCAATTAGCAGCTAATCCAACTCGACTCTTCATCACTTAATTAAATCAAAGCGTCTGTAAACAAAGCCGAGTATTAATTAGAAAATATTCCACTACAGGGTAATGCACTGAGAGCTCCCCCCCCCTCTCTCCTTCTCTCCGCCACCTCCTTCTCTCCCTCCCATTCCTCCCTGTGATCTGGAGCGTGTTTGTATACACAAATCCCTGGCATGCACGCAGATTTCATGCTCAGAGTGAATAATTAACACCCAGACAAGGCATGAAATCTGAATAATCATTTTCTCTCGACAACAAGAGACGCGCACAACAGAAAAGTGTACAATAGCAACGCTCGGGAAACATCCCACCCCTTGAGGAACAGGACCCTGGGGTAATATTCTCAAAAGCGCATTAATGTGCAAAATACTTAAAGCCCTGCACCGCCTCCAATTCACACAGACGACTTAAACCTCATTTAACAAGTCAAGCACACTGGCGCTCGCACGGCCCTTTGAACAACAACGAAATCCCTTGAAGACGGAAGACATCTTTCTGTCGGCTTGAAAACATTTACAGAGCGCGTGGTTTTTTTTCCTGCGTGTGAGCGATGGCAATCTCCGACACCAAGGGGGTGAATAAAGGATACCGCTTGTTGTGTGTGAACCTCGTCTCTGTGAGAGCCTTTGTTATATTATATACGTGTCCGTCTTTACCGTCTGTTACACGAGTCTACTTTCGTTCGACACAAAGGCGGAGATATGTCAAATGAGATTAACCCTCGTGGGTGCGGTTATGTAGCTATTTGTGTTTTCAGTCAAAACATCTGGGTACATTTTAATAGCCCACTAAAAGATCCAAGAGGGTGAATGTGTGTGGATTTGTCGTGGGGTATTCCAATCTGTGTTTAAATAAACCACATGTTTCAAGCGTGCTGAAAGAAGCCCTCGGATATGCGGTGAATTTAACCAGAGAGCAAATGGGCAAGACCGCTCGTTTAACATTACAATTAATTAAATCCATTCTCCAAATGAGCAGCGCATGAAAGATGATTTGCACATGCTTATCTTCTCGGGTTTACACCCCCCCCCCCCCCCCCCTCGGTCTCCCCCGTTTCTCATCACCAGCTCCATAGATACCAGAAGTGCTCCTTTCAAGCACCAGACTGTCAGACATTGTGTGCGAAATGCTTAGTCTTAATTTATTCCTGTTGTGGAAAAGAACTGCGAGGTGAAGATCTCAATGCGATCAGCGGGAAAATATTTTTAATTTGATAAGCTACTAAAGATTTTAATTATGCTGGTAATGGAGAACATTGGCCTAATGAGGCGGGGGACTCCGGAGAGACGCGGGGGCTAAGAACTGTGAAATGAGTCTGATAGCATTGCTGTACATTCACACTCGATCGTTTGCATATCAAAGAGCAGGAAGTGATTACAGGACGAATCAATAACCTGTCCACGTTCCACGGAGCGTCGTTCCTCGTTGGAACATCTCAACGCGCCCGCTCCATTCCGCCTGCCTGTATTCTCCCGTAGTCTCTTCGACGCCTTGATGTGCTCTAATCGAAGCGCACGTCCATGACAGGCTAAACATGCTTAACATTGCGCTCTGTGTTACGGCATGCTAATCCACCGAGTGCTCGTTTGCCACTGCGTTTTTCAAAGGATCCATTTTTGTTTTGATGCTTTAACTTTGGAGCCAAAGTTTTGTGTCTGTGTCTATGAAAGCTGGTCTTGAACTGGAAGGTCACCGTTGATGCGAGTGTCCTGTGCTCCGACAGTGGGAACAATCATTTTCCCCCCACTTGGTGCCCGGTGACAGTGGGGATGTATTTTTAGCCGACGTGCTTGACAGGGCGGCCCACACTGGCTCAATTACCCAGCAGTCCCGGTGACCCCGACGCCACTGTTTACTCGGATGAAACCGCAGCGGATAGAGCGGTCTGATGAGAGAGGTAACGGAGTGGGACCAGGCTGTCTCCTCCTGGATCGAGTCCTTAGTTTTATTGCTCGTCCCTCTCCCGACTCCTACCTAACCCTAACCTCTTCAAACCCAACAACAGCTATGGCTCATGATTCCACATAAATGACAATACAATGTCATTACAGCAGCGTCTCGGAGGGTATTTCATTTTGTGTTTGGGGCGAAATGCTCTCCATCTGATTACTGTGGGACACATAATGACATTGATCTGGGAATCCTCTTCCTCGGGTCCCCCGGTTTGTCCGTCCTTTAAATGCCGGATTGGTTTATCTTTCCCCTTTCCATTTTTCAACACAACTGTTCCGCTCATTACGGCCGGGAAACACGGACAGGCACTTTAAAAAATGTATGTTGTTGGGACACTTGATTGATCACCGGCCTCCCAACTCAATTTCACCTCGGCAGGTAGCTCTGGCACACCGACAGGCCGAGCTCTTCAACCTTTTCCCGTCCTTGTCCCCCTGCACCCGGGCGACCGTGTTCAAGCAAGCAGAAAGTTGATTTAAGGTTCATAATGACATCAGTTGCAGGCCATCATCCCCCCCAAATAAAAAATGGCCCCTCGTGCTCCGGGCTCTTTAAACCGAGCTGTTACTCCTCGCGGTGCCGTGGGGGGACAGTGACATCGCTATTAGTTTATTGTTCCGCCGGGCTGGGACCTTCACTGCACCCCTGTTTATGTTTCCGTAATCACCGGCCTGCTGATATGCACCCCTCGGGCCTGAAATATGTCCTGTCCTAATGCCGCAGGAACTATCACCGGTAGCCCACTTCTGGACGTATCAATCACTGACAGGTCAGCCGCATTACCCGCCGCTGCCCCCGATGGGCCGCCGCTCCGTGAGCACTTCACGGCTCGCCACGTTCTTTGCTTTCATATTACCGACAAATTTGTCTTGTCACCGTCCCACTGGCCTCTCGCAGACAGCGTAAATGATGTTGTGCAGCTTCAAGAACTCACTCTCTTACAGAGCGACCTCGCAGGGTGAGCACACACACACACACACACACACACACACACACACACACACACACACACACACACACACACACACACACACACACACACACACACACACACACACACACACACACACACACACACACACACACACACACACACACACACACACACACACACACACACACACACACACACACACACACACACACACACACACAGACTCACTTATCAGGTCAAGAGGACAGGCTGTTTGTGAGACGGGGGAGGGTAGGGTGGATCAAATTTTATATTTATGAGCGTTATATCCTCCCCAAACACGTCGTGGTAATTTATAACAGATAGCGTCTGGCCGCTTCCAACACTTTGGACATTAACGTCAGAAGAATTTACGACAACAGAAACAAATTCCACTCCAGATAACGTGAGCAATTGTTTTTCACTCAAACCGCTGTCTGCGAGGTTTGTACTTAATTAGTGCTATCAAATGTTTGAACGGCTGATTCAAATGCATTCCTTCAGTGCGTCGACTTGGCAGGGGAACATGACGGTAATCTGTGTCAGTCGATGATGCTACTCCGCAGGAGGCTGATGGGAAAATGAGCTCGGTAGTATATGAAACACAACTGCAGATCGCACACCTGCTTGTGTTGAATGACCGGTTATCTGAAAACCCTTTGTTCCCTTTTTGTCTCTGCACATGGGAAATAATACACCGGCTTCCTAAATCAATCGTATGGATATCTACACTTTGTAACGAAGGAAATAATCAGTTAAAAAGGCATGCCAATTTACTGCCCCCCCCCCCTCCCCCTGCAAGTTTGAATCCATACTCAGCGGGACCCCAAACGGAGCAGATCAACCCATCACTTCCGACGCCGTGCTAACTGCTAGCTGAGTATTGCAGATCAGATCTGGGCACCACAGGCCCCGGCCCGCTGATGCGTGAAAGAGTTTAGTGATGTGGAAAACAGAAAGGTCATCAATAACTTCAAACAGTCAAGCAGAAAATGTGTAGGATAGGAAGACGAACCGAGCGGGCCTGGAGCACAAGAAGCCCGATTGTTGCAACAGCTGTCGGAGGCACGGAGTGTACCGTCGACGGATACGCAGACCAACCAGGTTCGACTGGTTGTGAGAAGAGGGCAACACTGAGTGTACATTCCAGACCTGAGAGACATTTGCAAACAACTCACTTCACATCGTTGGCTGAATGGGGAACATTCACTCACAACCAGTGTTTTCAGTCGATGCTACTCAATACCTTTTACTGCATTGTTATGAGACTTTAATCACTAGTTAGATTCAGATAATAAGCTAATACAAAAATGAAAATATTAAGCATAAGCAGTATTATGCCCTTTCCTGGAGAGTTCTATAGATTTGTGTCTGCGAAGGCTAAAATCTCACAGTTTATCCCCCAAAAACACCCCCCCCCCCCCCGTCTAAAACGCCTCCATTGGACTCTTTGTTTACTTCCAGAACATAGTGACATCACGAAGCAACCCTTGTGCTTAGAGATGTCCCGATCTGATCACGTGATCGGGGATTGGAGCCGATCACGTGATTTTCAAAAAATCGGGGATCGGGATTTTTTTTTTTTATAAAATATTTTTTTTTAATTTAATATTACAAAACAAAAATGACCATGTTCACGTCTTAAAGTCATCCTGAGGACTTAGTTTTGGTTTAAAATTACACAACATCATGTATGTGTTGCTTCTTTTGGGCTTGTTTTCAGACCTGGTTGCTTATTCCTCTGAAAGCAACAGAGTGGGCGCAGTGTCTAATAGTAGCAGCAAGCTAACGAGAGGCTACGTCCAGCTGGTGACTCGGGAGTCGGGACAGAGAAAATGTCAGGAGTTTGGAAGTATTATAAAATTGAAAGCGAAGGCAGTGTAACAGCCAGATGCAATGTTTGCAAGGCGGAGGTTCCGCGTGGTGGAAAGAACAGAGCTACGTTCAACACGACCAATCTAACACGCCACCTGAGAAACAAACACCAACAACAACACGGCGAGTACACAGCGGCCACTCAGGTAACGGCACTGAAACAACCGACACTTTCAGAGGCTTTCAAAAGGCCCAGAACAGTAAAAAGGCCAACACAATAAGATAGCTGAACTCATCGCGTTGGATGACCAGCCGTTATCTGTTACCTTTTTTTTCTCTTAATGCATTGCATAAAGATCGGATCGGGAAAAATCGGTATCGGCAGATTGTCAAAATCAAATGATCGGAATCGGATCGGGAGCAAAAAAAGGTGATCGGGACATCCCTACTTGTGCTTCTATTGGCTAGCGCTCCAACACATTGTACGTGATAGACTAACGGGCGGGACATCTCTAAGCGGTTGACCAATCACAACAGAGCTTGTCAACCAAAACATCCCAGTTAGGGGTGTCTGCATTGTAAAAGTTTGTTCTGATGCAATTGGTTATTTAAACCCACTTGTTCTAACAGTTCACTCGTGAGTCATGATAAAGTGAACTCAAAAGTGAAAAGAGGTTTGAGTTAAAGACACCAAGTCTTTTGATAAAGCGAGATGCCTCACAGGTATTTGGTGTTGACACAGTGTAAACAGGATGTTCTTAGACTGTTGTGAAATCCATCAGCAATACAGTTATACAATAGCAATATCACCACAAAATGCTTTACTCAAGGGGTGTGTGTGTTTGCCAGACATCTGACACACACAGCGCGGCGCTCCACGCCTGTGCCCAAGGCGATCGTTTGCGGGTGGATGAGTGATTCCATACCCAGTCCAAACAATAACACCACTGTACAAACCCTGTTTGTGTTTGCCTATTACCTAACCACCCCCCAACCCTCACCGTTTTTTATCGCTCTTATCTTGTTATTTCAAAACTGTTTGTCTTAGCTGGGAATGAATAGTCAATGTCATGTCCTGAAACCTTTATGACGGCGTCTTTGTCACGAGGGACCACTCCTTAGCAAAATATTAAAAGGATGAATAAAGAAATAAACTTCCTGGCCAAACAACAAATATTGTCTGCCAGTCCCTATCGAGTACCAGGCGCTGTCACAGTGACAAGTTCACGGGCAGTTTAGGAACAATAGATCCAGGGCTGAAGGAGACTGCCACCAGGACGCCGCGCACAGGGCAGAGCACGGACACTCTGAACACTGGCGTTCTAATACTGCTAGAGTCCAGGATGATTCAACATGTGGGACAAATACAGTTATTCTGAAAACAGTAAAAAAAGGGCAACAACTAAGAGATGTTCCATTAGAATGACAATTATTTTATAAACCAGGTTAAACGTTCATCTCGGTTTCTAACATTCAGACGTGATGTTTTTAAACGTCTTGATTTGACGCTCAAAAACCTAAAGATGTTCAATTAATTGTGGTATAAACCAGAAAAGGTAGAAGAACTTAGTCGCTGAAAACTGCTTTTTTCTTTAAAGCATTAAAGCAATTAATAAATCATCAAAATAATTTGCGATATTTTTCCCTTCGAGTAACAAATTGATTGAATTCACTAATGTAAGACAAAGTGTGGCACACCACAATGAACCTGCAGCAAACAGTGAACCCGGAGGGATTATACATTTTGTAATAAGTAAGTGTTTAGTTAGGATTTATGGTCCTGAGCCACTAAAACCACACACAGTATTGGGTTTCAGACTAAAGTGGTGCGTTGTTCACTTTGACTAAGCAAATATGAACAGGTTCTTCTGCAGAGCAATAACAGCAGCATATAAAACACTCAAAACATCTGAAGACATACATTAGCCGTTTCTGCAACTCCTACCTTATCTAACTAAACATTTCAATTATTTTGGAGTGTTTTCCTTATTATAAAAAAACCTTCACACGGTTTGTTCGGCGGCGTCGCATACATTACATTACATTGCATTTAGCTGACGCTTTTATCCAAAGCGACTTACAATAAGTACATTCGACCAGGAAGACACAACCTTGAAGAAAACAGAATCATAAAGAACATCAGGTTTCAAAGAGCCAATCGTTTCAAGTGCTACTCAACTGGCTGTAGATAAGCCAGTCCTTTATTAGTATATAAGTGCTCTGTTAGCAGTTCTTTGTTAGTCATTCTATCGCTCGAAGTGGAGTCGAAAGAGATGAGTTTTCAGTCTGCGCCGGAAGGTGTGTGAGCTTTCTGCGGTCCTGATGTCAATGGGGAGCTCATTCCACCGTATTGGTACGATGATTTGGACATGTTGCCATATGTACCATCATTTGAGTATTTTACCGCTTATAATTAATGTGTGTTCCAGTCTGCACTCTCTATTCGGGGTTCAGACACTTTTTCACCAATGGTTTTCCATGACCTCTCCGTGACCTTTACCTAATTTTCCATGTCCAAAAAAACTCTTCAGTGGTACCACGGAAAATGGTTTATTCTAACATGGAACAGGAAAATAAGGTCTGCATATGAAACATGTCGTGCCTCTAAAACAAATCCAATAGTAGGCTTAGTAGCTTCTACAGCTGAAGCAACTAAACTCTCACCAGCAAAACACCTCGTCAGTTAAAAGCCATTTTACATTTCATTACCACACGATACAGTATTTATTATCATTATAGTATTACTATTTCGGCGATTAGATAAAATATTAATTATATTTGATGCAACTTTAGTTACATTTCCATGACTTTGGAAAAAATATTATTTTCCATGACTTTTCCAGGTTTTTAATGACCGTAAGAACCCTGCCTATTTAACACCTTTCTCTAGATTCATATATATACATCTTTTTTCTTCTTCTTCCACTAACCAAAGCTATGTCTAAATCATTTAAATCATACTTATGTCAAAAAGTCTTTGAAATACCGTTTTGTAAAATGCCACATTTATGATATTTCTCCTTGTGGTTATGACTCACTTAATATTCTTTCTCTAATTGTTAGACTCTGGCACCATAGTTTAGCATTTACTACGTTCCAATGGACACATAATAGCATTTCATTTCAAAGACCAGGATCATCCATGTTGGCACGTTTTGACACTGTTCAATCAGATGTCATATTTCACCCAGACAGAGTTTTGTTTGCACAGCGTTGAGCCGTTGACTAATTATGTACAGGATGTCTGACAGGAGGCTCCTCGTTATATGCAGTGCTGTGGTATTAATAAACAGATAATGTACTTTTGTCAGAGTCAATCTTAATTGTACATCTGCAGACTCATTCTAAAACATTCTTTGAATATGTTGGCGTCAAAAAGAGGCGTTTCATCGTCCAGTTCATTCCACCGGCCATAAGACTGTTAAACACCGGAACGACATTCATCTGGTTGCAACTTACACATTAATTATCTAATATTCCAATTACTTGTATATAGACTCTCCTGGCACTATTTCTATTCTATTTCATTTGTACTTGCACTATTGTATCTGTTTTATTGTGTTGCACTGTTGGAGGAGCCTGGGACCTAAGATGTTCATTGACATATCTACACTGTAGCTACTGTATGTACACATGACAACTAAAGCCTTGAATCCGGGGACATAGTTGTGTTTCAGTGTTATGTTGACAGGATATTCGACAGAGGGTTGTAGTTATATGCAGTGCCGTGGTATCAATAAACAGATACATGATAACCATATACTTTTGTCATACTTGGAGTACCTCTTAATTTGACATCTGAAGACACATTCCAACACGTCCTTTGAATATGTTGGAGTTAAAAAGCGGCGTTTCATTGTCCCCGGTGTGTTGTTGATATTTGACAGAGTGCAGTATAGGGTTGTATTTGTACACAGTGCAGTATAGGGTTGTATTTGTACACAGTGCAGTATAGGGTTGTAGTTGTACACAGTGCTGTGGTGTGAGCAGGTACTGACCCTGGGTGAGGGAGTGCAGCGGCAGGCCGGTCTGCCCGGGCTGGATGGTGAGCAGCCCCTGCCTCTGGAGGTTGAGCAGGTGCTGCTGCTGGACCTGCTGGACCTGCAGGAGCTGCTGCTGGAAGGCCAGCTGCTGGGCAGACATCTGCTGCTGTGGGCACACACACACACACACACACACACCATCAGCACACAGAAATACAGAAGCATAACAACCAGTGCAAACATTCCTGTAACGCTCTTCAGGAAGAACATCTTTAGATCCGGGCGCCAGGAAGTTCCCAGGTAGTAAAACACTTCAGAACAACACGTTCATTCATAAGAAAACACATTCATCGATTCTCGTGCACAATAGCCGAGCGTGATTTTCATAATATTTTGCTTTTAGTGTGTGAAGACAGGTGCGGCGTACATCTCTCTCTCTCTGTCTCCCTTAATTAACGAGGAGTCGCGAGGCAAATGACAAACAATGAAACAACATAGTTAATCATTCATAATAAGAGCCACAGGAATTTAATTACAGCCATTCATAATTCAGCAAACAACGTGTGACTAAACCAGAGTGCTTAATAACCACCGGAGCAACTCTCCCCGGCACCGCGCTGCGTTCAGGGACACGCTTTCCCCACAACACGCTCCACACTGTGAACTAGCAAAAGATAGCTGTTGTGTTGTTTCCTCAAAGCTGTTCTCCTCTAAAGGCTGGTGTGTCTTGAGGGACAGGAGGAGACCTTTTGTGGCGCTGGTTAGTGACATGTGTGAACTTTGAGAGGTGATGTGAGAGCGGAGAAGTCAGAATAATAAATAGAAGGAAATTATCCAATATTCCCAAAAAATCCCCTTTGAGTCAAAACAAATGAGATGTTGTTTAGATGACAGAGTCCCATGCTCTCAACAAATCCTCAGTCAACTCGGCAAAATGTCCCCAAAATAGGGTTGTTCTTCATAATAGACATTAGACTACCGTACTTTTCGCGCACCTGCATATGAGCCGCAGCAGCTACATTGTCCGTCTGTCTTGCTCTCGTTCTGTCTCTCGGTTCCACTTTTACTTTGGCGCCTACCTGTCTCACTCTTTTCCGGCCTCCAGCTTTTCCCGCCCCTTAAAGGTGGCGGGCGCGGACCGGTCATAGAGCCCGTAGAGTTAAAGGTGGTTCATGTTACCTGTAAAATCCATAGATTTAGGAGGTTCCCTAGTGGCCGTTAGCTGTACAAAAAAAAATGGGGGAAAAAGTCGCGGTTTATAGTCCGAAAAGTACGGTAATCCACATTGTGGGCTGGGCGATATATTCACGTATATAAATATGACTTGACTAAATATAGTCTTAGTTCTCAGATATCTGAAAAAGGCAAAGTGAACTAACTAGTCTGTCTGAGCTCTTATTTTCCCATTTAGTCATTACTTTCACATTGCTGTAGCTTATTTTACCAATACTCATTGTGTCAATATAAGGTAAGGTAAAGCACCAAGGATCTGTCGACAGACTGAAATAATCGTAGTCGATTAAGCCCAAACAACCGTAACTGTTAATCATTACCGTCGCTCTGTCAGATCACCTTTTGGATTTCCCAACAGATACAATGACTCAACAGGATACCCGGCCTGTTTATGAGTACACAAGGCCAGAAGTAAAGCGGCCGGGGGGGGGGTGGTGGCTGGGGGGGGGGGGGGGGGGGGGGCACTAAAAGCACTGCAGGGTCTGCCAAGCTGTGCACCGCGCCCTGTTTCCAAACACAGGATACACCGCTTTGTTTACTTCTCACAATCAAGTGCACACAAAAAAGGTCTCGGAGCAGCATGGCTGTCAGGTCTCTGAAAACCCCTGACACAGCCTAGGGTCTAACGGCCTTCCTCTCCCTTCCCCCCCCACACCCTCTCTAAAAATAAAGCTCTGGGCAGCAGCGGTCTATTACGGCGAGTGGGGTCGTCTCATTGGATCAATCAGGGAGGGAAGACGCTCTGACAGTGGTGGAAGACGGTCATAATTGATGAGTCGCCTCATTCCTTCACGGGGTTATGTGTGACCCAACATGAGGGAGGGGGCACGTGAGAGGAACGAGTTAGACATGCAGGTGGACTGTGATCTGCTCTGATCTTATGTCCTTCAGTGTGAGGAAAGTTTCTCGTGTCTTCAGTGCTTTTCTGTTCCTCCCTGACAGAAAGATAACAGTGCTACGGGGGTGGGAGTTCACAAGGAACAATGTCTTTCATCAAAACGCTAAATAAATAGAGGGTGGCTTTTCTGAAGAGGAGGGAGGAAAAAAGAGAAGAAAGGAAAAATCGAGTATTGCAAATGAATTTAACTCTCTCCCCGTCACATTCTTTTTCTCTCTTCGGGTCCCATCAGCTGACAGGAGCTCCTGTGCGCTCCCAGCATGCAGACACATTAAAAAAGCCCGATCCCCAATAGACCAAATAAGAGGTTAACAAGAAGTGGCATGAGGGAGAGAAAAATACAGTCCCTGACAAATGATAAAGAGTGACACTGGCAGGCCGTATTGTCAAGCTTCAAATATAAAGTTAAAGATCTTTGAGAAACTAAATTTTGATGTCTTTAAAATAAAATAGGCACAAAGCAACAACAGGGGGTTATTGTCTGGCCGCCACAGGGGAGTCACTGCATAATTCTTATTCTGTCTTTTGATGGCTGCGACTAGGAAGGGAAAAAAAGAAAAAGGCGAGAGCGATGGTGATGGGGAGAGAAAGAAAACACGGGCGGAGGGGGAGAGCCTCTCGAGGCTGCATCCATTTCCTGTGATCACACATAATATGCTTCAAAAGTTCTTTTTTCTTTTATTCTCATGCTCCATTCAACTGATCAATTGCACCTCCTTGCCCCCCCCTCCTCCCTCCCTCTCTTTTCTCCCCCTTTGCCCCTCTCGTGTTTACATCAGATGCGACTTGGTGACAGGCCCTATCTGAGGCCGAGGAGCTCCGCTGTCATGTTGATTTATGGGAGCATCACGCCACAACTTGTCCAAACTGAAGCCCGCAGTTCATTAATTAGGGAGCTACGACTTTGAAGTTGGGAGCTTCGACAGGACGCGGACGTGTGTGCGTGCGCGTGTGTGTAAGTGTGAGCATGTGTGTGAGTCTCACATCGGGCTTAATGTTCTCCTGCTTCCTCCACTCTCCAAACACGGAGCTCAACGGGGACGGGAGCAGAAATGCCCAGATTCGTCTTTGAACTTCTTCTGACCGCACAATAATAATCTGCTTTGTCCACAGTGCTGCTCGTATCCTCCGGTCATTAACACGCATTAAGACGCTGCCTATAAGCGAGCACTGCCCGTTCTGAAGGGCGCCAAGGAGAGAGCAAGAAAGATGGAGAGAGAAAGAAAAATACACATGTAGGCAACAAAGCTGGGAGCGCTCTCCGCACTGATATCTCACTATGACATGCCTTCTCTTCCTCCGCCATCTCCACGTTAATTACAGAGCCTCTCAGATTGATATGCTCCCTGTCCTGCCTTTCGTCACACGAGGCTCGCAGCAGCGGCCATCTCTTTGTTGCACAGGACACTTGTTTACTTTAAATATAACAATTCACAAGGCTACATTACACTTCGATGAGGCTTTATCCAAAGGGACAATGCAATAAACCATAAAGATATGTCCTGGTGTATTAGTGTCAATTGCCAATACTTCAATACTATGTGTGTCCTTGGGCAAGACACTTCACCTGAACTTGCTCCTGTGGGTATTGTCCACAGTTTCTGACCATAGCATGTATGATATATGTGTAATGTATGTATATGTAAAGCGCTTTGAGTCATTGAAAAAGCGCTATAATAAATGTAAGGAATTATTATTATTTTATGCATTTATTGTGCACACTAAACATGTGACTTCAAAATTAAAGAGTATTCTACGGGAAATATCAGTCAGTTGTTCCGTCTTTCTAGCATGTCTGAAATGCTAATTAGCTAATCGTTCTAATCGGAGGTATGTTAGACATACATTTAAAAATAAATACACATTTAATGCGGTTGCAGAGAAAATATAGTGTTGTTGCACTGTATTAATCAGCTGTTGTCATTTATCCCACATACCTGACATGCTAATCGGCTTAATTTGCTAGTCATGCTAATCGCAAGCATTAGCATGATAAAAGCTACATTTAATATGTTTTTTTTTTAAAAGAGTATTCTTATGATGCTTATCAGAAGCATGTCAGATACTATAGCCTGGTTCCAGATAAAGAAGAGCATTCTTAGCACAGTATTAGTTGTTGCCAACAGTCTAGCATTTCTGACATGCTAATTAGCTGATCATGCTAATCAGAAGCATGACAGACATAATGCTTAAAAGCTACATTTAATATGTTTTTTTTTTTAAAAAGAGTATTCTTATGATGCTTATCAGAAGCATGTCAGATACTATAGTCTGGTTCCAGATAAATAAGAGCATTCTTAGCACAGTATTAGTTGTTGCCAACAGTCTAGCATTTCTGACATGCTAATTAGCTGATCATGCTAATCAGAAGCATGTCACACATGTTTGGAAAAAAAAGACTATAAATGTTATGTGCTTTCATAAAAATAACGTATACTGAGCACATTATCATTCAGTTAATGCCAGTCATCCTGCATTACTGACATGCTAATGAGCTAATCATGCTAATAAGAAGCATGTCAGACAGGGGTGTTGTTGTGATTGGGATGTGGTTGTGGAAAAAAAAAGAGTATTCTTAGCACAGTATCAGTCAGTTGTTGCCATTTATGCAGCATGTCTGACATGCTAATCAGAAGCATGAGTGCACTTGATCCCCCCCCCACCCCTCCTCGGTGCTTTAACCACAGTCTGGAAGCAGATGGGGTTGAGGGAGGGAGCACACATGCCTTCCATGCTCTGTCTGGCCAACGGTTTGGTGATGGCAGGCGCTCGGAGTGATGTCAGCCTACCTCTTTATTCTGCTTGCTGCCCGCATGCTGCTGCTGCTGCTGCTGCTGCTGTTGCTGCTGCTGCTGCTGCAAGAGCTGGAGGTGGAGCTGTTCCTGCTGCTTCTTGTAGAACTCTTGGAGTTGCTGCTGCAAGAAAAGACAGAAGGCGACACGTGAGTGAAAGCCTGTCGGTCGTATAAACTCAGCGGTGGGTTTTAGGAGCATTTTCAATACTTTGAGGAATGTTGAACGAGGGAAAACAAATGAAAAGTAAGGCAGCTTAAAGTGAATTTATCTTTGCTGTCTTTCCATAAAGAAGATTTACAGACGAATGAGAGAAATGTCAGATGCACATTACCTGCTGTAACATGAGGGCCTGCTGCTGCTGGAGGAGAACCTGGAGCTGCTGAGGGCTCAGGACCTGCTGCTGAAGGATCTGCTGCATCTGCTGAGGAGTTATTACCTGGGGTGTCATCATAGCCACTGAAACTGGAACCTGTAACACACACACACACACACACACACACACACACACACACATAGATGTAAGAATCCACTAACGCATGACCGACTGAATGCAGTACTTGGATTAAGCGATCCATTGTTCTACATGTATTGTCTATAAGTGGCAGAAAACATTTTAGAAAAATGTCCATTCCAGTTGAAGTTGAATATGTTGTCTCGTCAGTCCCAGAGATATTCCGTTTAAAGTAACAAAGACATCTGTCCATATTAGAGGATGTTCTGCATAGAAACCCACTTTAACAATCATTTATTATCCAAACAGTTGAATTATACATAAATAAATGATATAAAGAAAGCCTCTTGGTAAACACTGGACTGTCAGACTTCATCCTAAGTGTTATCTTGATGTGTTACACACCCTCCAACTAACACACACGCCTCTAACTGTTCTGACACCACACCAGACTGAGGACACGAGACATCTTCCTCCGTCCTCTTCATCCTCCAACCTTCCCCTCTCACACAATCTCTCAATATGATCCGCATCTGCATCTCAGATCCAGCGTGTATACAACATGGCAAATAGGCCATACCTGAGGACATGAAAAGACGGCCTCAAAATCTGCTGCGGTTGGCCCAGTGTGTCATGTGAGAGCATTTCATTAGAGAGGCTGTCAGCAGAGTTCTATTATGGGGTGGATGCAAGGTGCCTGGAGGAGGAGGAGCCACGCTGAAGAACACACACACACACACACACACGCACACACAGCCCTCTCACTAACTCCCAGCAGAAAGGTGTGAGTGCATGACTCCTCAAAACAAGTGATTTGTTGTGACACTGAGAGAGCGCCCACAGTTGTCAGGGCGCCTTAATTGCCCGGGCGGCGGACGGGACACCGAGTGTGTCTGCCACTCAGCGCCATGATGTGCGATGCCATTAAAAGCTCCTTTCCTTCACATTCGGATGACAAACAGCAACTGAGACGTGTGTGATGGTGTCGGGTTGTTAACATGTTGTGGTGGTGTTGTATCGGGGATGTTAGGATGCAGGCAAGTTTGGTTCTCAAGCACAATTTTGAAGTTGACTTTAATTTAAATGTCTTATTACTTAATATGTATACTTTACTACATCTGTTGGAAGTCGATATATAACTATATTGACTATATTGTCGATATATAACTATATATGACTGTCCATTACACCGAAGAAGCAAAAAGACACACATGAGATACAGTATATATAATATTTCATAAAACCCCACTATTCCTTTTGGAGTGTATTCTGTCTCGGCTCGTGTGGTGTTGTGCCACCTGTTATTGGTTGGTGGCAATATTTGTATCCACAATAACTTGGCAATGTATTCTTTAGGCTGCTTCATTTAAAACATCTCCTCGATCTCCACACTGAGTGGGCTTAACCACAGCTTCACTTTACAGATTCAGAGTATTAGCTAACACAAAATATAAATCAATTAATGAATCAACTATGGTGTATAATGACGGGTTGAGATATCCAGCCGCAGAATGTATTTTTACCCGCTGTGATGGACACATTATCGCATAAATGATCATAATCCAGTCATTTAATATAGGATTGTGAAAAGTGTACTTTTGGTATGTGAGTATATGTGATGCCTGTACGTTAGTAATTCTACTTAAGTAAGATCTGAAATGCAGGACTCTTCTCCCCCCACTGTTAGCACATGTGCATATAAAGCATGCTTTGTATGTCAGCTTGATCACACGGTGACAGTCCGCCTGCACCAAGGTTACCCAAAGTGTGGCTCCGCCTTATAGCTAAACACCCCTTTTGAATTTTGTATGCATTTTCTGAATGTTGCTTAACATCTCATACGGTAACATGGTTTTTTTTTTCTTTCCGCATCATTATTGTTAAACAAAACAAAGTCATAATGAACAGCATGTACATGTAGAGAAAATGTGGAGGAGAGGGCAAGGGATGTCAAATAGGAAAGAAGCGGCTTTGATGCTCTCCGTTAACTCAACGCCACACTGTGCCGGCAGCCTCCAGCCCCCGGGAGAGTGACGGAGAACCAGCCCCACCCAGGAGGACTAACACACACTTCACATCTCCAGAAGCAGATCCCCCCTGTATTACGTCTTAATATGCACTTCCTCTTGACTCTTGCACATGACTTGTCCTGTCATTTGCATAGCTCGCCTCCCATTCGCCTAATTTCACAGTCATTATCCACTGAAGTCCTTTCTTTCCCTTCTAATTTTGATGAACTATTTTGAAGGTCAACCCACGTCTTTCTGACACGCAAGCGCCATACGTGACGTGATATATAGTTCCCGTCTAAACATGACATTTACCCCCCCCGACGCACACTGAGGATAAATAATAACGTGTGTTCAAAATCTACTGCATGCTCTATTTTCTGACTGCCGTGTTTAAAGCTGTCTTATTTTCAAATGTATAATCATTTTGTCAAGCCATATTATATAGAGGGTGAGGGTTTACACACCCCGGCTCTCGATAGCTGCCAATTTCATGACGAATTACCCCGGGATTTCCTTCAATTTAACCGTCTTAATTCTTTACACCTAGATCTCATCATGGTTTCACACTCCGCCTTGTGAGCAGCGTCTGGCTGCTGTAACTACAGCCGGAGCAGCCTCCTCTGTGCGAGAGGCTATTACACACCCCCATTTTATTACCCATTACTACTGAGGTCATTAGCAGCAAGAGGGATGGTATGCTTCTTAACCTATTGATCAATGTAACTACTACCATTTAATCCTGTGCTGAAGGAGTGAGAATCTGCCTAAGACTGGATCCTATTGAGAGGAGAGGCGGGAGGAGGGTGTATTGGGGGGGGTACTTTAAGAGAGAAATATTGCCCTGGCCGCTGTATCATGCCCATTTAACGCAAACACAGGACGCCAGTCGCCATTTAGAGCACTCCCATATGGTGCACTCCCTCCGTTATCTCCCGGGTAACATCATGACTCCAGATGATCCACGGAAAAACATATATCACCATCTAAAGATAGTATAAAAAGAGAGAGAGTGGGACTGGGCTAATAGCTGGAGGGATCCCGGCTCTATTCTAGTCCGCAGATATGAGGGTGCGAAAAAGAGGACATTCTGAGGATGCCAGGGATAGCTGACTTTTATGGATTTCACGAAGGTGTGGCGCTCTCCAGGTGCACAGACACATCCAGGGCTGGAACACCTTCACACAGCTGCCGAGCGACTGCAGGCGATATACTGTACCAGCACAGGCCTGCTGGCCACAGCCACACACACACACACACACACAGCCGCACACACACACACACACACACAGCCGCACACACACACACACACACACACACACACACACACACACACACACACACACACACACACACACACACACACACACACACACACACACACACACACACACACACACACACACACACACACACACACACACACACACACACACACACACACACAAAAGTACTATGTGTGAACATTAACTGCAATCATGGAAAAATCATTTAAATACAAATAAATAAAACGTGATTAATTTACACATTTTGAAACATTTACCATCAAAACAAATTATCCCTTTTAACAAGAACATTATTTGGATTTTATATTCGTTATTTATGAAACAGTAATTAATTAATTGCTAGGTCTATATGTCAACATATATTAATACATTATTTAAATGTGTTTTGTCCCAAACAAATATACTTTACATTTCATTATGAAAAAACCTAGAATAGCAATAAAATATCCATATCAGAGAAGCTGAAAAGAGCATTTTCTTGGACATAAATAAAAAGTGATTCATTAAAAATATGAAATGTTCTTTAAAAACAACTATATAAAAAAAAAGATATTTTTCACACGGATATTAATTTATTTTATTCTCATTATTAATGACGTTTCAGATTTTCAAAATTGTTGTTTTTTGCCTAAACATTACAACTTTAATATCTCACACACACACACACACACACACACACACACACACACACACACACACACACACACACACACACACCACACACACACACACACACACACACACACACACACACACACACACACACACACACACACACACACACACACACACACACACACACACACACACACGGTATTAAAAGACACCTACAGTAAGCCAACTTCAAGAGCAAAAGTAAAGCCACATGGTTATCTATCACAAGCTGCACATGTGAAAATGTTAAATAGCCACTGATTAAGAGTTAATGAAGATCCCCCCCCCCCCCCCCCATCACAAGTCAGAGGTCAGTGCACGTGAGGAGTGAAGGAGGATATAACAAACCCCCCCTCCCCCTTTTCCACAAGGAGGTGAGACACAGACGTTGCACCGGCCGCAGAAAGGTGCTCAGGATAAAAGAAAAGAAAGGGAATTATCACGTTTTCATTTGTGCTCCCGGGGGTCATCTCGCTTTCTTTTGTAAGGGGGCATCAAATGGAATGGAGAAGTAAAAAAAGGAATAACGGGCCCTGGAGAAATCAGCGAGTGGTAGTCCGTTTGAAGCTGTTGTTTTACCTCGGCCTGCAGAGGAAACCAAACCTCACCGCGTGGAAATGTAGCCGGGATTTCACGGGAGCGATTCTACTTAAAATGATGTGCGAACGTAATTAGTCGTCGACGAGACTGGGAAGCCTAATTTCATATAACCATTCAGGATGATTGAAACCTCTCAAGTGGAGAGCATTTATTTCCCTGGAAGAAAAAGGGAAATAGACGCAGGACAGATAACGTTTCAGGGTATAAAGACACATTTCAGAGTCTGTGTAATATTAAAAAAAGGCATCCCTACACGTGTTCAGACCTCCATTAGTCCGTCCTCGTCGTCCACAATCAGGCCGCTTTAAAGATGTTTACAGCTCACGTAAACAGCATAATCACAGCCACATTTTTCTCCCACTCTGGATCATCTGTATTAGTCAGCAGTCAGAAGCTGTCAGTATTTGAGCAACTCCGAAAACAAAAGTTCAAGATTGCATTTAATTAACTTTTCGACAACAAACAAACAGGCTTTTTTTTTTTTTTTTTTTTTCGCCCAGAGGAGAAGTGAGCCCAACAATACCAGCTGATCTGCAAGCTGCATGCTTTTCCCACACTGGAGGTGAGGGTACAGCACACAGGGCATACACCCCCCCCCACCCCACCACACACAACCTTCCTTTTTCATCACCATCTTTTGATAGATTCGTATTCCAGAAAATAAACAACAAAACTGGTCTCATCAACAAAGCCTGTGCCCCCCCCCTCCTGACCCCTCCCAGAGTCCCTCACATTAACCCACATCATCCTTACACTCCACATTCCTGCACAATGATATTAAAACGCCACAGCTCTTCCACATTCAATTCGGAAATACTGTCCTAATTAGTCCTATTCTTACTCTACTGACTTTCGTTTTTATATTTCCTGTTTTTCTTATTTTATCGTTAGTTTTTATAATATTTACTTGTCTTTGCAACATAAGTCCTCTTACTGTGTGCACTATAACACACCTAACCAAATCCATCGTATGTGGAAACTGATTCAGAAATATTGTCCTTAAAAAAGAAAAAAAAGCCAATTTCTCATTTTCTCATTGTACTTACTATTTTGTTCCGTCTTGAAAACATATCCTTTTTTTATTTGCATTAGTTTTAAATATCGTTTTGCAACATATTTGCTTATTTTTAAATCTTAATTCCTTCTACTGTGTTTAAGAATACACCGTTTAACACCAAAGCAAATCCCTTGACAATAAACTCAAAATCTATGAGCAGGTCTTTTCTGGTCATATTATCATCATAATAGGAGCAATATAAAAACACCTGATTCAGACATATGCATACAGGTGAACATTGACCACAAACACATTTCAAACAAATACATAAACCCAGCTTCATAAAACAACCCTAATGTCCTCTCAGCGTGCTGTCACTCGTCCCTCTGAAGCCCCGCCTCCTCTCACACAGCCACAGTGGTTCTGAGTTGGATAACAAATTCAAGCTGACAGCTTCGATCCTACACACCAGCGTCTCTCCTCACCTTTCCCCCCGAAACGTCTTACAAACCGCTGCTTGGGGGGGGGGGGGGGTTACGCAACACCGCACGTCTTCGGGGTGCATTATCAGAGTCGGTTGAGATTTAATTAAGATCACGGCCCCCACAAAAAATCCCCTTTAAATGAAAGTGTAGTTAAAAGACAATGGCTGACACATCCTCGTGCAGATTGTTGCCATTCTAAGCTAATCCTCGTTTCCATGACGGCAGAGCAAAGGGGCCACAAATGGTGCTGCTTTTAAACGCTCGTACACAACCAATTAGTTAGATCATATAGAAACAAACACCGTGGGGTTACATAAGAATGAGTGGTCGTGCTCCCAACGACCCACATAGTGAAGCCTTTCTTCTACGTGCAACATTTCAATACTGAATGTTTTTAGAAATATATAACGAGGAGCAACAAAAGACCTTAAACACACCGTGTAATCCACTTATTACCCTACAGTCTTAACCCTTTGAGACACGAGTGTGGAGTTAATCTTCCTCTCTGGAACACAGAGCGATAACGACCCTTCAAAACAGAAAGAATAAGTGTTTTCTGTTCAAGTAAAAACACGTTTTAGAGCGGAGAGCAGCTGGTGGCTCACTACATCACCGCGTCTCCTCGGTGTGCTGCCTGCTGCAGTACAAAGCACAGACCGTCCCTGTAAAGGATACCCCAGCGAGCGCCTCTGTTACCCCCCTCTTAACTCCGGGTACTAATATCTGGCTGGCTATGTCATGGTTTAGAAATGACAGGTGCTCCGAGCCCCTGGAACTGACAGGGCCGCCGCACAAATAACGGCCCGGCCTGAAAGGGCTAATGCACTACTAATGAACAATACATCAACTTTGATTACAAACTGTCAGCCCAATCAGCTCGCACTCCAGCTCTCCCAAACCGCGAGTCTCGGCACAGCTGCACGGCATTACGCCGCCTTGTTTAGACTCCCGAAGTCTCCGAACACTTTGTTACCCCCCTGATGCAAGGTGCTGAAACATTGCTGCCCGAGAACAGACGCAGGGGAAGAAGTGGAAACGCCGAGTAGTAACACTCGTTAAACTAGAGGAAAGTCAATAGCTGTCTTCGCTGTGAAACCTCAAAGCTGTCACATCCAACTTGGACTCTGCAATCCCTTTGTTGCAAGCACACACAGAACACACACACACACACACACACACACACACGCACGCACAACTTTTCAGGAAGATCCGAGCGATGACATTTGGAGTGACAGCGAGTCTCCGGCGTGGTTTTGTGGCGACCGTGTCAAAGAGAGAGCTGTCTTAATGCACCGTGACACCGGGAGGATTAGGTCATCACCGGGAGCAACGTCTGACCGGCGACCCATTCACAAATCAGCTCATAACTCCCAACACGGTGCAAACAAACCAAAAGACTTCCAGCACACGTTACACACCTTAATCTGGATATATGTTCTCGGCGATAATAACGTTATAGTCTGAGAAAGAAAAGGCAAACCTGTCTCTTGTTATTCCTTGAACTTTCCATAATTCCAGCAGCTTTCGGGAACAGTGCAGCGTCCTGCTCAACTGGTTAGCTCGCTATCAGCAAAGCACACATAACTAAAGCAAACAGGGCAACGTGGGCAGAGAGGAACTTTGAAAAGAAAGCTTCGATGTCTCATACTGTAAGTGACAAACAAGAGCAGCTAAACAAACTGTTGCTACGAGTTAAAGTGAGCACAGCACCCAGACAACCGCCGGCAGCTAATCCATACAGATGTTTGGGAACGCAAAGAACGTCTACCGTACATGACACCTGCGTTCTGCCTCCACCGTGAGAGTGTCTCTACGGCAAAGTAACAGCCTCGCTCTTACAACATTAACCAATTACAATGGCACAACACCAGCGACAGACACACACACAACAAAGCCTCCTTCTTACTCCCCTTTTCCCCGGTCAAATTAAATTGTCAAGTTTTTTTTACACAAGAAAAGCAGCAGAAAAAAAATCACAGAAATCAATCATATTGACAAACCTGACAAACTCCATTTAGCTGGCAGGGTAAACAGAGTGCTGGGCCACGCGGTGTGGAGTGAAGCAGAGCGGCGGCGAGGGGAAGAGAGATAGAGAGAGAGGGAGAGAGTGTGTGTGTGTGTGTTCGAGAGAGAGAGAGAGAGGTGGAGGCTGAGGACGAGCTGCTGTGCTGCGGAGGCTCCAACCCTTCCTCGGGATACAGACAGATTGCACGCGCAAGGTTGCTCCCCGGCTGACAAGATACAAAACTATCCAATCAACCACGCCCTTCACGACCAATCACAACCAGCCTTCTAAACATAATCAATTCAAATGGGGCCACACAATAGGGAAGGGGGGGGGGGGGGGAGCCGCGGGCTGGGCTGCAGGTGAACCCGTGCCTTTGTGTGGGGGCCTCTTTCGGGAAAAAGAGAAAGAGAAGAAAAAAAAAGACACAGTTGACGGCTGTTAACCCTTTGACCCCTGCCGGGTCTCCGGCCGTGCTTCTGAAACAATGGGAGCCTGAAGAAAAGAGGCCCTTTAATTAAACAACAGATAAGTAAACAGCGGAAAGAGAGAAAACTGGCCCCCGCTATCGGCCGCTTTATTGTTCTGCTGAAGGGAATTGTTTACAGTGGCGGGACAAAGGCGCAACTCATTTCACAAGCTGGAAACAACAAAATGCTCCAGCAGCGCTTTGTACTTTCCGCTCTCGGCTGAGGAAAGAACACGTTTCATAGTTTAGCTAAAGTATTTATGTTTTGTGTGTCCCGCTCTAAAGTCAATGGAGTTGCAGTAAGTCGTAAACATCAACCACCGCAGCATCAACTTTGTTTTCTTCCACTTTTCAAACACTTACAATGTGGCCTCAGACAAGCTACAAGCACTTAGCATTATAGCTAACGTTACACCAGCTCCAGAAAGCAGGCAGTCCATCCAACTCCATCCCAATGAGAGCAATTAGCTGTCATAATATCATCACACTCTTTCAACACCCGTGTGCACTCACACGGGGGAGAGACAGGAGAGGAAACAGGACCCTGCCACCTACTGGAGAGCGGCTGAACTCACAGGAGAGAGGAGGGAGGAGGAGAGGAGGAGTGCTTATATATTTTAGAAGAAGAAGAACTGTAAGAAAAATACATTGCAGAAGTATACAAATACGCAAATGCACAAACATGACATTATTTCAATGTCTGCACTATTTGTATTTCCTTGTATGTCTGAAGTATGTTATATGTTGCATTGTAGGACGAGGAGGAGCCTGTGACCTAATATGTTCATTGCCAGAACTACGTTCTATTGTGCATGATAATAAAGCTTTTGAATCTTGAATATAGGCTTGAAATTCACACCATGTGGCAAAACCGTGCGTCTGCTTCCGGGAGCTTTTGGAGATTGGATGACTTGCAGCTCTCAAGCATCCACACACAATGTGTTGTTGTCCCCATTGGGTCTCGAACCAGTGGCCATCCGGTCAGAAACCCCTACCGACTGCAGACCTATAACCGTCTCACTGAACAAACCTTACCTTTCCCTAAACCCCACTTAGTACATGTCATTCTGTAGTGCATGGAAACAGAAGGACATGGAGTAGCTCTAAGGATAAAATAACGTATAACAAAGAGGCAAACAGGCACGGGGCGAGATGAACACCTCGCTTTGTTAATTATCATGACAATAAACACAGAGCCGGATGCTGAAACACAGCGGCTATAAACCCTCTTGGCCGAGGATGAAGGAATGCATCTCGGGGTGCGTTCCAGTCCGCACACACACTGGTAAAACACACAGAACAAGCCACCGCTCTCATCTGCTAATAACTGACAATGAGCTCTGCTAAGCTGGCCTGACCTATATACATTATTGACTGGGACACCTCGCGCTTCCAAAGGGACGATTCCAATACATATCATGGTGAATAATTAAGGGGGGAAGAAAAGGGGCTCTTCTTTTCTATCTGACACCCTCAAGATGGAAAAAGACAGTGATGTGGGCACACACACACACACACACACACACACACACACACACACACACACACACACACACACACACACACACACACACACACACACACACACACACACACACACACACACACACACACACACACACACACACACACACACACACACACACACACACACACACACACACACACACACACACACACACACACACACACACACACACACACACACACACACACACACACACACACACACACACACACAAAGTGGTTTCAGCTACACTCCTCTCCCCCGGCACTCTCCCCGGGGTGGCGTGTCGGCGTATTCTCAATAAAACACCTTCTTAGCAGTAATAGGCCACTGTTCTCATTTCGACGCTCCCAAAGGCCTCATGATAAATTTAGCAGGCGCACAGTTCAAGCTTCTCCTCTCACACACGGTCTTTCTAATCCATTGCCTCTGTGCCTGCGCCATGTAAAATAATTACACATATGTGTCGATGTGATACACACGGCGTATAGATTTTTTTTTTTTTCCTTCCATGCTCACATCAATATCCGTGAGCCTTGAACCAGGCGTCCCCTGTGAGGGTTTACAGAGCGATTGGGTTCCTGACAGAGTGGATGACATTATATTTCCTGCTTGAGTTGGAGTGAAAGTATGAGTTAATGTCTGGTCTCCGCTCCGGCTCTGGCTGAAGATAACGACTCGCCTCCCATTACAAAGCCTTTCCCGAAAAACACTAACACGGCCGGGGAGTGAAGCTGCGCCGACGTGCCAACTGATGTCTCAACTGCTACTACAGAAAGAGGAGAAGAGGTGTTCCTTTCTCTCGTAATGCTCCGGTGACCTGGACCTTTGTCATGAGAAAACAAACAGTGTGTGTGTGTGTGTGTGTGTGTAGAGTAAATCATTGTTTACTGATGCTGGGGAGTCAGCAGGGCAGGTGTGCGACCGATATAAATAACAGCTGCTCCATATAATATCCCCAAGGCTGCGAAAATAACTTTGACTGTAGATCCTCAATAGTGACCTTTTTATATCTGTGTATATTATTTCTACAACACCTTCAATCAAGACTTTTTTTTTAGACTTGGCTTTAAGAACCCACATTTGAGTTTGGTGAGCCACTCTCGTGCGGTGACATCATTCAGGAGGGTGCTATGTAACTTCTGCAGACACACAAGGAGCTTTTTGAAGAGGGGGAATCTTTCTATTCTGAAGTCACAACAGAACTCAGAGTCATCGGCTCTGCTCCTTTAGGGCTGACCGTGGGGTTTCACACACTGGTTTTACTTCACTTGATGTGCAATGCCATTCAAACTGAGGCAGCAACTCAACGAAGGAATATTCTCATTATCGATTAATCTCTTAGTTAATAATATCTCAAATATCCCAATTCATCCTTTGGGAACATTGTGAACAAGGGCCAACGCAGTCTGTCAGAACTCAAAAGGAAGTCTGTCAAATTAAGTGATTCGTATTTTAGACATGACACCCATATAACACACTATAACGGCTCTATTACACTGGGGTTACACCCATATTACACCAATGTAAAACCAAGCTCCGAACCTGGGGGGACAGAGCCTTCTCCATCGCTGCCCCCACCCTCTGGAACTCCCTCCCACAACACATCAGAGACTGCACCGACCCCCCCACTTTCAAAACACTGACCAAAACACACCTCTTCAGACTGGCTTTTAATGTGTGAATTATGCTGTATTGCTGTTCTAATAACTTTTAAATTCTATTTTATCATGTTTTATCACCACTGTAAAGCGTCTTTGAGCACCTGGAAAAGCGCTTTGAAATGCAATGTATTATTATTATTAATGTTACATTGTTATTACACCCCTATAACAGCTCTATTACACTGTTATTACACCCCTATTAAACCTCATTAGACATTGACACAGCCTGTCAAATGACAGTATCCACAATGATATGGAAATAATTTAGGGATGTTTAGAAATCCCTTAACCCAAATACAATTATTTTAATTTTATATAAAAATACATATAAATACAGGAAATATCTATTTTTGAGGTGGAAAACAGCAGTTTCTGCAATTTGTTTGCATTAAACAAATATCTTCACTTTCATATGATGATCAGAAATGTTATTTATGTTGGTCAGATAACGTATCAGTTAGTCGACGTATCATTGCAGCTGTAATGAAAACCGCATTTACTTTACATTTCTTTCTGTTCCATTGTTATAAGTCAAGTGAAATGTGTTTCCTTATTTTGACATTGTTGAGTTTTATCAATTGTTGGTGCCGTGTTTTTTAAAGTAGTATTACAATAAAAGGGTATTACCATAGTAATGACATGACAGTGAGCTTGTGTACAACCGACGGTACCCACACTGCCTCTGAAACAAGTCACATTACAGCGAATGAAGTTCTAACCCTGAAGCACTGAGCAGAGTTACAGTAAGTCACGCCTGAGTCACACCGTCATGACTTCGGTTATTCACTTTTAATTTCAGTCTTCCGCAGCACATTGTTTAGTCAGCAGATGTGAACTGTGTATTTGCAAACATATTTCCTGAGGTGCTGATGCCAGCCGGAGTATAACGGAGCTTGTGTTTCAAAATGTGTTCCATCCAGTGTGGTTTTTCACTGCAGTCAAAACAAGAACACTTCAGGGTTTGAGTGCGCGTCGATTTGAGGAGGTGGGGGAATTTCTGACTAGTTTTACGAGATTGATATCGTCTTCAATCGCAAACTATATTAACACACCGAAGCGAAGAACTCAAGTCATTTTAATATTCCATTAGACTATTTCTGGAGCGGCTGTGGAGATATAAAAATAACTCCATTAAATCTCAAGCCACAAATAATCTCTCGACTTTGAGAGGCAATCACAAACATATGTGTTTATAAATCCACTGTATTTAACCGGATACTCTGTCCTGTTTTAGTCTTGTCATCACTATTTAAAGAAAACAATCAATGCAGGACACCCACTAATACCTGTTTGGCTTCTCTGTGACATTGTTAAACAGAATGTGTTCGATGGCCCTGTTTCCAACACGAACCAATAATATCGCTCGTGATAATTCCAGTAGCAGTCCCAAAACCCGGGAATGATTTCGGATTTTACTACCGACAGTTCCCTCATCTCAAAGCCAACAGTCATTAAACGCGCTTGTAGTTGGATGCCTAAAATAAGGTCTGCGGTTAAACTATTGCTTTAGAGATAAAATAGGTGAGTAATTATCCCACTCATGAAGGTCAGAGGCTTCTATGTGTCATAAAAATTACCGTTTCTAACAAGCATCTAAATGAGACTACTAAACATCATCAGGCGGAACATTAGTAGCCATTAGCTTAGCGCTGGTGATGAGAAGTCATGCGACCGTGATGCGGTTTGTTTATTGCCTGACGTTAGCTTTTTACTTCTGGCGATTGCATTTACGGTTCAAAAATCACAAAGTGGTGTTAATATGTGGAGATTATCCAGTAAAACAAAACATGTTAGTGTCGCATGTGTTTGCCAAATAAGCAATAATACAAAGTCCAATGGACAAACCCCATTTTCTGTGTTAAGGACGCTCTTGCGATGCTAACTTCGGGGCTACGATTCACCCAACCCTAACCCTACAGATGAAGCCTCTCAATGTTAACTTATTTAATTAAAAATCATATTAAGAGTGGGTGTAACTACATGGATGACTCGGTTGCTATGGTGAACTGTACATTGTCCAACACAAACATGCAGCTGAAGGCCTTCCTGTCTCTGATCCCTATCATGCTGTCTGACTGAGACAATATTTCCATTTCCCAATCCTAACAAAAAGTGAAAATGGAATCGGAGGCGGTCGAAAGTGCGCTACGACAACGCCCCCGAAGAAAAATGGCATTGTGAGCGTGAAGCTGACTCGACTGCACCTTGCATAGCTGTTAGTGTTTATTAATGCTATGGTTGACTGCGCATCCTTCCATCCCTCCGCAAAAGGGCATGTGAATCACTCCGACCAACACACGCTTGACATCAAGATATAGTGCCAGAGGATGACACGAAGACACAACACATGTTAGGGGGAAAGTGTGTGTATTTGGGTGGATGACTGAGAGGGGTGGAGGGTTGAGAGGGTTCACCGCTGGAAGGGAAACATCAGGCCTCAAATGAAAAGAGGGTCCTGAAAATGGTAAGTGGCTGCGAGCGCTGTGACTGGAGTCAATTCGACAGTCATCGTCTTGGCTTGGAAAGCGCTCCCAACGCGGCAACCCCCCCCTTCCCTAGTTTCTGCTTGGCTTCGTGGAACTGGGACATATGACTTCACTCTGACAGGATTAACCCAAACCTGGTTTTAATCTATACAGTACACATAATACGTTTCTACAATATGACAAGAAAAACAAGCAGCGAAAGAGACGGGGTTTCAAGCGAGCCGATTGGTCTATTGCACTGATCATTCTTGACAGATCGCATCACCTCAAAGCAACGCGCGAGTCGACGTGAGGTTTCATTACGGCATCACCTTGAGACTTTTCACAAGCACAACGAGATCAACTCAGTCTGAGGATCACGCACACGACTGATGAAGAGTGTGTTGTCGAGACACTTTCCAGACTGAAAAGGGGAGTCTTGTAGATCCCAACAGTTGCGTTGGCGCACGTGGTATGCTTTGTTGCTATCTCATTCAGCAGCTGACTACCTAGCCAGCTAATGTCCTCGTTCACCCATGCTGTTTTGCTTTACTTGTCAGATTAGCAGGCTGGTGGCTAGCTGCAGCACTCTGCGAAGAATGCTAGCTAGCTAGTTATTGACTTATTTGACTAAACCTAAATTCATCAAACTGAGTGATAGCAAACACGCAGATTGGCTACGAGGCCACCAGTATTGAAAACTGGAAAATAAACATGTTAATCCATGAAATGTCCCAGAAGGTACGCTTGGTACTATCGGTTTTAACAACACAAAGCTAAGCTAACACAAAGCTAAGCTAACTGACTGCTTGAAATTGTATTTGTTTTAGACATGTTAGAGACATGAGTGTTGGCAAGCTCTTGGCTAAAAAGCAATTCAGCATATTTTCCAAAATGTCAAACACTTTCTGAAAGTTAGGCCGAACCATTTAAGATAAGGTACAAACTATGAACACTATGAACACGTGACCTGTCAGATACATCTTGCTGACTCTCATAGCCGGTTAATATTAGAAATCTTAAAATAGTTGGCAAGTGAACCAATCAGGAGTTGGCAAGTGAATCATTCTGTCTTCAGTCTTTCAATCTCCAAAATGTACCCGAAAACAAATACACTCCTTCTGTCTTGGTGCGGTCTCCCTTGTGTGAAGACAATCTTGATCTCACTGAAGCTAATCCAGAAGATTAATTCACTGTCACCTCGCCAGTGGGCTACCGCCGCCTGGCCACTAGCCGGCTGGACTCTGGGAGCTCCTGGAAATGCTGCCTCAGATCGCCCCGCAGCGCTGGCTGAGCTCCAGCTGACAGGCTTCGGCCTAGTGCTCTAATGACTTACAGATTGGAGCGCTGTGGTATACATGTGTCGGGACAATGCCATGGGTCTGCTGCAAAAACAGTAGGAGAGGGAGAGAGAGAGAAAGAGAGAGAGCCAACGGCTTCTCCCCGTCCTGTCAGACAGAGGCTCGGCCCCTGGATTGTGTCACATCACGCTTACCCCCCAACAGACCACAGATGAAGGATGTGAAGAGCAAACGTGGGGAGGAGGGGCGCTCTACAACTTAAAAGGCTTTCATCCTGAAAACTGAAAAGACATTATCTCTTGACCTGGAGATGCCCTCTGTGAGGCCGTACACTGTGGTGTGAAAACAGAGAGAAAGAGAGCAAGGAGAGGAGGAGGAACAAAAGGAAAGCAGCAGAAGAAAAAGTGTGGATCGTGGTAGTAGCACAGATAAAAGAATCGTCGGCTGGAAATGTTTTGAAGCATTATCAGTCGATTCTCTGCGTCTGAAGAATAACAAGTGATGCACCTTTGACATCGTGGAAATGTTCAATGCTACCTTTATCAGCAAATAGTGAACAGTGCGTCTTATTTCAAAAGAAAGGGCCATCACTTTATTATAACAAATATAAAAAACAATGAAACCGAAAGTATACAGATGTTCTTTTGGGTTCAGATTCCTACAAAAGACACTTTAAGATGAAACAAAACTCAATAGTAAGTAATCCTTTTCCTACCCTTCCCTCATCAGCTCGGGATCTAGCCGTTCATGTATTCTCATTTCAGAACAAAAGACCATCACTTTATTACAATAAGTATAAAACACAATGATACCCAAAGGAGAGAGATACTCTTTTAGGTTCAGATTGATTCAAAATAAACGTCTTTAAGATGAAACGAAGCTCTCAATCAGTGACGTTATCATTTTCCTACCCTTCTCTAGGGCAGTATTTCTCAAACTTTTTCATTCCAAGGACCACTTAACCAATAAAAAAACACTCGCGGACCACCTAACTCCACAAATATCCCAAAACACATCGTTTTTCTAGAACAGATTATAAATCGCCTGGAAATGGTACAAACAAGTGGCAACATGTGTGACGAAGGTGTTGCCCTGGGCTATATCATGCGATAGAAAGTGAAACTTAAGCTCGCTCCATTGCGGAGATATTCCCGCGAGAGTGCGGAAACTTAAATGTATTTATTTATTTCAAATGTGAAATGTTACCAATATACTCACGGACCACTAGGGGGCGCTCACGGACCACCAGTGGTCCGCGGACCACACTTTGAGAAGCACTGCTCTAGACTATCAGCTCTGGATCTGGCGGTTCACGTGTTCTCATTACAATCAGCGCAGACGCACGACAGTCAGCAAGCAGTCAATGTCATTCCAGCAGCGTCCACACGGGGAACTTCAGCTGGCTGCACGCCATACTTCACACTGTACTGGGGACATGAATAATGAAGGCCGATCTCAGGCACAATCCTGGATGGGAAACGAGCATAATCTGGGTTTTACACTGAGAGCAGAACGCCATGTTGACACGGCATCTCCGTCCCAGCTGAAAGCCACGTAATCCCCCGTAGGAGGCGGACACCTACCTGGGATCTCTCCCAATGCGGTTGTAGTTAACCAGCGAGGCTCGGAGCGCACCGCCTCAAACGAGCTTCAAACCACCCCCCCCCCCTTCTCCCACCTCGGTGCTGGTGGACTATCAGCGAGGGTCCGACAGTGTTGTTCCTAATTACCTATTTCTCCACTCCTGGTCCTGCGGCTGGCATAATTAGTTACCTGGGGCTGCAATCCAATTTGAAGTGATGACAAGAAAGTGATCCATGAAAAAGTAATAAGTTAAATCCAATTTCAGCCTGCCTCTAATTAAATGCACATGGAACTAATGAGTCAAACCCTACCATTTCACTGATAATGGTAATTAGCGGGGTGGGAGTTGCGGGCTCTCGTCGCCGTGCCGCTGTAGGTGTGGAGCGCGGAGGAAAAGTCAAGGCGGCATGGATTCCTTTAATCACACGTGTCGTTCAGTCAATGCAATTTACTGGCTTTTTGACCAGTCAAGTATGTTTAGCTGCTTTCCTGCCTGCCTCGCAGCTGTTTGTGTATCGAGCCTGATTAAAGTGCCTCCAGGCTGCCGAGTACACAGCGGAGGCATCTTCATCCAGAGGTGGGCGGTGTGTGGGGGGGGCACCCCTGTTGGAGGAATGAAACCAAAGAGCCATTTAATGCTGATCAAGGATCCCGAGGCTTGTTTGACTCGTATCCTCACCCTCCTTTCACCACTCGACGCCGGTCCATTCGTCCCCCGTACATACCGCGCTTCATTATTTTCCGACTTGAATGAGAATGAATTGGAAAGTGAGTCACATCTCCAAATGAGTAAAAAGTCTCTCGGCACATCTCCTCGTGCCTAATGGGAAGACCGCTGAGATGAGTGGAGCCCCCGTCAGCAGATCAGGTGCTTGTATGGGGTGTCGGCTTACTACACAGCCCCGTAATTGTTGGATCATGTCTTTTGATGACCCAGTCCGGCTCAACAGAGAATCATTATCCCGGCCGTGTGATGCGCATCGTGGACGTTCTGTGTGAAGCGGGCTCCTCTGGGCACGGGGTTTGTTCTTAAGAGAGGAAGCGAGATGAAGTGTTTTGTGAAAGGGAGAAAACAAGAGGAATCTCAACACACAATCCATCCTGATGTTTGTGTATGAACGCTTGGCTTTTTGAACACCGTGTGTGTGCACGTGGCGGGGGTCGTGTTGAATTAGCGGAATATGTAATTCCGAGATAAACAAACACTTGTCTGGACCTGTGGCTTTTTCATAATGGCGAAATGTAACATGCGACATTAGAGAGCAGCCAATTTGCGGATACTACAGCAAGCTGGTGCTCTCTTCACGAGAACCGAGCGGTAGACGGGAGAGGGGGAGAGGGGGGGGGGGGGTGGAAGCCAGGGAAAGGGCCCGACTCTCTTTTCAATAGCTGAGTGACAGCTTGGCCAAGCTCTCTGTATACATTAATAAATTAGTATTTTAATTTTGTCTTTGTCTGCAGGAGATGGTCTAGTACTTCACTATGTACCAACAACTGGCTGTACGCTGGAATCTGCCGTTGAGGGTCCCCTCTGTTGACCTCTGCCGCACAATTCCCCGGCAGGCTGGGGAAACAGTTTAGTTTTGATCCTTTCGACTTATTTGAATCCTGACAAATATGCACACAACTGAAAGGTCATCACAGTCATACTTCATCCTCTGGAGCTACTCCGAAGACATCTGCACAACAAAGAGGCTTTTTCACAACCTGACATTAGACCTAGCTGCTACAATAGCTCATTAAAAAGGGGCCCCAAAGGGACAGTAAGGGTATTAAATATTATATATATACACACAGAGAACGGGGCCTCCGTATTAATTACCAAATATGCCCTGAAGTCGTTTGCAATTTCACACCGACACAAACAACCTCTCCTCGTTCAAACGGAGATATACATGTCTGAGGCAGCTGATCTGAAATGAACGTAAATATTGCATCAGATATCCATTCATATTACAGTCAGAGGCAGATGACACAAAGAAAGAGATTTGTTCCCCCTGTTTTTATTTGTGCATCACAAAGGCATCCATCCTACCACTTCTCTAACTGTCCCCACTTCGCACACTTTGCCTCCCACTACTTCACCTCCGAACCCTCCACCTGGATCCCCCAGGTTGCTCCATAGCACCTCCTGCTGCTGGTGGGAGAGACCTGCCCCCCACTCATGTCTGCGTGGGATGTGTCTGGAGCGGTGCTGAAAGGCAGGCAGGAGAAGCATGGCGTGTCTGACTGGAGTTTTTAGCCAAGTTGTGCAACTACAAAACTCTCCGCTCATCCACACCTGACCATTTGAAAGAACATCCATAACATTCATCTGTTTGCAACTTATATCAATATTCAAATGACTTGTAAATAGAATATTCTGCACTATTTCTATGATATTTGATTTGATTTACTTGCACTATTATCTGTTTTATTGTGTGGCACTGTTGGAGCAGCCTGTGACTTAAGATTGTCATAACTACACTGTAGCTGTGTAATCTTAGTCCATCTTAATCTTAATCTGTACACATGACAATAAAAGCCTTGAATCTGAATCACAGGTATTTATGAAATGTGGATTGTTCTTGTTTTGTTCTTTGCACAGATTCCTGTCCACACCAGCACTGTTTCAAGTCACCGCAAAAACACAATTGACACCATGACAAGAAATGTCACCTCGTTTGAGAGCCCTCATAATGGATACACGAATGCCACCACGTCTACGTCTAACTGCAGTGAATACGGAAAAGGCTCTTCCCCTTCAGACGTCAGGACCAACCACACACGCCGATGTGTGTTGCTGCACTGGAATGAGCTCATGTGATCTAATCTGGCCACACAGAGGCTGCTCCAACAGTCTGGCCTGCAGTATATATTTCACAACAGCATCCCGTCCTACATGCGGCTGCATCAAGTCAAGAATGAGATGACGCATTCTTTGATAGTGTGTGTGCAGCTTAACACATAACGCCGGAGCATACACAACTGCAAATGTTGCACAGCCCATTTGTATTTCCTGTCCCAGTGCTGTGCCTTTTCCCTGCACACCGTGTGCTAGCGAGAGTTGCATACGTTCACATCGTGTTTTTATGCTCAACCACAAAAGGCGAAAAACACAAGTGAATAAAAGAGAGAAAGTCTGACGGCACCTGAAGGCTCTGCTGCTTGTCGTTGGCTTTGGGGGATTTGCGGCCAGTGATTTGTTGCAGTTGTTGTTGTTGTTGTTGTTGATGATGCTGCTGGAGGAGTATCTGCCGAGCCACTTGGAGAGCCTAATAAAGAGAAAAACATAAAAAAGATTCAGTCAAATAGAAATCCTAGAAGTAGATTTGCTAAAAGTCCCTTGAGGACACTTTGATGCCTATTAAGAGAGCAGATGTATCTCCTTACGACAGCCTGCCCTCGGCCTTCTGATGGATAACAAACAAACATTAAGACTTTTCAGTTAGAGCTGGAATAAACAAATCCCTGCACAAACACACCGGAACAATGCTTAGATTAATTCACAGAGAGAGGGAAACAAATCCTCTGCTGAGGAAATATGTATCTGCATTCACAAGTGAACACAAAGACACTATCAGTGCGTGTGATCCTCCTTCAGCTCGGCCAGACTCCCCAAATAAAAGGCTCTACGGCTGCTTTGAATATCTGTTAAAGGACACGGCCTTCTCGGTGGAAAACAAAATACAGTGCAGTCACATGTTTATTGCTCCAGCTACTCCCTTTTCCCTTACGATAAATAATCAAACATGCCATCCAGAGCAAACAAAGCCGGCCGGGGGGAAAGAAACACAGTGGGTCTAGAAAACGGCCGGCGATACCAAGAAAAGCAAGCGTTGTGTTCCCACAGTGAGCTGGCCTGCCTCACACCTCCACCAGCAAACCATCTGGGTAAACAACCGGCCTCATTCTTTCCGTGTTCCTCAGACGATTGCTCCCACAATTAAACAAACAGCCCAGCTCATCCCGCAGACAGACAAGCTCCCCGAGTCCATTATATGAGAAGTTCAGAAATGGTAAATGGCAGAATGTTTGAGCAAGATAAGCACAAAGAAAAAGTTAGAGCGACGTGTGAACGAGTGAGTGAAACCTGTGTGAAAGGGGGATATCTTCAGGGAAAGGGCAAAGCTCTGAGGACGGATGGAGAGATAAAGATAGGTCTGAGGGTCGGCCTTAGTGCGGGAAAAGTCTCACAATACTTTAAGACGGGGAGGCGAGAGACAGGTCGGGTTTGGAGCCAACAGCTGTACGACGGTCTGTGTGTGTGTTGACCCTCCCAAGCACACGGCTGTCGGGTGACATCATGCACATGACCACAGGCTACAAAGAGGCCACACTCCTGGCATTCCACCATGCTTAACTTTAAAGTGTTTAAACTCTGTCTGTCTTTGTCTGTCTCGCTTTTTTTCTGAGCTGTTGTGTGAAGATAAATCACATGTAAGCAACGTAGCTCATTCTTCATGCCTCCGCTTTGAATTGGAGCGTGGGGGGAAGCCCCTTATGTAAGTACACTCATAAGGAAAGGGCACAGATTGAAAGGATGTGAGAAAGACAACAGTCATACAGAACATGATGGTATTTTTGTTGGCACATAGTGAAACCTATAAATCATCACAACATCTCATATTTAAATATCAAAAAGATATCATTAGGATTAACTTTATTTAATTTTTTGTATTTAGCATTTTATTTGGGAAGAGGTTCAACGTCATTTCCACTCACAATAAAACTAAATGTAAATAAACGATAAAAATAAACAGAGAATGAGACGATATTGGTCTATGAATGCATTGTATTGTTGTTGACTAAAGAAAATACTAAAAAAGGTAAAACAACAATATTAATAATAATAATAATAATTTCAATTTATATAGCGCCTTTCACGAAACCCAAGGACGCTTAGTGTTAATAATATGATTTGGGAGATTTTTTAAATGACAATCTACCAAGAATGTTGTTGTCTTTTCATTGAAAGCCGCCGCGACATCATGAAGTGAGAACGAGCATCTCAATGACTCGATAAGTCGTGAGAACATTCAAGAGAAGCCGTAAGAAAATCCTTCTCAACACCCAGGGCGCGGCATTACGGGCACAATGCAGAGTAAACATAGTGGCTGTTTTATTTTCCTTGTAACTGATGACACATGCTGTAAAACGTGTGTGTGTGGGTGTGGGTGTGTGTGTGTGTGTGTGTGTGTGTGTGTGTGTGTGTGTGTGTGTGTGTGTGTGTGTGTGTGTGTGTGTGTGTGTGTGTGTGTGTGTGTGTGTGTGTGTGTGTGTGTGTGTTGGAACTAAGACAGTTGAGTCAACAGGATATGATAGGAAGTTCAGACAGTATTGGCTGAGGAAGTCTTTCTTCACTGTAATCTTCCTATGATGCTAAGCTAAGCTAATCAAAAACGGCACACTGTACTGTGTGTATGCTCAATGGTCGGTTACTATAAGTAACTACGGTCATGGTGACATTGTTGACAAAGTGGGATGTTACAGAATCATATTTTAAAAATGCTAAAACGTTTTTCTTGGCAGGAGTGTAAAATAACTAGTTGCCCAATTCCACTAACCTCGGTGGAAGGGTGTTGCAAGCAAGTACATTTTCTGAGCAGATCCGAATCCGGCTGGAGACACAAATGATAACTAATGAACACACTACATTCATTATTGGGTCTGTCCTTTGTGAGTGCAATCCTTGTTCCTTGTTCCATTATGTTACTCACTAACTGAAGACAAATATTCACGCCTATGTTTACCGTCTTTGGATATTTTCTTTGGTAACAATGGGAACGTTAATTGAACATGGCGTAATTGTATGAAAGATAGCCTTCTACGGTTCATGTCAACAACTTCATTGAATTAATCTCTAATCAAAGTTAGGGCAGGTATTATGTGATCAGTCCCTCACCCTGTTCCAGTCCCGCCTCAACACCCACCTCTTCAACTCTCTATCCATAAGCCCCCCCCCCCCACCCCTCTCAACCAACTTCCTCCTGACTGCTTTTCTGCTTTGTGTTGTGTCTTTGTGGTTTTGTGTTCCTCTACCCTCCCTCCCAAATGCAAAGCGTCTTTGAGTTCACGAAAAGCGCTATAGAAATAGAATGTATTATTATTATGCATATGGCGTCTCAATAACTCTACAACGACACACGATGAGTAAAGAATGTTGGTAGCAAGAAAGAAAAAAAGGTGAGTGAGCTGAGAACCTGTGTTGCGAGGTCAACGCTCCACATGTAGGAATGTTGCCGTCACTGTTGTATTTTAAAAAGGCCACGAGAGCTGGCATGCCTTTGAGAGGCCTCATGCTAGGCTAACATAATCTATTGTTAACTGTCACAGCGGTGTTTACACAGCACCCACTCCTCTATTTCAGAGCGCTCCTCCCCCCCTGCTCCTCCTGGAGAATCTTCTTTTGATCTTCCATTCAAAAGGTACTGGACTCTTGATGGATATGTAAGTGTTGGAGCTGCTACAGACTGCTATGACCAACACATCTGATGTGAGGGACACGGCATCTGAAGCACAGACAAAGAGAGACAGCATGGTGCCATCACAATCCAGATTAGGTGACAGATTAAGTTAAACTGATCAATAAAGAATGTTCTGTTTGGATATTGATAACACCAACGGCATGCTAATAGTCATTTTGTGTGCTACGGCTACACACTTTTGTGTTGTCACTTCACGCTATGGCCATTAAGACGAGGGCAATGTGCTCTGAATGTAGCGTGATAAAAGCCGTAATGTATGGGTGGGTCAAACAAAGCCTGTTCGTGTCCCATAAAAAACAACAGTTGTTGGAACAAGTAACGAACGCAACTCTAACAACAAAGGTCTTTATTTGTACTCAACCCGTGACCTTTCCCTAAACACGAAGTTGTGTTTCTAATCTTACCGGGTAGGGATGTTTGAAATCCAGCTTTTTAACCACGTGTTAAAAACCTCCTGCATGATTCCATATGTGGCGGTTAACGCTGGCGAAATACTTTGTAACTTTACGTAATTGTTTAAACCCAAACCGTAAACTTGGTGGTTTGTTTGAATTATCAATCATAGCCAAATGTATAAAACAGCAATAATGCATTCGTATGTGTTAAGTAAGGAGTGAGAACTACGGTAAATGATACGCACAAACACGTATAAACTAGACTAAATGTCTGTAAAATTGGCAATTTCTATTAATCTAATAAGATCATGTTGATACGGTAGATTGCCCCCAGAACTATATATATGGACCAGCACCAGAGGCGTTCCCACACACAGGCGTAGGAGCTGTTCTTCATGAAATCCCAGAAGGATGAAGTGCTCCGACAAACAGTGCCATCTTTGTGCAACATGGTTATACAGGAACGACAAGTCAATAAATAAACTTTTTTTTTCTCCGCGCACCCCACTGTATTTCAGATCTGTGGGAAACACTGTAGTTGCATGGTCACGTGGACGTAATCATACTTTAACAAATTATATTGTATACTTTTTATTGCATTAAGAGTGAGTTATGGTATTACACAGGATTTGTGATATCGTGTGTCTTGATACATCGGAGGTGTTTAAGGATACAAGACAGCAGCTCTAATATAATCCAAACTGAGGCTGCTTGGGAGGCAAGCTGTCACTGGAATAAGAACACACACACACACACACACACACACACACACACACACACACACACACACACACACACACACACACACACACACACACACACACACACACACACACACACACACACACACACACACACACACACACACCACACACACACACACACACACACACACACACACACACACACACACACACACACACACACACACACACACACACACACACACACACACACACACACACACACACACACACACACACACACACACACACACACACACACACACACACACACACACACACACAGGGAGTGAACCCTCCAGGTGCTTTTGATTAGAAAACACCCTCCAGCGCATGACAAACGTTTTTATCAGCAACAAAGCCGGCACAATTCGGTATCCTTGTCATTTCCAGTCCTCTTTTATATTCACCATCTCAAATGTGTTCAAAGTTCACACCCTCTTCCCCGTTAACTCAACTTCCTCAATAAACAACAGGCGTTTTTTTATCTGCACCTACTTTCACACCGTATTAGCGGATACGGGCAGGAGCGTCTCTTGCGTCCCCGGGCTATCACGCTGTGATAAGGGAACTGCTCAGCACTGGATGTCTTTATGTGCAGTCTGCACATGTGGATTATGTACAGGCTTTGGGGTTTCCTGCTGCTAAAGCCAGCTCTGGGTGTCTTACAAATCCCAGCTCAGAGCACTGCCACACAGTCAAGTCTGCTCTTTGCCGAATCCCTCGCTGCACTACGACATAACACAGACACATTCCAGATACGTCTCTTTAATCTCCTTTAACTGACCCACAACAAATCCAACTGTGAGTAAGGAGCTGAGAGAAGTTGCCTTAGCACTCGTGTCACATGCTCTAAAGGACAGACGTGTAAGCTGAGGTCACAGGAAGAGATGCTGTTAAATGCGTAGTGGGGAATCATTCAGGGGTTCTGGAGTGAGGCGGTGAGGAATGGGCCGCCATTGTTTGTTCAGTCCCATCGACAGAAAGACCTCTTTACTTCGTTAAGCGTGCGGCTCCTCTTGCCCCAGCTGGGGAAGACCTTGAACGTGAAATGGTTTCAAGCAGATTGCTCCTAATTGCAGGAAGATGTGCGAGCAGGTGTAACCGGATCCCTGCGGCCACTCAGAGAACGGGAGACGAAACGAGATGTGCATCTGCTCGTGTGTGTCTGCACTCGTCTGCGTGTGTGTGTGCGTCGGTGTATTCACTCCGCGGCCACGTTTCGCCCGGCTTTATGAGTCAGGAGAGTGTGGCTCAGAGACAGCCAGCAACAACACGACTAATAGGTTAGCTCTTAATGTAGTCCGGCTCTGAAGACTCCGGGCCCTCGGTGGGGTTGGAGCACCGGCGGCCTAAATGTCAAGGTTACTGCCGTGACTTTCGGACTGATGGCACGTCTCAACTCACCTGACATTTATCACTTCTGCCGTTTTCTTTTCAGACACAGGACCCTCTTCTGCTGAGTGGGAGTGGAGCCAAGACGCCAGCAAGGTGGTTGAGTTGTGTACTTTGCTTTGGAAGGTTGCTAACTGAGTGATATTACTCAGAAGTATGTGATGATGTCTTCGTGTCGGCTGACTCGGAGATAGCATCGCACGGACTGGGATAATGCCGAAAACAAGGTCTGGGGCTAACGCATGTTTACGATACTCAGCGAGTTTTGTTCAGCAGGATAACTCCACATATTAACACCCTTAATATGTAAATATGCTGACAGTTATTTTACTCTTATTTTTATTCATCTCCTATTTTCATAGTCTTTTATTATGATTATCATTATTTCCTTGATTTTATGTTATTTATTATTTATTTTAGATTTTATTGATCTGTGTGAATCTTTGCTGTACTGTTTTTTTCACGCTTACCCTGTTGCTGCTTTGTCCAACTGAATTTCCCCTCGGGGATTAATAAAGGTTCATCTTATCTTATCTTAATATTGTTACGCGTAAATGCAATTGACAGATGTAAAAAAGCAACGTTATGCTAAACATGATTTTCACACGTTTCCACCACAAAGCTAAAAGGCAGCTAATGTCATTCGTGATGACGTTGAATAGTCTCATCTCGCCAGCTCAATACGATTGTATTTTACCTTTCGCCCTTATTTCGGGAATATAACCAACAAGCCATTTGAAAAACATTGACTTTGAGACTTTGAGCCAGTAAGTGCTAACAAGCTAACTCTGTTGGCAGCCACGATAAGAGCAGGTTGAAGGCGAAGACAAGCTGCACTGCTTCTCTCTTATCTCTTTTAGCACGAGGACCAACAACAATGGAGCAATCTTTATGGCGGCGACATTTAAAGCAACACTTCATTTGGTGACCATTAATATCTGCTGTACCATTTAATCATGCGTGATGCATTAAAGACATCCCTCTTAGAAAGTGGGATGTGTCCTCCAGGATTATTCTCCGTTACATCTTTCGCTTGGACATCAAAGTGTTTGGGAAAAGGACCATTTTCTTTTCACTTCTTGACCTCGGTTCAGGATCTTCTCTCCCAGGCCCTCCATGTACGTTGCTAACATGCTAAGCTAATGACAATTCCTTCGAGAGGCTGCCCAAGGAAACGTCCAATCATTATATAAATGATAAGCGCTATTGTAGCCAGTGGCAATCAATCCAGAGGAATATGGTTCTTTATTCAGCACATGACGGATGGAAGATGTGTTAGGGAGGTGTTGACTACGCAAACACATAATAATTGAAGTCACTTGGAATATGTGTCGTTTTAATTGAAATGCATATCATTTTTTGTATTTCTCGGCTTGGGGTGATTTTTAAACATGCAAGCGGAGTGAGGATCATGTCTATTTATATTAATTGCATTTTTGTGTCTCTTTTTCCTCAGTAATACAGACGTTTATCTGCAATGCAAAGCAGGGAAAGTCTGGTTCCCCTGTAAGTATATAATTAATGCCATTTCCAAAAAGCCACTCCACATGGAAAACAGGCCCTGGTGCTCAAACCTTGCGCATTACAGGGTCCTCGCAACAACACTCTCCAGTCTGTGTTTAGATTTCCAAACTAATTCATGTCGAATACATAAATAAATCAACGTTTTATACCCACTTCAAACCGTTAGATTCCCTTCCTTCGCTGCACTTTTCAACTAATCTATTAATATGTATGACAACACTAAACATTTAGAATATCCACGTTGAAACAATAAGGCAGTGTGTGTGTGCACTCACGTAAGACACAATCTGACTTCACTAAAAAGCACATTTTGTTTGTCCAACGCCCCCCCCTCTCTCCCGTGTACCCCCCCCCCCCCCCCTTCCCCCTTTGCACTCTTCCCATCACAGGTAATGCAGCGCCCTGACTAATGTTTTTTAGCGCAAAAAAATGACAAGAAAAACAAGACGAAAGCAAAGTTATTAACTGCGAGTGGAGATAGAAGAGAGGGGGCTGTGAAGCAGGACTGATGATGGGGGGTGGGGGGGAAGACAGATGGGGGAAGAGAATAAGTGTGAAGCAGAGAAAAAGAGAGGTAAAAGGGAGATGGAAAAAGACGAAGGGGAGGAGGAGGGTGCAGGAGGTGCAGAGGGGAGGGTAAACAGTGCCCCGACCGGGAGGTATCGGGCGCTCGGAGCCTGGTACAGAGGCGCCCCCCCCCCCCCACCAACCACCCAACCCGAGGTCAGCTCAGCTATGCCGGCCTGACAGCTTCCGTTTCTGTGTGCTCGCCGTTTGTTTGGATTCCCCCCGCCGTGCTTAGCCAGCAGCTTAACAACAGACAGCTGAAGACGGCCTCCGTTGGAAGAGCGGCCGGGACCAGAGAACCACACCGAGGAGAGTACACACGCTGCAGACCAAACACACACGACGCAGCACGAGCACACACACATGCAAATGACATGGATTGTCAGAGTTGCATATGCTGCAAACGAGAGGACGACAAATAGGCTTTTGCTCGCTGCTAAAAACGCATGCAAAACACAAACACACACACACACACACACACACACACACACACACACGCGCGCGCGCACACACACTGCTTATTATACCAAACAACTTCCCGGGATGATTAAATAACTGAGAAGATCTGAGCTAAAGCATTTCCGTCCCCCGCCATTATTAAACGAATGTTGTGTTTATTACAGCTTTAGTGCGGTGTAAACGCATAAACAGCCTCCCCGAGTACAAGAGGAGCTGTCAACTAAATATTGTTTCTCTCACGAGTCGCTCTTCCACCTCAATTACGCCTTTCAACTTCGCAGGCTCAGTGTGATAAAGTGGCAGTAAAAATCATTCACATTAATACACCATTGTGCATCTGCTGCTAAAGGTAATTAAAGAAGTAAATGACTCATAAGAATAGACATATTAGCAGCAAAATGAACGGCAACTGGGCGGCCTCGTGAAAATATGTACCATTAAGATACTGCATTTTCATATTGGGGTAATCGGCTCCACTAGCCTGATGCTGATTTAATCCACTCCAGTGGAAAGTCTATCAGCGCACCGCCGCGTGTCACCGTCTACCCGCCAGGGGCCAGGCAGGCCGCTCTAGCATTGCCTGCGAATGGCTCCACTAACGGAGAGAGGTCACACGCAGACACATCAGTCGGAGGGGCATTCAGTGCTTCGGAGTCATTTAGAGGCAGATGGGGAGAAAAAAGGATGGGGAGAAAAAAGGATGGGGGGAAAAAAGGATGGGGGGAAAAAAGGATGGGGGGAAAAAAGGATGGGGGGAAAAATGGCTGAAATGATCTGGGAACAATGCAGCGGGCAGATCTCAGCCGCCCCGTTCGCCCTGACCTTAGCTTTGTGTTCTGAGCGTTCGATGCCTCGGGATGCCCACCGCTGAAGACGGTGATAATATCCGTCAAGTTGATAAAGTGGGAGGAAGAGAGCAGAGGCATGCCAACTGTGCTGGGGTACTTAGGCGGACTGTTAGGAAAACACGCACTCCTCCCGCGGTTGCCTCTTTGTTGGAAGTGTTGCATCACGTTGGCATCGGGGAGTGTTGTGCTTGGGAAAACGGGAGCTTCCAAAGACCCAGCGTGAGACCGAGAACACTGAGCGGATTTGATCGTGCCTGAATGATATTGTTTAGAATGGGAAGCTCTGCCTGCCCGGGTCTCATAGACGGAGGACTTATCGGTACGCTCGAGACTTCCGGGATACGACCGGTAAAACCCCCTTAAATCTTCCAATTGAGTTGCTTTGAATATAGATGAATGCAGTCCACACGCAGCTCGAGAATAGGGCTGGAGGGCGGGGGAGTGATGCGGTCCACAGCCAGGGAGCGTCACGGCGCTCGAGGCCTGGACTGATGGCCCCGATGTCAGCTGACCACTGTTCAGCCTCTGCCCCGCGGGGCGCCATGATTAACCCGCTGTGGATGCAGAAGTATCTCATCTAGATGAATAATCCCACTAATCATCAGCACAACAAGCGTGACACCGCCCTGAGCTCGTTTCCACTCTTCCCTCGGAGATGGATTTGAAAGGACATCTGGCCGAAGAGCAGAGTCTCCCGTTTCACGAAGACACCGACAGCACGATCTTAGAGCAAACATCTTCTTACTGAAAACTACTCAATGTTTTCGGGGAAAGTAAACTAACGTCACACACAATGTGAAATGACTGTTACAAGTAGAAGTCCAGTATGGAAACGATAGTAAGTAAGCAAGTAGCAACATGTACTTTAAGTATTAAACATAATAGTACCAGATGCAGAACAATCTTAAGTAAATTGAAGAAAACAACCCAAGAATTATTCGAAATACAATGGGAAAAAACGTGTTAAATGTTCAATATTCATTTTCTCTCACTTGGGCAGTGGATTATTGGCTTAGCTGTTCTTGCATGAACTACGTTTTAATTTAGAAACAGAAATCTTATTTTATTTATTTATAGATGTATTCATTGATTTATGTAGTTATTTATTCATGTATTTATTAATTGATACACTTTTTTTCCATGTGATCCATTTACTGGACATTATACTTTAACTTATTATGTCTCTCTCCATTTCATTTGATCTTTTAGTTGCACATTCTTACCTTAACTTTGCATAGATATTTGTATTCTATATTTTTTTATGAATCTTTCATTTGATTATCTCATATTTTCTCTTGGACAACAATAAGGTATTCTGAATCTGATTATGATACCTGGATACTGGTCTCGAGTAAATCCACTTAGTTAGATTCCAGCACATGTACCTTACAATGAACAAAGGCACCGTCGCCTTTATGGGTTTCCTTTGGTTTCCCCCTGCCTTGAACTGTCCTGACCTGAGACCCAACACATCAAGAGCTGCAGAGGGAGAATTCCCAGTCTGTGTGTGCGTGCGTGTGCGTGTGTGTGCGCGTGCGTGTGTGGTGAGAGTTCGTCCAAAAGGAGAGGATTCTCTATAAATCACGGCCAGTCCAATTGGCTATGGATTGAGTTGCAGCGGGGACAGACAGCTCCCTGGGAATAGCAGTGTCTCTGTTGAAGTCATTCCACGATGGGTAATATGATCCTATGCCGCCAGGAATAAAGAAAGGGAAGAGAAAAGGAGGGGGAAAAATGTGATTGCTCCGGCCATAAAGAGGAGTAATCTCCAGCAGGGTCAGACACATCACCCGTCACGCCGGACTGTAATGTATTATAGTCTCGCAGGCAGATGATGTGACACATGGTGGGCCACACGTTTCTGATGGCTCGAGAACTCCTTCTCCTTATTCAAGGCATTTTTCAAATCTCATATTGACGTAGTTGGAAGGTCTATGGGAAAACAAAGGAAGGCCACTTCTGGTGCCAAGGAAAGGAAGTCCAATAGGAACTCATGGCAACACAATTAACACCAATTTAATGACAACGTTCTGTAGCTTAAAGGCATTCGCCGATCGTCAGGGCGACCACCACAGATCGTAGGCCATCAGAATGACTCGTAGTCATCTGGGATTTAACATTGGATTGTCCAACAACATTCTCAGTTCACGATTCTGAGTGTTTATGGACTAACACGTAATGAAAAACAGTACTTTAAGTGTAAGCACTTTCCCGTACCACCTCGAGCTTAATTAACATGCGGAGTGCAGTGCGGTGACAGAATTGGCCGCCCTCAATCTGCCTGAGCCACCTTCAGCTTTAGGCGCTGAGACCTGCAAGACTGCAGGCATCAATAAATGTCGCGGGAGAAGATGATCACGACTCAAATTAAGTTAAGCACTAAGCTCGAAGGGCTTACATAAACATGTGATGGAAATATTAAACAAACTGCGGGAAGAGTAGGGGGAGATGGTTAAAAAAATATCCTGGTGCAACTTGAAAACCATTTGAATTAGTGCAATTGGGTGAATAATTCGCCCAGATGTTGAATTGTCATTGATGAGTGAACATTGCACATGTACAATAAATCACCGTCCCCCATGTTTTTCAGAGAAAGGCACTTAGTAGCGGTTGGTGTGAATAAGAGGTAAAAGTAAAATGCAGGTGGCAGAAGTAGCCCAAACAACAAGCACTGCAGGAACCAAGGGCATGTGGGCTATAGAGCTGCTAGGGGGGGGGGGGCGGGGGGATGACAGACTGCTGTTCGACTCCATTAGCTGCTATGTGAGAGGGGTGCATCTAGCAGCACACGACCTGTGAAGAATCTTAGATCTCACTCTATCTTGGAATGGGGATTGGCGCATTAATTCTAGGAAACTGTAATCGCTCAAGCAAATCAAATTACTCTCATTAAGCGCACGAAGAAAACTGCCTCTGTAATAAGTATGTATAAAAAGTATTTATTACCAATAATCACCTCTTTAATATGACTTCGCTTACAGCGGCTTTTTTATTTTTGCTGATTAAGTTTAAAAACGGGGAAACAAGGAAGGGCACATGCTCATATGCGTAGCTTTTCGCGCCCACACACACACACACACACACACACACACACACACACACACACACACACACACACACACACACAAGCAAACACACACACACTAATACACAGCTCATGGAGTTTATGAGAGCGGTTGATACAGTGATTAAAGGGGAGGGTAGAGGGACACAGTGCTCGAGGGCCATGGAGAGGACGTGCCTCTCCTAGTCATAAAAACACACCTCTGTCTTTAAGCCGGCACCGGAATCGCTCTCGGTGGGTTCACTCGGAGGTGAATCGCTCAAGAATTTACATGCAAAGTAGCACATGTCATCACCCAGACTCGCACACGTAGCGCTGCGTTGTAACTAGGCATACGCTCACTGACCGCCACATATTTGCTGCGGTTTGTGAAGTTGACCCTGAGCAACAATGCTATTTCTGAAATACACACAGCTGCCGTGGCCTTTTCCCTCTCATTTGCATAATGTATGTACATGCAAGTCCTACTACTCCACCAACAGTATGTTGAAGGCCCGATAATGCTCGTGTTCAGGTTCATATTTATCTGTTGTGTCTCTGGGACATGTCTCCATGCCGCAATGTTTAATAAGCTCTTTATTTCTCTCATACTGCCTGTGCTGCAGCACCTCTTTTCACCCTCTGTCTGAAACCAGAGCCCAGTCTGCTCTGATTGGTTAGCTGGCCGGCTCTGTTGTGATTGGTCAACCGCTTGGAGATGTCCCGCCCCTTAGCCCATCACGTACAATGTGATGTCACTATGTCACAGAAATAAACAAAGGAGTCCAATGGAGGCGATTTGTTTTGTGTGGGAGACAAACTCGCTTTGAGATTTAAGCATTTGCAGACCATTTACATGCACTTAAACCTATAGGACCAGGGTATGGAATCCTGAAGTCTTTTTTAAGACCCTTTCCGTACACTTTAAGGCCTCATCGCCACTTTGAGTTCTAACCGGTTACCTTGGCGACACACTTCACCTCACATTGACTATATACAGTATTGAGTGTCCTTCCTCCTTATCTTCCAACCATTTGGACGCAGACTTGCATTTCCCCATAACGATGTTGCTTAGCAACCGGCGTAAACGGACCTTTGCGCGCTATCAAGCAGTGAGCGCGCGATGTCCTGTTCAGATGACGTCAAACCCAACGGGATGCCATCAATAAACTACACAGAATCTCACTACACACCTACGCCATGACTACATTCAGGCAGACTGGAGAACATAACCTCTCTGGACCATTCATATACTTACTGAAAACAAGCTACAAAATGTAACACCTTGAAAAATGCCGTTTAATACTTTTTAATAGCCTTAATTTTCGCTAAATTGATTTATCAACTTTTAACTTTTTTAGACCCCGCGGACCCCCTGAGAACACACAACTGGAACAAAACAAACATACAAAGTGTTACAGGGCTCCTTTGATGTTCTGCATGTGTTTTAAACGGCCTATAAAGCGTAATGACAGTGCAGGGCATAGTGACTTGAAGAGTTAGGGATAGGGTTAGTATTTGCTCCTCTTCCAGGATATGACATCATTCCACAGAGCTGCCAACTATAATTGCCTTGCTAGTAAATGGAAGAGACGCAGACATCCTCCAACCCACTATTTGATTCTTTATTCACATAACCAATTAATTACTTCTGAAAAAAGGGACAAAAACACATCAAAATGGGTGAGGGGAAAAAAGATTGCCTCTACAAAATCAATTAGGACTGAGGGTCAGTGGGTCATTCATTTACTGGTTCAGCATAATTACCTGTTTTTCTTCCTCTCATTTACTGCTTTATTCATCTGGGACACTGGCGTCCCCGCAAACCAAAAGAAGGCACTTTTTTTTTTGTGATTATTCAAATTAAACATGGATTCCTGTGAGAAAACGTTGAAGGACTAGAATGCGCCGGAGCTAATGTGCTCCAAAAACAAAGTCCCCTGAAGCTAAATGAGGGGATTCTATTAGATGTCAGCCTACATACGGCACATTTCTTCTTTTTTTACAGGTAATAAATAAATAAATAAATACAGAATCAAATTAGAAATCCCAAATTGATCTGATGAACATGATAATATGCCTTCATCTGATTCTGAGCTTGACAAGAAGACAGGTTTCAGCAGTGCTGTTGCCCTGTGGCTACACATGTCTTCTTCTTTCCCTTTCTTTCAAAGAGGCGGCATCCACTGCTGCCCGTAGGAGGGTGGCTAAAAACACAAGACATTTAGAAACTGCCTTGCATTTAGATAAAGTCAAAAGGTGCTTGTCTTTTAACAGATATTCATGACTCCTCACATTAAGACTTCGTAAACATCCACGCGTAAAGACAATTATTTTGATTGCAGGACTCTTGTGAGGCTTTTTCCTTCCTCTCCGAAACATCTGGTTGAAATATGTAGGGCAAGTACTTGCTTCCTGGCTCGCGCTCAGGTGGTTAAAATAGACTGAAGACGTATTAATAGAGTGGTGGGTAACTTTCCTTTTTTCCTCCCCTCTAGGTTACAATCCTTTTCTTTTCCCCTTTTGGTGGCGAGTCAGCGGAAAGGCATGAGCTGTGGCTCCCCACATGGCACCTGCCGGGAAGTGATCCTTCTCGGGGATGTGCCAGGACATGCAGCTGAGCGGTTAGCCCACGCTCCGGCAGGCAGAGATACACGCGGCACTTCTTCATTCATGACTTCAAATAAAGCAAGAAAATACTTGGGATCACCTGCAGACCTGATCCAAAGGGTGTCTAGGGAAAACAGTTCCACTAATGCAGTGGTTCTCAAGGTGGGGGGCGCGACCCCCCTGGGGGGCACAGAGGCATGACAGGGGGGGGCGAGAGACCAGGAGGAAAAATGGTCATTAAAAAAAATATATCATAATTTGAAAGATTATTGATTCGAAAATACTATGATACAGTACTATTACGTCTGGGTCTCTGTGTTTCATAAAAGTTTGGCTCTGTGTGTGTGTGTGTGTGTGTGTGTGTGTGTGTGTGTGTGTGTGTGTGTGTGTGTGTGTGTGTGTGTGTGTGTGTGGGTGTGGAACGAGCCATGTTGTGTGCGTGCGTGATCGAGAGAGAGCGCACCGGTACCGGAGATCGTTGTTGTTAGCTTCTGGTGCTAGCGAGCTACGCTAACGGATATAAGGAGCTGTTTCCACAACAAGGTGAAGGGAGAACTCTCTTCTGTCAGACTGAGCGGCTCAGTGAACTAAAGGACTCTCCGAGTATTTAGATAGTTAACCTTAGTCTAAGTTATATCAGTGGGTCTCAAACGTTTTGATGTAAACAATTATTTCCGAGGCACACGTTGATATGATCATTATAGTTATAAAAAAATAAGAGAATAAATGAAAAACAGGTATGAAATACTATATGACAGTAAAAAAAGAATAACGTTTAAAAGGGTGATTTGTAAAATATCTATAAAGAAAAAGGAAATCTGTTTCCAGTTCTGTTTCATATGTGTTGAGAGATGTATCCATAGATCGCTTCATTTTGCTCTCAAAGTGCACCAGATTGATGCTTTTAACTTCAATATTCAGAAATAAATCTTCCCGGGGGAGCATGCCCCCGGACCTCCCTATGTGAGGTCCACATCACCTATAAAAATAGCACTTTACCCTTGCTTACACCTATATGCTGTGAGCTGATTATCGAGCCTTCATTGTAACAGGTGTGTGTGTGTGTGTGTGTGTGTGTGTGTGTGTGTGTGTGTGTGTGTGTGTGTGTGTGTGTGTGTGTGTGTGGTGTGTGTGTGTGTGTGTGTGTGTGTGTGTGTGTGTGTGTGTGGTGTGTTGTGTGTGTGTGTGTGTGTGTGTGTGTGTGTGTGGGGAGTGTTGCAGTAGAAAATTCCACTGTAGCGCCCGGGACATTAATGGGAAACCCTAAATGTTTGAGCACCCTCTATGAAACGTCAAGCTACCCCACAGCACCCCCAAAAGAAGTCTCTGGCGCCGCCACTGAGCCCAACTTTTTTTTTTCTCCAAAGGGGGGGCCTGACAGAAACATTTTGAGCACCACGGCACTAATGGCAGAATGAGTGGGCTTTTCCTACTAAACAATGCCTCATCTCTTATCAGACGGTGCTGGTGTCTGACCCTGCAGCTGGAGATGTCACAATACCAGACATTTGGAAGTTGATTGCAACATCGGTGAAATCGCATGATTCTTGACACTAATTCATGACCAAGATTAAAAACTAGAAGAGGAAGAAGACATACTTTATTTAAAACCAAAGGGGACATTCACTTTAATATATGTTGTTATTTACGTAACATCACACAGATAGCCCTGAAGTATGCACACTCACCAGTTAACAGTCCACTCATGGGTCTCGGTCCAATCGGGGCAACCAGCAAACCCTCCAGTTCAAAAGAAAATACCCCACATACTAGAAAATAAAACAATAAATCCCTTGTACTTTAGCAACGCTCTTTTTACCTGCCCCCATTAATTCAATTTCTTTATGATGGAGCATGAACGCACCGTAGTGTGATTTTAAGAAGACAAGTGGACAAAGCTCATTACAAACAAGCTTTCTCCTACTTCACTTCACCCCAACGGGGCGTGAGGTTCTGATGGCGTTATTATGCTGTGTCCCGCCCCCTTAGCCTATCACGTATCACTTAGCCCTGCCTGAAACGCCTACATTGGATTCCTTTGATTAATTCCTTGATATCACTATGTAACACTTGCTCTTCAATTGGCTAACGCTCCATCACATGATGACACATGATAGGCTAATGGGTTGGCGACTAAGTAAGCAGTCACAAATCACAATAGGTAACCAATCCGAGCAGACTAGGCTCTGGTTTCAGACGGAGGGTGAAAAGAGGTGCTGCAGCACAGGCAGTATGAGAGAAATAAGGATCTTTTTGAACATTAAAGCATGGAGACGTGTCCCAGTAGAGACACTACATACAAATATGAACCTGAATATGTAATGAATGATAAATGAACCATTTCCAAAACATTTTCACTTCTTCAAATGATCTTGTTTGGTTGCATTTCCTTGTGTTCGTGTGAGAGCCAGACAGACGAGGAGTGGAGAGGAGAGCAGAGGCGACTGTGATAATTGACCAAGATGCTGCGACCACTGAGTCCTCGTCCTCTCACCTCCAAATCCCAGCAGGCCTCGTTTTCAATTTAACACAGGACTTGACCAGATTTCGCTCAGTGCGGGGCAAAGGCACATCTTTGACACGTTCACATTAGAAGCACAGCTTTCTGCTGATTAAAAACCGTCCCTCTGCCTCTCTTTCTACTGCTGTATGGCAGGAGGTAATGTGAGAGGGGTGTCCATTTCCTGTCCCTCCTTTCCCCCCCAAATCAACCACAAATAACTCGCAGCCTCCTGCACCCTATCTTGATTTCACTCCAGGAGATAAGGACACCATTTATTGTTTTCATCGAGCTTGAGTGCTAAGACAGAGAGCACGGATTACTCTCAGATTGAGATAAATACACCACAAATCGCTAATTCAATCCGTCTTCGATGCCGGTGATGTTTAGAAGAGGGGGGGGGGGGTATCAAAAGATCGCACTGTGAAACCGGAGTCTGGTGGCGTGATACCGGCAGGAGACCTCATCAAATTGAGAAGAAAAGCCAACTGTAACCTGAGTCAGAATTCCCTTTGGAGAGGCAGAGAGCTGGCACAAGATGGCTGAGTATTAAATATGGCTTTTATTGGCATCCTTCATAGCTGTGATGGAAATGGATTTATAAGAGACCAGACTGAATATGCATCACCATTTGGGCTCTTTGACGTTCATGACAAAAGAGAGCTGAACATAAATGAGTAATTGCGTTTATATACACCACATATTACGGTATGGTGTATTCCGATAAAAATCGATATTCCCATTCGTTCACACGAGCATACGAAGCCTCCATCTTTGATTCCCTGAAACATATTCTTAAAAAACGACTGAGTTGAATGAAACAAAGTATTTGATAAAGTTCACAAGTATGTTTTGGATCTACCCAGAAATTGACTTTTCTTTTTGACATCCATCTGTATTTGGTATCTTAGCAACGCACTAGTTCTCACGTTGACTGAAGAAACTACAAGTCGACAAACACTCATACGATTGTGCGGACTAATATGAGTTTATTCCGCTTACAGATACTTTAAACATGTGAAAGTTGGAGCAGTGATGACATCGGGATATCAAACCGGAAACTGCTGTGTGTTCTTGACCCATGTCAAATTCAGAATAAAGTCATATTGCAGAATAATAGTGGAATATTAGTGTAACTGAAAGGTACCCGGTGGATGTAGTGCTGGTGAGGGGCTGAGGGGGGCACAGTATTTACTGATGTGGTTATCGTGTCCTGTGACAGGCAGGACCACTCAATCAGCGCTCAGGCCAGCAGTACACACACACTCCTGGGGAGGAGGCGTCAGCCAGATCTGATCAGCCAATGCAGTTCCCCCGTGCCACAGATATCTGAGATGAAGATGATGTGGAAGGGATGGAGACAGCATAGAGAGGAAGCAGAAAACGAGTGCAACCTGGAGGGGGAACCTCCTCTAAAGGCAAGGAGATAAGTCTATTTTAATAAGAACCGTGTGCATCACTCCCTTTACCAGATCAAAGAGCCGAGCATTTATATTCTGGAGACGGTCTAACATTAATAAAAAAACAAGAAGTCGTCCGTCCAGTAGAGTTACATACCAATTAAAAACACAATCCTGGCACAGTCCAGCTGACATTTACAATGATTCCTCTTTAAAAATTACTGACGTGTATATGTTATTAAAAGGTTACGAGAAATTTGCATTTAGCAATGAGGAAAAATAAATATAGTGTTGAGTGTGCAGATAAGAGCTCCGTAATTAGGAGTAGGCATTGCGGTGGTGGAAAACATTTGAAGAATAAACCAGGACTAGTTTGCTTCTTTCCCCGTTGCCCTAAAGATATTTTACATTATTCAATCCAAAATACCATCTTTCTGATTCTAACTTTTCTTTCTGCATGTTAATGTTTAATAAGAGCCCGTGGCTATCTGTGGGCACAATTATTAGATATCCGCAGAGAGAAATTGAAAAATTAAATCGTACACTCAATTTTTGTACTTCTCTGATCCATTGGAAATGGCTTTAAGAGATGTGCCCCCCCCCCCCCTGTCACATGCCCACTCTAAACACAATCAATCCGCTGCCAGAGAGGAGTTGCTTGTGCAACAAAGACAATTGCATCAATACGGTAATTAACTGATTATTTATATGGTGGCACTGATGAGACAACAACGCTGATGAGCCCGTAACAAGTGGAGAGAACGACAGGCCTAACACAATACGTGTTTATCAAGTGACAAGAATGAGGAAAACAGGATTATATTGCTCCTATATTAGCTACTCTGCACTGGCTCCTATTAGCAGCCACACTAGAATCACCCTCCGTCTGAAACCAGAGCCCAGTCTGCTCTGATTGGTTAGCTTGCCACCTCTGTTGTGATTGGTCAACTGAGATGTCCCGCCCCTTAGCACGTACAATGTGTTGGAGCGCTAGCCAGTAGAAGCGTGGGAAAAACCCCACCTGGAGGTACCCTAGTGGTTTTAGCCTTCGCAGACCATTTACATGCATTAAAACCTACGCTTTCCTTTCTGATACATCTTACAGCTAGAGCTGGCTCAGACATGTCATGAGCATCGTCCTGGATCCTACTATATTGTATTTTTTTGTATTAACATCCTTTTTTAGATATACATTGCCATTTATATTTTCTATGTTGTAATTTTCTTGGTTTTTGAACACTGTCAATTCTGTTAGTTGATCTATACAAACTGTAAAAACCACTCGAGACAAATGTGTTTTGTGATATTAAGCGTTATCATTTGAGTTGAACCATCCAACGTGTTATACAAAGCAGCACAGTGTATTATGTGTGAGTGTTAAAAGGTACACAGAAGGGACATCTCTCTCTGTTGGCCCTGAGCATTACTGTCGGGTGACACATTCTTACACACTCTCTGAACAGTGCCGTAATAGGACGCATAATCAGAGGAAATAGTTCCAAACACAAAAATGACTTGGACCAGGTGCAGTGTGTCTATCCATACAACTCAATTACCCGTGCGTGGGCCCTGTAGCTTTTCTGTTATCCTTGTTTTGGCCCCTCACCATCACTGTACGCAGTCTATGCTAATACAATGTAGCGGCTATAACATATGCTAATGTGCAGACAGAACAGCATTAAGTTGACCGAGGGATGTATTCCACACTATCAAGTTCCCAAGTGGCAATTTTAGCTTTTGAAAGGCACGTATACAATAAGATATTATGCAGATTACCAACATTTCAGCACTGCTTAAATACTTACATTTCTACGCATCATCATTCTCTTGCGCACATACAGATTATGGCTAAACATATTTACAGTACAAGTGGAATAAAGTGGGACTGTATGGCGATAACTTTTATCTACAAAAGCATTGCCATTGACTAAAAGAAAATAGTTGATAAGTATATTTTACTAACAGCACAAAGGCAAATGTATGCAGTAACTTATATCGGTTAAAGCTTTACAAACTTGAGGATGTATCCATGCACAAAGCAACAACAATGTACAACAGAAGAAGGTATAATTGAGTTAAAAATATGCAAACTAAGAAAATGTATATAACAATGCCGAACATCAACATTGTTCAGGCTTGTAGGATTACAACATTGACATAATTCAGTATAATTAGAGGTAGTACTACATTAGACTTGGATGTGTTGTCTCAAAGCACCAGCATGTCTTAATGTTTCAATATCGCAATCAAATAAGGTTTTTTTCGGTCTTTTTCTTACAGTGTATCTTCTTTAAACGGTGTGTGTGTACGCACCATATACTCCAGGGCACATTCCTCGTATGTGTATACCGATTTCTGAGGTCGTCTGGAGCCCTGCATGTATGTACTTGTTGTAGGCTCAGTGCAGACCCAACACTCCAGTGTACAGCATGCACTGATTACTGACTGATCACTGAGGAGTGATTAGGATAGTTATTTAAGCTAGTATCCTAGCAACAAAAAAGGCAGTGGAGCTGCAAATAATGATTATTTTATTATTGATTAATCTGACCTTTATTTTATGGATTAAATGATTAATGTACAAATCAATATCAAAATGAAGTCCATTAATGTGTTTCACTCTAAAGAGTATTTGGTTTAATACGATATACAATAGCAGAATAATATAACAGAATATTATATTATTCGACTAATGGTTGCAGCTTTATATAAATCTGCTCTAAAAGGCAGTCTGCTTTTTTTATCTTTGGGCAGTAGCCACAAGTTAAAGTCAGAATCAGAATAACACTGACCGTGTGTCGGGACCCTGATCACCTAAACTGCTTGATAAATCATTTCCAGTATCCCAGTTGTATTAGCATTTAATATTAAATGTAGCATCGAGCGTCTGGGAGACTTTACTTGTACTGTGTGTGTCTGAGAACCAGGCCCGTGATGGATCTTGTGTGCTCTCCATCTGCCTCCCAGTACACTCATGTAGGACTTACTCAATGTCCTCTACCATGCTTCCACCCCCGTCTTCCACCCCCGTCAACCACACACACACACACACACACACACACACACACACACACACACACACACACACACACACACGACACACACACACACATACACACAACACACACACACACACACACACAACACACACACACACAACACACACACCACAAACACACCACACACACACACACACACACACCACACACACACACACACACACACACACACCACACTACATTGACTGACATGCATTTCCTGGAGACTTATCCTTACCCTAACCAAGTCTTCACCCTAAAATGAATGATTCCCCTTAGGGGACCTCCATTTTGTCCCATAAGGGAGGCGAGTCCCCACACGTGACTATGTAAACAGATGTAGGGTCTCCACAAGTATAGTAATGCTAGACCACACCACACACACACCCCCCCCACCCACCCACCACCACCCCCCCCACACCACACACAACCACCCCCCCCCTCCTAAACACTCTTTATTAGACATCTGCCCAGAAGCTGCACTGCCGCCTTGTGTCCACTCACTGTCTCCTAAGGCATGTCATCCAGCTCTAATCAAGCAAAAAATGGTCATAAATATTTCTTTCTGCTAGATTTCACATTCACATTTCACGCAGGGACATGATATTCCCCCCCCCCTACCTCCAGGGAGTACCTAATGCAGAAAACAGTTACTTATATTCAAGGCTCATGTTCCTTCAGTCGAATGCAGAACATAGTCCCCCGGTCGCAGGGGGAAAACAAGGGGGGAAAGGGGGGAGACGAGGCGGGGGGAACCGTCTTATTTCCTGTGCCATTTACTGGCTGGTACTTTCACAGCCGTCCCATTACATCATGTCAAAGACTGTAAACAAGCAAATAACAACAGTGCATCAGAGACCACAGCGAGGTCTCTCTGCCGCCAACTGAGCAGGAAAGAAACATTTGTTTATTTTGTCCATTTAAATAATATATGCCTTTTTTTGTAGAGGAAAAAAAAAAGCTTGCACAAGGATTTATAGGAGCCATTGTCTCCGGCCTGGCTAAGTATTTATGGCACATGTCATTCACAGGATGCGGAGGTGCCATCACTTTTATTTATGGCCAGACATCCCATCACGGCACATCATTCTCTAAATGGTACACAGCTATTCGCCGGTGAATACCGACCTGTGCCATTTCTCTCTCAAATAGAGGCCATGTCAGTGCTGAGCGTGCAGGGGGGTGGTTATTAATCACTGATACATACTTTGATGGGTGAATACCTGTCAGACAATCAAATGTACTCTCAGAGACCTATGCATGGTGTGGCTGTCCGTGCGTGTTTACTTCAATGAAGGCTCATTTGATCATCAGCAGCGGCCGTTCATCATGTTCCACCACGCCGGCTAAAAACACAGCTGTCACTTTGTGTTTCTGTATCGCAGGAAACGGTGTACACTAGTGCTGTAAAGATAAATGAAAATGTCATTACAAGTACACCGAATGAATTCTATATAGATGTGTTTTTATTACAATCTTTTGTCGACCTGTAGCGACCAGTTGCGTCACCGCAGGGCCACTTATTTCATGGTTTTCAATGGATGAGGCTTTCCACTTGAGTTCAACAAGTACAAACATCATCCAGGACAATTTTGCATACATGTACAATGTGTGTACATTTCAAGTTCAATACACAAAAAGAATAAAAAGGAAATCTGGACTAATACTTTACGATATATCATGATATTTTTAGCCTTGAAATGGTGGCCACGTACGGTGGGTGGCCGATAGGTGAAAAACGCGCTAACACAACGGCCAAACACATTTCCATTGTAAGAAATACACAAACAAATTATGCAAATGTGAAAACAAACTTGTGCCAAAACACATGCAAATGAAGAAACATCTTCAAAAACTTGGCAACGCGTGCACAGCATTTAGAAAACATACTTGACCAAGCGTGCGCAGCGTTTTTGAAAGTGTGGAACTCGAAGGTCTATGAAAATCAGATCATTAATAACAAGAAATAATCACCGGAAAGTGATTTATTGACTCTTATACTGACACACTTTTCAACTATAGCCGATATACTACAACAGCACAACTGCATTCTTGAATTTCAGGTATGGCTTTTGTTTCTATAAATCATTATTTATAAATAATGTATCAGCAGATGACGCAAATAATCCTTCGATTTATCCCTGACTTTATTGTAGTTTTGCTGAACCAACTTTAGTGAAAGTACATTTACCAAAGTACCGTGCTCTGCTTTCCTTTTAAGCCACCTTATCCCCGTTGCATCACCTGTTTAAATCTCCTCTTAACTGTGAGTCCTCTTGAAGCCGAGACGCGGGGGGGGGGGGGGCATATCTGCAGTCTGTGTGCTAACAAACCGGCAGCAGTGGGAAACAGGCATTAAGCTAGCATCACCTAGCATCAATAGCTCCCCTAAGAACCCCCCCCCCCCCCCTTCTGTCACCACGACCTGGCCAGTGGTGCGCGGAGAATGAACACCGATGTCCATTACCCACATTGTGTCGAGAGATCATGAATAAGATATAAAAGCCGAGCTCGCTACAGGACTTTCACATTAGCCTGGCTGCGTAGGTTGTGCCCTCTATGCATACATGTATACAAGCTAGCGCACGTGCTTGCATGTGTCACTCACGTGCACACACAACAACTTTCACTTTCACATCTGCGCCCAAAAGATGCCTCAATCCGCAACAAGGATTATGGAAACAAATAAGTGTTTTAAGAGGAGACAGTCCCGGTTTCAATTTCAATAGCTCATTTAACCCTTATCTGCCCAAATCCTAAGGGTCCATTCTATGTTAATTGGATCTACATTGCACACGCATTGGGGGTGTTAACAAGCACAGCCTATGAATATTAATTACCCTGAAGTTTTCTGCACAGGAAAGACTTCACTGATACATATTAATTCTATGAAGTTTTGAAAGTAGTGCTCTCATTAAAAATGAATAGGCCATGCGCTTGAATGTTTTCCCAAGAGGAGAAGTGCATCCTTAAGTCTATCCCTTAATAAATTGGGTCAGATGGGCTTTCCTTAAAGAATGGCTTCTCCTTAAAACGGCATTATTATTCAACGAGATGTAAACATTCCAATCGCGTGGAGAAAAAGCTTTTTGTTGAAACAGGGTTTTGACAATGGCTATTAAAGGCAGTCATGTCTGAGGCGTGTACTTTCCCAACCGCAGTCTCCCGAGGCCTTGTTAAAACGGTTACTTATTTACAGCACTAAACACACAAGTTGTTACCGCTAAACAGCGCAAAATTACTCTGTGTGCCTGCTTTGTGTGTGTGTGTGTGTTGTGTGTGCATTGTCTTGACGTGGTGCGTGCAGAGGCAGTTGTTGGCATTACTTTAAATAAAACATTGAGGATGCATTAGTCCTCCCGCTCGGCGAGGCCTCTCTCTAAGCCGTTTAATACTGAACTGACGCAGACGTGCTTCCCCGTCTGCCTCCAGCCAGCTGCTGCAGACACCTGCTGGAAGTGTAGCGTTGCCCACTTCAGCGCAGACACGCAGCCATCAAAGACCATCCGGGCGCCACACGATGAGAGCCACTTCACTCCTCTAATGATACCAGCATACACTTGCATCTTTTACGTGGCAGGCATGTGTACGTCTTCGAGAGCGTTCCTCGTCCACACATTCCTCATCAGGACACTAAAGAAGACGGAGACTGAATCTGGGTTTCTTTCTGCACAAAGCCAGTTCTAAAACCATGGATTATTCTTCATGGAGTGCATACACAACTAGCTTGCATCAAAAGGTCTGACAAGTGAAGCTCATGTGCTAAATGAAATCTGACGCATCCGCAAAGCAGACCATGGCCAGCAGGGGGCTCTGCTGCAAACCCAGTTGTATAGAAGGCTATGAGATAATGACATTACCTCTCAATGCATTTATTACCTCAGTAAATGTTACGCAATCAACTGCATGGTCTCAATCTTGAGTGTCAGGTCTTCTTTAATGCAGTATGTTGTTTATCTTTATAAATATGGTCACATGTAGAGTGGGCGGAGCAACCTTGTGATTGACAGGATGCTAACACGGTGTTGTTTCACAGTGTGTTATTCTTCACAGCAGTTGAATGACTGTTTTGCTTGGTTAAAGGTGGGGTAGGTGAGTTTGAGAAACCGGCTCGAGATCGCTAGAATTTGAAAATACACAACCGGAGAAAATCTGCCACTTCCTCACAGAGCCCCTCCTCCAACACACACGAACGTGCACATGACCAATGAGGGCACGAGACAAGTTTGTGCCCCGATGGAAGGCTGACAGGCAGGCAGGCCATCCAGTCCAATTGTACTTTTTATAGTATTACGGCTTCTACAGATGACATTTCTTTATGGATTTTTTGTCAAAGTACTTCAGATATTCATTGCTATCGGGATGTTAAGAGCATTCCATGGAATATAACAAAAAGTGTATCTCGAGCCGGTTTCTGAAACTTACCTACCCCACCTTTAATAGGTCGCATTCATGGTCCATAATTAAATACGTGTTCAGTTGGTTGACAACAGGAACAGAAAACTCTGAAACCTCAAATGCAGGAAGTGTGTGTTGGCCTGCATGCGGGTCCAATATAAGTGGTGATAGGGAGCAGCCGGGTTAACCAGCAGAACACCCAGGCTGCGTCCGACCCGCTCCTTACCGTAATGTAGTCGACAAAAACAAAGAGAGGAAGAGAATCAGGAGTCAACGTAGTGGTTAGGTAATTCTGTGTGGAAAGAGGTGTTTACAAAAACACACCTTTGATGCCATTGAAACTGTGAATGTGCGTTCTCATTGTTTAAAGGGGAACCAAAGCACTTTGACACAAGTTTCTTAAGAGGGTGTTTAGGTTTCTACTGAATATACAAAATGAAGTTATGGAAGAACTCCAGAGGAAGAATTGTGAAGCCAAGTAAATGGCAAATTCAAGTGAGTCATCACTTTTTGCTAAATCTGTTGCACTTTAAAGCATTTTGCTTTTTTCCAAACACAAACTTTCCATTCTCGTCTCGGTGAAAAAAACGTATTTAAGAATGGATGAAAGACATTTACCGTCTTCTTCAAATCACTTTAATTCCCAACAGGATGCCTTTAATACCATTTAGTGACTAATGTTACTGTAGAGAAAGTCCCATTACTCACGTGCATGTTAGTACACTTTCTGTTTCCTTCCCTTTGTGCTGGAAGGAGACGGAAACTAAGATGTGTGATGAGTGATGTGTGTGTGTGTGTGTGTGTGTGTGTTGTGTGTGTGTGTGTGTGTGTGTGTGTGTGTGTGTGTGTGTGTGTGTGTGTGTGTGTGTGTTTCAAATAACTCCTGTGATCCCCCTCCTGCTGCCCACATACGCAGGGTGTGTAAACAGGATGTCGACCCGAGCAACAGTCAACTATTTTAAAGTATGGCTTTGGCACACAGGCAACCTGCGCTTCATCTCTTCTCAGTCGCAGAGGTAGACTCAACAACATGGATGAGTTCAGAGCTGGATGTCTTGGAAGGCCTCCACAAGACAAAGGAGAGGTGCTGGGCGGTTTACCTCCCAAAACCTCGCTAACAAAACCTTGGTGACAACAGGATTTACAAAGTTGTACCTAGACTAAACAGATTTATTTTCCGATTAGCAAAGAAGCAGCGGTGTTTAAAAAGCAATATGATCCATGGCTGTGCTATGATAATTATTCCCGAGCAGCGCATCACCGTTCAATTTTCACCTCCATCTGTGTGATTATTAATCAGATCACACATCAATTGCCAGAACCAGCAAAGAAATGCAGCCTGTAATAAAACTGTCATGTGCTGTGGTATAAAGACAGATGTTGCCAGTTGTGTGATAACATAATTAAACTGTTCAGTGAGGGATTCCATAAAATTATTCAAATTGGACGAGCACTATCATTTTACCAATAAAGCAATTTGGGGCAATATGCAGTGTCATAACACTGATGTTATCCTCTCCGCCAGATTTTCCAATAAGTTGGAGCCTCTGCTCGGCCTCCTGTGACAATATGAACAATATACATTAAGACACCTGAGAGCTGGGGGAGACGGAGACGGAGGCAGCAGGGAGACATATCAGATGTTTCAGTGTGGTTGTGTTTTGTTTGCACACATTTCAATCCTCTCCGCTCTGTCCCTCTCGCCCTCAGCTCTGTGGAGGGGTGCACGCCATTATCAGAGTTCTGACTCTCCTCTCTGACCGCACGCTGTGAACTCCCCCAGTCTGACCATTAGCCTATCATGTGGACTGAGCAGGCCCTGCACTGGCAGACCGCCTTTCTGTGCTGGAAATACTTTTTATCATTGACTTACATTGGGAAGGACACGTCAGTCAATCAGCCGATGCATTCGTTTTTTTTACTGCCAGGACAAAATAAAAAAAATAACCCTTTTTTAGAGCAGCGCATATTATGCTTTGTTGGGCTGTTCTCTTTATTGTAGAGTGTTATACAAGTTTCAGTGCATGTAAATGGTCTGTAAAGCCTAAAATCGCAAATGTCCCTCCGGAGACAGTCCCACACTCGTCCCTACCTGCCTCTATTGCACTCCAATTGGTACTTCCGTAACATGATGACATCACTATGTTAACACTTGCACTTCTATTGGCTAGCGCTCCAACACATTGTACGTTAAAAGGCACAATGTGGTGAGACACCTCTAAACGTTTGACCAATCACAACAGAGATGGCCAGCTAACCAATCAGAGCAGACTGGGCTCTGGTTTCAGACAGAGGGTGAGAAGAGGTGCTGCAGCATGAGCAAAAAAAAAAGAGCTTTTTAAACATTAAAACATGTCACAGCACAGAGAGACAAAATACAAATATTAACCTGAACAATGAAGGACACTGGCCTCAGACACAGTACCCAGTTTTCTTTGTAGATCCGTGGTTTGTATATCTGTGTGTCTCTGGCTATGTTCAGGACCTGTCTGACTGTGATAGCTCGTCACGTAGCACCTCCCCCTGAAGCTGAGCTCAGTGACAGTGGCAAAGACGTGCATTTCCACCTTCTCAAGCCTCCACCAGGGACCATGTAAGCCCTGCATAATGCAAACGGTAAACCGGTGCCCGCTCAGCTCTTTCTGCGGCCAGCGTGTCACTCTCTCCTCTCTGCACACGCAACGCCACGGACACCTCCACCACGCACGCAGGCAGGGAGGAGGAAGAAGAAGAAACACATCATTGGCTGGCCTTATCTTGCGATGTGTAACAACGCGTTAAAGGCACTTGTTTGACAAAGCAGACGGGATGGATGTATGTGCAATAAAAGAAAAGCAATTATTCATCCCTGTTTTAGTTTCCTTTGAGATATTGTGAAGGGGATCTGTACAGTATCACGGAGAGGGAAATACATTTTAGAAATCTCTCAAACTTGATTAAAAAGCCTCATCCAACAGGCAGGATATTAATATGTAATGCTTTACAGTTTACAGCACATTTCAAGTGAAGGAATCTATTGCTCGGTTAAACATGTGAGAACGCTTTGCCGAGATCGACCATTCATCACAGGAAATACGTGAATGTCCTGAAGGCAGCCGCACACAGCTAATAAAAAGTCATCATCGTGTATCTGACTGCGACACAACACTGCTTCCTGTTGCAAAACCATTCACATCACAAAACAGGTTATTGCACGCACACTCTTCTTGTGTATTTTTGTTTTGCTCTCCTACAGTATCTTCACTTCCTCACGAGGATAACGATACAACCACAACTTCTGCAACGCAAACAAAAACACAGAGACATGGGGCAAACACGTGAAGAATGTGTTATATTCACGTTCTATTAAAAAGGAGATACTCATGTATTATACACGAGCAGCTGCACAACAAATATTTATAAATCTGTTCGGACACCACCGGTTTCACGTTGAGTTCCCCAAAAAGTGAAATGTGCGACGTTACGACAGCGTCTTGGAGCGGGGGAAGGAGACGGCGCCTTCTCCTCCTCCTCACTTCTTAACAGACAGTGTTTGACTTACTAATAGAGATGCTTAAATCGAGCTTATGGTCCACTTCCCCCAAATCTGACTAGTCCACAAGATGAATTCCCCTGTCAGAGTCAAGATGATCAAACAGATTACAATTATTTCATCCCCCATCTTTATTAATGAGGACTGTCTTTCATAGTTATGTTCCCTAATAAGAATAAATGATATGCCACTGCCAGGTTTGTTGTTCGCGCTCACTCAGGGGATTCTCGCACGTTTGCACTTTCAGATGATTTGAGATTGATTTTTGCCCCACCTACAGGGGTAAGGCATCTGTGAGAACAAAAGGACGCACTTCAGTGTGTCGTATTAGCGCGAGGTGCAAACGCAACTTAAAAGAGAGGACTGTGAAATGCCACGAAAGTAAAAAGTTTTCAAGTAATTGAGCGAAAATCGTAATACCCCGGGGACAATTAACATGGTTCATGGTGCATGAGTGAACATCCTGGGTTAGTCTAATGGGAGAATAAAAAGACTGCCTGCCTTCCCAGTAACACACGCCTGGTAAGTAGCCTATCAAAGCCCAGTGTCAGGAGCTGAGAGTGAGCCATCTCATCCTCCGTCCTCTACACGCGCCATTTGTCACACACAACAATTAATACGCCTCCCTCTGTTTCAACTCCAACCGCAGGCCGCATAAATTAACTATTGGATTTGTTTGAAAGGCATGAAGCAACATAGTGCTTGCTATTTAGGACAGTAGAATGCATAGAGCAGAAGAAGCAACTGGAATACAATGAATTGGGAAGCAGTTGTTTCATTCCTTTTACGGTCCGGACAGATCCTGGAGAGACAGGGTAATTTTTTCATAGACTTCTATGTAAAACATATTAGGAGTCAGACCCTGTTGGTAGGGCTGAACGATTAATCGATTTTAAATCGAAATCGCGATTTTAAATGATGCAATTATCAAATATTTTGTTGTCATCCACACCAATCAGAAGTGCTGTGCTCCACATGTACCAGTCATTGTTAACCAATCAGAAGTGGCCCATGATAGAAGGTGATAGACAGATTGATCCAATCACCTGCCAAGTATTTTTGAAAGTGCCTGCCCTTTCCAAATGGCTTCCAATGGAGCTTTCCTAGATAGTTTGGTGAAACAAACCGTCTGAGTCAGGTAGTAATGCTCCATCACATGTTCTACATCAGTGCTTCTCAAAGTGTGGTCCGCGGACCACTGGTGGTTCGTGAGCGCCCCCTAGTGGTCCGTGAGTATATTGGTAACATTTCACATTTGAAAAACATAAATAAATAAAAGTTTTCCGCACTCGCGGGAATATCTCCACAATGGAGCGAGCTTAAGTTTAACTTTCGAGTGTATGATATAGCCCAGCGCAACACCTTCATCACACATGTTTCCACTTGTTTGTACCATTTTCAGGCGATTTGTAATCTGTTCTATTTTTGGAGTTAGGTGGTCCGCGAGTGTTTTTTTATTGGTTAAGTGGTCCTTGGTATGAAAAAGTTAGAGCAACACTGTTCTACATCTATGACAGGGTCAATCTGAAACTGAAGCTTGACTTTAAAGCAACCCAACGGAAGTTTCATGTACGTTTAGTTCTTTCACTCGTAGCTCGGGCTGCGGGGTGCTAGAGGCGGGAGCACGTTGATACGACCTTCCTAGCCGGAGATATGGCCGCATTTTACAATAAACTTCAATTGGTCGCTTAAAAACCAAATATCGCAAATCGAATCGCGATATCCGACAGAAACATCGCAATTAGATTATTTCCCCAAATGGTGCAGCTCTGCCTGCTGGTGGAAAACAGGGTGCATGCTGGGACTCAAGTCTAGCTGGGAGGCTTTCATCCTCTCTTGGTGTCAAGCTATGACACTTTCTTTCTCGTTCTCTCCCTCCACCCACAGTGTGTCATATACGTTTGTGTGCATGTAAAGGGTCTGCAAAGGCTACAATCCTAAAGTAAGCTTTGTCAAAAAGGAGAGTCTGAAGCCTATAGCAGCACAACTAGGGGGAAGCTTCACGGTAAGGGAGCCCTAACTATAAGCTTTATGCAAAAAAGGAAAGTCTTATAGATTTGTGTGCATGTAAAGGGTCTGTAAAGGCTAACATTCCTCCAGATGGACTTCCTCTCCCGACATCCGCCCCTGCCAGAAACACATTGATTGGACTACTTTGTTTCTGTAATATGCTAAGGGGCGGGACGTCTCTAAGCGATTGACCAATCACAACAGAGCTGGCCAGCTAACCAATCAGAGCAGACGGGGCTCAAACTCATAGACTTCTATATAAAAGACATTCAGAGTCGGCTCCTTGTGGAAAGCAGGGAGCATGCTTGGACTCTTGGCTCTTGTCTAGCAGGGGGGCTTTACTTTTACCCTCTTGGTGTCAAGTACACATCCATGACACTTTGTATCTCTCCCCCCACCCCTTTGTGTCAACTCGTCAAAGTTGTACCCCTGTTGTCTTTGCAGAGCGAATCAGAATGTGCCCCTGGCAAAGAATGAAGGAAAAGTCAACAGGAATTAAGTTTCAGTGCAACTGTTTACTCAACTGTGGCCTGTAGTTATTGAAATGCTATCCATGGTTTTGTGTGACTACTGCAGTAATGAATTCAGGATGGCCGTGACTCTCACTGACGGCATGCTCGTTTTAAGCTGGAACAAAAGGGTGGGAGGTGGGGTCTGGAGCCGGGGGAGTGGGGGTGAAGAGCAGATCTGTGAAGGCCTAAATAACTGAAACGCTGAGTTGATTTATTGATCAGCTTTAGGTAATGATGTACTTCCCAGAGATTAGACATGTTCTCTCTCAGGAGCATCTATTCTATGGAGGAACTCTGTGAAATACCCTCGTCTTTAAGGTTGTTTTAAACTCCAGTTAAAAGCAGGGTTCATGCACTTTTTCACCAATGATTTTCAAGGACTTTTCCATGACTTCTCCATGACCTTTACCTAATTTTCCATGACCAAAAATAATTACTTTTTCTCAGCGATACCACTGAAAATAGTTTATTTTAACATGGAACAGGAAAATAAGGTCTGCATATGAAACATGTTGTGCCTATCTAAAACAAATCAAATAGGCTTAATAGCTTCTACAGCTAAAAGCAACTAAAATCTCTCGCCAGCAAAATACCTCGACAGTTAAATGCCATTTTACGTTTCATTACTATACGATACAGTATGTATTATCATTATAGTATTACTATTTCGGCGATTAGATAACATATAAATTATATTTGATGCAACTTTAGTTACATTTCCATGACTTTTCCAGGGCCTGGAATTAGCATTTTGAATTTCCATGACTTTTCCAGGTTTTTAAGGACCGTAAGAACCCTGTAAAAGGCATCGGTCCCATTCTTTACCCAACACTAAACCCAACAAGGACAGATATTACATTACATGGTACTTGTTCGACGCTTTTATCCAAAGCGACTTACATACATGCAATACTGTGGACAATCCCCACAGGACCAATTTGGGGTGAAGTGTCTTGCCCAGGGACACACCGACATGCTGACTGCAGCGGGGCTCGAACCTGTGACTGTAACCCTGACCCTGTGGCACGCCTCCCAGATATATATTTTTTTGGGAGGGGGGGAAGTTCTATACTTATTAAGCGCAAAAAACGCCATTGACAATGTAACCCTTACCCTTTCTCCATTCATGTAGTAATAGGTATGTTGTACACATCAGCCTACTTGGTTTGCGCCTAGAATATAACTTTTATTTCCCGTTATCCCACATTATAATTCTCAGGATCAAAGCCTAATCCAATACTGTCTCACTTAATTCCCCGAGAATCGTGCTTCACACAGGTACCCCGTTCCAAGGCACACACCATGTACTTGTAACGTGACGACATCCAAACAATGTGGCCTGTGCCGCATGTTTGCCCCTCCCCAATTATTCATACATTCTCTCTGCTAAATAAATCAAGTGGTGGTAAAAGAGGGACATCATTAAAAATACAACCTGTAACAATGTAAAATAATCAATTATGAGGTCATTTCACGTACTATTCCAGTGTAAGTAGGGATGCGCAAAATCGCTTTTGATTTTTTCACACATTTAATTGTGGGCCATCGTTGCCTTTATTACAAAGACGCATTGGTCCTCAGGTTAGAATCGTAGTTTGCTGAAGCCCAGGAGACGGTCCACAAGCTTTACCAACTGCTATCCGACGGGAACATATGGATGATGTTTACCTTAATACCCATGGCTAAACAGATATGACTGCATTGACCCGTTTATTACACCGAGGGAGACGACAAACGGCTACGGTCTCATTCTTCGTGCTGTCAGAATGAGATAAGAGTGAATTGACTGTTTATCATCACTTCTGACAACAGATCTGTGTATCACAATGTCACATCATCATATCGCTCCGATGTCATGACGATACTGCCATGAGATGATGGATGACAGCAGTGAGTTATGGCTCAGCTCCATATGTTACAGGGCCCAGTCTCCAGTGCTGCACGGTGCGTGGTGTCGCCCTCCCCGAGCTGACGGATGTGCTGTGACACCAGACAGCGGCACACAGCCTGCGCATCATCACCAAACAGCTCCTGACAACAAGCGAGTCGTCCCGTCGGATGGACCCAGATAGCAGCAGACACGCTGATCTTTTCAATGTTGTTCCCTTAAACGCCGTGTCGTGTGCCACACATAACGCTGACACCAACAGAAAGAGCTTGTCTGTTTGCCTCACAGTCGGAGACGCTGAAAATGTTTTTGGGCTCCGAACGCCATCGCGCCGGTTAACGCGGCAGAGTGTGGCATTAGCTGTGAGTGTGAGGTGTGTGTACAACGAGCCAGGGGAAGATGCTGTCATCCCATTGGACGTCACGGTATCTTAACTGTCTACAAAATCCTGCGACACCGACACACTTAAAATATGTCCGCGATAAATATTTCACCGAAATGCAGATGCCGCATGCCACGATAAACACAACCAAACACAACCACACAGAGAGAGCACTTCTGCTTCTTTAAATATTCAAAAAGGGCCTGAATATACATAAATAATAATAATAATGTGTTTATGTACTCTATGTACTTCGAGGTGGGATTAAATATTAAGTGGCACTTTAAGAGGGGGGACGAAGCCTGCTGTTGACATGTCTTAATAAAGCAAAGACAGGTGCGAAAGTAGGGGGGGGTACCTGGTGCTGTTGGAGATGCAGGAGGTCAGCGGCAGTCACCTCCACTGACGGCGTGGCACTCTTAGCCCCGCCTTCCACGCTCGCTCCTCCATTCTGATTGGCTAGTCCGTTGCTCGTCGCCTCCGTCCCAGATTCTTGCATCATGGCTTGAACAACCTGGGAGAGACACGGAACACAGGGACGGGGGAGAAACAGCTGTTAAAACACACTGCAATGAGGTCGCATTTCAACTCCGGGCCAAACTATAAACATCTGTCATATCCTTCCCACACAATTGCACTCGTATTGCAGGTTTCCCTGTTGGTTCGTGCTTCCCTGCGTCTTGTTTGTTTGCTTGTAGCATGTGCACCGAGGCAAACACATGCTCATCCCGCAGGATAATGAGCCGCCCGTTTGTGTTGTGTTGTGCAGATTCTTTGCAGATGACAAGTCTGTGTACTTTGAGAAGAGGGTTTTGTTTGTGTTCTCCATTATGGAGGGTTGGGGGGTCCGGCTTAGATGGGAGGGGGGAATCCAACCTGAGTGAGAGGAGCCCAAGAAAACAGTGAACCTCCAAAACAAAACACTTTCTATGGAAATGGATATATTTACTCGCATGGCTCCCAGAAGAACCACGGCCGAATGGCTTTTTAATGGGAAACAGGGGCGACCGTGTGAGCCAAAGGATCTCCATGAGAAACATCCAATCTGAGGCCGAGAGAAAACAGTCAAATCCTTCAGGGGAGCTCAATTAACACCAAGACACAGGTCTGAATATAAACAATACCCTTTGACTTGTTGTCTTTCATAACTTAATGCCGCTCAAAAGGATAACATATAAATACTGGTTGGGCGTTGTGTCGAAGTATGACAGCAGTAATCTGTGTTAGATGTGAATACACAGCTATTTGCTCACATGGTACAACCTCTGCTCTGCTTTCGGATACACAAAAGGCAGGCAGACTCCGTGTCCCCACCCCCGCAACCCTTGCTCAGTCTCTCTTGGGACAAATGCCAGTGACGGCGGCGCATTTCTGTGCCCCCGTATTCCTCAAATCAGCGGGATGATTTACAGCCATTGTGGTTCGGTCGAGGCCTCGGTGGCGCACGGCGTCTAGCCCCCCCCCCCGATTCCAGGGCGGTTAATGAAGCTGACCAATTCAGGCAGAAGCGAATTAACTTGGCTGATTAATTATTTATATGAAGCAGAATAAATGCCTTTGAAACACTGGGCCTCATCATGAAAGAAGGTGAAAATGGAACTAAATGCAGATTTACGGTGTTGCGTTTAAGGCGTGTAATAGGAACGGGGGCCAATGAGAGTTAATGTGTGTCTCCAGGGGTGCAGATCCAAACAAGATGCAGACACACAGCCCAGACACCGTGGGGACACACACTCAGGCTGACAGACAGGAAATTGATGTTGACAACTTGTCACAGAAGAATATTTACAGAGCATAGGTGAGATACTAATCTCGATGTGGGGGTTATTTAAAACCATTGTTTGTGCATTTCAATACATACTTTAAAGCTAAATCTCTCGCCAATCATCAGATCTCCAAACCCTAATGTCTCAATCGCAGAGGTCGAATTGCAATCTGATTTAGGGGTACGCCCGCAAAACTAAATGCTGCTCCAGGAATGCGTACAATAACATTTATTTACTGCTTTTACCTTTTCCACAAGCAGACTCTTACACTTTTAATTGGTCTTTAATCTTAATATTCGTACGACTCTTTTTCATATTTGTTTATTTATTTTATAGTTTGCATTTATATTTTATAGTATTTTTACAAGTCGCTTTATGTCTTCCTTAGTTTTACTAATTCGGTTATCTGTTGTGAATTTTTGGATTATTATTTTTTTAACGGTTTTTTCATAGCTATTTTATTATTATTATTTCTTCTTATTCTTATTATTATTTATTATAATTATTATTATTTCTTCTTCTTATTATTTCTTATAATTATTATTTATTTTCACAATCACATTTATTGTCTTTTTTTCTTCACATTTAGTTTTATTAATGTTTTTATTACGTGTTCATATTTTTTGTATATTAATCTTGTGTTTTTTATAAAAAAATTATGACATGCAATCATTTAGTAAAACACTTCAAACAAGCTATAGTAGGATTCCTGCCTATCATTTGTTATCTGTTATATGTTTGTGTGCTTTGAAAGTTGTGCAAACCGATAAAGTGAAGCGGTTCTGGGACAGAGGCCCAGCTCAGGAGCAGTTGTGGTGAGTGGAACCAGCACCAGAGCTAAATTAAAGTCCTCTACGGTTCACGTCTCCTCTGTTGTAGAAGCATATCCGAGTGAGTCATCTGACACTGTGTCACTACGCCCACACACTCAGGGCCTGTCTGAGCAGCTCTGCTCGGCCTACAGGCCCCGGTCCTGGGCTGGAGCTAGAGCCACCCCCCCTCCAGACAGATGTTGACCCGGCTCACCCTTCCAGTCTGGCACAGCCTCCCTCCATAATGGGATTTTCTAAACAAGCAGTGAGGAATACGGTGGGATGGGACGCAGCCAGCCACGGCTCCACCTACAGGCCCCCGCTCGCACCAACTCACCAATTAGAAGACACACATTCTCGGGCTGAAATTAAATGCCATTTGAGATAAACCATGGGCTGACGTTATTCACCCCCATTTAATTTCTCAAATAAAAGAAATTTTTTCCACATGCTGAAAGAAAAAGAATGGTCTGCTTTCTGTTTTTTTTTCTTCCAATGCTTCATAAAAAAGGGTGGAAAGTAATGGCTATTATACATGCACTGTCATTCCATGTGAAATCTTCATAATTATAACGGAAAGGCGTACATTTCCAAATGCATGGCATCTCCAAAAGTAATCAAGGGAATGAGCCGCGGGGCTATTTTAATGTATGCAAAAACTAGTGACCCACGATAAAGGGAGGGAAAGGCTACAATGAATGCAAAGTAATGCGCGCATGCTTAGAACCGGCACTGATGAGGGGATGGCTAAAATTAACACCCAATTAATTTCCGAATTGACAAACAAATGAAACCCATAAATCTACTTTCTCATTAATTTCACCACATAATAAGTCAAAGCTGCAATATCGTGAGAGGAAGAAATCGGAGGAAAGAAGAAAATGGAAAATGGGCATTATCCATCATAAATATCAAGAAGATAGGAAAGAGCCTTATTAGAGACTTGTGCTGATAACAATGTTAATCTGTGAGGCGCTGAGGCGGGGACGCCATCATCAGCTGGGGCGGCTCGGTCACGTGACTCGGCCTAATGTTTATCTATCTATCTATTTCCACTCTACTCATGGGGTAGCCTCTTCTGCGAAGACTTACAAGGCTTCCATCCGGTCCATTTATACAACAAGTATGACTATAGCTGTACTTATGGGTCAAGTGTCCTGCTAGAAGGAGGTTCTGGGGTTCAGCTCCAAACACAACATGTCAACATAAAACAATACACAAAAGGAGATATGAGAGAGAAAGGAAACCCTCATTATTAATAGAGCACGTCATATTTTTGTTTTCTCGGAAAAAATTGTTTCAAAAAAGAATAGAAATAATGGAAATTCCAGGAGATGAAAACAAGGCGAAAGAACTGGCTGTGGTGTTGATTATTAGATGCCTGTCTGTTCCTTTGGTAAGGGTAGGGGTAGGGGTAGGGGTAGGGGTAGGGGGGGGGGGGGGGTTGCTTGCAAAAGAAAACAGTGTTTGGAACAAATACTGGATAATAAAAAAAGGTCAGAGTTTCTGTTTGTTGACAGTGTGTTTTGTTTTCCCGTGCCTGGAATATGGGGAGTACAGTACAAACAAGAGTCACATGTGTCTCCCACCTGACCAGACAGGTTGAAGGTTAAGAACAGCCGGCGGCCAGAGCTCATCAGCCCTTCCCCTGCTTCTTCTTCTTCCCCCCTCTCTCTCTTCCTGGAAATCTAATGCCTGTCCCCCTGTCATGCTTGCTTGGAATTCAACAGCTCAAACAAGTCAGCAGTGGATTCAAGGTAGGGTCGGCGTGCACAGCTGTGCTCTGACCCTTCTCCGTGTTCTGTTTTTCTTTAATGCTCATGACAGTAAAGCCTCCGCGGCCACCTGCTTCGATGAGCAGGGTTCTCACACAGCCCGTGTTTACACAAGCACACAACAAAAGCACAACATCTCTTGGGCGGGAGATAAAGACACGCCGAGGAGGAGGAGGAGAAGAGACAATGGGAAGAGGTTCAATTTAGAGCTGTTTAGGTTCGGTCTGGTTGCTCGACTAGACAACACATCGACGTGTGCTACAGGCACAACAACAGGACATCTTCTCAAGGCTTTCTTGAGAGTCTTGTGTTTTGGCTCCTGATTCGAGGGAGAAGTCAAAAGACAACAAGAGCTGTGTGTTAAATAATCCATAACCCTCATCACTGACAACAAAGTACTCCAACATGGGTACGTCACGAGAACGGATGCTGGGGTACAAAGTCGATGGCAAACTTCTGAAGACGTGATGGTACTCGTTTTCAGTGCTGCAGGTAGTACAGAAGCTTCCAGGACAGCGTTAAAATCAAACCTATTTATGGACACGTCTAGAAAACCGTTATCTTTTGTCCCCGACGATGCAACATTGTAAACAAAACGGTGTTGACATCGTAGTAAGCTAATCAAACAACATCCATCTGCTACTTAGTAATTATTGATCTATTATCTAATATATCATTCCAATAGCTTGCATTTAGACTCTTATTTCACTTTTTTTAAACTATTTTTGTATTTACTTTGGAGAAGCCTGTGACCTAAGATGTTCATCGACATAACTACTCTGTAGCTACAGTATGTTCGTATGACGAATAAAGAACCTTGAACCTTGAACTTTGAACCTTCGCAGCTTTTGGGCAGCACAGTGCGGCGCAGCTAACTAGCAAAGCAACAGCTAACAGAGGTTGCTTTGCGTTACCATTTTTAGCATCATTCGAGACGTAAAAAAATAAGTCTTATGGCAAATTACAAACATAACATTTTCATAATGTATTTGAACGTAATCTTGTAGAATGTAGAAGAAACTTGTGTAAATATAGTTGTTTGTCGGCGATGTTTTCATTCTCACATCAATATAAACGACAGATTGATCGAAGACTTTTAAATTCCTAACACTATCTCCAAATGTTTATTGTTGGATAATGAGAAATGTGGAACTTCCTTGGTATTGATATCAACAACATCTAAATGTCTTGTATCGGGGCATCCCTCCTCCAACAGGAGCCGGACCTTCTGCAAACCAGAACCACCTTGATCCAAACTCAAACTTCCGCTCTGACAACCCTCAGCCCGTCTCTGCTGAGCGGAGCTACCGGCGGGATGACACCCTGCCAAAGGAGACTTCACAGGCAGACCAAACAACCATGTAATCTCCTCAGCCACTTCAACCAAGTCTCAGATAAGCCACGCATATCAGCAGACTCCTGCGGCAGCGTAGTACCAACAAACTGCCCAGCCCTCGCAACTAATGCCTCAATCACAAAGCCCACATGAGACCTAGACGTAAGTTCTTCCCAGACCTTGTACGGGGTGTAAGCAGACCTCTCATGCTGGCAAACAAAGCAGCTGTTTGTTTAATAAGAGATTGCTGCCATGGCTACAGTAAACAGGAGGCGCTGGGGGTTTGTGTTTATGAACAAACACATCTCCTTGTCGGAGCCATTTCATATTAACCAGGTGGAATGATCAGCCGATTTCCTAGGTGACACTCGGGGCAGGCGTAGAGTAAACAGGTTGTGGGAGAGGAGGAGAGGGGGGGTGGCAGGCTTCAGGGAATCAAGGTCGATGCAAATGCAGCTTGGGCTAGAATAAACAGCGAGGCAGAAGTCAAGATAAACAAAAAGTCATTCTTCTGACATTTGAAGGCGCATTAAGCTGGTGGGCCGCAGCTGCTCGCGAGCAGCCTGAATGAGAGCAAGCTGGGCGGGCAGCGAGGCGGTCTCCTATGGAAACACATCTTTGTCAAGCGAGGCAACCAAGTGTTTCTCCCAGACACCAACAAGCAGTTGCTCCCCACAACAGCGCAGTGAGGAACTTGTAAAAACATGTTAAACATTTACCTTGTTCAATTATTCAGTAACTAGGTTTGTGGAAATAACAAATGGCGTCTCCGGGAGCTGGCACTCACTACCTCAGGGTATGGAGTGTGCTAAACACAACAACAACAAAAACGGGAGTTGCTGGAATTGAATCTACAAGATGTGTTATTTATCAATAATACAAGGGCATGGCTTTGATTACTTCATGTGTGTGTGACTAACAGATCCCAAGCTACTTCAGATGCTAAATTACAAAAGGTAGTGTGTAGGGACTTCTCAAGCTGCACCTCGCCTTGACTATGCATTTTTAATGGATACAACAACTTGCCATCTGCTGAGCGGAAGCCATTCAAAGAGGCTTCCCTACCCATAGTTTCTGTCTCTAGTTCCCCGACTGATTTCATTTAATAGCCTACAAACAGCTACACCTCACAAAAGAAAGGACTAGAATACGAGCAACACATTTATAACAATCCTAAAGAGTAGCGCAGTGATATATCTTTGGAGGCATACCTGGAAGTTAGCATCACAAAGGGTTCCTTCGACAAAAATCGATGGCATTTTTACCATTGTGTATTGCAGAAAATAAGCTCTGTGGCCAACACATATGTATGATACCTACCACGTGCTGTTCAGCAGGATGATCTCAGCAGTAGTGAAAAGCTAATGCTATAGGCTATAAATGAGCTACGTCATGGTTGCGCATGCTAAGCTAACGGTGGCCATGATGACGTTTTGTAGTCACTTTTAATTTATCTCGGAGAACAAAACATTAAAATCTCTTCAGCTTGTTTTAACCACGGACTCTGTTTCCGGCTTCTAAGCACAAACGCGTAAAACAAACATTGACTTTGAGACGTGTGGTAACATGAGTTATTTATAGGTTTTGGGACTCGTTTCTGCACCACTCTTTCAGGGTAGGATTCTCAGGCATATCATCTACAACCAAACCTATTACAACAACACGAGCGGAGGAACCAGGAATAACCAACTTCTGTATTATCATGCTACAAGCTCAGTTGAATTAACGATAAGAAAGGGTTCTGGAAGCACGACTCCATGGTGAAGACAAGTAGATCCATAATTTCAGAAAATACACAAGCCAGCTTGTCTCCTTTGCATGAAGCCCGTCGGAGGCCTGCTGTGCTCAGACAATGAGGGAATGTGCCAAAGTAAGGCAGGCCACGGTATTTTTAGTACGACTAAGGCCGATGGAGACTGAGTAAATAGAGAAGTCTAATGAGTTTAAATCTGGTTGTACATGAATGGAATAGTAATTCTGGGATGTGGAGCCTCTTTTAGGAGTGGTTTGCCACACATAGTCTCAGCGGCTCTCCTTCATTTGACTTTGATCATCACGCTCACATGTGGCTCATGCCCATTAACACTGCAGCGAGAGGACGGACACCAGGGGCCTCTTGTTCTGACCACAGGCTCAATGCACAGGGAAAAAAGAAAACTGCCATTGCTTCCCCCTCAAGCTCATCTTACCAATTAAACCTGTCAAACATGTGAAGTAAAACACAACTTCAATCTGTCAGCATCCTATGGGATCTGCGATAGCGCTTATTGTTTTAACATTACTTAAAGTATGTCATATATTTTTAATCATTTCGACTAGAATCCATGGTAGGGCTGTTCCCTCGGGTGTGGGAATGCGGACTCGTGGAGGGGAAATGTGTCACATGCATTTTCCTGGGAAAACCAAGGTTAGCCTTAACGAACTCGTCTAATTAATACCTGCGCTAAGAGAGGACAATATTATTAGAGCTGCTGTCAACTCACTGGAGTGCACACTTCCTCTGTCGGCTGACAACATGTAGCTACATCAGTTTTTGGGGGGAAAGATTTAAGACAGACTTGTGGTTAACCGCCGCTCTACACACAAAGTAAGCCGCTAATTAATGTGGGGTAAGAACTCTCGCTATTTGAATAATCTTTAGCATTACTAAATCTGTCTCTATATGCACAGACACAGGGGAAGCTTTATTTAGAGTAACTCAAATGATTAAGTCTACAGTAGTTGTTGATTTTCTGAACAGAATCTTAAACCTTTACATTTGAAAGTGCAATATCTATTTCACATGAATAATATGTGCCCTACGAAGGTCCCTACAGGAAAAGGAAAACCCCAAAAAGCATAAAACTGCCTCTTTAAAGGAATTGTTCAACGACAAAAATATCATTTGCTTATCAATTACTCACCCCGTGTTCTCGTGATTACTTGAGAAAACGTGCTTGCATCCACGTTAAGCGAGTAACCAAAGATGTTTACCAAAAACTGAACCACATCAAAACACGTTTGTTATTGCTAAACTTGGATTTCCCATTAAAGTGCATTTGACACATTACCTCAACACAAGGTTGTCTCCCACACCCACGCAAACAGCCCTTTTAAAAAAAATGAAATGTAAAATATTTTATGTCATCTACCCAGTTGTAGGCAAAGTGACCGTGATGTTTTAGCCAAATGCAAGGTAACAAGGGGTCATTGACATACATCCTGCTGTAGGTGAAGTATTCCTTTCAATTGTGACACAATAGCCATGCTGCTATTAGTCACAGTCACTGCTAGGGACTGTCCCCCCCCCCCCCCACCCCCCACCACATTGACCCATCCTGCTGCTTCTGAAGGAGCGATGCCTCCTTGACGTAGTCCAGGGGTCGTTTCAGCCTAAGGAGCGTGTTAGTATTTTAAAAGCCGCAGCCTTCCCAGAGCGAGGACAGAAAGGGTTAAAAGAGTTTGCACCTTCCATTAAGCAGTTACACTGAAGATAAAGGGAGAGGGGGCGAAACACCAAAAAACCTTACATGCATTTCTGCCTTTTAATGGAATCCGCTCAACTCTTTTTCCGTTAAATAGAGCCCATGTCAGGAGGGATGCGTCCCACTCGTAAAGCAGCACAATGACAATGTACAGTGGCACTAATACAAGGACATAGTTCATCATGACATTTTCTGCAATTCCCAACTGATTAGGGTCATTATGTTGGAGGCCTGATTTATGTTGTCATTTCCTCTCACCGATCCTGCATCAATGAATCTTAATGAATTGGTAAATAAGGGTGAAGATTACACTGGGTGACACGGCAACATTTCTCACCCTCAGCGGCCGAGATTTATGTGTCCAATTAGGGACTAACAGAGAAAATTGGCTGGCAGAAAAATAATATTCTTTATGGCACAAAATGGAGGAGCATTCTCAGTGAAGGGTATTGTTTGTGTTAAAGTCCATCAAACCCCACCTTCAAAAAGAAAAAGAGGAGCATGCGAGGAGAGCTGTTGTGAGCTAAAGTCCTTAGCATTCACCACGGGCTACCACACATGTTTGATCAGTATAAATACACCCCTGTGTGACAAACATGTTTACCTTCTCACTGCAAACATCAGACAATCAGACACCATGAGGTGCCGCTTCTCTAATGAAGACGCAGGGCTTTTTATCCAGGCTAGCCCTCCGTCAGAAATATGCCTCTTTTATACACACATCAAAAAGCATTGGTACACGGGGAAAAACGAGCAGCCAAATGATTTGCCCTAAACATACAATATTTTCAATTAGCGAGCGAGGAAACGTGGCAAAAAAGACTCTTCATCTTCTGACTCAAAGCAGGGATATCAAAATACAATCACCTCTTTGAAGATATCTCTGATCAACACATGGAAGAGGACATATACAATATGATTAGGGGCTCTTTAACAATCCCCTGGTACATCGTTATCACATGGGTTTTTATTTCTCTCGTGCAGATTAAGGGGAAGATGATTATAGCAAACTGTTTGTGTGTATCAATACAAAGTGTGAGAACCTTATTAATACCAAGTTCTTAAAAGAGCACTCAGAGTTATAATGAGAGCTTTTATGCATTACATATTGTGACTGGATTTAGTGAGGAAGCGGCTCTCCACATCAAACAAGCTGGCCTCGCTATTAGTGCAGGGGCTGTGGGATGCTGTGTGGAAAGGGGTGGCAAATTGAAGCTGAAGCAACGCAGGGAAGGGCTTAATTTACTGGCATGTACAGTATGCAAATGAGATTACTCTCAGCTTAACTGCATCATTTATGTCCATAATAACAGCATCATCATTACAGGGCTCAAATTAAATTACACTGTAATTAGCATATCAAAGTGATTGGTTAAAGTTTAAAACAAATACGCAATTTTGTTAATGAACATCTGTAATCACCGTGTAGACTCTGAGTGAAAACATCCAAAACAAATATGTGTTTTGGAGAAAGGGGAGGAAAATCCCTCCCAAACGGCATGTCTGTCAGTGTGTGTGTGTGTGTGTGTGTGTGTGTGGTGTGTGTGTGTGTGTGTGTGTGTGTGTGTGTGTGTTGTGTGTGTAGGATGGGGGTGTTTTTACCTGAAGAGCTCCACACTCTCAGGATATATTTCCCAAACTCAAGGAGATCAAAGATGCAATTTCCCACACTTGCCACTTCAGGAGCTCATCAATAAAATACTAATCACTTCACGCCTGATTCTGAGAATGGCGCCGCAGCCCAAGGCTTAGAGAAGACTTCCATATCACAGAAAAACACCTCCGACTGTCTTTGACTGTTGGTGAAGGAGCACATATATCATTTGCAGTCAGGTTTAACCAATAGCTGTCCTGCCTTTCCCCCCGCTGATGAACATGGAGAGTTTTAAAACTGAGAGCACTTCTTCAGACCTCTGACAGAAACCCCACGATGTGGTGCCCACATGAACAGTTTGATGTACCCCATAGGTATTGGTGTAATTCAGGAAGCTTGGGATCAATGTCTTTTTTCAAAATAAAAGCCGGAGTAAGAAGCAGTATTCTTACAGAAAGCTATAGACCAGGATTTTTTTTATTGATTTTTTTAAAACAACAGCTCTGGATGATAATATGTTTTTTTTCAAAATAAAAGCCCCATAATGCAACAGTATCCTTAAAGGAAGCTCAGGATGCAAATTGTTTTTCTAAATAAAAGCCCCAGGAACTAACTGTATCCCACAGAAGGCTATGGAAGACATTACATTGTGTATGTAATGTAATGGAAGACGATTTAGAATAGAATAGAATATATCTTTATTGTCATCACACATCAGTGCAACGAAATTCAGTTGGCATCTCTCAATGCAATACATAACAATTTATTTCAAAATAAAAGCTCCAGTAAGTAACTTTATCCCAACAGAAAGCTCCTGGAGATTATATGTTTCAAAATAAAAGCCCCATAAATGATGGGCTCCTTCCAGAAAGCTCTGGACAATAAATGGTTTTCAAAATAAAAAAAACAGAAAGTAACTCTATCCTTACAGGGAGCTCTAGATCAGGGGTGTCAAACTCAATTTCATCACGGGCTACATTAGCATTATGGTTGCACTTAAAGGGCCGGTTGTAACTTTAAGACTATATAAATATATATAAAATAATGTATTATAATACATTATTACCTCTGCTTTGGATTATTATCGGAGAGGGTAATAACTTCATAATTAACTACGTCTGAAAGCAGAAGTCTAGGGCAAATCATTGCAAGTCTCTTCAGTGAGAATGTCACAAAATGATTTAAAAAGAAAAGCCAAATTATGTAAAAAAAGTCACAACAAAAAACATTCTAAGATAAAAGGCATATTTAGAAGAAAAAAATTCAAATTCTGAGAAAAAAATTCAAATGTGAGATGCATTGTGGGACATGTAGTTTATGGGCAACATGCTTCTGTAAATCGGCATGTAACCATATAATAAACATTATATTCTTTCAGAGCTGTTGTGGGGCCACAGAAAATGAAGTCACGGGCCGAATTTGGCCCCCGGGCCTTGAGTTTGACACCCCTGCTCTAGATGAACATTAGTTTTCAAAATAAAAGCCTCAGAAATAAACAACACAGCTACTGCTATCCACCATAAATAGTGCTGGCAATACCAGCATTAGGATGTGCACACAGTGCCAGTTACAGTCAAAAGTATTGATAGGGAATATATGATGGTTCAGATTTTATCATTGATCGCACAACATACAACACAGCCGAGCCGCCATGAATACCTTTGCTTCCCACTTTCCATTATTATCACTACAGGTATTTCGTTATTAATTCATCCAGAAAGCAAAAGGCAGCGGTGGCGTACACCATCAGAAATGCACTCGTCAAATGTTAAAGAAGTGGCATGTTATTTTATTCATTAAGAAATCCATTAACGGGCCTTCTTCCTTGCAAGTATGTAAGAGATGTGCCTTTCAAGGTAGAGCTGGGGCAAATCCACTCCATCAGCTAATGATGGCACTCATTACACACGGAAGCGGCTAATGAAGGCGCGCGCGGTGGCCGGCCGATCCCCTCACCCAGCATAAAGCCCTATGAAATGCTAATATCTCACTTCTAATTAAAGGATACTAAGTCCAAATGCACCTTCACGGCTAGTCGCTGGCAACATAAATTAGATTTTTCAACACTACAGTACACCCGGAGATGTGCCCGAGCAACATTCCATTAATTCATATTTAATACCCCCACTAGTCCTGCCTTTGCCTCGCTATCTCCTCCCCTCTCCTCTCAGCGCTATGCACATCATTATGCTTTCTAAGAGTCTGCTTTCTACTTTTTGTTGGTGCGCACATTATTTTTAAAGTGCTTCCAGAAATAAACACATATACACACGGTAGGCTGTGTGTGGGTGTGTGTGTGTGTCACAGGGGAAAGGTCAGCACAAAAACAAAGAACACAGGATAATATGCCAGCGTGGCCCCCTGCTCCACCTGTATATATTTACAGTGTTTACACATGTTTGGCTGTAAATGTGTTTACTAGAAAACCTGCTGCCCTTCTCAGAAACTGACCTTGACGGCAATAAACAACCTTTCCCAGAGTTCATTACCGTCAAAGCGGGTATAGTCTTTCCCCTCAGATAAAGCAGCAAAGGTCGGTGCCATTAGCTTATCAACAGAATATGGCTGCACTGGAGTGGACGTGATAGCTAGGCCTGGACACACACTAAATAAATAATGGACAGGATGTTCCTTTCAACAACTCAACGTATGACATAACTGAATATTATCGTAGTAATCATCGCCAAGTTAAAAATGTCAACTTACTACTAATTATTGGCCAGCGTACGCACAGCTCCCTGTTTGTGTGCTTTACAAATATCAAAGTCACTGTTGACTCAGAATATGTATTTACAGACTGGCCTTTCGCCAAGAGCAAATCTGTTCCAGGATTTTGAAAAAGTGTCTCGTTGTAGAGGGAATGTCTATGCATTTTTAAAATAGAGGCATGTTGGATATGTACTTTATATCATTTTTAAATACATCGTGTAGTTCACCTTGATAATATGAATATTTCCATTTCATGCTAAATACAAATACATATACACCATTGCATTTTGGAGGCACATATTGTAATTGTTTTTCTACATTTATTTAAAGGGTGCCTATTATGTTTTTGTTGGGGTTCATCTCGTCCTGTAGTGTGTTGTATGGGTTTTTGTGAATGGTCTGCAAAGGCTAAAATCCCCCCCTGCCTGAAACGCCTCCTTTATTACTTCTCATACCCCTTTCACACCAACGCGTTTTCAGCTCCAGCTCGGAGCCTGAAAAGTACCGGTTTTTCCTGTTCACACCGCAGCGGCGCCGCCTCTTAGCTCCGGAATCCGGTTCACTTCCAGCTCCAAAAAATTGTCGGTCTAGAGGCAAGAGCTTCGGAGCTAAGAGGCAGCGTCGCTTACGTCTCTCTTACCTCTTACGTCGTCCGATGCCTTCCATGTCGTTTCGTAAGAGGATAACCAAAGCGAACAGCGCTTCAATACAATCGGCCATTGTTGTTGTTGTCGATGTGAGGGATTTCCGCGCGGTTTGGATTTTATGAAGCAGGCGCGTAAACGGCGACGTCATGACGCAGCAGCGGCAGCTCTGGGCGGTGTGAACAGAGCGGGAGCAGAAAAGGGAAACCGGAGCTGAACCAGAAAAGCTCCCGCTCGGAGCTAGAAAGGGAAAAGCGCTGGTGTGAAAGCCACATTAGTGACATCACAATGTAACACTCGCTCTCCAACACCTTCTGCGTGATAGAGATGTCCCGCCTCTTAGCCTAAGTGGTTGACCAATCACAACAGAACACAGCTGCACATTCGCAAACTCCTAAAAAGTGGCATTTTGGATACGCACATTATAAAATGTTGAAATACTTTATCTGAATATTTCCACTCCACTTCATTTTGGAGGCAGCTATTGTAATTGTTATTCTACTACATGTTACATTTGACATATAAAAACAAATGTGTTCATTTGGTACAATGCAGTACTGTATTACTAATCTGCTTAGTATTCATTTATATGATCCATGTTCACAAAGTTAAATAAGGGCCTTTTGGATCATGCACTTTGTAAAAGAAACAAAACGCCAGCAGCTCTGTTGAACATGGCGGCACCGCTTCCAAAACACAAAGTAATGCTTTCTTTGACTTGCAGTTCTTTTTTTAAATGGAAGAGTTTTACACTTAGTGCATGGTTTGCCAGAGGGTAGCAGTAAAATGCATGAATTTAAAGGTCAGTGTTAAGAACATATCACATGACGTCTGTTTGATCCCGGCCCAAGTCTTTTCCCAAGGATTCTCTGGCTCCGTCCTGTGTAAATCACGCAGCCTGACCTTCTACATTCCTCATGCTCCGTCCTCCCATTCATCCACCGGCACAGATAATACTGGGCAAATATCATAAACGTGAGGATTTTAGGATTGAGGTGAGGCTGCCATCATCCTCCAGCAACTGGGGAAAAGAAAGCATGAAAAAGAACCGTATTTCCTAACCTCCTGCCAGAATAACCTGTGCTGAGGCTGCCTGACCCTAAAGCCCAATAGCCTTTATACGGACAGTCCATGGAGAATACTCTCAGCTGATTGGACATTTGAGGAACAGGCACCATTTGACATTTCTTATGTGCAACAATTAGAAATGTGATATTATTATTAATAGCAGTTACTTCACGACATAAGACTTTAACATCACTGTTGAGTAAAAACTGTGCAATACAGACTTTTCTACAATGTTATTTCTCCTTCACTGCTTTGATATCTTACTTTTATTAGGCCGCTTTTTAACCTTGGATTGTGCTTTGATTTTCATTTCTTTAATGTGTGCTTCTCTCTGGTACGTCTATTCATTTCACATGTGTCCATTACCTGCACACACCCCTTTGCTAATAAAGGATTTCTGGTGCTAAATTCTATATGGATATCGACACAAAGTGCTGATATGATACGATGCGGTGTTGTCCTAGTAATCTGGCAGTGTTTTAAAACAAAAACAGGCTCTGCATTGACAAAGTACACGACTAAATACTGTAGTTCTTAAATGTTTCTGTTAGTGATACAGCTTTGTTTTTAATGCTACAGTATATTACTGTAAAAATATCCATTGTGCAAACCGAGTACATTGTGTCAAAAATACTATAACTGTCATTTTCAATATCAGAACTTGTACTTGTTATTGAGGTATTTACTGTTAGACCTTTGTATTCCTTTACCTTCTCTCCTTCCCTATGGTTTATATCACTACTTTATTCAACCTACACTAAGAAACAACACATGTGTGCAACTTCAGAATGCTCCATTTCCTCCAATCTCCAGAGTTTTTATTGACTTTTTTGAGATTTCATCAAAGTATCATAACGAGTATTAGCATGAGCAAGATGTCTCTGCTTCAAACGCGGCCTCGGCTTTAGGGCCAGGGCCTGACCTGTGGCTGAACTGGCCTCTGCTCGGCCACCCAACACACATCACCCCCCCCCCCCCCCCCCCCCCCCCCAACACCACCCTCTGATAAATAAGTGAACACAGCAAACAGGCCCATCAGTCAACCTGCACACAGCTAACACCAGGACAGGGACAGAGATCGATGGGGAGACACACACAAAGAAAGACAGAAGGAAGAGAGAGGACAAAGAAGGGGGGGGGGACACACATAGTGAGGGCATCTAATAGTGAAGAGTAGATGCATATCACGCTGGAGTCTGAGCCAAGCCGCGTGGAAGGCCAAGCACTGTAAAGGCAGTGAAAGCGGGGCTTATTTTGCCGAGCTGTGACATTTGTTTCTTATTGTCTAAGTGGCAGCTGAATCCCCTCCCCGGGCCCCTCGCTCGGCTCCGGGCCGCTCTGACAGGGAGGTAACCATATTAGGACGCATATGGTAAAGTAAACAATAACATAGTTGCAATGAGATGGAAATTGTTCAGCTAATGGTGTTTGTCATTCCTGTTTTCGGTGCACTGAGCGGCCCTGTGTTTTTTCTAGCCGAGCCGGAGAGACTTTGTTTATGAAAACAACGCAGCAGCCAAGGCTAAAACCGGAGCAAAAGAGAAAAAGTGTAAATAAATAGCAGTTCAAAAAATGTCTCCACCTTTTTCATTTGATTACATAAATAAACCCACATTTGGGTAGACATAGCCTCTGGCAGGCTCAGGCCGTGTGAGGCACTGAGGCTCACACGGCCTGAGCCATCTTTAACACGTGCAAAACGTACAATACTTTAAAAACTGTTAGAATCATTGTTTTCTATACTTTGATTTGTGGCTTTACTGAAACACTAAACAAATCTAAATTCCAGTTAGGAACACTTGTATTACCTTATTTAGATCAGTTTCAGGAGAAGTAATCAGATCATTTACTAAAATGGAAGCTAGTCTGCTCATTTTCAGGCTCCGATTGTATGTTGTGCCCAGTCTGCTCTGATTGGTTAGCTGGCTGGCCTCCGTTGTGACTGGTCGATCACTTAGACATGTCACGCCTCTTAGCCTATGTACAATATGTAAGCATGCTAGCCAATAGAAGCAAAAGTGTGACATAGTGATGGGGGGGGGGGGGGGGGGGGGGAGTGTGTGAGAGAAACTCCCTCTGGAGGAACCTTTGGGATTTTTGGACTTAAGAGACCCTTAGCCCTAAAACGTATAAAACACACTGCAGGATAGGGTAAACCCTAAATCACAATAGGGCCCCTTTAAATGTAAGTTTTTAAAGATTGTACAATTCTGAAACCCTGGATCAGTAGAGAGGATTTGGGAAATGTTACACCCAGCAGCCAACCCTTTCCTAGAAATGAATATGGTCCCGCCTCCAACTCTGTATCCATTTCTCTTTGTAATTCCATGACATGTTCTCAAGAAAAAGTTTCACTTGGCCGCCTAATTCTGATGCTCAAAAGATGTTGCCATTATGCAAATTCAGAATGGGTGGGAACCTTCTAGTGAACACTATATCAGAGGAATTGGAGCAGTGCGCAGATTAATGGTTGAATGGAATAACTGAGGTAGTGTTTGATATGCCTGGTTTAGAAAGGCCTCATTTCTCCAGCATGTGGAGCGACTTAAGAGCAGCCTTCACTTTTCTGTTTGTTTCACTAGTCACTTCCTTCCTTCATTCCTTTGGCTCTGCTTTCTGCCGTTATTTTCCAGGATAAGAAAAGGCACAAAAATATTGTGTTTTGTTCAAGTGTGGAAAACAAACACCCAGATATGTTCCAACCCTAAATAATATCCTATTTCTGACTCACTGGTCAGCTATTCTAGAAAGAAAACGAGCGTCGGGTTCAAAGATCACAATGTGCCAATGGTCCCTGCATTTCTCTCCGGTCGACACTATAGCTGGAAGTCGACTGCTGTCCTCTCCATATGTTGACTTTCTTTCTTTGCTTTTTCTTCCTCTCCTCATTCCTAATCTCACACCAAAAACGCAAGCTGTTTATTTGCGTAGGGCTGAAGCCGTTCCATCGAGTAGCCCCACCAGGTGCTTCATCCCTAAAAGGGATTTGTTTTCTTAAATAAACGGAGAAGGCAAAAAAGGACTGCCAAAGAGATATTTACCATGACGTGAAGTGATTGCAACAAAGTCAAAACGATTCCAATAAGAATGACTGCTGCGCCTTGTGGGAACTTTTTTTTAATTCCCTTAGCCCCTCCTATTGTCTTCGTCAAATTTGACCGGTCCTGTTTTAACTGCTATTACATTAACACAAAAACCATTCATCATCACCACATTTCATTCAACACCCTTTCAAACTGTAAATATTGTATCAGACTACTGGTACACATGAAACACTGCAGTACATATACAAAGAATAGACACTGAACATGTACTGCGTGTGCCAGGTCTGATCCATGTGGGGGGATTGGCACATAAGGGGGGGGGGGACACATCTAGAGTGTGTGTGTGTGTGTGTGTGTGTGTGTGTGTGTGTGTGTGTATGTATGTATGTATGTATGTGTGTGTGTGTGTGTGTGTGTGTGTGTGTGTGTGTGTGTGTGTGTGTGTGTGTGTGTGTGTGTGTGTGTGTGTGTGTGTGAGCTGATGGTTACTAATTCCTTTTCTTTATGGCGGTCATGTTTGACTGGGAACACCATGGTGTTACAAAGTTCACTAAATCATCCAAAATGCAATGAAAGAGGTGATCAGCAATTTATATGTTCAAATGTCTCCTGTGAAGGATATCATAAAGCCGTCTCCTGTGAAGGATATCATAAAGCCTTAATGCAATGGAATGTAAAACTAAAAAGTTATGATTGATGAAAGTAGTAAATCGGTCAGATTTGACCCGAACACAACAGGATAAACTAGTCAGAGCATTATATAATGTAATATTGCATTATGTTGTTTCTGGGAGAAGGGACCACCACGCCCCTTCCCGCTGCCCACCCGCATCGATCATCGGGGGGGCAGAGCCTTCTCCGTCGCTGCCCCCTCTCCCTGGAACTCACTCCCCCAACCCATCAGAGACTGCACCGACCTCACCACCTTCAAAGCACTCACCTCTTCAATCTGGCTTTTAATGTGTGATTGTTTTTATATTGCTTGATTTGAACTATATTTATTTATTTGTTGTTCCTTTCTTTTCAATATATCTGTAAAGCGTCTTTGAGCACCTGTAAAAGCTCTAACATAATAAATCTATTATTATTATTATGTATATAAGGCAGGGGTGTCAAACTCAAGACCCGGGGGCCAAATCCGGCCCGCGACTCCATTTTCTGTGGCCCCACAAGAGCTTGCAAAGAATATAATATGTTTATTATACGGTTACAGGCTACTTTACAGAAGCACGTTGCCCATAAACTACATGTCCCACAATGCATTTCAAATTTGACTTTTTCTCAGAATTTGACTTTTTTTTTTTGTAAAGAAATATGCCTTTTTTCTTAGAATTAGCCTTTTTCTCAAAAATTACTTTTTTTTCAAAATGTCACTTCTTTTTTTTTTGTTTCTCCAGAATGTGGCTTTTCTTTCAAAATCATATTGTGACATTCTCACTGAAGAGACTTGCAATGATTTGCCCTAGGCTTCTGCTTTCAGAAGTAGTTAATCATGAAGTTATTACCCTATCTGATAATTATCCAATGTAGAGGCAATAATGTAATAAATAATACATTATTTTATATATATTCAATATTTATATAAGTATTTTAATATAGTCTTAAAGTTACAACCGGCCCTTTGAGTGCAACCATCATGCTGATGTGGCCCGTGATGAAATTGAGTTTGACACCCCTGATATAAGGTGTATGAAGAAGACGCCAGGACCCATCCAAACCGTGGTTTTAAGTCAGGAGTGACCAAATATTGATTTCTGAACTCTTCCTAAATAAATAAAAAGACATGTCGTTTATGAATGAAAATGAACTTATTTTATTTGCATTATTCAAGGTCTCAAACTACATTTTTGGACAATTTCTAATAACAAAAAAAAAATGTCCCAACTGGGTTTGTAGTGATTCCCCTTTTTTAAATTATAAATAAAAAATGTAAATATTACAATACTTAAATAAAAATGATTATCTTTGTTTTTTAACTTTTTATTTAAAAAAAAAAAACGTCATACATTTGTTTATTTTTGTTTCCATATCCCTCCAGTCAAAGTACAGTATATTGTTTTTCAGTGAAGGCAGTCTGGGCTACCAGAGAACAAGCCCTGTATAGCCATTTTGCTCTGAAGACAAATTGTATTTCATCTTTCACCGGGCCAGAGCTAAAAAACAGAGCTCTGACGTTTGTTTTTCCTTCCTAACATTTTTGATTTCCTTTTCATCTTGCCGTAAAACAACTAATCTGCGGATGGAACTTGCTTACTCCTGTCTCCTCAGTCAATCTCTCCCAAAGGCCGTGTCACGTTGTCTGTCTGCACCTGGTAGCAGCCAGACGTTATCAAAGCTCTCCCAGCAGACCGGAGGTTATACGTCCGGCGATACGTTTTCAGACCAAAAGAAGACACGCGTCTGTTTGGCGCTGATAGAAAAATAGATTGAAAGTTGCGTTTTCCCCTTACAGAAAAAGTATCTCCGAGATACATCTAGGATAACATTATCGGCCTCACGGCAGAAGATAATTCACATGAAAGTTGTAGAGGAGGTGCGAGAGAATGTTGCGTTGTTGTGTGACATATTGTATCTAGCATCAGGCATGCATTTAAACCTGTTTAAGCATACAATAGGGAGGCGGGCGATGTGCCAGCGTGTGTTCAGATAGCAGCTGATGTGAGGGAGGGAGCATCAGATAGGAGAGCCAGGTGAGGGTGTTTCGAAGGCTTTGACACTTCCTGTGATCTCAATCAACAGGAAGCTCGCCGGCCGCTTTATGGGCTCAGCCTCCGTCGTGACGTCTTTGTAGGGGACGATCATTTTTCATTTTCACGCTGCCTTGCATCTATTCTGCCTGTCACCGTCTTTAACTACAGCCGAGAGTAGATTACAGTACTCACAGTGCGTGAAAAACACAGCAACAAAAAGCCGCCGGTGACAGGAGCGTTTAACTGTCTTGCCGGAAATCTCCCCCATGTGGCACTTTCGCCACGGCAAGTTGTTTATTATGTTCCGAGCGAGGCGTAAGCGATTAAACGGAGCTCTTAAGAATCAAAGTGTTATAAATGCATGGAAACACAGCCAGCTGTAAATGCCACAGAATTAGGAGCTTACCAAGCCTAATACTAATACATGGCCATTTTCAGCTCGATGCTGATATAAAGAAATTACTTTTTAAAGTAAGCAATAAACGCAGTCAAGGGAGCGATTACCGAGGCCCTATTTTCATCCCGGCATAAATCTGCACACGACCTTTCGGCGGGGCCAACTCGTGAATCTACTTGTTTATTCTCAACACTTCCATAAAAAAAGTGGATTAAATAAAGCAATATAAACCAAAGCATTTACAGCAAAGGACGAATTACAAGAGTGTGTTTCTCTTCCTTACATGGAGTCATGAAATTCAAATGAAGATGATAACATTTTTGAAGCCCTCAGAAAATAGACTCTAAGCAGAGGCGCTTTTCTGGGAAGGCGGTTGTAAACTGGCCGAAGAAAGCAGGACAACAACACAAAACACACTCTCAAACTTCTTTCAATAATGTACCCCCTTTGAAAAAAAATTCAGCCACGTACCCCCTGATCAGCGCAAGCACAATTTGTTAAGGAAAAATGATTATAAAGAGGTACAGTAGCCTACAGTGCTGCACCATCTGTGTCTGATTTATTAAAACAACAACAGTAACTGAGAAACACTTAAATGCTACATTTCCAATGTTTACAATCCATCACTAAATTCATGGCAAACCAATTTTAACATCATGCAATAACACTGAGACGACATTAGTTGCATTGAACTGATCTTTTTAATAAGTTGTATTTACAATGTAGTGAAACATGGGCTTGTGCTTCACTGAGGACCTTTGTCATTCTGACAGGGAGGCAACTGCAGTTATTACACTACTTCGCGTTTTGAAATATGTGTAACTCTGTTCATATAAAACCCACACTGCTCAAACTTTGTTACTTTTCCTAAAATTGGTATATCTATTTATTTATTTATTTTGGTGCTTTTTTTATGAAGATAAAAAATACATGAGCATTTTATGAGCATGGGATTTTGACCATTCCTATAAACATATGCATAATGCTGCGCTATACTTTGCGGCCACACGCCAAGCAACACTTATTGTTTAGGTGTCCTTTGATAAGCAGGCAGTCATATAATTAACTAGAACTAGCTAGATCTGACAGATTTGGACATAAACGCGAGTGAAGTCTAACCGGACGCGAGAGAGATCAGATCAGCTGCTGCTGACGGACCGTTGAGTGGAGCAAAATTAAATACACTAAAAGTTAAACCTAACACACTTAGCTAGTTTATCTACTCTGGAACTAGCTAAACTAGTTATAAATATATTTATTCTTTACTGTCAGGTCACTTAGTAGAGGTTCAGCGAGCTGCACGAGACTGACGGGCTGTCATGAGAGGGAGAGGAAAAGAGAGCACCCCGTTTATTTTTCCCATGTTTTTATCCAGAGTTACTGTAAACCTTTGAATAAAGTAGTTTATCTACTATTAGTAGTTTGTTTAAATGCATTACTTGTGTTTTTTTCTTTCTCATTAACATAACATAAATCTCACGTACCCCCTGCAGTACTCCAACGTACCCCTAGGGGTCCGCGTACCCCCATTTGAGAACCACTGCATTAGAGGAAGCCCTACACACGTATACAGTATTTTCAATATGACGTTTATTTTCCCCGTTGTGGGAATAATCAAGTATTTCTGATTCTGATCACCATCAGCAGCGAACCCTTTTAAACTGTGCAAGTCAGCAATACTGATCTTGTTAAGACTAATGAACCACTGTCTATATGTTCTATACATGTTATATAGCACAATAACTTTATTTTGCACATTCTTACTTTAACTTCTCATGTTTATAGAAATATATATTTTTGTAATAACATTTTACTTTAAGTTATTACAGGGTATACGCAGGAATCCTGAAGTCAAATGTAAGACCTTTTTTAAGACCCTTTCCATACACTTTAAGACCTCATCGCCACTTCGAGTTCTAACCGGTTACATTGGCGACACACTTGACCTCACATTGACTATATACAGTATTGATTGTCCTTCCTCCTTATCTTCCAACCATTTGGACGCAGACTTGCATTTCCCTATAACGATGTTCAGTGGCGGTTCTAGACCAATTTGACTGGGGGGGGGCAGTTATTTTCTGAGGAGGGCACAATAAATGCAGGATGAAAAAGAGAACTAGACAGTATGAAGTAATTGCGCATAAGAAAACAATGCAATACAGTTATTGGTATTTGTTTCAGTACACTTGTTTATTTCAGATAGATCTTATAGTTATTACTGTTAGCTTCAGCTTAAGTTATAGTGCAATGTTTGCACTAACACATTAAAAAAAAACTTTTCATTGTTAGGGGGGCCACAGGTCAGTGTTAGGGGGCACTGCCCCCCCCCTGGCTCCCCCCTAGAACCGCCCCTGACGATGTTGTTTAACAACCGGCGTAAACGGACCTTCGCACGCTATCAAGCAGTGAGCGTGCGATGTCCGGTTCAGATGACGTCAAGTCCAACGGGATGCCATCAATAAACTCCACAGAATCACACTACACACCTACGCCATGACTACATTCAGGCACACTGTAGAACACAACCTCTTTGGACCATTCATATACTTATTGAAAACAAGCTACAAAATATAATACCTTGAAAAATGCCGTTTAATACTTTTTAATAGCCTTAATTTTTGCTAAATTTATTTTAATACTTTTTACGACCCCGCGGACACCCTGTATTATGTTTGAATAAATATATTTATTTAACTAAATTAAATATTGGTATTCTATATACATTTTTTTGAAAGGAGCAATTGGCACAACACCCATATTTCCCTCAGGATAAAGTACTATGATGATGAGAGGGACTCTGAATCAGAACATTTGTCACACTGCTCCTACATGTCAATTCAAGATGCATATCCTAAAGAGCATGATCTGTTCAAATAGACACAAAGGAACAGTATGCTCCCTTCCACTCATAAACACATACACCGCATTAGAGGCTACTGCGCCGTAAAAGGGCTTTAAACACCAAGACATGCTAATCCCATAAGCTGCTGCAGGGATTTCTGCATTAGCAATGCAATCAAACTCACATTGGAAAGTCGTGTCAATCAGCAGGCTGATTCTGCCACATTAACGTTAATTACACGACCGTTCAGGAGGATGTCGGGGCTGATCTTACATCTGGAGCCGAGGACTGTGGACTATGTGGAGAATGCACGCCAGACAAACAACAGCTACAGGAATCCGGCACTTCAATGTGCTCCAAGTCTGTTCTCCAAATGAGGGTAATTGTCTGAATCAAATAAAGAGGGAGGCTGTTCCACATATTGCGGGGATGAGGGCCTCCTCTGACTATGAAGGGGGAAATAGTCCTATTTATTAACTGTAACGATGACAGTTGCTGTCATGTCTCGAAAGAAACTGCAGATGTTGGTATTTAAGATTTAAGAGGCACTCTATCAGAGATATAAAGTGGCAGGGCAGATTTAATCTTTTCTGTAGTAGGTTTTTGTGTTATGTAAATGGTCTGCAAAGGACCCAAGTTCCCTCCCACACACTCCCCCCCCCCCCCCCCCCCCCCTGTCTGAAACATCCACATTGGACCCATAATGACATCACTATGTAACACTTGCACTTCTTTTGCTATCGCTCCAACACATTGTAAGTTATAGGCTAAGGGGCGGGACATCTCTAAGTGGTAGACCAATCACAACAGAGCCGGCCAGCTAACCAATCAGAGCAGACTGGGCTCTGGTTTCAGACAGAGGGTGAAAAGAGGTGCTGCAGGGAAAAGACATGTCCCAGAAGAGACATGAAATATGAACCTGAAAATAAGCACAATACGTCCTCTTTAAATTGAGATTTGTAAGATTGACTTATTTTGAAATAAATATTTTTTAGCTGTAACATTTCTGCATGTTTATGTTTCAATTAATTCAGTTTAAACTTTGCATTCAAACACAAACAGCTATTGACCTTATTTAATGATAATAATGATATGGAAATCATTGTTTGCAAACACAACAAGAAAAGCACTCATTTAATGTGTGTGTGGATATCCCTCCCTGGGCAGGGCATGTTGTTGTGTGTGCTATTAGTCATATAATGAACTCAAAGGTTCATCTCACGTATGTTGTTGCTTAAAACAACAGCGCTACTCTTTTAAAGCCTCAAACTAAACATACAGTCGTTTTTGCACATTACAGGACCCACCTATCTACCTACAAGTCACAACGCGCCGATCGAGTGGAAGAGAAGAGACACGACAAAGAGTGGCAACAAGTACAACGGAAAGTGAGGATGAAGCTGTAGGAGACAGAAAACACACACACACACCAGGGTTTCCGTTAGCCGGTAATTACCGGTTTTTAGCTGGTAAAATTTATAAAAAACCGGTAAATTCAAAACCTGACGGTCAAAATGTCTGGTAATAATTAGGGAGGCTCCGATCGATCGGCCGCCGGTCATTATCGGCCGATATTCACTCTTAATAGTTTGATCGGTGCTCTCTATAAAGGCCGATCAGGAGAGCTGGATCTGATCGATATGGACATAAACGCAAGTGAAGTATAACCGGAGCGAGAGAGAGATCAGATCAGCTGCTGAGTCTGACCGAGACACGCAGCTCACCTGAAGCCCCGCCCTCTGTTTAGCGTGCTGCAGGAGAAACTGACGGGCTGTCAGGAGAGAGGGAGGGAGAGGATCCGTTTCTCCCGTGTTATTATCCAAAGTTGATGTAAACTTCTGAATAATGTACGTTATCTACTACAAGTAGTTTGTTTGAATGTAATAATTATGTTGTTTGTTGTTTGTGGAATCATTTATTGAAAAATTAATCTGAATTTTTCGATCTGTTACGATTATAAACTGAAGCAATATAAAATGAGCCTGTGAACTGAGTTTTAAACTGAAGCATATCTGCTCATAGTCCGGTAATTACCTGTTTACGGAAACTCTGCTACACAACTCTTATTATTATCATTGAAATATGACCGGTAAGTTTCAAATTTGTCCGGTAAAATAAAATCTAAAACCCTGACACACACACACACACACACACACACACACACACACACACACACACACACACACACACACACACACACACACACACACACACACACACACACACACACACACACACACACACACACACACACACACACACACACACACACACACACACACACACACACACACACACACACACACACACACACACACACACACACACACACACACACACACACACACACACACACACACACACACACACAAACAGATTTAGGTCCCCACAAGTATAGCAATGCTAGACCACGCACACACATAAACACACACACACTTTTGTTTTTGTGGCATTACCACATAACATTTTCCAAACAAATGTCAACATGTAAAAACACTCCGAGTTGAGCAACCTTTCTTCCTTATGTCCTCATTTCTTCAACAACATATACAACTATTTCTCAAACAACCAACTTTAATTTCGACCCTTAGGGGGAACCGTCTCTTTCAAACTAACCATGAGTGGCTCTTTCAACCCACGGACAGAGCGCACCTGTCGATCCAACCCTCCCGTTTGCCCCCACGCTGCAGAATACAGTACACAAACAAGACAACGCGGCTGCATTCAGTTAACGATTAAAGCCCATTCACACAGAGTCCGGGGAAGGACAGTCGTGTTTACCTTCTGCGAGGACTTGCTTATTTGAAGCAATCTTCAGTTCCAGCGGCGGTGATAGGACAGCCTCCTCGCCCTGCGGACACAAGACGGAGAATTATTGGTAAACATGATTTAATTGAAGTGCCTGCAAGAGGATTTGTTGCCACACCGAGCGCATGGGTGTGAGTTAAATGCTGCTGCAAGTCACCCACCACGTGCTGTTGATTAGAAATTGATCAAAAACTATTGTCATCTGCGAAATCTTGAGAAAACAATCAATTCCTCTGCTGTATTTCCGCTCCGAGCCTCAGGTTTACCGTCCCGTAGCTGACTATTGTCACACACATCCTCGCATGTCCATCTGCTAACTGCAATGACACCCAGTGATGATAACAAGGGAACAATAGGGCTGTCTGATAGGGGTTTATTTGCAAGACAAAAACGTATCATAAAGCAACAGTCGAAGCTCCTCTTGCTCTCCCTTTCTGGTGCACCTGTACCTGCCTCAACTCCCCCCGCCCCCCCCCCCCCTCTCATCTGCATGCACACAGCTTTCCTAACTGAGCACTCACCCAAGGAAAGACGAAAAGAGAAGGAAACTAAATCTTATTTTTATGGTAAACTAAGAAGTGACTGTGGGGCAATATCTCAGGTGCATTTGAATAAAAGCATTAAAGCATATCCAAATATGAAAGAAAGAAAAAAAGAGAAAGCTCCCTTCTCCCCGCCTGCCTCTGTTCTTTTTTACCGTTTTACATTTGGCAGTCAAAACTGTGGCCAGGCGTTTGAGCGAGTGTTTATCTAAAGCAGACTGAGCAAAGATTAAAAAAACACCACTGGTCCGACTTGCCCAGTTCCAGCATTAATGATGTGTTAAATGCCCCGGTTGAAAAAGTGAGTCAACACGCAGCTCGCTCTGAACTCTACCGAGGGTTGAACAATCATCCAAAACGGACCATTCCAACACAACTACCCTATTATTGTGATTCATTACACTTCAATTAACATACCATCAATGGAATCGTAAATCAATGGCGAGTGGTGACAAATGACAGATATTTTCAGTTTCAAACTCCTAAACATCATTAATTCCCATCACCTGAAAGAGCCCCGGGAGCTAAATGAGTTTATCCAACGCATAACATCCATTTAGATAAACGTTCCATCATTCTAATGACGGAACATTTGTATTTGAGAGAAAAAGGCAACAACGGGATCCTGATAGCAGCTGTACGCCGTTTCTCCATGTAACATAATGCCTATCTTGTAATGCCTAAACAGATAATTGTCTCCATTTCAAACGGCACAAAGCTGTAATATTGCCATTTAGAGCCGTGGGGGTGCGGAGAACGTAGGGCGAGGATAAACAAGCACACGCTGCTTCGCCCGGTCGGGGAAACCGAGCCCATCACACACTCCCACATCGAGATTGTAGGGAATAGAACAACTCATGGTAGAGATAATTACCCACCGAGGTGGGTTATGTGCATGCTCAGTACGAGGCTTAAGCTGAGAATATGAATCAAAAGGCAACCATTTTAAAAGACGAAAGGAAACTGAGGCGCATTTTGCAAGGTTCGGAGTTCTGTGTGAAACAAAGAAGGAACAAAGACTTTTGGCAAATCTCTTAGTAGTTACAAGACACCTTTAGAGGTTCAATCCTTGTTGGTGTAAGGACCCCAACAGCCCTGACAGATGAACTCGCCTTCAGATTCAAAATGTATGTTACAGATGTATTACCCTATTAGGATACACATGTATGTGTTTAGGTTAGTTTGGTAAGCAGTTATATTATATTATTAGTTCGGGTCAAGCTTACTTTTAGTGAGCAGGATCAACGGTACATGATATGCTTATCATTTGAACCATCTGTTACTCGAAGCTTATTATTGAAAGAGAAAATACTATGCTCGGTTTCAGGTTCATATCAGTCTGTTGTGTCTCTCCTGGGACACGTCTCCATGCTTTAATGTTCAAAAAGCTCTTCATTTTTCTCATACTGCAGCACCTCTTTTCACCCTCCGTCTGAAACCAGAGCCCAGTCTGCTCCGATTGGTTAGCTGGCCAGTTCTGTTGTGATTGGTCAACCGTTTAGAGATGTCCCGCCCCTTAGCCTATCTCGTACAATGTGTTGGAGGGCTAGCCAAAATAAGTGGAAGTGTTATAGTGATGTGATTACGTTATGGAAGTATACAAACATAATCCAATGGAGGGGTTTCAGGTTATTCTGATAATTGCAAATTGTAGTTTTGTATTTTGTTGTTGTTGTTGTATTATTATTAGTAGACCCTGATGTACAAGGACCCCTGTTGTGGAATCACTTTTTGAGAGGATCCAAATACACGTTTCCATTCTCTATGCAAATACCACAGGCCTCGTTGTAATGTGAAGGGGCAGACACATGCAAACACCCGTTTTCAGAGGGAAACGGCCAATCAGAAGAGGTTCTGCTATGGTAATGAAGCGCCGCGGTTACATCTGAGCGCGAACAAAGACTCGTTTTATTCTGTTCACAAACCTGTGAAGTGGACTTCCCTATTAGCGAGGGGGTCACGGCTCCACAATATGCTCTCTAGTCCCAGGTAGGTTATCAGTGCCTTTGGCTTTGTTGTAAGATTGCATGTTCAAAAAAAATATGAATTAATACCCCTCCACTGAAACGCACCCGAACCCGACAAAAGACCCCGCGTTGACGGCTCTTCAGCTCCTCTAATGGACAGGCTGCACTCTCTCTTCACACGCTGCAGACAAAAAGACGAGGGCCCATGAATATTTACCACTAAGTAAAGTTATTCCATTAATTACTCCGAGCACGCCTAATACTGTATCTGTGGCTACTTCTGTGGCGGCTCGTTAATGAACCTTCACACGTCATTACCATATCAATTAATGCTCAACTCGATGGTTGTCAATAGGAGGCTGCCAGAGTTGTCTCTCGGTTCTTTACAGCCCCATACGGGATGTTTCGATCATTTAGTATCAGCACCTAGAATACATTGACAGGGTCTATTTATCACGGCCCAGTGCTGCGTCTGAACGAAGCGAAGATGGAGAGACACCGGTTAGCAGCGCGAAGCATTGTGTCACTAAGACGAGGGCGTCGGAGAGTGCTAGCGGTGTAAAGTCACTGATATCTCCTGTAGGGTCATTGGTGTTTGTGTTTAGGGTGTGCGCAGGATATTTTCCAAGTCACTGTCTGTGCACAGGGAAATCAACAGCGTGAGTCACTTCTCAAACGCAGCTGCTTACTGTACGATCCGATCTGCTGAGAAAAAGGGCTGACAGCACACTATTTTCTTTTCTTCTGGGCTTTTAATAAGAAGGACAGATTAAATGAAAAACATTGCCACGTCTCGTAAAAACAAGCATTGTGGGGTTTTTTTCTCGGTCTTTTTGATGTGATTGGCGGGATCTTGGCATGATATCGGAGCACCCACGCAGACTGTAAACAACAGCACTTTCCGACACGCAAACAGACACAAAACCCACCAATTAAAACCAACTTCAATTCAGCCAGCCCTTACTTACTCTGGCTGCTTTCCTCCCATGCCTTTTTTTTTTCTAAGCTTAAAAGGCAACAGCGCAGTCTGGTGAATGTCAGGCCTGTCTGATCCCCCCCCTGATTCTCTTGGACCTGCCCTCACGTTTTGCTGAGCTAAGAACAAAGTACACAGAGAGCAAACAGAGAGCTTTGCAGCCTTAATACCAAAGGAAGTGGAATTTCAATCCTAGCCCAAAACAAACAAGGCCGCACATTTCTTTACACTATTTAAATGAGCTTGTTGAATACAAAAAGCCCCGATCAAGTGGATATCCAGCGCACACTGCTCTGTGCTCCTTGGGGGAATTCTAATCTATTGATCCATGAGATAAAAAACACAGAAAAATGCACTTTGTAAAGTATTTCGTCAGCTGAGAAGAAGCAGCTGGGGCAGCTCAGGATCCACACCGATGAAAAACTTTGGTTTGAATTTAGATCGAGTAAGGTCGAGAAAGTTCACTCTGATCACGCACTGCACACAGAGGGCCAACACAGTCAGTGGTGGATTAAGTACTCGGATGTTTAAGTTAAGTAAAAGGAGCATTACTAAATTACTAAAGTTAAAGTCCTGCATTCAAAATCTTATTTAATCAAAATATACTTAAAGTACAAGTAAAAGTAATTACTTATTATTACAGGGTTGCCAACTTTGGGTACCTGGCTGGAGTGAGATTTTGATATCATGGGTTTAATTACACATATGCGCACTAAATGACTGCCATCGTGTCAGCAGCGGGACCTTAGCATATATATAGGATATATATACAATATATACAAATACACGATATTGGACACAGACTATAAAGTGCACAAAGTTTCATTCACTAATGAAAGTCAAACACTGTTTTATTGTGTGCCTGTCGCGATAAGCAATTAATTGACTTATCGTACGATAAATAAAAATGAACTCGATAACTTTTCTGACCTCGATAAATTCTATTTACATGAGGATGTGACTAGCAGTTTGAAAGGATGTACTTGAATTATTATTATTATATATTATCATTATGTCAGTGGTCTAAAATGGTCATGCAACGGTGCCGACAATATTATCGTTTATCGCAATAATCTCCGGGAAAATGTATCCAACAAAATTAATTATCGTGAGAGGCCGATACATGAAACACACACACAAACACATTTACAGACTTACTCCAAACTGCCGAATATATTAATTAACACACTCTCACTCTCATACACTCTTTGACTCTATTTTGGCCTAGACTTTTACTCTTTTATCATTTCCACTGGATCTCAGATCTGCGCATGCACAATACGGGTCGGGGACTCGGGGATTGACCAACCGGCTCCCACTGCTCTGCTCTGTTAACGTTGTTAAGAGTGGTGGGGGCGGATCGACAGCTTGAGCAGCTGTCAACTCAACATTGTAAATAACCAACCAAAAACGATCGCCGGTTCATCTTGTTTTTAGCGTGAGAATAGTTAGGGCAGCGTGAGAGCGTGAGATTGAGAGTGGAAGCGTGTGTCACACCCCAGATGCGTGAGAGTTGGCAACCCTGTATTATTATTGCAACCTGTTTCAGATTCATATAACTGGATTATTGATGCATTCATGTGTCCATCACAGCTGGTAAAGGTGGAGCTGATTTGAATTCCTTTATATACTGCTGATGGATTTGTAATGTATGTCAAAGTGAATTTAAGAATTTATTTATATTTTGTATTTTCCAATCATCTAAATCTGACTGAAATAACTTTCTGTAAGCTGTCAAAGGAATATAGTGGAGTCAAATGTACAACACTGGCTGCCAAAATGTGCGGTGCAAGTACAAGGTAGCAACAACAGAAATCACTCGGGTACCAAGTAACTCAAAATGGTACATTATGCAATCCTTTTTTTATGACCAGCCCCTCTCCTCGCTGGAGAGTAGGACTGTCAGTTCTGCCGAGCCAGATCAGGTTTCCACTCTCCAGCTTCTCAGCTCCTCTACGACCACGGACCCTGCGCTATTAATATCAATAAGCTGCAGATTCCATTTCCCCAGACAAAGAAGAAGGGAGAACAAGAGGCGACGAGTGAAGGGAGGAACTCATATCCTCCTGCACCACCATGAGGTTGCCACTTACTATCACCTCCACCCCTGCTGCATGAGCGAAGAGGGAGCCACATGCACCCACTGTGTCACACACATGCACCCCAACTCACCCACTGTTTCACACACATGCACCCCAACTCACACACTGTTTCACACACATGCACCCCAACTCACACACTGTTTCACACACATGCACCCCAACTCACACACTGTTTCACACACATGCACCCCAACTCACCCACTGTTTCACACACATGCACCCCAACTCACACACTGTTTCACACACATGCACCCCAACTCACCCACTGTTTCACACACATGCACCCCAACTCACACACTGTTACACACACATGTACCCCAACTCACACACTGTTTCACACACATGCACCCCAACTCACCCACTGTTTCACACACATGCACCCCAACTCACACACTGTTTCACACACATGCACCCCAACTCACACACTGTTTCACACACATGCACCCCAACTCACACACTGTTTCACACACATGTACCCCAACTCACACACTGTTTCACACACATGTACCCCAACTCACACACTGTATGATGTATGGTTTTAATGGGAAAAATGCAACCTTTTAAATGGATGTCCAATCAGTTTAGTCTAGTGTGGTCAATTAATGTAATACCATGTTCAGACGGTTGCTATAATGACTACATGTCCCAGGATGCATGGCGTGCAAACTTCCGGTACCCAGGTTTCCCGCCTCGTACACATCTAATGCAGATTTTGCAGCTGCAAACTCTTTTTGCTTTTATATTAACAACTATATTTACCGTCAATACTGATTAGATATAGCCTTAGAAGGTGGCAAATGTTCTCTTTAAGCACAGAGATACTTCAAATGGTTTTTTTGTGAATCTCCGCTTCCCGAAACCCAATACAACTGCTTATTTTTTACGGTAACAGTCAAAAACCAAAACCTGACCCAAGCTGTTCATTATACAAGACAACATAGAAACAATTAAAAATATTTTAAGGGGTCGGAAAAAGCAAACAATATGCTTTTTTTAAACAAAATAATCCTCAAAAAGATGTATAGATTAACCATTTATCTATTTGTATATATATACACACGGCTTTCACTGTCAATATGATTTTAATTGAATGGTACAAATGTTGAGATGTTTCTATTTACTGTTCATGTTGTTTACTTCTACTCTTTTTGCACAAAGCCTTGTTTAGATGCTGCTGTGACGAAAACATTTTTTCAAATTGGAATCAATAAAGTTGATCTCATGTTATGATATAATATCAACTGAACTGGATACCTCCCTGACTTTCAGACACTGGACATCTCGTAGTAACTCAGGACCTACAGTAACTCTCATGGTTATCATATACACCAACTCTGTCAATCACTTACAGAACACACCTACACACACAGGACATGCACACGCATACATCCACCAGCGTCCCATAAAAGGTTAGAGAGGAGGAGTAAACAAAAACGGAGAGAAAGCGGAGAAAGGTAATGAAATCTTTACAGACTTACCCACAAACAGATAAACACACTTTCACCATGTTCATGAAACTGTATATTGATGCAGGTTCCCTCCAAGCGCTGAGTGTGTGCAAATCCACTTCTGAAGGAGAGGAGCCAGTGAAAGTAACAGGTATGGAGTAGTTGAAGTAGTGTGAGGTAGTTGGAGTGTGTTTGTGTGTGGGGAGAGAGAGAGAGAGAGAGAGAGAGAGAGAGAGAGAGAGAGAGAGAGAGAGAGAGAGAGAGAGAGAGAGAGAGAGAGAGAGAGAGAGAGGACCCAGTGTTGAGAGGGATTGGAGGTATGTGGACAAAACACAACAAAAGCCGGTGCCTTGCTTCCAGATTAAATATGCAGGAAGTGGCCCCTTTGCATAAACACAAACACTCAGCAAATGAAGAAGTGGCGCGGAGCAGATGCCTGCTGAGAGCCCTACCTGCCGGCCTCTTTTAATTAGACAAGAGCAGGCAGGACAAATGAACATCAACACGGAAACACGAGGCAGAACAAGGTGAAGAAAAAAGAGAACGGCTTCCTCCATCTTCAGAAAAAGAAGATGGAGGAGATGTGAAGAACAGACATTTCGTTTTGCCGGTTTGTCTTGTTTTCACATACTGTACAAGAACACGTCCCTAATTAGCCAAACGTGCTCATTGCTCAGATTGGTGATGAATCTAATTGTCTGATATTATTAAAATACACTATAATGTGACCGGCGCATGAAGACTTCAACGCAAAACTGCTTAATTACAACGTAACATGCTAATTAAATCTTAAAAAATATCAAATTTAATTACTTTAAGTAGATCAGTTTTTGGTTTTTCATTAAAGTATGTCCTGGGTTTATTTAAATAAATGCACCTGGTGATCCTTTAATTCATCTTTACATATGCCTCTAATCTGCACACTTTGTAGTAGAATAATAAGAGCTGAATTTTAATCAGTTTAAAAAAACATCCAAAACATATGTCTTCCTTTCTGAAGTGTCTCAATTATGTCCAGACGTTCATCCATCTCCTTTACTCTCTTCATCTATCTGTCTGTCTTTTTTTCTTTTCTAATTTAGTAGAAGAAAAGCAGAAGTGTGTCGCGTCGGGGAAACTCCTGGGAGAAAACTGCCAGGCTGTTAGCTAGGAAAAAAAAGAGAGAAAAATGGGAGAGGAGCCTCCTTACACAGAACCGGGAGACTGGTGTCAGACGCTGAGTGACACATACTGATGTGGCCGGTCAGAAATGCCATTTCCATATGAAACCCTCTCAGATGCATCGGGGTGGAGTGAGAGGGGGTGAGGGGTGAGGCGACACTAGGTGGAGGCAGGCAGTGAAGGGAGGAATTGAGGGGTGAAAGGGAGTCAAGAGAGGGAGAGCAGAAATGAGACCTCTGGAAAATAAACAGGGTGTACGGTTTCAAAGGCAAGGGGGACACAGGCATTCCATTGTTCAAGCCAATTATCAGTGGAAAATAATAACAACAGATGGATCCAGAGCGGCCAACTTGTGCCGGAGCACCCTGGCGCTGGGGAACAGATGATGAAATGTGAGAGTGCTGGTGGAGGGGGTGAGGAGGGGGTGTGTGTGCTTCCCCACAGTCTCACACACACCAGATGTGAACTTCCACAAGGACGGTTTAATATGTTCTCTCTCCGGCCACCACTTGGGCTTCGGCTTACCGGACAATGGCTTCGTCAAAAACTCCATGCGTTTTAAAGTGGCGTCGTTACTGTGTCAGCACCCAATGGTTTGTTCACTTTGGTTTTGAAGATTCCAGATTCACATTTTGGCTTTTGTCATCTTAACTTATGCATCGGAGGTTGGGACAGGTCCTATGATAGTTACTCAGTGGCACATGAAGCCAAACATGTATTCAGTGTAGATTCAAAAAAGTGCCCCTTCTCCAATCTGCCACTTGGCTCAGTCACACAACTCTGGATTTGGCTATCAGCGCAATTTATAATATATAGGGCTCTAAAAGTGTTCGAACTGGGGGGTTAAGCTCAACAAATTATACGCTGACTTACAAACATCCCTTTATCAATATAAGTCAATGTGAAAAAGTATTTTTGGGCCCAATGACATCACAGTCTGACACAGCAGTTGTGTTACCAACGTTTGGCCAAAAAAAGAAAAATAGCTTAAATGGACGTCGCACATCCTAGGGGACTGGATTTATGGATGTCACTACAACCAGAAGGGACACGATGGGATGAAGCTAAATAATACTTTGTGATGCAGCAATAATGTAACAATTGACTTCAGTGAAGTTCTCAGACGAAAATGTGGATGTTGGGTACCACACTACCCTTATAAAGGATTCATAAAGGGTTTATAATTAAGTTATTAATTAGGTTGTAACACTTTATTAATCATTAAGAACCATTTCTAAACCAGTTCTAACATAGTTTTCAAACATCAACACAGGCTCACTATTTGGCAAGATGACTAAGCCTTATATTGGCTACTTAGCGAGAATCCCCTCAGTGAGAAGTAAGCTAAGTAGCCAAGGCTTAGCAGTACAGATAAATGTGGGCTCACTATTTGGCAAGATGACTAAGCCTTATATTGGCTACCTAGCTTACTTCGACTTCTTCATCAGCCAGCATCCTTGGTATCTGTTGTTCACTGAGTTGATTCTCGCCCATCCATCTTGATGTTTCTTGTCATCTCTTATGACCATTCGAGTTACTACCATTTATAGCTGCCAAAAGGAGCCGTACTGTAAAGTGTAAAACACATTCCCATGTATTAATGAGTTATACCATTTATAATAAGGGCTCACTATTTGGCAAGCAACCGGTCACAGTTGCCCTGTTTATCTCATAAAAGCTTATTAATTGTTTGTAGCCTTTATTTAACCAGGTGAAGCCCCTTGAGATCAAAAGATCTCTTTTCAAGGGTGACCAGCAGGACATTAGTTACACATGTAACATAAAAACAACAGTATGGGTATGTGGGTATTGTCCACAGTATCTGACCATTGCATGTATGATATATGTGTAATGTGTGTATATGTAAAGCGCTTTGAGTCATTGAAAAAGCGCTATAATAAATGTAAGGAATTATTATTATTATAGAACAACAATAAGGATGACATACAACAGAATGTACCGGGTACAGTGATTACCGTAATGAATGATTTATAAAGTGTTCACAACCTAATTAACAAATGAATTACAAACTATTCGTAAAGCCTTCATAAGGGTCTTATTGTAAAGTGGTACCGGATGTTGTTACACTGACGTCACACATTGCTTTGTGGACTACGTTTTTGAAGCCTCTAGTTTGGTGTTTTGGCCGAATCCAAGAAGGTTTTTTGGAACTTGGACTCTTGGAAAACACTGTTAACGGCCTGTCAATCACAATCTAACATCAACATCTATTTTACTCTAAATGGAGCCAAATTTGACAAAACTACTTCATGCTGTATTCAGTTATAGTTGAAACTATCGATTGAGGCCATAAACCCAAAAGTCAAACGTCGTAATAAGTCACGTGAGAAGTATTTTCATTTTCTCAGACTTCTATAGATTCAGACACATTTTTCAACCACTCCTCATAAACCCTTAAAAAAAACACATAAAGTTGTCAGAGTAATAAATGGCACCCTGCATTCCTGGTATGTCCGGCAAAGCAGGGGTCATCTGAAGTCCAACACATGCTTGTTGCCGTGAGTGTAGACTAACACAACAAAGTGAAGCGGGAAGACTGAAGAAGATGGACGTCAGTTCTGGTTTTCTGTTCTTTTATTCTAATCAGCCCATATCCCAGATGACCTGTTGTGATGTGCTCGCTTGATGTTTCCCAGCCGGCCCCAATGCTCACAGACAGCCAGGCAGATGCAACAGACCTCATTGACTCTGGCTTCATTCACAGATCCCTCATATCAGCTGCAGACTGACAGCCAGGCAGCAGGGAGGGAGGGGGGGGGAGGGGTTGCAACCTTAAAACAAAACCAATTCTCTGTGTGACTTGTCAAGGGTGGGAGATGTCTCAAGATAGCAGTACAAAAGCTCTGCCCTTCCTTTTTTCACAAGAAAAGAGACGTTTTCGTTTCATTAACTCCAGACCAAAGCGTAATTATCTCCCTATAGACCTTAATCACCGACTGAAGGATAATAGAACAAAAAGCAGTTTCTTCTTCGGTCATTAAAGTTCTTCTTTTTTATGTTGTTGTTCTTTTCTCCCCTCCTCTGCACTTTAGATGAGTCCATCAAGTGACGCAAAAGGCATCACGGGGGCACAAGAGAAGTCTCCTTTTCTAATTGTGTCCATTGAATGCCATAATGTAAACTCCTTTGCTCTATTTCCAACTGCCCGTTTGACCCGACTGATAGCCGCTGATATGAAAAGGGCAACTCAACCATACAGATGACTGAAGTGGCAAACGACTACGATTGAAGATGCTTGAAATAAAAACACCACTTTGGGAATGTATACAATCTAAATGACTAACCGTCGCTCGAAGGTGCTTGTGATAACGTACCCTAAACAATGACTCCCAGGAGAATGGCCAATAAGGATTTCTACTGGAGAGAATGGAAACTTTAGCTAGATTTAATTAGCTTATGAGAAAATAATTGCCATTAGCAAATCAAATGGGGTTGAGGCGTTTTGCTGGGGGGGGGGGGAGGGGGGCGAAAAATAAGTCATATTTTTGGTCGATGAGGAGACAAAGGGCTTTCAAACAGGAACTGGCGAGCCATCAGCCGTTTTAGTGCACTGAGACTGAGGTCGAGTTAATTAGACTATTGTCATTTTAATCAGGGCAGCTCTGCGACCGTCACTTCCTGAAAGAGCCAGTGGACTTTAAACGGCTCAGGGATTTGTGTGTGTGTGTGTGTGTGTGTGTGTGTGTGTGTGTGTGTGTGTGTGTGTGTGTGTGTGTGTGTGTGTGTGTGTGTGTGTGTGTGTGTGTGTGTGTGTGTGTGTGTGTGTGTGTGTGTGTGTGTGTGTGTGTGTGTGTGTGTGTGTGTGTGTGTGTGTGTGTGTGTGTGTGTGTGTGTGTGTGTGTGTGTGTGTGTGTGTGTGTGTGTGTGTTGGGCCCGAGGTGTCACCCGGCGATGGGTTATGGAGTATGGTCTGGTTCTCTCACATGCTTAGAACATTAATGAGCTGGAGACACACCAAGGAAACAAAGAAGCCCCAAGGATCACCAGGGGAAACTACTCGCCTCCACTCACGTCTCTGTTCATTTGGAAAATAATTTAAATATCAAATATTTGAAATAATTTGCTTCTCCCTGGCTATCAGATTGTGAATAGAGAGCCTTTCATGTCTTCGTTATTATGTTCTTCACTGGGATTAGCATTTAAAACATAATCAATGTAGCCATATTTTCTAGGTGCTCGCCATTGTGTTTCAATAATGGTTTATTTTGTGTCTGATTTCCATATTTTATGAATACAATCGGGATAACGACCGACCAAAAGGGCGGCGAATGATATATCAAATCTTTTTGCTGAATATCGTTAATTTTTAAGTTTTAATCAAAACTGACAAAAGGGCTGAGGCTCGCTCGATTTACTTTGCGCCACCTTTTGTGAAGACATTTAAGGTAAAGCAGACGGCAGTTTATTTGAGTTAAGGGGGGGGGGGGGGGGGGGGTGCTACAGTGGAGCTCGGCCAATCATAGAGCACCCAGACTAATATTACAGGCAACACATTTTCCCGTGGCCAAAGATCAGGTCATGTGTGGACAAGGGGACAAAGGTACCTGCAGACAAGTGCTGGTAACCTTCGACCTCTGACACAGCGTCCGCCGTAGGGAGAGAAGGGCCGATGACATTATCCGAGTTAGAGTACAAAGTCATATTCACCCACCTCGAGGGAAGCTTCATTTCAAAAAGGGGTCGGAGCAGTCCGAAGACTTTTGACTCCACGCCACTTCACACCAATGCGCCTGTTTTTGATTATATTAATAGTTCCGTATGTTCATCGTTTTTAACATTGGCCATTCATATTTAATGGGAAGTTAATATTAATCTGATCAGAAATTATCTTCCTTCAATAATTCAATATACGCATTAATTATTCAATAAAAAGAATGTTCAGCATATTTGAGGGAGGGGAAAAGGAAACTGGAGACGTGTGAGAAAATGAAGCCAAAGAAGTAATAGTACAAGTTAGCTAAATTAAATAACAGCTATAACATGCAGCCAGTGGTAACTAAACACATGTATTCAAAAGCCATACTTAAGTAGTATTTTGACATGCTTGTAATTTATTTTCCCTGTTTGTATGCTACTTCTATAACCTTTCAAGAGCATATAGCGTACCCTATACTGCACTACATTCATGTAAAACTCATAATTACTAGTTATGTTGTATTTAACCCTTAAATAGACCAGCACATATAACGTTAGGCTATAAACGAACTACATCCTGTTTGCATGGGTTCCACCGCTAAGATAAAGGCGGTCTCGTGTTTGGCGTGATGACGTTTTATTTACTTAAGTTGTGAGCAACTGTCTTTTTCCACAAACGTAAAAGCTCCAGGCATTATATCAGGCACCTAACCACAGAACGTTGACTTTTGTTATATTCCCATGCCAGTAAAGCTCCTTGGAGTTCGACATGTGGTCAAAAGCTTACTATTGTCCAAGACTAATTTCTGTACCACTCTAAACTTGTGTACTTCTACTTAAGTAACCTTTTGAATTGAGGAGTTAAGGAGCCTAGCATGTCTACGTTGACTGAATTAAAAGTAGACATGCTAGGCTTACAAGTACCTGCTTGTTTCACTTGAAACTGGTTTGACTTAAATGCACTAACCAGGTTGCTGTATCTACGTGTGTACATTCAGAGATAAGACAGACATGCAGACTGAGAAGCCTCTGCACTTTGAAAAATGCCCGGGACTGCCAAGGTTCCTCCAAGAGAGATTTTCAGGGATTAGACGGTGAAATAAATGCCTAATCTTTATTTGACAGGGAAGCCAATCTCTGGCTCGCTGGTCAACCCCCTTGCAGTCGGCCCCTCTCTTTCACTGCTGCACATCTCAGGGTTATTTAAAACCACATTTAGGATGCATGCTGCGCCTTGTATGAGGTCTCAATTCACTTTTCTACAAAAAGTCATTGTCTGCAGACTTATTCCACAAATGATGTCCTATATTGGGTAGGGTTGCCAGAAACTGACCATGATCAAAATCGATTATTCGGCAGCCCTGGCGAATAATAATCGATTATTCGACCGACCCCCCCCCCCTAGCATATATATATATATATATATATATTTTGGTTGAAACTAAGCCAGAAAAAAAAAAAAAAACGACGTAAAAAAAAAAAATATATAAATAAAATCGATTTTTAAAAATAATATTCGATTATGGAGACTGTAGCGAATATTCGAATAATCGAATAATCGCTGGCATCCCTAATATTGGGTTCACAGCCTTACCGGCATGCGAGTACATCTTGATGGCTATTTCCTTTTCAAAATGTTCCTTTTTTTGTGGTCCAAGCTTTTGCCTGAGTGAAAATCTAACCAATTTCCATCTGCAATTTAATGACAGATGGAAAGAGATATTTCATGGAGATGTATAGTCGAGACTGATAAACTATTAATCACACCGCTGGACAATGACACCGGCTAAATTTAAACACAAAGTGAAAAGGCGTCAAGTATCGGCCTCCCTTATCCCGTAAATTATTCATTACTGGGGGCTGTTATTGCACAGCATGTAGAATTAAAAATGGCAGATTCCATGACTTCATTACAGTGTGTGTGTCGATGGTGGCGATCCTTTTCTTTAACTCTGACACTGTCACCATCCCTCTGTGTCCGTCTTCTCAGTCAGGACTCCATACTAATGATGTGTCTCCATTCGAACACTTCTCTTACTAAACTTTCATGTCGTACACCGTTAACACTTCACCGGAAATGATGATCGCCGCGTCCAGCTAGCAACGATTGTTCATGGTACCAAATCTTTTGCGACTGCTCAACTAACCCTGTACAATAACCCTGCTCAAAGAGTGACACAAACAAAACCCACATGTATCACTTGTATTTGTTTAATGCTGAGCTTAGCAAGCGATGTGTAACCTGTAGCCAAAATGGCGATCATCGAGTGTAAGAAGTGTCCGATATTCCACACTCAGCCTTAGTGCATTTTACTACACTTCGCATCAGGACGCACTTAAGCACTAAAATCAGTTAATGGGTCCAAATGTAAATTGTATAATCCCTGGATAACCCCATATCCCTTTTATTCTGATTCGCCAAAGCTAAGAATCCAATTTAATTATATTCCATATACGTTTTCAAATGTTGTTGTTTAGGATAAGAGCTGTACCTACGTATCCTGGAGCACCTTGTTTCTATTGACTAGTTTGCTCCTTTAGTTTCCCTGTTGCTCAATCTGATTCCACCACTACGTGTGATGTGTCGATTGTCTCCAGTGTCCAATATTCAATCTGTGTTGTCCAGTTTATCCCTCATTTGAATATGTAGGTTAAGAAAGCCATGTGACTTTGCTCTACTGTATCAACTAAAGTCCATTACATAGCCACGCTGTGAGCTGCTTTACCTTGACTTTGATTGTCGTGTAAAATAGTTGACTGCACGAATAAAACACCACATGTGAAAACAGTTCTCCTAAATCAACAAAAGGTGCAATAACGTTGTCAACCTTCTGAGCTGCTTAACCGTCCGTTTGAATTAGTTTCCAATAGCTGGTTGCAACGAGGAAAACAAAACATGTGAAGAAACTCATTAAAATCTGAACCTCTTTCCTAAAATTAAAGAAAATTGCGGATGGACGTTATTGTTTTGTCAATGTCAAAAACAAAGGCTGTTCCATTCCTAAATGAGTGCGTTGGGTGATCTTTACCTAAACAAAGTGTCAGTTGCGTGTGCACACTAGGCAGATGCTCCATCGGCCGGTCTATTAACAGATGTATTCTCTTCCGTTTGTCCCCTGCAGCTACTATTAATAAAACATATATGAAATAATGTGTAATGTCAATATCTCCCACTCCTGTTCTTTCTGCTGCTCTTTTTTCCTTCATACCTAGTTGTTGTGCTCCCTATCTCTGTTTCTTATCCTATATCTAATAGAGCTGCTCGGGTCTTGATAGATCGAGTGGGGAAGTTCATGAGATCTTTCTAGAGGGTCATCAAGAATAACTTTTATCCAATGACCTTCCCCCTCTCTGTCTGTGTCTTCTCTTGTTCCGATTAACCAGCCACATCTTTCTTCTTGGTTTGTATCTATATCTACGCCGGGATCCGGAGTCGAGGCTGATCCTCTTGCTGTAGTCCCGTGTCCTGGATCCTCTATCCTGAGTTCTGGATTAAGTGGTGGACTTCGGGTCGTGGCTGAACCTGTCTCTGCGGTCCTGCCTTGGGTCTCGTCATGCTGCTTCCCTGATGGCTTCCACAGGATTGTAGCTGACATCCTCGTGGATTCATCTTCTCATTACAGACACATGCATTTCCTAACATTCGGTCTATATGCTGTAAAATGTATTATCTCTTCGATTCACACACGGCATCTATTGCACGTCTGTCCGTCCTGGGAGAGGGATCCCTCCTCTGTTGCTCTCCCTGAGGTTTCTCCCATGTTCCCTTAAACTGTGGGTTTTCTCTGGAAGTTTCCCCTTGTACGATGTGAGGGTCTAAGGACAGAGGGTCTAAGGACAGAGGGTCTAAGGACAGAGGGTGTCGTTTTTCTCATACTGATATTCTGACCAATCTGTGCTGTTGTATTAGCTGTCTCTACTGTAGGCTATTTTTATTTTATGTACAGCACTTTGGCTCGACCAAAAATCGTTTATAAATGTGCTATATAAATAAAACTTGATTTGATTTGATAACAGGACAGGTAGTCGGTTATATTAATGGATAAGAAGATCAGTTTAATCTAATATCAATCAATAACAACTTTATTAATCCCGCAAGGGGCGATTGGTTGTATGGAGTACCATGGTTTGTGTTTTAAAGAGTGGACGTAAAAAGTGAATACCGATATCAGATGTTATTTTCCCATGAGCGGCAGACAAAGGCTTTGTTTGTGCGCTCCACATCCCCCCCTCTCCCTCGTATCAGCCCAGCAGCAAACAGCAAACGAGTTGTACGCAAATACTAAAACCCAGAATGCATTATATTGTTTGGTTAACATTTGAATATTTAAATGGTGCGTTTGAGATCGAGATATCCCCATTGCGATTTCCATATGCTGCACACACGGACAGTTACGTTGCCCACGTGGCAAATTGAAGACTGTTCGCATATTTGAATCTTTTTTTTTTTTTTTTAGACACAATATTGGTTTGACACGCCATCATGTTTTCTGATTACGTCCTGCCTTCATGCATACTTAGTTACCTATGTTACAAACGACTACTGCACGTAACCTGTGTCAGAGCCACGGAGCTGAGTGTGTGAATCACCCACGTACATGTCACTTAACCAAATTGGAAACGCTGATAAGCCGTATTTACATAGCAGTGTTGCTGGGCGTGATTACTATCGGTGAAAACTTCCCCCCACGCTTTAATGGGAAGTTGGGATATAACTTGGTGTGGGTCACAGCTGCCCTCTGGAAAATAGCTCAATTACTGCCGTGGATATAAACACTCGTGTGGCTGAGTCGGAGTGGTAAACAGATGTGGGGTGACGGTGTGTGTGTGCTGTGTGATCAGTCAAGCAGCTGTTGCTACACCTTCATCCATTCACTTGTTCTGGTGATGGATTCCAGTTTCTCCCCCCGCGGATCAGCATGCGGACGCTCTGTTTGCTTACGGGGCCGTGGCAATAGGCAGATTAAGCTGCTGGGAATATCATTAACACGTTCCCTGCGTAACGCTAACGCCTGCTGCACTTTCACTGCTGCTGCTGCCGGCAAACACAACAAGCCGGTTGCATCAAGTGGACATTAGGAAAGGACTTGCGTCGACACAGGCCTCTGAAAATGACTTTAATCAAACGTTCAGCAACACTTTCTTTTAATCGCATGCGTATTATGGCCTATAAATACACTAATTGTGTGTTGTAATCTGTTTATAGTGCCATGTGTGTATGTAGCTACTCACACATTTACATAATGCCTTTTTACACATTCAATTATAATTATAGATTATACATGTTTTAAAGCACTTAATAAGGACTTATGAGGCCAAGAACTAAAATACTTCATAACTTTATACATTTTTAGATGTATTTAATGACTTTTTTTCACTTTCACTTAAAGCAAATAAGGTTACTTTACAGGACTCCTTAAGTCCTTTTTTACAAACGCCACCCAAAATAAAATGTACAACCATTGGAATGCACATTTCTTTGCCATCCTGAGCTGCTTTGCATTAACAGACGATGCATAGTTGGTTATATGTTGCCAATTATTTTTTACAAGGTCTGAGTAAAGGGATTCATCAAATTTAACTTCTTATGCTTTAGAAGTTTTAAGTTTTAATATTTTAACATCAACTAAGACCTTTCTTTAACGCATGAATTGTAAGCCTTTGAAATGTAATACAGTAAGCCTGACTTATAACAAGCTTGTAATTTTAACGACCTGTACCTCAGGAAAGTCAAAGCTTCTCTTAAAGCACCAAATAACAACGAAGAATAACTTATAACTACATTATAATGCATTAGAAAAAAACGCTAATGTTGACAAATATGGGAAATATAACACTATAGTCCTTTAAAAAAACTAAGTAACAATAATAAAGTATTATGATATGTGACCTTATCAGCCATTATTAACGGCACTGTCTGTTATGATTCATGTGTAATGTGATAATGAACAGCAACTTGCTTTATTATACAAAGCTAAAGGAATGACAATGTTACTACAGATTATTCAATTATTATTTATATTTCGTTTAGTTATTGCATTCATTTGTATAGTACTGTATCATGTCTGTATCATCTTTTGTTTCATTTGTATTTTCTTTGGTTTTACACGCTCGAAAAAAAAAAAAAAAAAAATAATAATAATAAAAAAAAAAAATAAAAAAAATAATAATAAACTAAACTAACTAAATGTATTCGTCCTTAAGTCATGTGTTTAAAATGCATTGTAGACTCCGGCTTCATGGAGAGTGTTCTGAAACTTATTTTCAGAGCTGAAAACTGACAACTCAAAGAGCATTCAGAATGATGTCAAGTGCTGTGATTTTGTGTCTGCGCGTTGCTCTCACAGCGTGGATTGAAGAGGACATCCCCTCTGGCTGTTGTCTCGTTGGGAGCCTACCTGTCACCCGACTGATATGACGCTCTTTGAATGCTGCGTGTGCCGTGATCAGAGCAGCAGCCAGCGCCCCGATGACAAAGTGACTAGGAGTGTCAAAGCGGCGCACAGACAGGAAGCTGGGAGCCGCTCAGACGCTCCTCGCCTCGCCCGCCAGCAGCTAAACCACGTCTGATGGTGTTCACGGCGCCCACTCCGGACGGCTGTTTTGATTTCAGCCCGCGTGACACATCTGTTGCCCGTCGCGTCGTGCCAGAGGAGCCGAGCGCGACCGCGGGGAATGTGCTGCTCGTCCTTCTGTCCGTGTTTACAAACAGGGCAGCGTGGTACGCATCGTGTGGGAGGTCAGGGGGGCACGAGACACAGCGAGCACCTGTGCAGACTGTAAGCGCTCTGTGTTAAAGAGGCATCGTCTGCCAATAGAGCGTGTCAAATCAGATTTGCCTTGTAGCTTACAAGCCCCTCGTGGACTCTGGCACTGTCCGAGCTTAAAGGGGCTTTTGGGGGGTTCCCCTTTCCTGTAGTGGGTTGCATTAGTTTTAGTGCATTCATATGGTCAGCGAAGGGTACAATCCCAAAGCTCACGCCAGAGGGAGGGCGTTTCTCAGTGTCGAGTACGCTTGCTTGGTAGCACATGTCTTCCTGAGCTTCAGAAGCGAGGCAAGAATCCTTCCTGGCATTCGGAAAACGAAGAGTGGAACAGGCGACGAAGTGTACAGGTGTGCGTCACATGAGAGGCCCCGCCTTACATTTTCCGCCAGAAAATTGGTCCGTGCGCAAAGCATTGTGGGTATTTTAAGACCGCGGAGTCTACACATGTGCAGCCTCGACATTTCTCCAAACGAAGTACGCCGGGCTCGGTAGAATTCCAAGTATGCTTGACATTGGAACAGTACTTCGGCAGCACTCGATGACGTAGTATGCTTGAAATAGTGGCTCTGGAGCATCCTTCCTCGACATTGAGAAACACCCCCACTGTCTCTCTTCCCCTCCCCCTCTGCCTAAAATGCCTTCCCATATTGCGCCACTAGGGCATTTTGCTGCAACGATGTAAGGTTATGAGTTGTTCTTAAAAAGTACAATAGGAGCCAGAGCCTTCAGCCTTCAAGTTCCTCTTCTTTGGAACCAGCTTTCGGTTTGTGTTTCGGGAGGCAGACACCTTCTCCACATGAACAGCCGTCTGAAGACCTTTATGTTTGATGAAGCTAATAATTAGGGCTGGCTCAGGCTTACCTCGAACCAACCCCTAGTTATGCTTCTAAAGGCTCGGACTATTGGGAGTCTTTCCTCACCTTTCTTCTTCTCTTTCTCTTTCTGTATGCACTCATGTCCAATAACTCATGTCACTCAGCCAATCAGCATCCGGGGATCAAACCTGGAGTTTTTGAGTCTGGCCGTTTGCCAGTATTTAAGGTTGCCCCGGTCCTGCTTCAACACTCACGTTTTTTTTTTTGTATTCCTGGATCCTTCATTTTATACATTTGGATCGTCTATGTAGTAATTTTATTATCCTTTTAAACTATTCACACAATATTGATTGCACGCCTGTCCTTCCTGGAAGAGGTCCCTCCTCTCAATCAGTTTTTTATTTTCTCCATTAATTGTGGGGTTTCTTCGGGAGTTATTCCTCGTGCACTGCTCCTAGGACGGGTTAAATGCAGAGGTCAAATGTCACTGTGGGTGCTGCGTGTATGTGTGACAAATAAAGAGGGCTCCATCCTCCAATTCTATTCTATAAGGACACATGGACTGGACTTACATACCTGCTGCTATTAGATCTCTTGCATCATTGGGCATGTTTAAAAATGCATTATCATCTCACTTTCAGCTGGTCTGGATTTGTTATTAATGAAACTGATATTGATGAAACTGATTTTCTCGACTGTCTCAAATTGTAATGATTGTGTGCATTGCTTGAATTTTACTGAACAGACTGTAGGCCTATGTGGTTTGTCTGGTGTGTCATGTTTTGCATTTTGTCTTTTTGTTTATGTATGTCTGTAAGTTGTTGCTATTGTCGGGATAACAACAATTATTTTCTATAGCAGTGCACCTTACTCTAGGACCTAACATGCACACACCGTTGGCCGTGCCATCGGGAGCAACTCCACATGTTGACTGCGTGGGCTGGGATCGAACCCTTCTTGTTGAAAGACGACCGCACTCCCTCGCAGCCACAGTCGCCCCCAGACAGAGGGTATACTACACACTGTGAAGCCCCCAGAGACAAATGTGTAATGTGTGATATTGGGATATATCTAGAGAATTAGTTTGATGGATTCCTGCTGCAAATGCATGCTGTGCAGAATGTGAGTGCTCCGTATTAAAACATGCATTATATGCTAATGAACCCAGTGTGCAATCTTAAGTGAAAGTCAGACGTAATTGAAGTGTTGATTGTGTATAATAAGTGAAAAGAAAAAGGTTTTGGATCTCGGTCACTTTATTATCCCCCATCATCGTACGCCGCCGACTGAAAATCAATTATTTCCCTCCTATGTCTAATTGAGAAAGTTTGCCCCGGCTGTAAATCAAATCTCCATCTAAGGTGCTTTCTTCACAATGTGCTCTTTATGGGCTTTTAAAGCCCCTTCGCGAGAGCATCTCACAAAACTACCAGAATAAAGGGTATTCTGTGCTAGACTCCCGCTGTCAGCTTAAATACACGAGCAATGACCATGGCTAATTGGATCCATCCCATCCATCCATCTATGAAGTACACATGCCATATCAGCAGAAAATCAAACGACATTGTTTCACTCAAGGCAAGCCCGGCACTAAAGAGCCAGAAAGGTATTTATTAATGGGATGTTACAGTAGCTTAGAAAGAGGTGGGGGGGGTGCATTCACGAGTGCTTCATTTCTATGTCCTTGTCTGTCCAATCAATATTCAAAAGTGCCTCGTAATTACACGTTTAGGATTCATTTACATGCAAAGCGCCAGTGTGGCGATAAATTGAAGTGAAAAAGTTCTGTCTATTTTTTTTTTTTTTTATTCCACTGTAAAATGTTTATTAGCTTGTCATTTCTAAATATGTTTCTGTATACTTATCTCAATCTAATACAACTCAAAATAACAACAAAATGGCACAATTGCATTGAGGCAGACCAGGGTTTGATTCCAACCTGGGGACCATTTCGTATGTCATCCCCTCTGCCCCCCCCCCCCCTTCTGTCTCTATAATAAAAATACAGGTGGCCAAAAAATAATCTTAAATAAAAAACGAGACAACTGAGGTTTGATCAATTTGCACGAGTGCCAAACCCCGGCCTGTTATGTAAATGCGATCCCTCTTAAGGGGGCGGGGGATGTTTCCTTTTTGGCGGCTCATTTACATTGTCAAATGACAGACACTCGTACTTTCCATTCACGACCAAACTGTGTTGCAGAAGCCTGCTAGCGTTAGCGTGTGTAGCTCCAATGTAACAATGCTGCTGCAATGGATGGTACATTCGGAAAGATGGCGCACCGTGACAGCGGCTCTGACCGGCCTCGTCAGACCCCAAGAACACGGCAAGACTTTAGGGAGGGGGGTGTGCGCGGCGCTGCTATGGGGCTCTAATATATTCAAAGAGGGATCATTTACTTAAGGCTCGCATCCAAGGATCCGCCTGGCCTTCATTAGCCTCAATCTGACACGGATGTGAACAACATGTTGGCTTGCCACATGAGCACTGCCCCGCCTCCCGCCCAAAACACTCCACTCACCCTCCTATCCACCACCTCCACCTCCACCTCCTCTCTTCTCTGAGACCTGCGCGGCAAATTCCTCTGGAAATATCACAGGTTGTTAGCATTCCAGGGAGAATTTTACGCGGGTGTACACGCAGGCCTTAATTAGAGACACTATTTGATCATTCGGCAGCTGGGCTTTATTAAAACCACGGGTTCACATCGCCCTACAGTCACCCCCCGGCTCAGAGAGGAGTCTGTGGAGCAGGAATATGCATATTCATCGCTCCATGCATACAGGAAATATACGCCCCAGCAGAGCAGTGTTTACTCTCGCTGTACAACAACATTTCAGTTTGAACATCAAGGACTTTGGGTTGTTTTTGGAAGAAATCGCCGGTCCTTTCTCTCTTTAAATGCATGTATTTGTAAGCGGTGGTGTAAAGTAATTAAATACATTTGTATATGTACTGTACTTGCGGTAAACTTGACTAATTGGCTACTTTATTCTTCTAGTCCACTCGATCTCAGAGGCAGATGTTACACTTCTCACCTCTAAATGTATTAATATCAGTTACTTATATATATATATTCTTATTTATCCATATTTAAATCTAAATAAATGAGGCTTTATTGGTACCAAAGGGGAATACACAAGTTGTTATAGCAGCATGGTAAATTATATATAAAATACTTACAGTATGAATTCATCAAAATCAGCTTCACACTCACCAGCTGCAACATGTGCACATTACTGCATCAATAATTACAATCTATTGAAATGATATATGTTTTTCTAATATGGGCTATTCTGCATCATTAGTACTCTTTGTACTTGAGACCCGGCATTGATTCAATACTTTAAGTTATGAATGTATCGACTCTTAAGACTCTTATCTGGAAAGACTTGTGTTTTGAGAAGTGTGCATATTCAAAGATGTCTCCTCCATCGACAATAACTTGCACCAACTAACTCACGCAGGAACCCTGAAGTCACATGTAAGACCTTCTTTAAGACCCTTTCCGTACACTTTAAGGCCTCATCGCCACTTTGAGTTCTAACCGGTTACCTTGGCGACACACTTCACCTCACATTCACTATATACAGTATTGAGTGTCCTTCCTCCTTATCTTCCAACCATTTGGACGCTAACTTGCATTTCCCCATAACGATGTTGCTTAGCAACCGGCGTAAACGGACGTTCGCGCTATCAAGCAGTGAGCGTGCGATGTCCTGTTCAGATGACGTCAGACCCAACGGGATGCCATCAATAAACTCCACAGAATCTCACGACACACCTACGCCATGACTACATTCAGGCAGACGGGAGAACACAACCTCTCTGGACCATTCATATACTTACTGAAAACAAGCTACAAAATGTAACACCTTGGGAAATGCCCTTTAATACTTTTTAATAGCCTTAATTTTCGCTGCATTGATTTATCAACTTGTAATACTTTTTCAGACCCCGCGGTGTCACCTTTCTCAGAAGATGATGAGAACACTGAATCATTTAAAGATAGCAGATTTTGTGTTTGAATCACTTTTTACATCACAACTCAAACAAACTGGTCTACGTATTTAAATGGAAATATTGATTTATTGTATTCCCTTTATTTTTATTTCACTTTGCTGCTTAATTCTTGAAATTAGACAAATATTCTTTATTTATCATTTTTGAAATATCTACATAGTAGTATCCACGAATAGAGTCTTTGTGAAAACACAGTACACCATGTTGTGATGCATAGTCATGTAGCTGTGAGAACACTTTCACTATGCTTTGTACTTAAGTGCAGGACTTACAACTGTGACTAGTATTTCTACACTTTGCTATACTGTGTTAATAAGAAAAAGTAAGTACAATATCTGTTAGTTTGGCTTTTAAGAGGGTCTTAAGCTTTTTGAGGCTCTGCAAAAAGAAATTTAAAAATGTTTTTTCAAAGGACAACATATTTCTGAAGAGCAAAGATCCACAGCCTCCATCGAAGCACACCATGGCAGCCCTTCAGTGAGCTCCACGAGAGCCTCCACCTGAATGTCAGCTACGTGGACCTGAAGAGAGGTGACTGCATCGGACCAAGGTCGACTATAAAACAAACACCGGGTTTAAGGTGAAGCCGTCGCTGCGTGGAGGTTGTCCGTGCTTCGTGTTTACACTACACGGCCGACTTGGAAATTGTTTTGCCGTGTGCAGTCCGCCCGGGGTCATTGTTTGTGTTTGACGTGTTTATACACCACACCAGGAGTAATGACTTCTCCGATAGCCAGGGGGATGCAGACATGATTCTGCACAATAGTTTTCAGGTTCGCAACTCAACACTCCAACCGCTTGACCTCTTCACTGTCCTCAGCATCATTCAAAGTGATGTAAATATGAAACTGCATCAGGAAACCAGGAACAGTTGCTATGCAAAACCTTATCGTTTAGCGGCACAACAGTTTCCATACAATTCCCTTCTCTGCCAAGGCATTTAAAAACCGGTTCCAGTTAGAAAGCACTGACGCTAATACACGTGTTGGTTGTGTACGGGCAAGCACAGAAGTACTTACTTTGATCTGTGGCTCCACAGGACGTCACCACTGGAGTCTCCTCGCTGCACCGGCGAGGAAGAGGAGGAGGAGAGAAGAAGAAGAGAGTAGGTAGGAAGGAGGGGGAAAACAAACAGTGGAAATTATTTGAAGGTGACAAAACAGACATTCTGCCACAATCAGTGGAGTCACAACAGATTCCGTTTGGTTTGGATAACAATATAACTTGGTGGGATTATTGAGACTGGTATTAACACTGGGATCATTGTTCCCATTGTTCCCATTGTTTAAAAGGATCATGTTGGGACTTTGAGTGACATCACTATAAAACACTTCTATTGGCAACACATTGAAATACACTAAGGGGCGGGACATCTCAAAGCTGAGCCGGCCCGCTAAGCAATCAGAGCAGACTGGGCTCTGGTTTCAGACAGAGGGTGAAAAGAGGTGCTGCAGCACAGGCAGGATGAGACAAATGAAGAGCTTTTGAACATTAAAGCGTGGAGACATGTCCCAGTAGAGACACAACAGATACACCTGTGAAACCTGAACATGAGCCAAATTTGGCCCCTTCCATTCAGAATATAAATGTACACACACACACACACACACACACACACACACACACACACACACACACACACACACACACACACACACACACACACACACACACACACACACACACACACACACACACACACACACACACACACACACACACACACACACACACACACACACACACACACACACACACACACACACACACACACACACACACACACACACACACACACACACACACACACACACACACACACACACACACACACAATAGTGAAGGGACTCGAAACAGGTCACTTTGAAATGAATGTTCATTAAAGCAGACTCAAATAGCTTGGATACATATTTAGCATCTTAAACGGGAACTCCCTTGATTAAACAAATAATGACACAAAAACTGTAACTGGGTCCAAATTAATTTGCACTAATTGCATTTAAACAAAGCTCCTCCCTGACCTCAGATCAGGCGTGCTTTAATTACTGGCTTCTGAGTTGATGGGAAAATAAAAAACAGCAAACTGGTTGTATCCAATATAAATGAAGCTCCATGCTTAAAGGGCCTTTTGTTTTGAAGGCAGCCTCTCAATGCCCGACTGCCCTACGCCCCTTCACCTTCACGCCTTGGTTTGCAAACGCAGAGGGAAGAAACAGCTACATGTGTTTCCTGAGAGGGAGGAGAGGTGGAAAAAGCCCATCCTGCCCCCAGAATCACCGCCGCCACGCCAGAGCCGCCGCTACCGGCCTTTCTGCAGAGGCAGCAAAAGTGATCCGAGAGGGGGGGTGTCTGCCAACTCAAACAGGGCCTCGCTCTCCTCCCTGTGGGCCGCCGGCCGCCCGTGTGGGCCCGCGCTGCTTCCTGAGGGCTCGCTGCAGCCGGAGCGCTTTGAATAAAGGTAACAGCAATGTCACAGCTACTGTAAACTTGCTCGGCTGCTCCCGTCAGCAGGACGTTCCCAATCAAAGCAGAAACAACCCCACCTAAAACACGCAGGGCTTTTCTTTTTTTTGTTCTTTTTTTTTTTCCACCGGCCCCAAGTCCAAACTTCCCACGAATTACAAAGAGAGTACACAGGCGAGAGGGCAACAGGCGAGAGGGCAACAGGCGAGAGGGCAACCGCCGCTCCCTGATCCTGCCAAACAAAATGCCAGGAGACCGGGAGTGACATTGAGCTTTGGGCTTCAAAAATACGAGCAATTTGAAAATGATTAGAGTCTTATTTTATTGTCGAGCGCCTGACACAGGAGAGGAAACCGGCACAATCAAGCCGGCTGACTTCCTTTTTTTTTTTCTGCTGAATTTAGAAACACTAATTAGTTTTGCTCTCGTAAAGCCAACCTGAAAACGACCAATTAGAAAGTGAAAATGAGACGCGCGGAGGAAACAAGAGCTTGTCATTCCCACTGTTTGAGTCCCATATGCACAACTTTACTGTGATGACTTTCACACACACACGATCATTGGCATGCCGCCTACGAAACCTGATGTCACGTACACACTCGGACCAGTTAATGGCACTTTAAATCAAAAAGCGTTTTGCTTAGTTAGAAGGGAGCCATTACAGATCTGTATGGCCACATCAAACCCAGGCTGAGCAGCTTGGGCATGCAGATGTCTGAAGTGCCAGGCTGTGGAGAGGATACACCCCCCTCCTCCTCAAACACACACTCAAACACACACACTCACACACACTGACCACAGCACCAGCTGCTTTCAGCTATAGACCTACCAGGGCCAAACTGTTACCCCCGCACAGGTGCCTTCTTTCTACGAATTTCCTCTTTCAAGGGTACTGGAGTTAATCCTCTGCATGTAAAACTAGTTTATACCTAACGGGGGATGGTACTTTCATGTACTTATATGTAACGCTCATACAGGCACCTGCTGAGTAAGGCATTAGAAATTAACTTGTGGACATTATCTTCAGGAATTTCCTCGCTATTCCCCGAGCACACAGTGGTAAGCGCTCCATCACTGTCCGATCCAAGACGGATGGGCTGTCAGAGCCTTCCCCTGTCCGGGATGCAGCTCCCGGGGCCGGGAAGTGGCTAAAAGAGGCCGGCGCTTTCCAGGCCCCGCGTCTTTCACTGGGAGTAATTCTCAGATGCCAGGTCGCTGCCAACGTCCTTGCAGCCAATGGCGGAGAGGCCAGTAAGTTCACATTAACTGCAGAGTGTAACCGCGCTGAACATCTGCTCATGAATGAGAGCGCTGCCCACTAACTCGGCGAGTTGAGGCCGCTGATGAAAAATGCAACGTGCTCCTGGCTGGCACGCTTGTTTTGCACAATTCTCCTGAGCCTCACCCCCCCCCAGAATTATATTAAGAGAATTTCAGAACGGCCGGGTGTATCTGAGAGAACAGCTGGCACTGAAAAGGGATCTGCTGCTCGGCGAGAGCTCGGGGACTTCACACGGGATCTGCCTTCGACACCGTTTGTCCTTGAAGAGGGGGAAGAAATATCAGTGTTAAGCACCCAGGTAGTAATAAGAAAGCAGAGGCTAAATTTAGCTGATTACCCCGCCCTGCGTGTGCTACAGAGGACGCAGCGTTAGGAAGGAAGACGGGAATCGATACGGAACACAAGAGGGGCAATGGGACAATAAGTAGCTCCCTCTGGAGACCCGTTCCCTATACCTCTCCTATGTTTGGCTTGTTTAGCTCATTACATTGTTAACTAGCAGGGATCTGCCCCCCCACCCCACAATATGGGATCAGACTAATCAGAAGCAGTCTGTTCCGGGGGGGGCGAGTACTTCAAAGACTTTGGAAAGTACGAAGGCAGGCCACCAATCCTCTGCTACAATGGCTGCAATTATGTGCCTCGTGAGTTTGTCATATTACAAAATGCAGAAGCTATTTAAAATCCTCAGTGTACACAGTCTTCTCTTTCAGAAAGGAGCAAGAAGTACATACTTTAAAGTCAATATTACTTACATAAAAGTACACAAGTATGGGCATCAAAATATACTTAAATACAAAAAGTAGAAGTACTTGCTATCCCTAATGGCTTATTTTGAGAATCACATATTTTACATTTCTTGATTTTTTATTATTGATGTGTTAATGTGTTCATTCCTTCCTTTACCAATCAGAGCAGACTGGGCTCTGGTTTCAGACAGAGGGTGAAAAGAGGTGCTGCAGCACAGGCAGGATGAGACAAATTCAAGTAGACATGTCACACTGTGGCACAACATATAAATATGAACCTGGAAAGGAGCACAATGGGGCACTTTTAATGGTAGTGGAGTAAAAATGTAGTGGACAAGAAGTACAAAGTATCATGAAATCAAAATATTCATGTGAAGTTGTAACAAGTGTAACTTGTATCCATGTATTTTTCCTTTTAATGTTTATTTTATTAGCTTTTCTTTTTTAATGCTTAAAGGTGGGGTAGGTAAGTTTGAGAAACCGGCTCGAGATCGCTAGAATTTGAAAATACACAACCGGAGAACATCTGCCACTTCCTCTCAGAGCCCCTCCTCCAACACACACGAACGAGCACATGACCAATGAGGGCACGAGATAAGTTTGTGCCCTGATTGAAGACTGACAGGCAGGTAGGCCATCCAATCGGATTGAATGTACTTTTTACAGTATTACGGCTTCTCCAGATGACATTTTGTTATGGATTTGTTGTCAAAGCACTTCAGATATTCATTGCTATCGGGATGTTAAGAGCATTCCATGGAATATAACAAAAAGTGTATCTCGAGCTGGTTTCTCAAACTTACCTACCCCACCTTTAATGTCTTTCATTTTTTGTAAAGCACTTTGAATTGCCTTGCGTTGAAAAGTGCTATATAAATAAACTTGCCTTGCCTTGCCTTGAAGTATCACAGTATATGAAGAAAGTGTACTTTGGTACAGTACTTGAGTTAATGTACTCACACCACTGCTGTGAAGATGATGAAACGGTTTGAAAATGTTAAGGAAGTGACGACTCCTCGCAAACACTAAGAATAAAAGGTTACCACACTCTGTATTCTCACTTCTGTGTTTCGGTGAAATACAGTTAGATGTCTAAACGTCAGCACAGAGCACACCTCTCTCATTGATGCTCTGAAGGATGTGGACATCGTGGCAACAGCCCAAAAACTACGGAAAGGAGATGTGTGAATATTATATTGCCATTGAAAGCCAAGAGGAGCTCATTTAGCCGGTGACAAATGACGGCACTTTGTCTTCCTGACGACATCCCCCCTTCATCAAACGTCCAACTTCACATGGAAATATGAAGTCACACATTATCACACTGACAAACAATTACAACCGTGTCATTAGCAGCGACCCCGGGCCTGAAAGCATTAGCATAACACAACGTAGCGCACCACGCTAACCATCAGAAGGAACACAGGATGTAGATGAAAAGACACGGATAAATCAATCTTGACACGAACAACCTGATGCTTGCCGTTCGGAAGGGTCTGGATGTGTAGTATGAGAAGAGGAAGGGACAACAGTGCTTTGAGCCAACTAAATCAATCACTGAATAATCTCGGGCAATCAAAAGTTCATCGAACAAAGATTCATGCTTTTGCCTTTATATTAAAAGTCAACACTTTAGAGGAGTTTCTCTCCAAGTGACTTAATCAGATACAGAGCATTAGTATCTTTTTTAATACATCTCCCGGTGTCAGGCGGCAAATGAAAACGCGAGCCTCTGTAAATATGACTGCTTACTTCCAACACAAACATTGTTGACACCTAATGTAATTTCAGCGGGACATCCAGCTGAAAGCACACCGGGGGTAATATAATGCTCTTAATGAGAATTCCCTTCCAGCTTGAGACCTTGGCGAGATAGCCGTAATGCGTGGCTTCTCTTTTTAATAAAATAATTGTTACAGTTATTAAAGATGAATCTCATCACAGTCGAGGTGACAAAATAATTCATTACCAAAACCGAGGCTTTAAATAGCTGCAAATTATGAAGCCCTCCCCCCCCCATTGCCCACCCCTTGAAAATACACTTCCAGATAAATGGGTTCGTTATTTGGTATAAATATTAGATATATGCTGCCCTTGGAAGGCAAGAAATATTGCAACTGTCCGTTGAGAAGTTTGCAGACACACAACGCACCATTCAAGAACATCTAACAAGAAATAAAACACTAATGAAATAAATGCCTTTATTTCATTTACATTTGAACTCTTAGAGTTGTGGCTAAATCATCGTCGCATTTTGCTATGTTCAAACAAACCTTGAGGAAAAAGCTGGATTTGTGACCTATGTTGTCATGGTTATGTATTATTATTGACATGTTTCTGTATTAAAGGGACAATTCATATTTGTTGTAGTGGGGCTGTGCGAGGCGCTAGATATTTCCCTTTAAAGAGGCCCTCTGCTTTTTGGGGTTTTCCCTTTCCGGTAGTGTGCTATATCGGTTTTAGTGCATGTCAATGGTCTGCAAAAGCAAAATCCCAAAGCCCCCCCCCCCCTCTGTCTGAAATGCCTCCATTGGACTCCATTGTTTACTTCCCTGACATGACATCACTAAGCAACACTCGCGCTTCTATTGGATAGCGCTCCAACACATTATACGTGACAGGCTAAGGGGCGGGACATCTCTAAGCGGTTGACCAATCACAACAACCAATCTGTTTATATGCCTTGACCTGTATCTGTCTGCTTTGTGAATATGTATTTTAGTTTAGTTTGTATGTATATGCTTGTATTTTAGTTTAGTTTTTATATATGCTTTTATCATAATATAAGTATCTCTGTTGAATGTTGTTTTACTGATTGTATTTACCTGTTATTTGAAGTGAATTTTTGTTTTTAGGATGACTTTTAACATCTGTCCAGGGACTACAGACGAAAAATAGCCTGTTGGCTAACTCTGGCGCATTTACAGAAATGTCAATTAATGTGCACTGTCCCTGTCAAATAAATATATTTAAAAAACCAATCTAACAGCTAACCAATCAGAGCAGACTGGGCTCTGGTTTCAGACAGAGGGTGAAAAGACAGGCAGTATGAGAAAAATAAAGAGCTTGTTGAACATGAAAGCATGGAGACACGTCCCAGGAGAGGCACAACATACATATATCAACCTGAAAATGATAGGGCCCCTTTAATTGTTAATGCTATAAACTGGCAAACAATTATGTAAAGTTGCTCATGTTATCAGAACCCAAGCAGTGTCTTAAAAAAAAACTAATTATTAATTAATTGCTTGGTTTATCTCAATTAACATGTGTTAAGCCACGTGGTTACGACACTGCTCTGCCTCCATGATGCTGCACACATTGCAGATTTATTTTGGAGCCTGCAGCGTTCCTCCTCACCTCCACGTGTGAAACTGAGAAAAAGCTTGCAACACATGTTGGTAACAAACTTCCACCCAATCCCCCCCCCCACCTCATTCTCGTTCACAGCTCTCTTATCGCTTTATTTATGTATTCAAATGAGATAATTTACAGTGATGGCATGGAAACTTCCCAGCATGCCTTTTAACCTGTCGTGTTTCACTCTCTCCGCAGCAGGATGGCCAGAGGAAATGCTTTATTAAGATCCCGCCGACATGAAGAGCCGCTGTGACTTACTGGTGCATTACTGTCGAAAAGGCAAAGTTATTTAGACCAATAAAAGGCTAATATATTGTCGGAGTGGAATTACACATAAGTTATCTCTACCTTAATAACATCACCGCAACCCCTGATGTTGTTTAGATCAATAAAGCCCATTCAAGTAGAGACCTCGAGCACAGATAAGGCTGCAGCACCGCGGCAACACACCGCTCGCTGGCATCGGAGAGAGCAGAGGTCTTTCCCCGGCAAACAAGAAGTGGCCGAAATGAGAAAAACACTTCAAACGTAATACCATAAAACATTGTCTGCCTTCTGGAGCCTTCTGGTCTGCAGATAAACAAGTGGAAAGATGCTAATGGATTTTAGATGTTGGTACAGAGCAGAGGGGTAGGGAGAGGGGGGGGAGGGCAAAGGCTAACTACCGCCTTCAGAGTACGGATGTTCGAAGTAACGGTGTTACATAATAATTGAAATGTTTATTACTCGGCTAAATAATGAATACATATACAATAGTTTGAGCTAAACAGGATTTTATTTACCTAATTTTGACTGAAAGACAATACTACTTTTGTTACAACAGCAACGTATGATGGCTATGATCCAGGTATCTGTCCCGTAACTGTCAGAGTCTTCTGTTCGTATTTATTTACATTAACCAGTCTTTAAACACGGCCAGAGCCCAGACCGTGTTCCCTCTGTTGACTTCCTGTCCGTCTTCTTCTGCAGATTTCTCTCCCTCTCTGTCGTTTAACCTCTTTCCTTCTCTTGATCTCTTTTTCTTTTCTATATTCTGGGGACGGTTTAGCCATCAAGGATGCAAAGAAGTGTGCTCTTTATTAATATAGAAATCAATATTCAGAAAGTACTCCAAGGTGTTTTCTCATGTCCTAACTTAACCTGAAGTGTTCATTTAATTCAAGCTGGCATGAAATTGACCGGACTTCTTTCAGCGCATGGATATGACTGCACTTGGTCCCGTGATCAGAGCAACCTTAGCAACAGTCTGCTATTGAGAAATATTGAGAAATAGCAGGCGATCAAAATTGACCAATTAGAATTGTGTATTTATCCAAGCAGTGTAATCATTCTTAATTATTGACTGTCAAAACCAATGTTGCTTTTAATTCACTCATGCTTATTATTAGTATTATTTAGAGAACATTTTGCTTTAAAAATGATAATAGATTTGTATTTGTATAACTTTTTGATTATGAATGTGCCAATAATTAATCTTATAAAATATGCTGGGAAATCATTTCATCTCCTTTCTTTCCACTAGCCTCCATGTCATGTGACGACTGACTCCCAATCCAAACCAGATCATATTCTGAACCTGACAAATAGCATAGATTTAAGAACAAGCTTCTCGTATTTATGGAGTATGGATTCATTAGGATGAATCATCGTCATAATCTGGACTGATGTCAAAATAAACTAGGACTTTGACTGGTGGTAAAAGCAGCACAAATCCAAATGAGTGAAAGTAATCAAACCAGAAAGGGAAAGCTGTCTCTGTATGCAGCCACGTGCAGCGGCAGGTTCATCTGACTGTATATAGTGTATGCAGGGGGTTGTGGTTTCCCATCATGCAGTGCTCATTCTTATCAGTGTCCACCAGGTGATGCACTAAATCATGTGTGCAGCGACTGCCCTTCATCAGAGGTGTGAAGATGACCACAGCCTTTGCAACTCCCTCGAGGCTCCTCCCACAGATAGGACATCAACACAAAAAGGAGAAGAGGACTCAGAAGTGTGTGTGTGTGTGTGTGTGTGTGTGTGTGTGTGTGTGTGTGTGTGTGTGTGTGTGTGTGTGTGTGTGTGTGTGTGTGTGTGTGTGTGTGTGTGTGTGTGTGTGTGTGTGTGTGTGTGTGTGTGTGTGTCAGACGGCGACACCGTTCTCCACAGGAAACCACAGGAAACAGAGTTTTGACGCCATCTCTTATAAACACATTAAATGACAAATATATTTTTCCTTTAAAGAACGTCCCTTATGGCGTACGCACCGTCAATAGGAAGTTTACAGATATGTTTACAGACATGAAGCCGCTCAGGTGGGGGAACCGCTCTCACAACAGAAACCTTTTAAAGGGCTTCGAGTGCTTTTTGCGCCCTCTCACCTCGGTTTGCATTTCAGAGAAGCACTCTGGCAGATACTGTCCAAAATACATGTTTCCATCCTCTCTATTCCTCTCTTTTTTATTCCTCTTTACCGTCTTCATCTAGAAGCTGTCGCCACTGCCAGGCAAGATTGTATCATAACCCTAACCCAGGGGTTCTCAAAGTTTTGATGAGTGAGGGCCAACTTAGGTACCCAATATTGGATTGAGGGCCGCCCAAGAAAAGAACGGAACACAAAATAATTCCAAAACAAATCCTTTCTTTATTGTACTAACCAATTACCGCAACTCGCGAGATGCCTAGTTGCCATGCAACCAGTAGTCTAGCAAACTTTCCACAAGCTGTCATTCATAATTTAGGAATGACAACCCAGGGGGCGCAGTTTTACCATTCTTAAATTCCATTCTAATTCTTACTAGATACAGCCATGGAGGATTCAAATATAACGCATGCATTTCAGCGTGTCACATTAACTATCGTGGGCCGCCAGAAACATTTCCGAGGGCCGCCATTGGCCCGCGGGCCGCACTTTGAGAACCCCTGCCCTAACCCTATGTCAATTTTGTTTATTTGCATAACATAAATATGAAGGGGGTTACGATGTATGTCCGATTGTGGTATATATGGAGCCTGACTTCACTGCATATGGACTTCAGGATATATGAGGGTGATTTTCAGGATGAGACGTATTTTGTGCCACTACTGTCGCATGTTTTCATACAACTGTAACGAAGGCACTGAACAAATAACAGTTTAGGGAAAAAAATTATATTTTGGCAAAACTGCAGGGGCACAAATATTCCTAAAGATGCCGTTTTAAAAGTGGAATTTAGTTAAAATACACAACGTAATCAGCTCCTTGTGCCAACTTGAGTTCATCAAGAATGTTCCAAAATACGTGTGCATCGTCTGAACGTGTATTAATACAATCTGTGTGTGTGTGAAATCATTTAGATGTATTCCTATATAAGTTTGACTGCAAGCTTACACATCAGACATGTGGGTACCACTTTACAATAAGACTACCCTTATAACGGATTCATAAAGGGTTTATAATTAGGTTGTAAACACTTTATTAATCATTAAGAACCATTTATAAACCAGTTCTAACTTAGTTACGTCAACACAGGCTCACTATTTGGCAAGATGACAAAGCCTTATATTGGCTACTTAGCGAGAATCACCTCAGTGAGCAACAGATACCAAGGATGCTGGCTGATGAAGAAGACGAAGTAAGCTAGGTAGCCAATATAAGACTTGGAAGTACAGATGCATGTGGGCTCACTATTTGGCAAGATGACAAAGCCTTACATTGGCTACTTAGCGAGAATCACCTCAGTGAGCAACAGATACCAAGGATGCTGGCTGATGAAGAAGACGAAGTAAGCTAGGTAGCCAATATAAGACTTGGAAGTACAGATGCATGTGGGCTCACTATTTGGCAAGATGACAAAGCCTTATATTGGCTACTTAGCGAGAATCACCTCAGTGAGCAACAGATACCAAGGATGCTGGCTGATGAAGAAGACGAAGTAAGCTAGGTAGCCAATATAAGACTTGGAAGTACAGATGCATGTGGGCTCACTATTTGGCAAGATGACAAAGCCTTACATTGGCTACTTAGCGAGAATCACCTCAGTGAGCAACATTTACCAAGGATGCTGGCTGATGAAGAAGACGAAGTAAGCTAGGTAGCCAATATAAGACTTGGAAGTACATATACATGTGGGCTCACTATTTGGCAAGCAACCGGTCACGGTCGCCCTGTCTTATAAAAGCTTATTAATGATTTATAGTGTTCACAACCTAATTAATTAACTATTCGTAAACCCTTTACACGGGGAGTCTTGTTGTAAAGTGGTACCGATATGTGTAACTAGCAAGTGATATCAAAAGTAAGTCAAGAGGAATAAACAGCAGAGATAAATGTTATCCGTTATTAGGCTATTGGCTTTGCTAATGTTTTGCATTCATTCACAGCTGTGGCCACATCTGCAGTTGAGGATTTCTTCATCACTACATTTAGACCATGCTATCATTTTGTTAAATAGTTTATATACACAAGACCTTTAAAAAGGGCAGGGCATACGGGGACAGGGGAGAATAGCCGTGTGCGTGTCCGTACACACAGGCAACGGTAATGATGGCGAATAATATCCTTGCAAAATGATCAACTCTGACAATTTAATATTACCCAACAATAAATACATCAGAGCAAAAAAAGAGGTAAGAAAGAAGGGGAATTAAAAGCCCGTGCGAGAGGCGATCTTCCTCCAGCTCCAAGTGACGGCATAAATAAAGTGTGGCACATCTTTTACCTTCTTCAATTATCTGCCGTTTGACATGCGAGCCGAGCACAGTGTAATTAACATCTCAGGAGATAATGGGGTCGCTACTCACTGATCAATCTCACACATATATTATGTGCCTTTCACCAGTCCATGCTCCTGTTATGCTGGGAGGGAAATGTTCCACAACAGATTCATTTTCCTTTGGATTGGGGCATTTCATAAAACTAATAGGTCTAATTATGACTCATCCAATTGAGCTCATCTTGCAAACATCTATTAGCGCCAACGCCCAGTTCAGACGGAGCCCTTGCTATCACAGTGAATAACACGTTCATGCCATTTGTAACCGTGTTGTCATGTTCAATTATTAATAATAATAATACTCATATAGCGCTTTTCTAGAAACTCAAAGACGCTAACTTTGTTAATCGATTATCAGTTTGGCTGTTTGCTATATCCTGGCTTCAAAATGGTGGAACAAGCCCCAAGGAAGTGAGCCGGGCGCTGGAGAAGACTTTTTCGTAGTGGCCAAACACTTCTGTGAGAGTCTTGGTCGTCAATGGGCACAAAAAATGTTCCCCATTGATTTGCATCGTGAATGAGACGTGTGAAAATCAGCAGACCCAAATCAAGTAGCCAATACGAACACTTGAATATCCCATACGGAAATCATTAGGTCCTAAAAGTCGTGCAATGTGCAACTTTGACGTAAAGCAGGGGTGTCAAACTCAAGGCCCGGGGGCCAAGTCCGGCCCGCGACCTCATCTTATGTGGCCCGCAAGAGCTTGCAAAGATTATTATATTCAATACAATTGGTGTAATTGTTGAATATTTGCTTTCAATTATTTGCCCTAGACTTCTGCTTTCAGACGTAGTTATTTGTGAAGTTATTAGGAAAACTGATAATAATCCAATGCAGAGGCAATAATGTAATATAATACATTATTTAATATATATTATATATTTACATATGTATATTTATATTGAGAAGCCAAGAGTGTCATCAAGGCAAAAGGGGGCTAATTTGAACAATCTAAAATAATCTGGATTTTTTAACAATTTTTTGTTTACTAGAGAATTCCATATGTGTTCTTTTATAGTTTTGATGTATTTAGTAATGATCTACAATGTAGACAATTATTACAATAAATAAAAACCTTCGAATGAGAAGGTGTGTCCAAACCTTTGACTGGTACTGTATATTTATAGTTACAACCGGCCCTTTGAGTGTAACCATAATGCAAATGTGGCCCGCGATGAAATTGAGTTTGACACCCCTGGCGTAAAGGATAGGTCCAGGGCTTAAGGAAAGTGCAAGTGTGCATGCCCGATGGACCCAGATCCCCACGAGAGCTGGATATTTTGTATGAGACAGGAAGATTTTGGTTTCACACGTCGCAGGAAATAACGGGCCCCAGTCACCGGCGTTGTGTCAAGTTCTCTTCATGAATGGTATCATGACAGCAGAAAAAAAGCTTCTTAGCCTATCCGGCATAACAAGGTCTCTTTAACATCCTTAAAACAAAAAGCAACACTGATCAGAGATACATTTCAAAAGTAATTTGACCGTGCCAAACCAAGCCAACGTGTAATTTCAGCCAAATAAATCGTATCTATATACAACATTTATAAAATATACTTAAACAGGTTTCTCTTGTTTGCCTATGGCTACAACCCACCAACAGCGTGTGCATGTCGTGGCTCTTCCCAACAGGAATGGGGGTGCCCGGCCCCCTTCACGCTCATAACTGCAGAGCTCTCCTCACTCAGGTTATTTGCCAGATGCCAGACCTCAAACCATCGCTGAGATTTATGTTGCTTGTGATGTGTTGTTTCTTTCAGGGCCGAGGCCGACTAAGGAGAGAAACCACACTTCCTCTTTAAGAGGCTGAAGTGAAAAGACTGTGTAATAACTGTGTCCCTGTAATGACAACTGCTGCCAACGTTGCATCACTCACAGATCTTTTAATAGCATCTGTGCTGTGGTGTTAACGTCAAGACTGAGCATGATACTTGCCATTATTTGGTTCTGCATCTCGCCTGCGACACAGGGCTTTTTTAAGCAACAGAAATCCTCAATTATTAATTAGCTCAGCCAGAAAAAACAACTGGTCCTGGGCCACCGTATCGCTCATTGAGTCCCCGCCGCAAAGGACTTGGGTTCAAATTCCACCCGGGGAACATTCACCATCCCCTCGGTCTCCCTTTTGAAATCCGTCTCTCCATTAAATGCCCTGGTTGCCCGAACCCTGAAATATAAAATACTGGTCCGATTTTCATGAAACTTGGGTTAAGCGTGTATCAATGGGGAAAGGAACATTTTGGGGAATATACACATTTGTTTGTTAATATTGCGGTACAGCCCTTAACTAATATCATAGGTTTCCAAATTCTCTTAAAGTTGTATTTGTTGTTCTATTTGTGGGTGATCGTGTTACTCGAGGTGAAGCTGTCAAATGTAAAAGCAAGCAAGTTAGTGCTGGTGCATGAGTCTAATCGCTCATTCACACCAACGGTGTTTCGGGCCGGTTCGGAGCTGGAGCTTGAAAAGCACCGGGTTTTCCTGTTCACACCGCAGCGGAGCCGCCTCTTAGCTCCGGAATCCGGTTCATTTCGAGCACCAAAAAATTGTCCGGCAAGAGCAAAAGCACCGCATACGTCACGCTTACGTTGAGGCGGGGGCAGGGGCAGATCAACTCCTGAACAACAACAAGAAGCCTGCGTTTTATCCAGCTTGTACACAACGATGGAGAAACTTAACAAGCAGCAGTGGTCCACTGAAGAGACCAGCTACCTGCTGGGAGGCTGGTCTTCCGAAGAGGTGCAGAGGAAGCTGGAGCACAATCGGCCATTGTTGTTGTTGTTGTTGTTGTCGGTGTCAGCTGTGAGGGGTTTCCGCGCGGTTTGGCTTTATGAAGCAGGCACGCAAACGGTTACGTCATGACGCAAACGATGACGCAATGACGCAGCACCAGTCGGACTCTGGGCGGTGTGAAAAGAGCCGGAGCTAAACCGAAGAACCGGTTCTGAACCTGAAAAGCTCTAGCACGGAGCTTGAACCGGAGTTGCGTTGGTGTGAATGAGGTATAGATGGGATGAACCCTTGTTGTTGTTGTTGTTGTTGTTGTGTGTGTTGGTTTTATTGGCCAGGAGTCTGCGACAGTATGTGCAACCTTTCTGCTTTACTGGTTTCCAATGGGCTGCTCGGTCCACCATTATGGAGCCAGGATGGCAAACAGGACTGTTTTAGTTTAGGTGAATCTGGGTCCGACTCCCAAGGAGGGAGGAGCAAGCCGATTGGCCGTTGCACAACAAAGTGCACGGGCTGGTGGGAAGGATCCATGCACAGCAAGGTAGGGAAGTACCCGCGTCTTGAAGAGGATTCGGGCAGCCAGTGAAGGGCAGATGTTGGTGCTTTTATTTGCCTGCTTTTCAAAAGAGATGCCAATGGCCGCTTCATCCTAACTGTTGATTATATTCATTACAAAGACGAACCCAGTCCTTCTAATATACCTCCACACATTCCATTTGTTTGCCGTTTACAGACCCTAACATACTCTTTAACAGGTTAAAAACAAAAAAAGACATCAACCTGTACTGAGACAATGCCTGCTGCCGTTGCCGCGGGGATTGTTAAAAGCTGCACTTTGTATGATTGTAGTGTATGATTAACTCGACGCTGCCTGGACATGCGGGGGCTGTTTTTACAATTTGGGCTTTAACAGATGTGCGTTTTATGTGGCAGGTTCTCCAGAGTTTAGATGCCGCTGTCCGCACAGATGAGGCCGTAAGGCAGCTCGTAAAAGCTGCCTTTGAAACTTTGGGGAGGGTTAATGCCGACATAACAGCGAGTGGGCAGGGAGCTGTGCGGCTCACCTCTTCAGCACACTCGCATGCAGCCATGGAATCTGAGTAGATTTACTCGAGTACCGTTTTGAGGCACTTTTACTTTACTTGAACATGTTCTTTTACGCTACTTTATACTCCCATTTCACTCCAATTCAATGGCTAATATTATGATTGTTCCTTCAATACGAAGACTTTACATTAGGATCACTTTTTGTCAGATCACAAAGGGAATATCACGTGGCGCTAATCCTCTCCCGTTTAAATGAAGCTAGGCAATAGTTTATACAATAACAGCTTGTTCTTACAATCAACCGAGAAAATGATTTATCATTTATAAACTTTAAGGTTATTTTAACACATGAGTTTTTGGGGTGTTTTTTGTTGTATCAATTTCATTATGTTCTGCATAGGAGCATTTTAACATTTATAACTTTCGCTTATTATACTTTTACAAGATTGTTTACATCCAACAGAGAATTTAACAGTGTGGAGTTCATACTTTTTATAAACCAAATAACCCCAATACTTCTTCCAACACCGCTCACAGCACTGCCCGACGCCCCGCCAGATGAAAGCCAGTGAACACCGGCTACACGTTAACTTCTATCCCCCAGATGAAGTCATGTCCTGCATCTCCACTCCCGTGCGGTACGAAACAATGCAGGACACACGTGCATCTCCAAAACGAGCACTTTACCGTAATGTGAAAACTGTATCGTAGGGTGACGACGACAAAGGTAATTGTACTGCAACCACATTGTAATTACTGTGATTTACACACCATCAACCCCCCCTCTCAAACCTAGCTTTACAAGGTGGAATTCCTGGCAGGGTACACACACACACACACACACACACACACACACACACACACACACACACACACACACACACACACACACACACACACACACACACACACACACACACACACACACACACACACACACACACACACACACACACACACACACACACACACACACACACACACACACACACACACACACACACACACACACACACACCACACACACACACACACACACACACACACACACACACACACACACACACACACACACACACACACACACACACACACACACACACACACACACACACACACACACACACACACACACACTCTTTTGGACTGTCTTAAAACACTCCCTCTCTTTAACACTTTCTCCTGTTCTCAATTTGTTCTTTTTCTCTGTACTTCAAACGTGGTTTTCCTTCTTTTTTTGTTGTTGCTGCTGGAGACAATCTTTGTCCCACAATGCAATCTTAAGTCTTCACACGCCCTTTTTTTCTCAGTGACCTGTGTTGACTTTGGTACCACCTCCCGGGCCCGGCAGGAAGGCCTGCTGAGTGAGCTCTGCATCCAGGCCCAGCCTCTTACACAATACAGCCCTCCTCCTCCCCCCATAACCCACTTCCCATTCTCCATCAAACCTGGGGATTGTAGAGTGAGGGTGGAGAAGATGGGAGGGTGTGTGTGTGTGTGTGTGTGTGTGTGTGTGTGTGTGTGTGTGTGTGTGTGTGTGTGTGTGTGTGTGTGTGTGTGTGTGTGTGTGTGGTGGGCGGCACATCCTGCGTGAAACTGCATCCTGAACAAGCATCGCTGCATCTCACTGTAAATAAATACTCTCTCCTCCGCGCCGCTTCCGTCAACTGTCACCGCCTTGGCTCCCAATCACCTTCAAGTCCAAACAGGAAAGTGCAAGGAGGCGAGGCAGACGGCAGATATGAGCTTTCATTTGCTCCCCGCTGCACTTTAGCCCCGCCGCTCAGCGCTTCCTCTTCTCTGACCAGCTGCCCCGGCTCCCTTCCAGACCCTCGGTCCTTCCTGTCACCTTTTCATGACTGCATTATCCAGGACGAGGCTCCCCGCGTCGCTGGGAAATCACCGTTGGTGTTGCTGCCCCCCCCCGCCTTTTCCTCCGTGTATGAAGCACTGTAGGAGACGTTCAAAGCCACGTGCCGCATCCTCAGAGGAGCACTGCTGCTTTGTTACCTGCTAATCCCCCGTGCATTATCACAGGAGATGCAACTGAGCAACAGAGCATGACGGAGGCAACAACGGAGACATGACGAGCTCTCCGCGCATGAAGCGCTTTGTGTCGCCAGGCTGTACATCATTTGATTAGGTCTCAAAGCTTGTTATGATGACAAACCAACCTGCGTTCAATAGAATTAAATGTTTTGGATTATAGACACACAAAGACACGACTCAATAAAAGGCCATTTATCTGGTAGCAGCGACACTTATCGTGAATACTGTTCTTGTTTTATGTGCCATTATCGATGTTTCCGTGAAGAGTGAGAGCATCCAGACCACAGTACTCCTCTTGCATGGTCTTATTACACTTCATTGAGTTGAGCTGAACATTGCAGCTGCCGACTGCAGACTTTGGCCTGAGCTCGAAAAACCACTCAGTAACTGACCTGTCAACACGGTGAGACAGCTAGCCTGAATGCCGTCTGTGGGGCGTTACATGAGACACCTTTTCTTAAACCGTACTTTTCGGACTATAAGCCGCGACTTTTTCCCCCATTTTGTTTGTACAGCTAACGGCCACTAGGGAACCTCCTAAATCTATGGATTTTACAGGTGAAATTAACCACCTTTAACTCTACGGGCTCTATGACCGGTCCGCGCCCGCCACCTCTAAGCGGCGGGCTCCAGCAGGAAAAGCTGGAGGCCGGAAAAGAGTGAGACAGGTAGGCGCCAAAGTAAAAGTGGAACCGAGCGACAGAACGAGAGCAAGACAGACGGACAACTTAGCTGCTGCGGCTTATATGCAGGTGCGCTTTATAGTCCGAAAAGTACGGTATGTCATTTCTTACTGATTTCTGAAATTCAAAGGGTCATATATCGATTTAAATATCCAAAGATTGTGTTGTCGCAAGAAGAGTTCCACTTTAGGAAAGGGTAAACATCTAAAATTATATTAGGGCCTCTTTAAATTGCCATATAAATCAACATGTTGTGTATATGATAAATATAGCTAAACATGATAACGAAATAAGGGCATCCTGAGCCTTTATGTTTCTTCTGAACACAAAGCACTGAATGCTCCAACAGTGATGACATTCTGCATGTATGGATGCAATGTGACTTCTATTCAAATGCATAAAGCCATGATCCGAGTTAAAGGGCGAAGGAAGTAACACTCCAATAAATTATTCCCACAGTTAAGCATTCTGGATACAACAGGTTGTCTCGGTGAAATAGAGCCTCGCTGTTCGAAACAGGAAGAGATGATAACTGTTATTATTTTCCAACCAAATTGGCAGTTAAGATAGGCCCTTCATGCAAAGTCATTCATGGGAAAGAGAACGCTGGGGAACAAGCAACGGGTACAAAAAAGACAAATACGTTGTGTGTTAAGTGTTTTAGCGTTTCAGTCCCTCTCAGTAGTCAGACATCGAGTGCTTTCTTCAGCGCGGCAGTTTTGTTCTTATTTATTCTATTATCTGTGTTAAGTTGAGCCATCTTGATCCTCTCCTCCCCTCTTTGCCTGAGGAGAGGCTCATTGGCCAGACGCGTCACATTAAAGAGCAGCGTCTCACTGAGCATGTCACAACCTGCCCAGGGGGGGGGGGTGAGTGTGTTTATGTCTTGTCCTCAGGACCCCCGATTGTTGTTCATTTCCTGTGCCAAGATTAAATGAGCACATCGGCCAAAATGTGCTCTTCCTCGGCCCTCGCCCACATCACGGCACTTTTCCGCACAAGTGGCTGGCTACGGATATTTATACAATTAAAACAATTCTCCGCATCTATCCGTCAGCTAATTCACCAAAGCAATGACACTAATGGAGTTGTTCTGTCTCTCCTTCCCCTCACAGCTCAGAGAAGGAAACGGAGAGAGTTGTGTTGTTGGTGGATAAAGTTGAGACGCGGCAGTTATTTTTATTACGACCCGCAGTTCAGCGGGGACATGGGGAGGTTCATTTGATTGTTGGTTCAAATTAACCCTGGGGTGAGGAGAAAAGAAGAACCGGAGTGACCCTCTTATTTTCTGAGACAATACTCGCTTCGACCGAGGCCGACATTAATAATTCATCGTGACAAAATGCATTACGAGGGAAGCTCGAAGTGAAAGGAAGAGTCGACAGAAAAACAGTCACATTAGGGCCGTCGTGTAGCGTGTGCTTGGGATCAGACCGTGCTGATAGGCAAGCCTACATTAAGCTAGCCGGGGGCTGAGGCAAATGTTCGTAGCGGCCACACGGCGGTACGACAACTTCAATGAGAGACCGTGTCATCGGGCCCACAAAGACGTAACGGCGCAGATTGGAGGCAGGATTTAAAAAGGGCGCTATCCCTGCCTCCATTGGACTCCTTCGTTCACTTAAAAGTAACATAATGACATCATTAGGTAACACGAGCACTTCTATTGGCTAGCGTCCCAACACTTTGTATAAGCTAAGGGGCGGGACATGTCTAAGCAGTTGACCGATCACAACAGAGCCGGACAGCTAACCAATCAGAGCTTAAAGCTTGGTAGCAGCAAGTAAAACATGTAACCTTGCCATTTAAATGAACATGCTTTCATATTTAATTGTACGTGTAGTTTCTGGTCTGAAGAGAAGTATAATGTCATTGTAGCCCAGCACAGGGTGTGTGAGGGAAACAGGGAGGTTTAGTGAAACTTTGACCTGGATATCCTGCATGTCCGTCCACCCAGCATGCACCAGGAACAGGGATAGGAACCACTCCCACACGAGTTCAAGGGGAAATGCTTGCATGGCGTGGCTGTGCACTCTTACCCAGCAGTTTTATGTTTATGAGCTCTGCTGATGGGGATGCGCACATCCATTAGATAGGAGTCCTCCTATAGAGAAGGGGCTCTGGTATTAACCCACAAGCAAGTGCCCCATCAGCAGAGAGGAGAAAGCTGCCTTTTATGGCAACGGATCAGACACTCAAGCCATTGGCCGCAAAGCCCACAAATGAGGCGTTAAGTGTAGTGGCAGGGCGGCAGAGAGAAATGACCCTCTGCTCAGCCACGCATGAACCTGCCCTCTGCCTCCTTCCCTTTCTCTCCGTCTTGCTCTCTCCCCCCTCCCCCAACAAAATAAAAAAGGAATCAAAGCATGCTTAACGGCCCGACGACCACCAAATAACAACTGTCACCTGCAGTCGAATTCATTAAAGCATTGGTGACGTCGCGGCCGTGTAATGTCATTTTTATAATTGAATATTAATTCTTCTTACGCAATATTTGGAGGGATTCCTAATGGACGTTTTCTGTAATTAATTGCCAGATAGAGGCAGGGCGAAGTTAAAAAACACAACCTGACGTGGAGATTGGGAAAGAGAGTGCGGCGAGGCGGCCTGCTGCGAAGGTTTCATCATTGCGCCTGACCCCCCCTGCTGCTGGAGATGGGGGGGATAGACTCCTCTTCACAGTCAGAGATTTAATTGCACGCAGATTCCATTACCTCTGCACAAATGTCACATTCTCTTCTGATCAGGGGGCACGGCAGCCACTGGCAAGCAGCCAGACTGTAGTGCAGAAAGTGCTCAGCCAATCAGAGCTCAGCGTGCGGACAGAGGTGAGCGGAGGGACAGGAAGACGACAGAACGGAGAAGATATTAAAAAACAAAAGGAGAACACAAAGCTGCTGACGGTGCAACTCTGAGATTGAGGGCAGTGTGCTGGATTAACAGACATTTAATTAAATGAATTTATTATTGTCGTTACTATTATTAATACTATTAAATGTTGGAGCACTAATTCTCATATTAATACATTTGAACGATATTAAAATTGTGCCATACTTAAAATGTATTAAATACTTACATCTCAATTATTGACAAGGTTACAGGAAGTGGATTGACTGGTCGAGGGATTGTTATAGGGGAAAATGGAATTGAGGCATGAAAATATAAATATACGCAAATAATTTTATATTACTACATTTTCACAAGAGATACATTTAAATGAGTCTTTCTCCAAATACCCTAATATTTTACAGCATGTTTAGACAGATATTGTGCAGTTACAGAGTGGACGGATCCATGTCAGGATGAACATGTAATAATATTACATTAATAATATTATCATATTGTTTTAAGCTTATTATTGATATAACTCAGGAAGTGTTGCTTCCTCAGACGTTTCAAAGTGGCTCTGATTGGCTTAAGATTTGAAAAACCTTTCTAAATCATTAAATGGTTTGGTGTTATTTGTGGGCAGCAATTCAAAGGCCCCACAAACACAGTCTTGGAGTTTCATTTATACAAAAATAATTTGCAATATTGGTCAGTAAAATGGTAATTAGATATTTTCTCCACAACATTCAGGCCTCGTCAATGCTCTCTGGACGCAATACAAGTGATGAACAGCTCAGAATCCACTGTTGGGATCTGCTTCCAGCTTATTACGGCTCGATACAAATAAGCCTAATAGTCTGACTGAACAGGGCTACACACACACACACACACACACACACACACACACACACACACACACACACACACACACACACACACACACACGAAATAAGAGACATCTTAGTCACACATACCCCGATCACTTGTGCAGGACAGACTGGCACTCCATTCCTCCAATCAGAATCCAGCTCACAGTCTTGAGGGCAGGAGCACTGAGGACACGGACAGAAAGAGAGAAATAAGGAAAGGGGAAATACAACCATTACAAACAGGAAGTGAAAGGTGGGGAAAGCCCCTGGTCTAGTACAATGAGCCCACATGTACAGAGATGACATCAGAAGTAAAAGTGATCAGCCACAAGTATTTGATTTGTTCTGACGCATTCATTCCTATTGGAGGTGCCTGCATTTAAGCCGCTATGACAGCTATCACACGAAAACTACTAGAAAGATTTTAGAGCTTCATTTCTCACCATAAAACAGTAAACATGTCACATGGTTGCCCTTTGATCTCCTTTAGAGGGTGTTCGACTTACCCACATGAAAAACATGCGACATCAATATAGCTGTATCTGAACTGTGAAGAAAACATCTAACCACACTAACTGTATTCGTTTCCACTGACTACGACTGTTCATTTTACCATTAAACAACCTCGCTTGTATTATTTAAGAAGGATTAGATATACCAGTCATCTTAACAAACTAATCCAATAACAAGTACGGTAAGTACGATTTTGAATCAACTCATTACTTCCACAAATATTTCTTGTACGTTTGAAAAAATGTCCGAGAGAAGAAGCTTGATATTGCTCTGGAGAGTAATTGGTTGCGTCAAACATTTTTGAGTGATTTGTCCAAAAAAATGAAACTCTTAATATCAGCCTTTTTCATAATTCTTGCAAGCTTTTTCTTAAATCCAGCAAAAATTAGTTTACAGTAAAATAGTGGTTATTTTTAAATGTGAGGAATGACAAAATTATGTTTTTAGGCAAGTTTATTTATGTAACTTATATTTAGAGTTAGTTAGTTATTTAGAGTTAGTTATCTTTTGGGTTAAAGGTGGGGTTTGTCATCTATTTCAGAAAGACTTTTTGTTATATTCCATGGAATGGAACATCCCGATAGCAATGAATAAATTAAATGCTTTGACAAAAAAGAGATTTAAAAAATGTCACCTGTGGAAGCCGTAGCGCTGTAAAAAGCACGACCAATCATCTGAGCCGGCTAAAGTAACTGGACGGCCTACCTGCCTGTCAGCCTTCCATCGGGGCACAGACTTATCTCGTGCCCTCATTGGTCGTGTGTTGGGGGAGGGGCTCTGTAAGGAAGTCTGAAGGAAGTGACAGATTTGTTCCGGTTGTGTACTTTCAAATTCTAGCGCACTCGAGCTGGTTTCTCCAAAATGACATACCCTACCTTTAAGTTAACCTTTATGTGTTCACGTAATTGGAATCAGTTCAAATAGAAAAGCCCATAATATTACACACTTTACTCATTTCATTTCAAACCTTTATTTAAGCAGGTGAATACCAATGAGATCATCGATCTCCGTTTCAAGGGAGACCTGCTGCAAGTCGGTTCCACATGAAGACATAAAGCAACAGGGAAACAAAAAGGACATCATACAGCAAAGTCACAGGGATGTGCACCTAACGACGTGTACAGAGGCCAACAGCATCTGATTGCATAGCATCTATCCGAGCTTTAAAAACATGCAGTGGAACCAGATTGCTCAGTTTCCATTCTGTAGTGGAGCTGCGCACCTAAAAGCTTTCGTCCCTAGGTTCAGTCCTAGCACTAGGCACGTTTAACAAAACCACAGCATGAGATCTCAGGCAATAGCTACTTTCAATTCGTCGTGTGATCAGAGAGCAGATGTAAGATGGGAGTTTACCTAACATGGCTTTGTAGATGAACATGTCCCAGTGACTGAGCCTCCGTACAGTGAGTGAAGGCAGACCTGCCCTGGCACACAGGGTGCAGTGATGGGTTAATGCTTTACAGTTAGTAACAAATCTCAGCGCGCTGTGATAGGCGGCATCTAACTTGATCAGGCAATGGGCAGGTGCATTCATATAGACCAGATCACCACAGGTGAAAAGGTCACAGAGCCTTTTCCTGGCCTCAAGCGAGAAACAGGACGTGTTTCTGTAGAAGAACCCTAGCCTCACCCTCAGCTTTCTAAGCAGGTTATTGACCTGAAGTTTAAAAGAGAGACAATCATCAAGCCAGATACCAAGGTATTTATAACAGGCAACCACTTCAAGTACTTGTCCTTGCGTAGCAACAATATCCAAAGTGGTGTGCGGTGTCTTTTTGGCTTGAACGCCATCATTTGCCACACCGGCTATTTGAGTACATGTACCGAATCCAGAATTGATTTTGAATTGGGGATTCTTTTGTAACGTTTATCGAATCAAATGGAACCATTGCGTACAGACATATTCACACCCCTAACAAACCTCTGGGATAAACCCAGTCTGATTGTTCTGGAGACTGCATTCACATACGCACTGACCTATAAACCCAGCAGCGGTGTTATCATTAGTACTTTTATTTATGATAACACGTTTCTTTTTTACATAAATGATTTGTACCACTACAGAAACATCTGAAACAACACGTTGTTTATTCAGAAAGCTGCTCTTGAGCTAAAAAGCATTCATCTGCGACCAGATAAACAAGTGGGACGATGCTAATGACTTCCAGATAACGCTTCAGATCATGCAAATGAGGCAGCAGGATGGATGGCTTCTGGCTCTGTCGCTGTCACACGAGTCACGGCTGCATGTGTGGCTTGTTGCCCTGTGATATATGTGTGTACCACTTCTGCTGTTTAATGCGGCCGTGTCTCCGCCACACAATTCAGCTGCCGGTTAATTGGCCCGCTGCTCGACGAGGACGCGTGTCAGAAACTAAATCTGTAACTCTGTGTCTGGGTGGAGCGGTGTACTCCGAGCAGACGCAACAAACCACGGGCCCGACGTCCCAATTCCTCGCAATGCACCAGAGTGGAATTCCACTGACCCCGTTAGAGCGGCCGCTGTTTCCACAGACGGACCACATTCCTGGGCCTGCCATCGAGCCCAGATAAGACCCGTCTGATTGCTCCGTTGCATCCCAGTCATTACTTCCACAAATATGTTGATCCCGACTGACAACTGTCCTCGAGAGGATTTATGGCTGCGCTATCGATTCCCCAAGCCCCTCAAAAGGAGCGATTTTGGTTTTTTTAAAGTTAGGGTTTTTCTGCCACCGGTGCCTTTGTTAAAGAGACAGATTTCAAAGGGGGTGAGCAAGTAAATAGTCGATATAATACTCAAACCCAGGTAAGCCAAGCAACTCTACAAGTTTGAATGCAACTCTACCAGGTAAAATATCAACACACAACCACCATATTCAAATCCCAATTAAAAACCCACCTGTTCAAATCTGCTTACTCACTGTAGTGCCCCCATTATATGTCCCATTTGTGTCCACTTGACTGGCTCCTCCATGATTTCCTGTTTGTGTTTAATTTTTTTATCATGTTCTGTTGCCTATTAGCTTTTATTTTATTTGTTTTTAACTTTTTTTTTTTTTTTTTTTTAAATAGTACGGTGTCCTTGGGTGTCATGAAAGGCGCCTAAAAATAAAATGTATTATTATTATATCAAGCAGCCTGTAGCAATTCCTTTTAAAGAGGCCCTATTGACATCACTTTGTAACACTCACACTTCTATTGGCTAGCGCTCCAACACATTGTACGTGATAGGCTAAGGGGCGGGACATCTCTAAGCGGAGGACCAATCACAACAATGCCGGCCAGCTAACCAATCAGAGCAGACTGATCTCTGGTTTCAGACAGAGGGTGAAAAGTGGTGCTGCAGCACAGGCAGTAGAGAGAGACACAAAATACAAATATGACACACAGCAGAATAAAACCCCTTTAAAGTTACCCTCACTTTGATATATACAGCCATACACTGGTTGCCATGTCTCCCACAAACAAAGTACTCAAGCTTAACTCCATGAAAAGATTCAAAAGAGAGTTTTATGTGAAGTCTTAGATGTTAAAACAGCACTGGTGAGAACACTTAAGAGGTAGCTCCGATTTAAAATCTTTATTGCAAATTAACAAGCAGTGGATTTTAAAATGTGGTGAGGTTTTACTGTGTAATTACTTTAAGATATACTGCAAACAAAAACATCGACAAAGTGGAACTTTTTTTATACCTCCGACTTTGAAGCTTCCTCACTCTGTGGGCCTTTTGCATGCCAGCTGCTCGACACTTGACTCACTCCTGCTCTGGAAACATGTGGTTGTAATCCCCTCTTTTCACTCAAATTACAAACTGTGTCAGTTTCTGAGGAAACTTCACATCCAGCCACTTTGCAGCATGTGTGCTAATTGCCACTCATTTGTGAGTTTCCAGGCAAAGTAGACAGGCATTTGAAGCTGTCCATCCTTGTTGAGAGTTATGAGAAGGGTCGGAGATTAGGGGAACCAAGGCATGGCTTTTGCGATATAGTTCAGTACGAGCCACATGCTGAATGTTTATAGAGGCAACATAGAAAAGTATAAAATATATGAAGGGCACCATTTAATAAAACAAAACTTAAAGTCTGACCTGCCAATTATAGGAAGCATAAAACAATTTTCTTAAGTGTTTTACTTGTATGTTTATACATTTCAGAGAAGAATCAGAGAAAATAGTAGTCTATACTTTGTATGTAAGCCTATTACAGGCAGTCAACCATTTATGTTAACTTAAACTAAATATCTATTTACTATAATCTCAAAGTATGTTTTTTTACATTTTATTATCGCGAACTCCGGTTGCTGCCAGCGAGCATCGGCATTAGCCGCGCATACGACTGCTCAAGGCGCAAGTGGAGAATATAATGTATTTGACTATTTTACCCTGATCATTCTAAAAGTTTCTTAATTAGTTGCTTTTAAGAAATAACGGCAAAAACACACGAGGCGGTAGCGAACTACATTTGTCAGCAGCCAGGCGGCGTGTTTCGGACAGGAACAGTCTGGTCTCTTTATGTTTTTGGTTAGATGCCGGAAACGAGGTCTATGGTTAAAACAAGAGATGTTCAAATGTTTTCTACGACATAAAATACATCAGTAAATACCCCATGTGTGATTCTCTGAAGCTTCTCTAAGAAAAAACCACGGTTTTTAACAAGTGACTAAATGAGATTACTGAGCGTTAGCACACCGAACATTAGCCGCTTTTACCTTAGCGGTGGTGAAGCGCAGCAATGAAAACGTGATGTTTGTTTATAGCGTAAAAGTAAACTAAAATCGCTTTGGCATTGTGTCGAGGGACCCATTGCTCCGCCAACTCTCGGATCAGCCACCAATAATACGTCAACAACACACTCATCTATTTGGAACTGGCCCGAGGTATTCAAACCATCATATTTTGTTTTCATTGAGAGTGGAAAAGCTTTAGATAAATATGAGATAATATTCACAAAAGACTTCATCTGTAGTCTGTGAGATGTATCGACCACAGAACGACAACGTAGTCTAACTACAATCCCTTGACACGAGTGGAGCCATTGATCAGCTGTTGCTGCGACTGTGGGGACATTGGTGCTGGATCGGATCAATGGCATGACCCATTAAGCCACACCATTCCCAGCACCTCATCTTATAAGAGCCGCTGTGTGGGAACACCCACGGCTGACCCGTGCTGCCGGGGACAATTACAAGAAAGTGGTCTTTCAGGGCCGACGCCCACTTGACCCGGTAGCGTAAAGACATGGAAGAGATCCACATGATTTAAACTCCTCCCCAAGACGTGCTGACAAGGTTAGCGGGTCAACGCAGACATTAACAGGTCAGTGTGTGGCCCACTTGGGAACAATTACTCCCAGTCACAGCTAAGTGGACACTTGATTGAACACGATGGAGGCAGGACACACTTCCCACAGATAACAATCCCCAGAGCCATTTGGGATAGAAAGCCCTTGTGATGCAGCCGTTATGGGCAGAATTCATCTTCCTTTCCCCTTTTAGAAGAATGTGAGAGTGTGATCGAGAGCCATTCTCTCAAAGGGATGAGTCTCTCAAAGCATTACCATTTTGCCAGCAATACTAATAGCTGCTTATGACACGGAAACAATTACAAGGTGACTGAGAGGAACAAGCGAAACAATGGGACGAGCTGTTGAGATTTCTTTTTTCATTCGTGGGAAATCTCACAAAAGCAGAAAATGGTCGTTGACGGAATACTCATATTTTGCAATCAGGCTTTAAACAACAGCAACCAGAACCATCTGTAATTAACCGCGTGGGTGCTGCAGCTTTTTTATGTTGTACGACCTTTGACCCACTGACCGTTTGACCCCTCTCCCGCCACAATGAGTAGAAACGTTGCCTTAAACATCTGGCGTCTCGTATGTGTGGACGGCAACGAGCACCCTCCACAGCTCTGAGTGCTTTCAACAACAAATAGTTTGTGTTTCATCATAATGTGTGGGTTGTACTGTAGAAGACAAAAACTAAAAACAGATGTTCGGGGGTAGCTACTGCAGATAAAATAACAAACTTGGTAATGTATATCTTTGTGTAAAATGCTCACTATAGTCTCTTCGCACACAAATGGGGCTTATCGATTCGCGAACACATTTTCCGGGAATTTGCATAAGCCCCGTTCTTGTTTGTGGTGTTGTTTAGTTTTTCTTCTCCCAGGGGCTTTGTTTATTTGTTTCTCTGTGTTGGAAAAATCAGTTTCACATTGTTTCTGTATGTGCAGCGGTGGCTGGTGCCGCAGCTGTTGGTTGTTAGTGGCTGGAGATGACACAGTTCAGTTCACCACGTTCAGGAGAACGGCCCAGGGGGAAGAGGAGCAGAGGAGGACGGCAAAACGCATGGAGAGAAGAAAATAGCCTCTTTTTAAAGTTGGAAACCACAATGTTCATCTTGGGCTTATCCAATTTGAGGTCCTGCACTGTATTATTCTCAGCAGAGCAAGACTTGTACATGACATTTCGACTGTGGCTGCGAGGGAGTGCGGTCGTCTTTCCACCAGAAGGTTGTGGGTTCGATCCCAGCCCGTGCAGTCAACATGTCGATGTATCCTTGGGCACGATACGTAACCCTGAGTTGCTCCTGATGGCATGACCAACGGTGTGTGAGTGTGTATGCGTGTTAGTTCCTAGAGTAATATACACTGCTCTGTATGAATGGGTGTGAATGGGTGAACGACATGTAGTATGTAAAGCGCTTTGAGGGGTCGTAAAGACTGGATAAAGCGCTATATAAGTACAGTCCATTTAGCTGAGCTTTTACAAGTACATTCAAACACGAAGAAACAAGCTTTAAAAAGGTATCCTGCAGGTTAAAGGCGGGGTAGGTAATTCAGTTTTTTGAAACCGACACCGATAACTTCCTGCTTCTCAAGACCGATACCGATACCCGATAATAATATAATATATATATATATTAAATGTACCTGTAGTTTTTGCACACCTGGTGGTAAAAAAGACTATAGTGAGCAAATGACCTGAGCATTACTACTATGAACAAAACAAAGCCAAGAACAGTTTTGACTCTTCAAAGTGACCATATTTATTTTCCCAAATAAATATAATTGAGTCAATCAGTCGATGTCAATGTGTTTCCCTGAACAGTGAACAGTGAGTGGTCCATATTAAGAAATGGAAACAACTATTACCTGGCGTTACTCTGGCAAACTTCTTGCCTTTTTCAAAAGCCTCGTCGATAGGTGAAAGCCCCGGTGCCTTTGCAGCTGGCTTTGGATTCGCCGCTAGTTTAGCAGCGCAGGCGTCTTCGTACGCTTTGAACACACCATCGTAGCCATGGCGATGTTTCAGGCGACTAATCAGGTTGGAAGTATTATAGCTCGTTGCCTTTTTCCCTCCTCGTGGAACTTCTGCATCTGTTAATACAAATAGCAAGCGAACTATCCAACTCTGAAACTTTGAAATAGTCCCATACTACCGACGACATGTTTGTTGACTGTCCTGGCTTCACGGCCGCACGCCGTTTACGTCACAGCCAGGCATGAGTTAGGGAGCGCTGGATTTGTGAAGAACTCCCCTCTTCCTAAACCACTAATACCACAGTACTGGCAACACGGGAGGAGCCGAGTGAAAAACAAGCGCTCCTCATCCCAATCCACCCACACCGCAGAATTTCTTTCTTTCTTTTTATACCCAAAAAATATATTGTATATTATCGGGGCTATTAATACTTTTATCGGGATGACGTCATAATTCCTATTATCGGACCGATAATTATCGTGCACCACTAGTTAAATGCTTTGACAATAAATACATAAAAAATGTTAGCTGTGGAAGCCGTAGCGCTGTAAAAAGCACGACCAATCATCTGAGCCGGCTAAAGTAACTGGATGGCCTACCTGCCTGTCAGCCTTCCATCTGTGCACAAACTTATCTAGTGCCCTCATTGGTCATGTGCGCGTTCGTGTGTGTTGGAGGAGGGGCTCTGTAAGGAAGTGGCATATTTTTTCCGGTTGTGTATTTTCAAATTCTAGCGCACTCGAGCTGGTTTCTCCATTCTTCTACCTTTAATTAGGGTTAGGGTTAATAAGCTAAAGTATTGTAAGTATACTGCATTTGCTCGAAATAAAGCAACCTTTCTTCGTGCCATGTTTGTTCAAACGGTGTATGAGCGATGATATGTGTATGCATTTTAACGTCTACTATGTTTGTATATGTACATGCATGCGAAACTGCAGGACGGAGTCCAGAACTAATTTCCTTACGGGGACAATCAATTATATCGTACAGAATAGAGTCTTTTTTATTGGCCAAGGTTAGTGAAAGAGTTGGGTTTTTTGTCTGCGATGAAAGATGTGTAGACTTTCTTTGGTCCTGAAATCAGTTGGGAACTCATTTGAGGGTTACTTGGGTTCCACTCGCATTGAGGGAGCAGTGTGCCGATTGGCCAACGCAGAGAAAAAGGCTTTTGTCCCACGATCTACCCCAATGTTGTCGATAGATGTGACCGGTGCAACAACTCCATAACCTAGCTCATAGGCTCTTTTCTTTGTCCCAAATGAAAACATTTCTGGGCCTTTCCTTTCGTAGGAACAGTTCTAGGACATAATTTGAAGCCCTGTACTTTTAGCTCGCTACTTTGACAAGCTAATATATTAGCACACATGCATCTTCTTATGGTTGTACTGAATTCAACGTAAACTCCATTGTCCTCTAACTGGCTTAAGGACCTGGTCGATTTTTGTATAAACTTGATGAGATACTCGTAGGGACTGTGAAGCTTGCAGAAAAGAAATGGCACTGCTTGATGGATTATTTAGACAGCCTTTCAAACACTCTCCCTCGAATAGCAGAGGAACATTTTCAACATGTAGAGTATTTCTATTCAACACTATGCACTGTTACTTAACGTTATTTCTTTTTTATTACCGTTAATCATTTATGTTCTTTCTTTCTTGATTTTTTATTTGCTCTATTCAATTTCCAATATGGAATAAATGTCATTTTGGTATGTTTATGTATTTTCATGGTAGGGATGGGTGGTGTGTGGAGAGGGTTAGCTCTGCAGGGAAGACATGTCAAATGAAAGGACAAACCCTGTTTGAATTGTAGCACTGTATTATTGTTTCCGTCTTTCCAGAAAAACGGACATGAAGCTCTCCGGGGGCAAAGCTCATCCCTTGCCTCCCTGGCCCTTTTCTGAAGAAATCAAGAAGCCCGACATTAAAGGAAAAAAAACCCTGCAAAGAATCTCTCTCCATCCCGCCCTCCTCATTAACAGGGCTCTTCTCCAATCCATTTCGGACCCCTGAGATACAACCTTCCCGAAGTACTCAGCAAAGTGACACAACATTAACCCATTTGCACACGCCGAGTGCGAAAGCAACAGGCTCAACCGGCTGACCCATTGCTTGTTGTGGCTTTATTCCCCAGGACCGTTTTGTAACCAAGTGGGCATCATGCGAATACCATCTGGGTACCACTTAGTTAAAGCTGGCAGAAGTCCCGTGGCAGCCAGCCTGGCAATGAGGAGAAGGGAATAAATTGCATCATTTACTTAACATGCATTTACCGTTGTGCCTGTTAAAAGCCCATGACTAAATCATTTATTTTTTTCAGGGTTCTCCTGTTCAGCCAAATCGCATTGAGCGTGCCACAAACAAAGGGGCTGATAAAGGCGACACCGGGATGTAAACCACATGAAATCGCATTTAGCCTCAAGTATATTAACGGCTCTCAATCCATTTACACCAAAGAGAAATCTCCCACTGCACAAAACCCATAAACAGACAATAAACACATTGTAATTATAATGCCAACTCTTTAATTACGTGTGTCATTTGGGGATGGTCGAGCTCGCTAATTGTCAGAGTGATGTGAAAGGATTGAGGCGGGGGGGGATGCAGAAAGAGGAGATCAAGCCTCGGGCCCAATGAGAAGCATATTCCCCGCTCTCCAAGCGCGTTAGAAGGCAGAAAATTCAATTGGCACGGCTCCAAAGAAGAACAGTCCAAACAGCCGTAATCAGCAGGGACAAACTCCATGCAAATCATTTACATTAGCACGAGAGGAGAGAAGTGTCTGAGCGTTCACATGAGGAACATCTTTCTCCTGCGGTAAGCCTCGCTGCCAGGTGACTCTACGCGAAGAAGAGTTTGGTTCAATTGGTGTAAAAGCATGCAGTGTATATCACTTGATGTTGTCATTATGATTCAAGTGAAAATCTCCTATTTTCCAAAAGCGGAAACCAATTAAATTACAGGACGGAAACAGTGCGGATGACACGCTTTAATCCTATTATATTGCCAGTAAACAGAAGACGTTCTGCAGAATATTAAACAAACAAAATGCCACCATAGTTGCTTGTCGTCATACACATGTGTCCTGTTTTTGATTAGTCCTACAATTCCATCAAAATATTGGTACGCCGTATCATTTAGATTTGACTGAAAACTCCAAGCAAATGATAAGATATTTAGCGCCAGTGAAGAACACATAAAGCTCTTAATTCGTAACACCTTCAAGTCCAGTTCGAAAATTTAAAAAACAAGGATTTGAACACAAGAAGATCCTCCTACTTGGAGCAGTTTAGGAGAAAATATACGTGACTTAACAGTCCGTGTTACAAAGATACAACTGAATTTCAATTTAAAGGGGACCTATCATGCAAAATGCACTTTTGTATGTCTTTTATACATGAATATGTGTCCCCGGTGTGTCAGGGAACTCACCAAGTGTCCGAAAACACAACCCTCTCTTTTCCTCCATACCCAAATCTCTAAAAACGGGGCTGCAACGGATCTGATACAGACTGATCCAGATTTGATATTGTTCTGACGTCAGAAATGGGGTGCTCCGCTTATATGGGCAACTCTCCACCTATCAGGGGAATGGGGGTTGCGTGGCATGGTAACAGCATGGCAACAGCATGGTAACAGCATGGTAACATGACGCTTGTGCCTCGCCCCCCTCCTTTGCAGGGGGGCTTGGTCAGCTGCAGCTCATTTGCCACAGAATCAGCCCTTGTGAAGACAGGGCTGGAATAGAGCAAATAGAGCGAAATGAGGCATGGCTAAAATGCATGATCTGTTTGGTATTTTGAAAAAAAAACTTCACAGACATGTTTTATATAGGTATGGCCCTTCAATATATTATTCAAATATAGCATGATAGATCCACTTTAACACAAAATGTTGTCATGGAAAAAACTGGCGAAACCAGAAACCGCAGTTTAGACTTCTAAAAGAAAATTGTAATCAGCCAAGAGGATTTCAATTGGTGCATCTTTAATATAAACATTTGTATCTATTGTCTGATCCATGCAAAAGCACATTCTGCCATTAGTTCAACGAACAAGGCATTCTGTTAGATCAGACCCGGTCACTGTTAAAGCAACTGGCAACATAAATAGTTTGTTGCAAGAGCTTTCATGTTCAACACGCTAAATGATGGACCGTCAAAATATAAACACAGAACTATCCATTATAATTAATAGTGATTACCCCCAATCACATGAACTGTTACACCGGTTAGCAACTGTATTATCTGTTTAGACCTATACAGTCTATGGTTTAGACAAGAACTTGTTTTTCCAAGTCTCTCAGTGGTCACATGATGTGGAAAATCATTGCTTATTTATGGATCAGAGTCCAAACAAGAAGTGAGTGGACTCAAAAAGCCTTACAATATTAACATATACAGTGTACGGCTGTGCATGTGCTGGCCAAAGATCACAGAGTGAATTATTGAAACCACCATAAGTACAGTGCACCCTGAAAACACTGCCAGATGACATCTCCGGATGAATCATCAGCCGAGAAATGTCAGTCAGGCAATGAGAAACTGTCTCTGCCATTGTTTACATGTTGACTGGCACGGTGCGGTCGGCCCCGATGAGAACAACACACACAGCGTCCGATGGCATGAAGTCACTTGGTGGAAAAAGAGCTGTCACTGGGAGCCTGGTAGGAGGGTGTGGCGTCGCAATCAATGAAGGTGGAGGGACTTAAACAGGAACAAAAACAAATCTATTATTGGTGAAATCATGCATTAGCTAAGCTCAGTCCGTCCACTCTTTACCGCTCACCACCATTCCTGTGTGTATGTGAAGTGAACACGAGGTCCTTTAACACAGCTTTTCATAAAAGAGATCAGAGTGAAAGAGAATGAAGGATACAGAATGTTTCATCTGCCATCCATTTCTTATTCTAATGCAGCCATTAGGCTCTAAAAAGAGACGGCTCATCTATTCATTTTATGGGGAATTTGCAAAAAAAAAGATGACACTGCAAGAGGGTCGGTCGGAGTGATTACAATTATTTGAATTAGCCCTTCAATCACCGCGTACGATTGTGTATGGAGTACACAGACATGCACTCAAAATCGTGGCTTGAAATCCTCGCTGTATACTGTATGAAAAGATTGATTCAAACATTTGTTTGTTCTGGGCGCGAGGAATTGATTGGTCAACACATTAAAAGCTTCACACACTCCATACACACGACATGAAAAGGCTTTTAGAAAAATGTCCAATAACTCAGGACAGCTGATTGCTTAAAGCTCGTCGTATTCACAGCGTTGACAACAGGTGCCGTAAAGCCCCAACAAAAGGCTGTAAACAGTCAATGGTTAACGGGAGCGAGGGCACGTGGGTGAAGCTAAAAAATATATATATTTCATAAATAAGCTAATACAAGGGATATTGTGGTTGTTTTCATACCCTTTATTTGAGCTAACCAATTCACAATGCTGTCAATCTGCAACTGACTTTTTTTCCATTTTAAGGAATGATATGGCCACAGAGCGCACACAAATTATAAGAAATGCAGTAAAACTTATACAAACAATTCAAAAACATTACATTGATAAATAGTGAATGGTAAACATTCATTAAAAGGATATAATGAACAGATAATGGATACATCAATAATTCTAATGTTAATTATTACTCCTCAGACTGTATGTTACCCATTTTTACCGTCAAAGAAATTATCTTGATTTCCAATTTTCATATATTTAATTTAAAAGATATTTCCATGTACAGTTCATCAGGTTATCCCCTTATATTAAATGCCTTGGCTTAGGGTTAGGGTTGAGTAAGAATGTCGTTGTCTGGTGTTTGTCCTAGTAGTCACAGTAGGGTTTTTATTTAGAGAAATCCAAAAACGATTCTCGTATAAATAGGAATATTTCCCAGAACCCGCTTATATCTTTACATGAACCAAATCTATGATGATGGTTTGCCTTCTGCTCACCACACTCTCTCTCAAGTTCTCTCGGTCTATTGTCATTACTGCTGTTGTACAGAATTACGTTATTTCTCACGCTTTACTAGAGTTCCCGGAAGAACACAAAGTTTCAGTTCCAGTTCCAGAGTCTCTTTCTCTCTCCCACTCTCTCTTGTTCTCTTGGTCTTTTTTTAGACCGGCTGGCAGGGCCTAAGATAGATGTCTTGTAAGCCACAATAACATTAAACAGAATTTCCATCCCTTATATAAACGTGCGTTCCCATTCATAAGAACGCTGAGGGGTGTCTGGCTCGTGAAGTCAGTGTTAACCCTTTCAGGGGGCTGCTGAGGTTAATAAATAGATACGCAGGATGTGTTTCTGCGCATCGCTGAAGTCTATCCTGTGCCACGTCGAGTTTCTGCTTTTCTTCTCCGCTGTAAACACTTATTTTTCACAGATCACGTTTTCGCAGCCTACTGTTATGTCACCTGACTGCCAGTGAGCATGCTGACTTCATGTAACAAGGGCATGCTACTAGCAGTCTATTACACAACAAGTGTCTTCTATAACCATTCAAACTTCATTTACGAGGAACTGACAACATGATTTGAGTATTCGTGCAGCTTTGATGGATTCAGTTGCATTTCATTAAGTTGTGGGTTTTCATTGTTTCTATAAATGAATGGAAAACTGCTTCACTCATATAGTTGCTATTGGTGTACTCGTGAGAGTGAGTCATGCAATTCATCAGAATAAGAATATTTGATTCGAAATAATTCGATTTGATTTATCCCTGATGGTCTTGAGTCGTTAAATGTGTCAATAGTTGCTTTTTTGTTAGTAATACAGTTCGAAAAGGCGTCTGAAAAATATGTCAAATCTAGCAAAAACGTCCTAGAGATACTGTGTGTGTGTGTGTGTGTGTGTGTGTGTGTGTGTGTGTGTGTGTGTGTGTGTGTGTGTGTGTGTGTGTGTGTGTGTGTGTGTGTGTGTGTGTGTGTGTGTGTGTGTGTGTGTGTGTGTGTGTGTGTGTGTGTGTGTGTGTGTGTGTGTGTGTGTGTGTTTTGACTGGCAAAATAATTGATTGATGAGACTGATAATGGCCAATAAGCATCACAAGCAAATAAATAGTGTGATCATCATTTGGTTTTTTTAATTTAAGTTTAATCCAAACATCATGACTTTGGTAGTTTTACTAAAACAAACTGCTCTACATGAAAAAGACCCTACCCCTATCTTCACAAGACTTCCCAATGACACATTACTTAAAGTAAAATCATATTGAAAGATCTTCTCCCGACTTATCACCCAGACCAGAGTCATAATCAAAGTGCTTCTTTAAGTCAGCTAACCAACGGAGACAACGTGTGTATCTAGTCAGCACATGCAGAGAATGGTGAGGCACGTTACCTGCTTCAACACATAATCCCATCCCAGGATAATCTATTGGCCGAGGTGATAAACAAAAAAATAACCATCCTCGGCTGAGTGGTTTGGGACTGGAGCCCCACCCTGTTTACAACACTGAGAACAAAAACAAAGTCCCTCCAAGGAGCCGGGCGAATGCAAGTCACACACTGCGAGCATTACAGGCAAACAACAACAACAACGAGTGAGGATCTACTGGGAGAGCACGGCTATCAAACAACAAGGTGTGTGTCTCTCTGAGAGGCGGGAGAAAGTGTGTGAGGCAGGAAGAGGGAGGGAGGGAGAGAAAGGGAGAGTTGGAACTAATGCAATACCAATATACATACAGTAAAAGAACAAGGAAAGCGACGGTAGGTGAAGCGAGGGGGCAGAACGCTTAGCTTATATACAAAGATTATAGCACATAGCTATAATAGCGGACATTGTTTCTGGTCAAAGAACTTAAATTTTATGGCGAAATAGCTGCACATTTTTATGAGAACGTTAGAAAAAAATAAAGATTTTAAGTCTCACGGTAATTAGAAACAGTGTCATGTGCACGGGGTAATATAATAATACCAGAAAATTAAGAAAAAATGAGGAATAAAATGCCATATAAGTACATATACATATCACAATAGCATAACCCTAAATAATGATTTTTAAAAGGATTAACTAAAAACCATCAAAAGTCTGTTTTGGACAGAGATCTAAAATCTTATGGAGGAATGAACTTTACAATAAATAAGTTACAAATATATATATTTAAAGTCTCAAGAGAAGAGATTAACAAAGTCATGAACAGGGGCTGAAATAACGATACCACAAAAAGAGAAAGGTCATAGAAGTACATATACAAATCCAAATACTATACGCTTTTATAATCATTTCAAATCAAAGTAAGAAATATTAGATTAGTGATTAACATGAGTTTCTGTAATCTGTGAGTAAAGTAACCCTAAACTATGATTTGAGGGTGAGAGAAAGCGAGAGTTGGAACTAATTAAATATCAATATACATACAGTCAAAGTACAGACTTGCTAAAGCCTAGCTTGTTAAACAAAGCTTTCTGGTGAGACATCAATTACATGGCAAAACGGAGAAACAAACAAACAGACTATTGGTCCACTGAACTGATACAAGTTAGAATTGGTGCTTAACATAAGTTGGTGTAGTAAAACATTCCTAAACTTTAATTTGAGGAAGAGAAAAAGCGAGAATTGAAAGTGGAATTGAGCTGAAAACAAAGTCAAACAACACCCCCCCCCCACACACACACACCTCCAGAGTCTCAGGTCAACTGAATCATCAGCAGTCGGGGAAGATACCGTCACCACCTTCCACGAATAGCTCGCGAAAACCACATCAGTGTGACTTCACCGTGGCAGAGCCGGCAGCTTGAGAACACTCTCGCTCAATATCCAGGGGGACTCTGAATGAAGAGGTAATGAATCTCAGTTAACAAGGCCATTATCAGTGACGGAACTACATCATCAGGAGGGACTCCGAATCCTCCAGGCCCTTACACACACTGGCCTTTTATTGTCGCTATTAACTGCTCAGGTATAACAAAAAAAGAAGATAAAAGAATCCCGCTCTTGATCTGGCGCTGTACATCACCACGGTAAACAATGAGGCTGGATGAGGGGACACGCAGCCCAATTAGCCATCTCTGCTGTCAAGTATTTAAACAGCGTGCCAAGATGATGGCAGTAACCTGCATACTTTCATCTGTGCTCCACACTCATCAGCATGCTAGCACCTCCGCTGCTGCACTGCATCCTGGGTAATTACCGCTTCCCAATTACCACCCAGCTTGGTAAATATATATCAAATAAACAAGCAACAAACCGTCAATTAGGAGCACCCTTTCATAACGGGGGGTCCGAAATGATGTTTTTCAGCACGTGCCGAAGAAGGCAGGAGCGTTGCACTTCAAAGCGGAGTTGTGGCGGAACATCTCCCCATAACGGTTTGTAAAATACTAATGTTTCCGAGGCAATTATTTTACGTGTCGAGAGAGCAACACATCCGGGTGCTTCCCCCCTGCGTCAGGGCCCCACTCCTTTTTGGGTGAAAACATTCGCTCTCATTCGACTGGCAGTAAAAACAGATTCTGACTTTTTTCGTCGTTCACAACCAAAAATGTTGAATATCCTGCATTTTTTATCAACAAGATGATCATTGTCGATTTATGGTTAAATGAAAAGCTACGGAGGAATGATGTCTGTTCAGTCTGCCGGTAGACAAGCGTCAGGCAGCAGGCTAACATTTAAAGTAGTTTTTCTAACACTCAAAATGGGATTTCCTTGGTTTATTAGTGCTTTATATTTTAATCACTACTTTGACTTTTAACATGACCAATGTTTACTTTGATGATTGAGGCTACCTCATTAGCATCACCAGCAGTGACGTGCTCTCATCTATAGAGAGGCGAAGTCCCTCCCTTTCCGGGGAGCTCCATGGGACCTTATTTCGGGAAAAAGTATGTATTGAAGTCAATGAGAGAGAAAGATTCTCTTTTGATCCCGTTTGAATTGTGCCACGAATTATTTTGCATGTAAAAAAAAATTAAAATGTGTTGTAAAAATGTGAAGTAACGCTTTTTTTTGTGTGAAACCGCTCAATGAACTACATCTCCCATCTCGCACCACACACCAAGACGGCCGTCACGTTGGCACATTTCACTTCTTTCTTTCAGAATGAAGTGAAAAGTATTAAAAGAGGTGAAAATCACTCCAAATCTGGGCATGTTGAGAGCTGTGCATACACACAAGGGGAGTTAGTCGGTTCCGTGAGAGCCAGCATGCGGGACCGGGATTCTGGGATTTGTAGTCTTATATTTCAACAGTTTTACGACAAACTGTGACTTTTTTGACTTGAAAATGATTTTTTAAGATTGACAAACATCATGTGTAATTCGTGGCACAATTCAAACGGGATCGAAAGATAATATTTCTCTCCATTGACTTCAATACATAATTTTTCAGTAATAAGGTCCCATGGGGCGGAAGTAGAAGGGCGGGACTTCGCCTCTCTATAGTGGTAGGTGATGCCGTGGTTTGGTAGGCCGAGCAGGAAGTTAGCATCACAAGGGGTGACGTGACAAAAAGCAATGGGATATTTTTTATTTGATTTTGGAATACAGCAGGAAAATAAATGGTGGTAAACACACATACAGTATGTAGCAGCCTTTAAGGTCTTAATGGTTCAAGTGGACTAGTAATGAACTTATGTTTGTTTTTCTGTGATGTTTTACCTTCACATTAACATAGTAAACGTTAGACAGTGTGTGTTACTATGGAAACAGAATGTTGAGAGTAACTGTTTCCAACGGTTTATTTTGTTGCGTTTTCAGCTGTGTTAATAAACCTTACAAACGTTGTAAAGATAAACGTTTATGATACTCTAATGTTTTATTGAGCAGGATAATCACTGTGCGATAGTACGTAAATATATAAGGTTACACTTCAAACTAACTACATCACGGTCACATGACTTCACCTCACCACCGCTAAGCTAAAGGTAGCTATTGTTCAGTATGATGACGTTTAGTTATCTCACTGAGTCACTCTTTAGCAACCACCATTGTTGAGACACATGGAAGCTTCAGATATTAAATCAGTGGGGTAATTCATGTCGGAGAACATAAGAAGAAACTGTTCAGCGTGTGTTAACCACAGACCTTATTTCAGGCTTTTAAAAAGAAACAAGTTAATAAAAAAAACATGCTAAATGCTAATTCATTTCCCAGTTTTAGGACTCATTCCTGCACCACTCTGTTAGAGGTGTTTAAGTTGACAATGGGGCAAAACATACAACATGGAAACAGCCCTGCACCACAAAGACGAGTTCAAAAAGAAACATGGCCTTTTTTCTTCACAGACGAGTGAAGAGGGGACAGTAACATTGTTGAATTCAAAGGCGAGGAGAACAGCTGCAGAAACAGTCTGTCAACAAAATTTGCATTGCTGCTCTCTCCTCATCTCCATTACTCTCTCCTGTCTCTCCTCGAGCCCACGGAGCTGCCGGCTTAGATCTGAGTACTCTGATGGCTTATCACATAGCGAGCAGCAGGCTAAGCCGGAGTGATGCGCCCAAAAGACATGATCAAAGCGCACCAATTTTTCCACCCGGCAATGATGATGGAAGAGCAGGCCCTGCCATGTTGTGTTTCTTATTAGGGCTGCGACTGCCAACTGAAAACACAGCCAAGGAGTCAAGGATGAGGCCCTTAAAGATGTGCTACCGTAACCTTACTCTGCATTACGCTGCTGCTGCAGTTAACAGGGTTTAAGTGGTCGTATGTGACATATCTCCACATTAGTCAGTTTCAGTTTTGCTGCTCTCTTATGTTGATTTAACAAGAGCTGCAGTCGTAAGAAGGCTTTGGCTATTTCCTGCTTTTATTGCATATCAAAAAGGGAATGTGTTGGGGTTTTGGACTAACAAAACAAGACTTGGAGGAAATTAATGAATATGTTCTGACATTTTATTCACCAACAATAAAATGTCATAGTCGCCATATAACTCGATTATGAAAACAATAGCTACCTTTAGCCTTTCATAGCTTTTAATTTGCAGCTTCAAGCATCCCCTTTTGGATAGGTCTTAATATTAGAGCACTTTGGTCCGAGTAAAGATTGTTACATTTCTCTCAGCAGTCTGTTACAAACAGATAAATAACATCATATATGGTCCCTCACAACTAAACCATAAATAAGCCACAACAACTGTACGAAAACCGAATGAAAAGGGATTTCTGGCAACAACAGCACTAAAAAAACGTTATAAAGCACAACTCTGAAGTGATGCTTCTTCTAAACCAGGGTTGTCAAACTGAGGGCCCGGGGGCCAAATCCGGCCCGTGACTTCATTTTCTGTGGCCCCGCAAGGGCTTGCAAAGAATATTATATGTTTATTATACGGTTACATGATGATTTACAGAAACACGTTGCCCATAAACTACATGTCCCACAATGCATCTCATTTTAGACTTTTTTTCTTCTAAATATGCTTTTTTTCTCAGAATTTTACTTTTTTTCTTAGAATGTTACTTTTTTTTTTAAATGTCACTTGAGAGAAGAGACTTGCAATTATTTGCCCCAGACTTCTGCTTTCAGACGTAGTTAATTATTAAGTTATTACCCTATCTGATAATAATCCAATGCAGAGGCAATAATGTAATATAAATACATTATTTTATATATATATTTATATGTCTTTTTTTATATAGTCTTAAAGTCACAACCGGCCCTTTGAGTGCAGCCATAATGCTGATGTGGCCCGCGATTAAATTGAGTTTGACACCGCTGTTCGAAACTCTCACAAGTCATTGCGTCTATATTAAACATCCCATTAAGGTCACGTTTTAAAAATTGCTCAGGAATAGCCTAATTCCAACGTAAACTGAAATTTGCATTATTTTCTCTTCCCATGACAACATTTCTTATAGAAAACTGTAATGACGGACAAACATTTTTTATTGTTACTATTATTAGGATCTTCAATACTTCCTCCGTGTACACTTTTAGGCCAAAAAGACAGGGACATCATTTGTAAATGAGGATTTGTAGTTGTTTGAACTTTTGTAAATACGGTGAAGGTTTACACAGAAAGGAGGAATCACTGACACCTCGTCTCCCCTGGCAAAATAAACCAATCCACTTTAAGAGTAATAACAGCCACCTCAATGTAAACTTTCATCAAATTCTCTTAAATGTAAAAGCACATCATCCATCAGGTCCATGGAACCACATCATAAACACACACACTTACAAACAGAGAGCGGACAGCTGATAGAAACAGGTGCTCGGGTTTCGCCTGGCAGCTGAGCGCAGTTTGGAGCATATGGCTGAGCCCTGGATGTCTGCAGGAAATGTTTGTATCTTACCTGTTTCAGTCCCAAAACAGACATGTGTGGTGTGCTATTAAAGAAGGTCTGATGTTATGGTATTGCTTTCTAGAAGGCTGTAGTACTTACTCAATATGGGAACAGGGAATGGTGTGCGTTGGGTAGCATAGAAAGGGGTTAAAGAAAGTAACAAAAGGGTGAGGGGTGGTAAAAGAAAGTCGAATGGGTTTCACCACATCACACTGCAAAGCAAACTGCCCATAATCATTCATCCATCTGTTCCAATACTTCACAATAACAACACTTCTAAAGCAAACTGAAACCAATGGATGCAACCAAATATGCAGGATACTTCTATTAGGCCTGACGTGAAGTTATCAAATTATGGTATATGATAATTATCCTTCTACGATACGTACTTATCGTGCATATGGTCACGATCATTTATTCAATACTGATTTATTCCACGATGTATGGAAATGACCATGGTAACTTTTACGTTACGATTTATTGTACGATACGAGGACCTGACGTGGATAATTTTTACGTTTGCAACATATCTTACCATATTGGAAATGACTTTGATATTTTTAACGATATTGACTTATCGTAGAATATATGGACATGACCGCTTTCATTTTAACATGAACAACTTAGCCCTCAATATATGGACATGACCGTGATCACTTTTACGTTATGATTCATCGTACGATATATGGACATAGATAATTTTTTTACAAGGTATGAAATTACTTCACAAAACTTTACGTTATTGACTTAACGTTCAATATATGGACAATAAATGTATAGTTTTTACGTTAACGATCGTAAAATATTATGAAATTAGATCATTTTGACGTTATTGACTTATCGTGCGTAATGGACATGACGTTGAATTTTTTTTAATAGTCATTATAATTTAGAAATGCCATAACTTTTTCTTAAATTGACAATATGTTTCCAGTCCGACAGCAGGTATCCTCTCAAACCAAACTTAGATATTTTCCAACAATTGACACAATCTGTTTGCCATTGATGATGTACTGTATTCCTGATACACGACGACACCAGCAGTCAACATATTTTTGCAAACTAATTGTAGTTGCCTGAGCAAGGAGGACCTTTGTTGTCAGCATCCGTCCCTTCACTACGAACAGATGACACTAGAAGATAGTTATTAATGGCTGCGTGGGTTAATGGCCGTCCTGAGCATTTCACTGTCTCCATAGAGACTGCGGAGCTCACCTGTCCACTCTCTGACCAGAAGCCAAGCCGGTGAGCGAGACACACGCACCTTGACCCTGGAAATAATGTTCTACTTTCCTTTTGTCATCACTCCCATTCACTTAATGCAGCTCTAATCAGCGTGCCTCAATCATATTCACACTGCGAGTAATCTTCCCCTTTGTCTGTGTGAATCAAACATGCAAAACTCACATGACAAATTCATTTAACAGAAAAATCCCTTTTATTCATCCGTCACTTGCCGTCTCGCTTTGTGCGAAAAGTGTCTCAAGCTGAACTGGTTCGAGGGCGTCTTGTATGCGAAATCAAATGAGGGGTGAAGCCGGAGAAATCAAATCTTACCAAGAAACAGTAAGAAGCAAAAATGCAGAACCTTATTCCCACACTGGACCGAAAATAACTCCTTATCATTCAGCTGCAAGCCAGGGGTGCACAGTCAGTGTACTGCACAGGGTGCTTCAATGTGTGTTCACAAATACTGAGCCGTCAGATGAAAGAGAGGGCCGCTCCACTCAGGGATGGGAGTCCTCGCGCTGAATGCACGAGCACTGATTACTTTCTTACCAGTTGAAACTCGGCTCTCTGCTAAAGAAGAGCCTGAAGTGGCAAAACTAGAAACAAGGGCTTTCCAAATAATACAAAATCCCAGATTGGTGCGTCCAGGATCTTTCATTGTTACGATGCATACAGCTGCTCTTCCTCAAATTTCAAGCATTTTTTGTTTTGTTGTACTTGCCCCCCTGCCAACTCAATGTGGTCAGTCGTAGTAAGGAGCAGAGAAAAGTAGAAGCAACCACAGGGGAGAGGGGACTGCTTTTCCCAGCAGAATGTCAGTATGTAGCGGCTGTGTCTAACAACAGGCCGAGAAAAAAGTTGCAAAGAAAGTTCATTCTGTGTTTTAAAACCTGGGTCAGCATTTGCGAAGGTCCATTTCTGCATAAGTGAGCACACAAACCCCGGCGCCTGTTCAAATAGTGTGCAGATCTCTCTCAGGCAGCTCATGACAACAGCCCAGCAGCACCACTGTTTGATCTCCAATGTTTTCCTTAATCTGGGTTGTCAAGGTTCGCTTGTTGGAGGCTGTTTACTTTACTTCTCCTACAAAAAAGTTTTTTTTTTTTCCCCCTCAGACAATGACTAATCCAAAGAGCAAGAAGGAGGGGAGCCCTGCCAGCAATAGTTGTTAAAGCTGCAGTTTCCCTTTTGTAAAACAATTCACATGGTTCTAGTCCAGCTGCAGACTTAACTGTAAAAAGAAATATTAGGGTAATTCTTGAGTGTGTAACGTTTACTCTAAATGGAAAATAATCTGCTTTAAAAAACATTTTTCAGTCCAATTCTGTCTTTACAAACTAACAAATCCACATGGATTAAATAGACAAGATTTGTGTTTATATTCTGTATATACATTTAAAAGCAGCAGAGTAAAATTCATTATATTTCTAATTGTCTGACATACACCGGTTTAGAAAATTGATCAAAAAGAAATTAGATATAAATATTGTATATATATATATGTTGATGTGCTTTTTCATGTATTTCTACAGACTAATTATATTTCTAAATACATTCCTTTTAGACAATAAATTAGGATGACATAACGTACATTTTACAAACACACTATATCAATAACAGATTATTGTTAATTTGACAAAAAAGTTACTATTTTTCAGAAGTGATAATAAAGCCTATTTACAGTTAATAAAAACGATTAACTTTAACCCACAATGGGACTGACTTGGCTGGCTAATAAACAGTTTACTTTTATAGCAGTACAGTTGAATAAAGCGTGTTAATTACTTAATGTTGAGTTTAAGTTGCCACAGTTATAATGTATTATTTAAATCCTTTGTATTAGTCTGATGACAAGTTGACTGTAAGTGGAATATCCGCTATTAAAGTAGCACACATACTGAAACACCAGCCTGTCACACCGCTGAAGCCGAACAGCGAAATATACTTAGTCTGTTAGATAAAACTATATAACAGATATTAAAACTATTGTCTCGGGCAGTAGTAAAGCTTCCTCCGGTCTCTCGCAGTGTGGAGGACAGCTAACACGTGGGGGGAAAAGCTCCCTCTTTGGTGTAACTCCAAAGAAATCACGGCACTCAAACTTCCCTTTCCCCCGTTCAAACTTAACAACTTTTAACAGGTAGCGTTGTAATTATCACTTTTTTAACAAACTAGGGTTATGAAGGTGCATTTCCCTCGGGGGGTGGGATTTCATAGCCTCAACTAAGTTGCAACTTTCCAAAAAAAAGTATAGGACACAACTGTCCAAAAACGACACTAAACAGCACTACCAGGCAGCCCACATGCTATTAATACAGGTGTTTCTTTATGACTTTATTGTAACACATGTAGCAAAAAGCGAAACTCCGTGTGTGTGTGCGTTTGCATCAGCAGGTAGCTAAAGACACGATACAGCAAATGTTAACAATAGGATAATAGTGAAACTTACCCGAAAGGCTTTTTTTTTACAGCAGCTAACAGGCAGGGTACCGTTTCGCCAGTATGAGATAACGCGTGCAACAAATCAAACCGTAAACACCAACAATATCACTCCGCCCGCCTTTGGTCTGTTGGTGGCTGAGGTGGTGGTGCGGCGGAGGTGAGGAGGGAGGGGGGGACTAACTAACTCACTAACTTAACTACAAGGAGAAAAGAGATATCATCTTACCGAGGGCGTCGAAGAAGATCAACAAAACGTGGAGTTTCACACTCGCCGACTCGTTTCCCTCTGCCTCGTGCACAGAAAGGCACTAGCTCCTCTGTTTCTTAATGTTCATATTAGATTTTTTTTAACACGCCGAGCAAAGAAGGAGGAAAAAAAAGAAAAGAAGCAAGCATCGCGGATTTGGATGTTGTTGTTTTGATGTTCCAAGTCCGTGACGTCATATCCACCTGCTGTAAACAACGATCATTGCATCGCGGATCCTTCATAAGAAACATCACACAAGTACAATTCAGTAGCACTTAGTAGGTTCCTTTCTACGGGGAAATGTAATGATATGCATTAGTTTTAGCTCAAAGTGTGACAGGAGAGAGGGGGCTGTCAGAAAAGCTAAAATGTCTAAAGCTGACTAATTACAACTGAGGCAGAATTAACTTATTATTATTTCAAAAAAAATCTTCTTTTTGTATATCTGAGGATCATCATAACTGTTCCAACGCCTCACTGCAGAAACATGACATTATTTGAGATAATTACCAAAGATGTTTAAATCTCAAATGTGAGAAGTTTTAAACTATAATGGTTTTAAAAATGACAGTGAATATAACTAGAGGGCATTTTATGATGTTGTCATTTGGCATGTGGACCAGTTCTTCATAATATGTTCAAGGTGGCATGCATCTTTTGCAACAAAGTAATTCAGAATCACTGCTTGACATTTTTGTTGTGGTTGAAAAGTTGTGTGCACTCCTAAATAGTCTTTCCTCAGCATGTCTGTCACAAGATGTGCAGAAAAACATTATGACAGTAATTAAAAACCTCTGTCACGTGGCCCTGAAGAGGAGAATTACCACGGGCCACTTCAACAGTCCAGTTAACAACTCATTGTAAAGCAACATTAATTTAACCTCAAGAGAAAATATTTCAAGTCCTTTTTTGTCCTTGGTCAAGGTCTTGAGGAGCACAGCTCAATTCGCTTTAAACGATATTCCATGTATCATGGCTGCATCTGCAGTGCTGCTGCTGATCCCTCTCATAGTCTGTTTGTGGGTAGAGAGCGCCACCCTCTGGCCGCGCACACACACAGGAACATAAATAGTTCCAAATAATGTGTTTTATACACATTTTACATACTTGTGTTTGTGTAGTACAATGTGCACATTTTTATTAGCCTATAGTCTATATATATTTTCAATTGTATTGTATTATTGCACATGTTTACTCAAATACATCATTTGTATTTTATTGTATTTGTATCTTCTTATTGCAAATGTGTACTTAACCTATTTGAATATGTATATATCATTTCTATTTTATTGTATTATGTTCTTATTCTTTAAATGTACATATTTTATTTACATTTATTTACATTTTCTAATTTGAGATGTTTCTATTGTATGTTTGTTTTGTTTCTCTTTTTATGTTCACATTATGTGCTATTGTAACATGCTGCTGTCACAAAAAGAACATCCCCAATTGAGATCAATAAAGTACATTCTATCTTATTTGTATGTATTTCTTTGTATTTCTTTTTAAATTCTGAAATGTAGTAACTGTCCTGAAACCTAATTTCCCTCGAGGACAAATTGAGAATTAATTATTGGCCGACACATCTCAGCTGAGACGTGTCATTATATTCATTTAATTCATTTATTTAGAACAGTTTAAAATACAAGCTGATAAGCTCTCTGGAGCTTTAGGGGCCCGAACACTTAATAAAGGTAAGTTAGGTAAGAATGGAGAAACCAGCTCGAGTGCGCGAGAATTTGAAAATACACAACCTGAGAAAGTCTGCCCCTTCCTTCAGACTTCCTCACAGAGCCCCTCCTCCAACACACACGAACGCGCACATGACCAATGAGGGCACGAGATAAATTTGTGCCCCGATGGAAGGCTGACAGGCAGGTAGGCCATCCAGTTACTTTAGCCGGGCCGGCTCAGATGATTGGTCGTGCTTTTTACAGCGCCACGGCTTCCACAGGTGACGTTTTTTATGTATTTATTGTCAAAGCATTTAAGATATTCATTGCTATCGGGATGTTAAGAGCATTCCATGGAATATAACAAGTGTTTCTGAAGTGAATCACCTAGCCCACCTTTAACAGAGCGTATTTGCAAAATATGTTACCAACACATCTAGAATTGGAGAAAGTTCATGTCTTATACCGAAACATTCACAAGCTAAAAACACCAACAAAAACCCCAAACTAATAAAACCCGAGCATTAAAAGGTCAGCAAACATGAATGTGTCAGTCTTAACATAAAACAGATAAGATAATAAACTGACAGGACAAGTGAACATAATTGTACAGTTTTAATACATTTCAGAGTAGAACAACATGTGTGTTTAAAGCTATTTAGATTCTAATTTAAAAAAAGAATGCTCTGAAACTTTTTTTAGCATCCTTTGGACCAATATGAGGAATCGTTTCAGAGTGGGCAAGTTTCAGAGGGCTCGTTCCAACCGGCGAATGACATGGCTCGTTTCAGCCAAAGAGGGCTCTTTTTAACCAATGGGCAATCTGAGGGGTCTTTCCTTTGGGCCAATGAGAGGGCTCATTTCACCCTTTGGGCCAATCAGAAGGCTTATCAGAGGGCTTGTTTCAACCAGTCTAAAAGAGGTCTTTCAACCGGCCAATCAGAATGCTTGTTTCACCATTCGGAACAATCAGAAGACTTAGAGGGCTTGTTTCAACCAGTCTAAAAGAGGTCTTTCAACCGGCCAATCAGACTAACCAGTAAAAGAGGTCTTTCAACCGGCCAATCAGAATGCTTGTTTCGCCATTTGGAACAATCAGACTGCTCTATTATTTAGGTCAATGAAATGGCTAATTTCAGAGGGCCAATCAGAGGGCTCATTTTAGAGGGCTAAACAGAGCTCCTCTCAACCTTCGAGCCAATCAGAGGGCTCCTTTCACCCTTAGGGCTCATCAAAGGTCTCTATCCTTTGAGTGGCAGGTCTTTACATAATGTGTCTATTTGTTGAAACTCACGTTGTTTTATTGTGTTTTTCTCCGCAGTGAATTCATGTTGACATGCCTCTTGAAATATAATCTCTGATGGTATAACATTACTCCCATTATACTGCTAACAGGATTTGCAGTTTTGCTGTGATTTGTATACTGAGCCCGTCTTTATAGGATTACTGCAGTTTTCAAAAGGTTGTAAACATGATTGTCTGGTGTAATTAATGAGAAAACTCTCACACATGATCTTTGTAATTCTTCAGTGTCTCGATCTGCATGTCAATACGAGATCCACAAGCCCAGCAGCCCGTGCGTCTGCTCTGAATGTATGATCCTGTTTGTCGGTGTGTTGTGTGGATTAAAGCCCCGACTGGATGGAGTGTCGTTACAAATTAATTGAGGATCACTATCAGTTACGTAACAGGCTCTCCACACACACGCGTGCACACAACAAAGTAATTAGCTTTCTGTTAATTAGGTAATTAAGCATCTGAATAGGAGCTCCTCTTGATTTCCAAAGGGGGAAGGATGGCTTTCAGTCGGTGTTTTTCCCCTGCTGCTGGGGGCGAAACATTCAGACTGTAATGAAAGGGGGATGCTGCACATAATGACCAATAAAGCACGTGAGTGAAAGGAGGACAGACTTAAAGGACAGGACACTTTGATTCTGCAGTTGTACGTGTTGGTGTGGAATACCTTTTTTTTTATTTGTCAAATAAACCACAAAACATCAATAAAGCAATATCCAGAAAACCATGAAATTAAAAAATTGCAGTTATTATTATATAGGAAACATTATTGTATAGCAACAGAAACATGTTTTTAAAGTTAATTACTTTTCAATAAATCATCTCGAAATGTTAATATCATTATAAATAACCTTTCAATGAGAACATGAACATATACTCAGTACAGTATGTTATGTATATTGGCTGAATTGAAGTGGAAAAGTTGTGCAGTTACAAAAGTAAATACCAATACAGGTCACAAACTTATTTCGTTTTTCTATTTGCACATTTATTATGTGGGTGATAAATTATGACAATATCTCGATGTTAAGTATTGTTCTGGTTTGACAGCATCATGATAGTATAACTGTCTTTATAAAACACATTCGCAAGAATCAAGTGTCCTTGCAAATGAAGCTTAACTTGTGACGTAGGATTTGCGTTTGAAATGCCGCACAAAGGTCAGGTGTCAGAGTAGATCACAGAGCAGCAGGAGCGTTTCTCGAAAGATCAAGAGGATTTTCTGGCGCGGGGATCGGCTGCTCTTTCCCCTTCAGACATTACAGAAATGTTTCTGAACGGCCGGCCTGTGGACGCGTATGATGTCTGACCGCGGATTTGGTTCCATGATAAGTGTGCTTCTGGTTTCTTAACCATTAAAGGGTCTGATAAAGTGCAGCTCGGTGTGCGCACGGTGAGCTCAGAGAGGAGGTGGGTGCCTTTTATAATCACAGGGGAGAGAGACACTTTAATGTCTCCTCACTGAAGACATTCACATTGCATATTTCTGACATTCTTGTAACATGTTTAACCCTCCTATTGTCTTCGCCCCCCCCCCCCCCCCTTACTTTGGTGAGGTCCTGTTTTAACTGCTATTACATTAACACAAAAACCATTAATCATCACCACATTTTATTTTATTAGACTACTGGTGTACATGAAAAACTGCAGTAAATATACAAATAATAGACACTGAACATGTATTGCGTGAGCCAGGTGTGATCCATGTGGGGGGAGGGGCACATAAGAGCGGGAAATGTGTCAAATTGTTCTGTGTGTGTGTTTGTGAGTGCCATGTGTGATTCACATGGGGGGGATTGGGCACATAAGGGGGGGGACACATTTAGTGTGTGTGTGTGTGTGTGTGTGTGTGTGTGTGTGTGTGTGTGTGTGTGTGTGTGTGTGTGTGTGTGTGTGTGTGTGTGTGTGTGTGTGTGTGTGTGTGTGTGTGTGTGTGTGTGTGTGTGTGTGTGTGTGTGTGTGTGTGTGTGTGTGTGTGTGTGTGTGTGTGTGTGTGTGTGTGTGTTTTTTCTCGACGGTCAAATGTCCGGGCAGATTTTATTTTACCGGACAAATTTGAAACTTACCGGTCATATTTCAATGATAATAATAATAGTTGTGTAGTTTCCGTAAACACCGGGAACACCATGGTGGTACAAAGTTCACTAAATCATCCAAAATGCAATGAAAGAGGTGATCAGCATTGTATATGTTCAAATGTCTCCTGTGAAGGATAACATGAAGCCTGAATGCAATCGAATGTAAAACTAAAACCTTATGATTGACGAAAGTTGTAAATCGGTCAGATTTGACCCGAAGACAACAGGAGGGTTAATGGTCAACATATTGTATTGGTGCTGTGGCTTTATTTAGAGATTCTACTTTTCTACTAAATAACTGTTGGGTTTTTTATTATTTGCTTTGAATCAACCCCTAAAATGGTACATATATTATTCTATATTCATATGTATCTCCCTCATAGATGTGAATATAATGATGAATGCAATAAACTGTGCTCCACTGTCGGACATAACATTTAAATAAATATTATGTAATATATGTTATCCTTATATTTATCAGTATTCAATATGTTATAGTTAAAAAAGAACCTTTTGGCACTCATCGATGGCACGGTCTAGAAATATAGTGGACCAATCATAAGAAATTAACACACTGAAACTGATTTAATATTTAAATATTAAACATTAATGTGACTCATCAGGCTTTATCTCAAAATGTAAAGTGGCCCTATTGTACTACATTTCAGACGAACACTACAGGAAAGGGAAAACCCAAATAAGCTTAATAGTTAAGTCCTTTAAAGACCTTAAAGTAAAAATTAAATCAGTTTCAGTCAAAATGTGTTTTTTTATTGTAGCCTACCATGTGATTAGTTTCTTAACTATTAAAGGTGGGGTAGGTAAGTTTGAGAAACCGGCTCGAGATCGCTAGAATTTGAAAATACACAACCGGAGAAAATCTGCCACTTCCTCACAGAGCCCCTCCTCCAACACACACAAACGCGCACATGACCAATGAGGGCACGAGATAAGTTTGTGCCCCGATGGAAGGCTGACAGGCAGGTAGGCCATCCAATCGATTGGTTGTACTTTTCACAGTATCACGGCTTCTACAGATGACATTTTTGTATGGATTTGTTGTCAAAGCACTTCAGATATTCATTGCTATCGGGATGTTAAGAGCATTCCATGGAATATAACAAAAAGTGTAGCTCGAGCCGGTTTCTGAAACTTACCTACCCCACCTTTAAAGGGTCATAATAGTTAAGTCCTTTAAAGACCTTAAAGTAAAAATGTTAAATATTTCCGTCCTCTTTTTTGTGGCACTTGTGCAATAAGCGGTGATTTAAGGCTCTTACTGTATATGACATTAACTCACGTCCACATGTTGTTAGTACTTTAAAAGAAGAAACAGGCATACTATGAATCGTGTTTTTCATTTCAATTTTATTTACTTTGCTCATGTCACTGCAAAAATCATGTTTACAAAGGAAATACTGTCCCAGTAACTAACGCATCGACCAGTCGTCTACAGTTGGACTACACAGTAAGAGTGGTGAGACACAATGACAGCAGAAGCATTCAGTTCACTGCCGCATGCCCTGCACTAGCAGAAGAGTTAGTGAAGGGAACGGATACCTGCACCAGGAGAAGAGTTAGTGAAGGGGACGGATAGGAAAAGAAGTTTGATGCTCCTTAACATGAACACGATCAAATACATGAGGTCAGTGTTTCTTCTGGTTCTTTGAAGCAGCAGTTGACTCAATGACTATTGAAACGTGCCATATTTTAGATTTAACATAACGCTAAATATGAGGATACTTCATGTTACTTGAACAACAATGCTGCATTTCTCTCCGCACGTACAGACAAGCGTCACTATTTGAGCTTAAAAAACGTGCAGTATCTCTTTCGGCTAAACACACCGTGACCCCGTTCAGGAGACAGCGCAGGGTCTACTTTTCAACACGTGTATTGAAAGAAATGTCAAACGTGGCGTGGCTGAGGACATTCAAAGAGGCACCTTTCAGAATGGGTTTTGCTCTTTAGCTAAATCTGAGTTTCCTCAGGGGCGATATCAGATGTGTTCTGATCCTCTGTGAAGGCTTAGTAACTGAGGGACACTGGGATTGGAATAGGTAGTCATGTGCAATACTTCCAAGAGTTACCCTGGTTTTAAACGTGATGTATGAAAGTTTCAAACAATCAAATGGGGACGAACTCGACGAAACACCATTAAGATACAAATGACTTACATTTGTAAAAAGTGCTGCGGCACCGGCTAAGTTGACTTAACTAAATGTGATATGAACTGAGATAAAACTCATTATGTAGAGCCATGCTCATCTGGTAAAAATATACTTTAAAATATTGTAAAAAGACTAAGTATGTATCTCCTACTTCCATAGTGGTGCAGCGATGGTGTATGCTAGCACTGAAGTTAGCATCAGAAGGGCGCACTCGTCTAAAAGCAACGGGATTTCTCGTAAAATGGCAAATAATACGCTTTTTTCCGCCAAACATGATTACGATACGGACATGTTATTTTCAGCAGCATAATCTCCACATATTGAAATAACATTAATTAATTTTAAAGCGTAAATGCAATCAGCAGAAATAAAAAGCTAACGTTAGCCTAGCCACAGACATAAGGATCACATGGCGGCGCATCACCACCGCTAAGCTAAAGGTGGCTAAAAGTGTATTTAGAGACGAAGGGCACTGGACGTGGTAAACTGCTGACCCATGTCCTGGTTTGAGGCCTCATTCCTGCACCACTCTTCACCGGGGATGAGCCGTGAGGTCTATATGCCGTGCAGGAGGAAATCAGAATGAACTAAAGTTATTACGCTGGATAAACAGTCTCTAACGAGTTCAGATGTTAGGACCCACATCAACATGAAACAAGGCATCAGTCATTGAAAGCTATAAAAATATATCGATAACTATTTCCATGTTGAATGCAAAATGATACCCTTGATTAGGTTGTGGACAGCGCCTAAGGCAGGTACAGAGTTCAGGTGAAAATAAAAAAAGTGCGTTACATTCGTTCAATGCCTTGATCGTCCTCCTTCAAAGGCATGATGGTCCATGTGAGCTGAAAGTCAAAGGGATTCACGGTGAGTATGAACATGTATTTCAACATGCGGGAGACTTTGTTTAAAGCAGGGGTGCGGAACCTTTGTCCTCTCAAGGGCCATTTCAATGTTTACAAAGGGGCCGTGCAAATTATCGAACTCGACCTCTGCTTAAAAAAACTAAAATCACAGCCCATTCATTTCGCCTTTCTTTCATGCTGTGCAAAGAAAAAGCAACCTCTTAATCCAGATATCTTTCTGTTTTATTTTCAATGTTATGCTTTGGAGAGAGAGTGTAAAAGGACAAACTGCAGGCACTCATAGTACCTTATGAACCCTAATGAAAGCGTAACTGCGACAAACTGATGAACACTGGGTACTTCGGTGCACTGAGTGAACAGAAAACAGCAAAACATCACAGACGAATCTGACATCAAGTCTTTAAAGGAAGACCATCTTTTTAAAGTAATATTAAGTTAGCCCTGAGAAAATTATAATTCTGGTGATCCAAGTGTAATCTGAATTGTTTTCTGTGTTTACAGTACGACTAAGAAGGGGTGAACTAAAAAGCTTTACCAGGATAATCTCTCTTCTTCCTTCAGCTACTTTTTTCAGGTGATTTCCTTTTTGTCAAACACTTCTAAGTTTTAAATACTCCATACAGTCTAAATATAAAATACATTGCATATTGTGTGTTTGCAAAAATCAAATGTATAGTAACATGTACGTTTCTGAAAACGATTAAGAATATTGGGTCCTCTTGTGGTCAAAGAGAGAATTACACCAAACGCTTTTCGTCCCACCTGTTTTACTGTTGAACATAAAAACAGTGAAGGAGCTTTAAGATAATCTCGAGTTGTTTTTTTCTCATCAAAAAATAAGGAACTTTGGGATTTTAGCCTTTGCAGACCATTTACATGCACTATATAGCACCCCAAAAAGCATAGTAGGGATTGCCTGTATATATTATATGAATTATTATATAAATTATTCAAGGTTAAAGTATACATTGATATTGTATGTTAACATATATTAAGATGTAAAAAAAAAAAAGGCAGAAGGTCGGATTAAATAAGTGTAAACTCCTTCCGACCCCTTTTCGGACGTGTAATTATCTAAAGTGTTGTTGTTTATTGTTATCAGACAATGATACTACAGATTATTCAATTATTAATTAAATATTTCGTTTTGTTATTGCATTCATTTGTATAGTGCTGTATCATGTCTGTATCATCTTTTGTATTTTCTTTGGTTTTTCACGCTCGGAAATAAATAAATAAACTAAAGCAGGGGTGTCAAACTCAAGGCCCGGGGGCCACATTCGGCCCGCGACTTCATTTTATGTGGCCCCACAAGAGCTTGCAAAGAATATAATATGTTTATTATACGGTTACATGCTACAGAAGCATGTTGCCCATAAACTACATGTCCCACAATGCATCTCAAATATGACTTTTTTCTCAGAATTTGCCTTTTTTTCTTCAAAAATATGCATTTTTTCATAGAATTCCTTTTTCTCAGAATTAGATTTTTATTTCAAAATGTCACTTCTATTTCTTTTTTCTCCAGAATTTGGCTTTTCTTTTTAAATCATTGTGGGACATTCTCACTGAAGAGACTTGCAATTATTTGCCCTAGACTTCTGCTTTCAGACGTAGTTAATTATGAAGTTATTCCCCTATCCGATGATAATCCAATGCAGAGGCAATGATGTAATATAATACATTATTTTATATATATGATATATGTATTTTTATATAGTCTTAAAGTTACAACCGGCCCTTTGAGTGCAACCATAATGCTAATGTGGCCCGTGATGAAATTGAGTTTGACACCCCTGAACTAAACTAAACTTCTTTAAAGACAGGAGAGGGTAACCAGACTTTCTTTTCCACTTGCCTCTCAGCACATTCATAGTTTAAAAGACTAGTATTATGGTCTTAAATAACATGCTCTGCTTGTGTACCAGTTGATTCTAATAACTGTACCGCTCATTATACATTTGGGATTAGGTATTTGACATGTAGCGACAGGACGATGTGCATATGCTATGTGGAGCAGGTATGAACGCATACATCAATACATTCCTGTTAGCCTACAGCCATGTTCGCTCCTTAAATCATCCTCTGGCGGGCTCTAATAAGAATCTCCTGCAAACGTGCATAATTCATTCCAGAGCACCGTTAAAAAAATGTTCTGCAGTCCGACTCGACTGATGTTCGTTTCTGACAAGAGCCATTTTAAAGTGTCAAGCTCCGTTGCTAAATCTAAACGCTGCGTTACATGCAAGAGGGAAAAGGGGAATACTTACGCTTATAAAAAACAGCTTTAAAAGGAATGTACGGGAGGAGCTCATAGACTTTCCCCAAGATATTTGCTTCGTCAGCAAGAGATGCGTCGCTATTCCAGATCTGTACAATATCTTCCCGGTCCCGAACGCTAACACTGACGCCGACGACCTCGTCGTCTGGGGGATAGAAACAGATGCATACTCATCAAAGCCATCGCTGGGGGGAAGCACTCGTGTTTTCATTCTGACGAAGGGGCTCACCTGAGGCACAGTAATCTGCAAACTGCTCCCCGATGGTAGCCAGTAGCAACTCCTTCCAAACCGCAGACTGGAGCAAGACAGGAAGCAGAATGTTTATTCAGAATGCAGCCATTGATATGATGTGATGACGAACAAAGACACCTACTGTGCTCTCCTTCGGCACTTTCATCTTCCACACTCCTCCCTTGGCGTTGCTCTCTTCTTCCCTGTTGGCATCAACAACAGAAACACTACATTAATACATGTTTCACTTTATTCTAAAGTTATTTCATTTCAAGAAGGGCAGAAGCAGAAACATCCCGTTTAATGTAACTTGAAGCTCTAATATTGACTATTTAACATGTCTAACTGTCTGACGATCAAAAAGAACGAGATTAATAATCAGACTAATACACATGTAATGATTACAAAATATAACAATGTAATCCTTAATGTCATACTTCAAATATACTTCAAATCCCTTTATATTTCAGTGGGTGTTGTGTTTATATTTTTCATTATATGTTTAAATCCAGAGGTGGGAGAAGTACTCGGAGCTTGTACTTGAGTAAAAGTAGAAGTACTCAGAGCTTGTACTTGAGTAAAAGTAGAAGTACTCAGAGCTTGTACTTGAGTAAAAGTACTCAGAGCTTGTACTTGGGTAAAAGTAGAAGTACTCAGATCTTGTACTTGAGTAAAAGTAGAAGCACTCAGATCTTGTACTTGAGTAAAAGTAGAAGTACTCAGATCTTGTACTTGGGTAAAAGTAGAAGTACTCAGAACTTGTACTTGAATAAAAGTAGAAGTACTCAGATCTTGTACTTGGGTAAAAGTAAAAGTACTCAGAGCTTGTACTTGAGTAAAAGTAGAAGTACTCAGAGATTGTACTTGGGTAAAAGTAGAAGTACTCAGATCTTGTGCTTGAGTAAAAGTAGAAGTACTCAGATATTGTACTTGAGTAAAAGTAGAAGTACTCAGAGTTTGTGCTTGAGTAAAAGTAGAAGTACTCAGATATTGTACTTAAGTACAAGTACTCAGAGCTTGTACTTGGGTAAAAGTAGAAGTACTCAGATCTTGTACTTTGGTAAAAGTAGAAGTACTCAGAGCTTGTACTTGAGTAAAAGTAGAAGTACTCCGAGTTTGTACTTGAGTAAAAGTAGAAGTACTCAGATCTTGTACTTGGGTAAAAGTAGAAGTACTCAGATCTTGTACTTGGGTAAAAGTAGAAGTACTCAGATCTTGTACTTGAGTACAAGTACTCAGAGCTTGTACTTTGGTAAAAGTAGAAGTACTCAGATCTTGTACTTGAGTAAAAGTAGAAGTACTCAGATCTTGTACTTGAGTAAAAGTAGAAGTACTCAGATCTTGTACTTGAGTAAAAGTAGAAGTACTCAGAGCTTGTACTTTGGTAAAAGTATAAGTACTCCGAGCTTGTACTTGAGTAAAAGAAGAAGTACTCAGATCTTGTGCTTGAGTAAAAGTAGAAGTAGGCCTACTCAGATCTTGTACTTGGGTAAAAGTAGAAGTACTCAGGTCTTGTACTTGAGTAAAAGTAGAAGTACTCAGATCTTGTACTTGAGTAAAAGTAGAAGTACTCAGATCTTGTACTTGAGTAAAAGTAGAAGTACTCAGATCTTGTACTTGAGTAAAAGTAGAAGTACTCAGAGCTTGTACTTGAGTAAAAGTATAAGTACTCCGAGCTTGTACTTGAGTAAAAGAAGAAGTACTCAGATCTTGTGCTTGAGTAAAAGTAGAAGTAGGCCTACTCAGATCTTGTACTTGGGTAAAAGTAGAAGTACTCAGGTCTTGTACTTGAGTAAAAGTAGAAGTACTCAGATCTTGTACTTGAGTAAAAGTAGAAGTACTCAGATCTTGTACTTGAGTAAAAGTAGAAGTACTCAGATCTTGTACTTGGGTAAAAGTAGAAGTACTTAGAACTTGTACTTGAGTAAAAGTAGAAGTACTCAGATCTTGTACTTGAGTAAAAGTAGAAGTACTCAGATCTTGTACTTGAGTAAAAGTAGAAGTACTCAGATCTTGTACTTGAGTAAATAGAAGTTCTCAAATATTGTACTTGGCTAAAAGTAGAAGTACTCAGATCTTGTACTTGAGTAAACGTACCAGAGTGTAGGAATACTCAGTTACAGTAAAAGTCCTGCATTAAAAATGTTACTCAAGTAAAAGTAGAAAAGTATTATCATCAAAATATAGTTAAAGACAGTAAAAGTAGTCGTTGTGCAGATTGGTCCATTTCAGAATAATATATATGATATGTTTCATGATTGATCTTTAAAGTGTTCTCAAAGCTGGTGAAGGTGCAGCTAGTCTGAATGGCTTTGTAGACTGCAGGGTAGCTGGTGGATTTACTCCAGGTGGAACTGAAGTTGATTATATTTCACATCATTAATCCAAATCTGTAAAATAACTGAATGTATTAAATACATGTAGTGGATTAAAAGTACACCATTTACCTCAAAATTGTAGTGGAGTAAAATGACAAAGTAGCATAACATTGTACTTAAGGACAGGTCTTGAGTAAAGGTACTTTGTTACTTTCCACCACTGTGTGTAACTGAAGGGAAAGGATGACATGACGCGAGCGCCTGAGCGTGGACTCTGCCCTGTGCCCCTGCTGCTGTTAGGGAATAGACTCTAATATTGACAGTGATAACAGACGCACCACAGAGGCCTCCGCTCTCCACGCATTAAGTGATAGCTGCACCTCAGAGGCAGCGCCGTGGCTGGAGGGATGTTGTTGTACACGCTCCAGAACAACTGCAGGGAGAAAAACATGAGAGAAGAGATCTGTTTTCCTTTCTTAAAGCTCACAGATAAGTTGTTGGTGTAACAGTAGAGCAGGGTGTCCAAACCTTTTTCACTGAGGGCCACATACAGAAACATATACGAAGGGCTGGGCCGCTCACTGGAGGTGAGGAATATTGCCTCATAAGTTCAGGTATAAGTTAGCAAAATCCATCAAATGTGGGTAAAATATTCTTAATGCTTTAAGAAAAGGCTCACAGAGGGTTTTATTGTGTTAGCAGCTTATTCGTTAAAACAGAAGCCTCAGATATCTATGATAAGTGGAAATATGAAGGGTATTTTTCAAGCTTGTAAATAAGTTATTGGGCTTTTTTCTTTTCAACTTAAAAATGTGTTAGAAAATGTTTTCAACTTTAAAAAAACTGCGCTTACTAACACATGAATACTGTGTAATATATTTGTACGTATATATTTACAAAGTACAATATAATACAAGCACAAGTTTAATTTGTGGAGCATTATACTTTCTGAATTGGCTGAGGGCCGATTCAAAATGGCCGTAGTTTGGACACCCCTGCGGTAGAGGAATACTATGTACAGGTGTCAGGACGAGCCAATCCAGGATCGCCCCCATGCTAAGAGGCTAAGCATCTCACAAGATGTGCTTTCTTTCACACATCAAATCAAACAGGCTTTAGTTGATAGTGTAACTTCCAGGTTTTTGTTATGCTATGCTTCACTATTACCATAACATACTGGACTATCACAGCTTTCAGGAGAAGACCTGTAAGAAGGGTTTGTGTTTTAACTTTCATGTCTCACACACACATTTATATTCATATATACACATATCGTCTTGAGCTACTTGCAGCACTTTGAGAAACCATGGCTACCGTAGGAGGAGTCACAGATGACGGAAGATGTCAAAGAAATGACAGAACTGGAAATCCTTCCTCTGTAATGTTCGGTTCTGCAACATTTTGCCTTTTCCCGTTAAAATATCAACGAAAAAACTGTTGAAAGAAAAAGTGAAGATAGGGTTTTTCGGCTTTTTGCAGGTGGGGAAACTAGATATGTTGTTCTTTGTTGTAAATGGACTGTATTTTATATAGTGCTTTTCCACTCAAAGTGCTTTTACATATACAAGTCAGCATTCACACACATTCACACAGAGGCTAAAGCTGCCATACAAGGTGTCAGCTGCTCAGAGAGACTAACAGTCACACACTGCTGGCCAAGAAATCTGAAATATTTGTGGTTCCTTGTTCCTTTCCCAAGGACACTTGGACGTGTTGACAACAGGGTAAAGGGATTGAACCAGGAGACTGGAGGAAACTGAATGTGTTATTGTAGAGAACCCTTCTGCCATCTAGTGGCGCTGCCGTTTGTTTCAATGTGTAACAATTCGGGCCAAATCTGAAATTGGATATTGTTATTACATTAGATTCATATATTTGACCCCATGGCATTGTGGGATACATTCCCAAATAAACAAGGTTGTTATGTTAAACCTGAAGAATATATAGTAAGTCAACTGGTACCAATACTTTTTTGTTTAGTGGAGAAATGAATGCTAAAACCCACACAATTATTATTATTATTTAGTCCCTGGTTTCTTTTTTTGGACTGCTTGCTTAGAGCTGCTATATTTAGTTTTACAACACTGCACATGCTGAACGTCCCAATACAAAATAAATAAAGCACCGACTTCCCCTCAACAACATACAAGCCATCAAAGCACCACAACAAAAGGTAGTATGAGAAGAGCCACAAATCAAAGGCATCTGAATTGACAGATGATGATATGTCAAACAGGATTTACAACCTAAAAATAGTTCGGGGGGGGGATTTCAATTAGAAAGCTGATATATTGGTATGTTTTATGACGTCAATAAACCTTTCACTACGTGTTCAAGTTTCAAGATGAGAAATGTTGTCGTTTCTCCTAACACTTAAAGTGCGAGTGGACCGTACTTCCCGTCCATCAATGAAGCTTTCTCCTCAAGCTAATGTGATAGCCGAGTCGTGGTGCACAACCTCTTTCCTCGGAGGATGACTCGGCTCTTTTCACTGCGGGCCAGGTCTCACCTGAACGGTTTGCACGGTGTAGATCTTCTTCAGATTGGATTCACACTGAGCAGCCGTCGCCCCCGGTAATGACCTGAGAGAACAAGTGGAAACTGTTTGAGACCATGGTGAGGATTCACTGATGTATCAAGGAAAAAGGAACCAGCTGATAACACAAAAAGCAGGCTCAGGGTTCATGTTTACTTTTTGCCTTATGTGTGTTTGTCAGATGATTGTATCTATGCGTGTCAACTTTAAAACAGAGAGTTCAGTTTAGTTTTAGTGATCATCTCCATGGAGTATCTTCACATGCCTCTATAGCAGTGCTTCTCAAAGTGTGGTCTGGTGGTCCGTGACCGCCCCCTAGTGGTCCGTGAGTATATTGGTACAATTTCACATTTGAAATAAATTAATCTAAACAAAAATATAAACGCAACACTTTTGTTTTTGCTCTGATTTTTCATGAGATGAACTCAAAGATCTAAAACATTTTCTATAAACACAAAATAACCATTTCTCTCAAATATTGTTCAAAAATCTGAAAAGATCTGTGATAGTGAGCACTTCTCCTTTGTCCACACAGCAGCTTTTCAAAAATCTTGAAAATCTTGCAGCTGGGCGTGTCTGACAGCTTGGGGATTTTTTGCGAGCAATGCGACCAACAACCAATCACATGAATCTCCCGCCCCCGACATACAAAGCAAAAAACCCCGGGGATTTTATGCGAGCAATATATAAATATATTAGTGCTGTCAAAATTATCGCGTTAACGGCGGCAATTAATTTTTTGAATTAATTGCGTTAAAATATTTAACGCATTTAACGCATGTGCAGAATGGCCCGCCCCATACGTGCCACCAGTGGCAGCGCCAGGGTATGGCTGGGGTAGGCTACACCCATACCAAGAAATGGCTTAGCCCCACCATGAAAAATGATGTTAAAGTAAGCAAAATAAAGTCTGCCAACTCGCGGAGTAAATTGCACAGACAGCAGTTAGTCAGATTGATTTCAGTCGCCACGGTTTTGAAAACTTTTGTCACGTAGTGATCGTCTTCTCAATAGAACATCTTTGATAACGGCGTGGTGTTGTTGCAGGAAGTCCCGACGGAGAATACTCTTGCTGTAGTTCAGGGCAGAGCCATATCATAGTAATAATATGGCTCTGGTACAGGGGTGCACATAACTGGTACGCAGGGTATGTGCGTAATCTGAAATGCGTACCGTCACTTGTGTCACAAAGCGCATTTGCGTACCGACGTACTTGTGAAGCTTTTCCAGAAGGCGGTTCGATCACCGGACGACAGAGTCGGTCTCCGTGTGCACAGACAGGCTGCTGTTAACGTCGGTCTGTACAACGGAACTGTGCCAAAACTACGCCAACCGGCTGCGGAGGGAGACTCCCCCCTTCACTGGAGAACTGCGCTAAAACAGCTGATCACAACGTTCACACTCTGTGGTCACGAAGTACTCCACTAGCGCCCCCCCCCCCCCCCTGTCGACTTTCCTGAAGTACTCCCCCGTTGATAGAAATCAACACAAGACCCCACGGTTTGATGATTGATAGGTGTGTGGGTTGTCTTTCATTTTGACACGCAGAAAAATGTTATAATAAACATAGATACTGTATGTTAAATGGATATATCCGCCTTCTTTCATTTATCTTTCCATTCCCAACAATATACATAAAGAAATGGCATATTTTGGACATAGTTCGAATGGTGATTAATCATGATTAATTCATTTATAAACTGTGATTAATCTGATTAAAAATTGTAATCGTTTGACAGCCCTAATATATATATATATATATATATATATATATATAAACTCCCCAAACAGGCGAAAAGCTACCAGTTTCACCCACTGTCTCTGCCTCCTCCCTCCATGCCTGGTTCCTCCGGTTTGTATCCCGTTAATAGTTCTGGTCGTAAAGAACCGGGTAATTTGCTACCGTAATTTCTCGTTTGGAATATGAGGAAATGAACTGCGGTCTGGTTCTCCCTGCTTACACGCGGTTTGATTGGCTAGCACAACTTAATTCATAAATTGTCAAAGTATTGATTTTATGTTTGCAGGAAATCATGATTAACCACCTGTCCACTAAAGTGCACGTCATGCATCACTAGCTATATTTCAACTACAATTCATATTTCATACCGTTGCTGCTACTGTTCTTCTTGAAAATACTTCATTTGCAATATCTGTTTGGGCCGTCAATCAATATACTTATGTTATTATAATGTAATTTTAAGTTTGCACATCTTTATTTATAATTTTTTCCAAATGTACACGTCTTCAGTTCAAACTTTAACGCATACTGTTCACCTGAGTACATTTAAAAAAACTAGATAAAAAGAAACTAAAGTTAAAACCTTGTTTTTCATGCCCCATGGGAAATAAAAACACTTGGTAAACAAATCCTGACGGAGGCTTTCCTAATTCATGCGTGAAAGGGTTCGGCTACACCTAGGAATGTACTTAATTACATAGTAGGCTACATTATTTTAGTTACAGATGTTTTATTTGTATAGTGTTGTGCTTGAGTGTTGATTGTTGGCAGCATGTGTTACGTGTGTTAAAAGACACTTTCCAGTGTGAATGGACAAAAGGTGTTATCCTATTTTAATGGTGTAGTTGTTAAAATAGCAAGAAAATGCTAATTTATATATATTTTGAGAGCCCTAATGCGAGTTCTTTAAAAGTCTTCTTTTTGTTGGACCAATCATTTGAAATCATAGAAATAGAGGTCAGCAGAAACATGTCACGTTTTGGAGGTTGGAACCAGACTGAGTCGACATATTGAATACTGTACGATAAAGTGTTGCTTATGAACTTTGGGATGTTAGCCTTTGCACTCCATTTACATGCACACAAACTAGCACACTACAGGAAAGGGGACACTCCAAAGAGCATAATAGGGCCTCTTTAATACTTCACTCATTTTTGGGTCAACACATTAAATAAACACAAGGAAGATGACATGGTGGGATACAAACTCTGGAAACCTTTGCTCCAAGGCAGAAAGTCAAACAATAAATAATCTCATGATCTCATAGAAGAGAAGGGAAGACAAATAGAGACACTTTGAACTCTTATTGACTCTTATTTTGAGAAGTCTTTGTAATAAGGCTAGTATATAACAGCTTAATTTAGGTGAAGCCTGTATCCTTTCACTGAGCTACTTTTTAGACCATTACCCTGCCAGGCTCCCCTGCTCGGAAACATGGAACAACGGTTACAAAATCATGGCATTTCAATATACTTAAAGTACCAAAAGTAAAAGTACTAATTATGCAGGCTGGCAGACTTCGGAATGATATTGTATGTTTTGATTATAAGTATTGATGCATTCATATGTTTATCAAAATGGTACAGGTGTAACTAATGTCCACTAATTGGGGCTTAATCCAGGTGTATCTAAAGTATTTGTTAAGTGTTGATCATAGTGTTTATCAGTAATCTTTATCAGGGACGTGCACACAGAGTCTAGGTAGTGCTTGAGCACCTGCCCGTTTTGCCCTCTGGACAGCAATGTGCCCTTTTGAAAGTTCGTTTTTTACAGTTTATTTTTACAGTGTACTGTATGTGGCTCATGGTAACATCTATCAATTCTGGATTAAAAGCTTCTAATATATACAACAATCATTCTTTATATGCAAAGAAATTAAATGTATTAAATAAATGTATTGGAGTACACTATTTACCTCTGAATTGCAGTGGGGTATAATTACAAAAAGCAGAACATGTAGATTTGAATTACAAGAACCTCAAAATGTTACTTAAGTACAGTAGCCTACTTGAGTAAATGTACTTAGTTAATTTACACCATGTGGAATCTGGAAAGACTGTATCCTATTACTGACCTACTTTTAGACCATTACCCTGCCAGGCTCCCCTGCTGGGAGACATAGGAGAAACTCTCCTGAATTGAACGATTAATACCAATAGACACCAAGTTAAACACACGTAGGATTCATAACCGTGGATGAAACGGTAACTTTGTAACAGAAGAAGGTCATGGAACAGTCTCGCGCTACATTCGCTCTGCAGGCCTGCGGAAAGCTGTGGCCTTGATTCTTGTTTCTCCTCCATCATTCCTGCTCTTCCCCGGGTTACAAACTCACATGCAACACGGAAGAGGGGCGGTATATTACCTGTCCAGCCAAAACGTCCAAGGTGAGTGCAGAGGCAGAGTCGTCGCGTCGTCTTCTCGGTGTTTCTTTGTGATGTTTTCCAACTCTTTCTCGTCGATGTCAATGTTGTTTTCAGGGGGGACTGTCTGAGGGTCGCTCAGTACGCCTCTGTCCTTCTGTAAGTCTGTCTGCCCCGCTGGAACCGCCATTACAGCCGGTTAAAGGATATATCACTTTATTTAAAAGCTCCTGTGTGAATGTGTTTACTAAAATCACCCGGTTTGGCGTTAGCTGTAGATACCGAGCAGACACCCCACCGCTTTTCCGCCTGCCGACTGGTGACGTCTGTGCGTCACTGGGCAGAAACCACGCAGTTGGTCCAATCCAGAGAGCAGGAACAAATAAAGCGATGTCTCACTCTGTGTGTGTTTCTGGATTCTGACATGAAGCACAACACCTACAACAGAAGAGATGGTAAATATGGGCAAAGCAAATGTATTTATCATGGTATTTATATAGCACATTTCAACACAAGTCAATTCGAAGTGCTTTACCAAAAAAATCAAATAAACATTAAAAGCATTTCGATATAGTGTCACAGAAAGACAATTACTTTTAAATACATTTTAAAACCAGTCATTACAAGGCAGAGAAAATTAAATGAAAATAAAGCAAGCTAAAATAGAACAAGTCAGGTATAAAATACAAGAATGAAAGCAACATTGCAGTGTAAGAAATACACATTTATTTGATTCCAAGAAAGGAAATAGCTTATAAACAGCTGTCATTAAAAAGATCGGTGTATGGAAGTGACGATGAAGGGGGAAACGTTTTTTTTTTATGTTTGCAACTGTGGCTTTACAATGTAGGTTACTGTCACTCATTGAGGTTACCACACTTGCAATGCCACGCATTACTGTGTAACTGAAGAGTGCAACCCTAAACTGGATTTTGTATTGTGTTGTCATTAGATTCTGTGACATGGTGTAAATGCACCTTTTCAAATGCATTACTTTATAATATGTGTTACTTTGGAGTAATGGTGTGCTACCTCAACCACATACATTTTAATCTCTGGGGACTTCCTGGTTAAAAAAAGAAATATATATATCGTACAAAAGCCCAGACCAGAACCCTGTATACTCTCCCCAAGAAGTGGCTTCCTAAATATCAACATTTGCCTCAAATTTCAGCCTTAAAATCTGTTATACTTTGTTGACATGCTATTATACTGTCATTGAACTTTATTCTTAAATAAAGCCTTCATTTCACACCATTTTGTGATGTTATTTCAATACTGAACATTACCCCCAGACTTTCTTTCAGTGTGAAACAGCTTCTATTGTCATGAGTGTCGTGGCCAGGAGGAACACTGTCTCGACGTCCGGCTGAAGCACTCAAGTCACACAGTATAGTCTTCAACAAGGAAGACATGCACGCATTACTTTAAACTGTGTAACTGAAGAGTGCAACGCTAAACTGGATTTTGTTTTATGTAGTCTGGGTTGTCATTAGATTCTGTGACATGGTGTAAATGCACCTTTTCAAATGCTTTACTTTATAATATGTGTTACTTTGGAGTAATGGTGTGCTACCTCAACCACAAACACATATATTTGAATCTCTGGGGACTTCCTGGTTAAAAAAAGAAATATATATCGTACAAAAGCCCAGACCAGAACCCTGTATATTCCCCCCGATGAAGTGTCTTCCTAATATCAATATTTGCCTCAAACATCAGCCTTAAAATCTGTTATACTTTGTTGACATGCTATTATACCTGTCATTAAACTTTATTCTGAAATAAAGCATCCTATTGTCATGAGTGTCTTGGCCAGGGGGAACACCGTGTATACGTCCGGCTCGAGTCATAGTGAATTGAGTTTGACAGATGGTGATATGTCAAACAGGATTTTCACACATTTGCAACCTACAATAGTTCGAGACGTGGGGGGGGGGGGGGGGGGTTCAATTAGAAAAGCTGATATATTGGTATGTTTTAAGACGTCAATAAACCTTTCACTACGTGTTCAAGTTTCAAGATAAGAAATGTTGTCGTTTCTCCAAACACTTAAAGTGCGAGTGGACCGTACTTCCCGTCCATCAATGAAGCTTTCTCCTCAAGCTATGTGATCCAGCCGAGTCGTGATGCACAACCTCTTTCCTCGGAGGATGACTCGGCTCTTTTCACTGCGGGCCAGGTCTCACCTGAACGGTTTGCACGGTGTAGATCTTCTTCAGATTGGATTCACACTGAGCAGCCGTCGCCCCTGGTAATGACCTGAGAGAACAAGTGGAAACTGTTTGAGACCATGGTGAGGATTCACTGATGTATCAAGGAAAAAGGAACCAGCTGATAACACAAAAAGCAGGCTCAGGGTTCATGTTTACTTTTTGCTTTATGTGTTTTGGTCATGGAATATATTTACATGCCTCAGTCTATAGGCTGTCCGGTGCATATGGAGATCATAAAAACAACATGCTCTTTCCATGCTCAAAGCCACCCCAAAGGCCCCTGAACGTCAGCTTTTTAGAGCAAGAGGATCCACATGTTTACCTTCTATTTTCTCATTTTGACATAAGCCAAACATCTTTACAGAATCTAAGTTCCTATATAGTATTTGATCAACAAACAAAAAAAATAAAGCATCCTTGGCCACTGTGTCTTGGCCAGGGGGAACACTGTCTCTACGTCCGGCTCGAGTCTTTAACAACTAATGTATTACTACATTTATCAACATAACACTTATTGTATTTTTTTTCTTTAGTTATCATTTATCATACCAGCAAAGCTGCAACACTTGAAGACCGCAGCACACCTGCAACCACAACATCTGTTTCCGTTTGAAAAGAAAAGTTGATCTGGAGCTCAGTCTCCATAGGGGGGCCTGAGCCCTGAGGGGATAGACATTTTAAATTAGATTAGATCCCACTTTGGGACAAGTCTTCGTCACAGCCGCATGTCAACAAGGCATTGCATATGAAGTAAACATTAGAAAAACAAACATAAACAGTGAATATGTACTTATCAATAGTAGAATGCACAAAACTGTAATAAATATACATATTTAAAGTGAATGATATATGCTTATATCTATAGTGTATCTGATCGACTATACAATAAATATATATAATTGACGTTGTTGTACACACAATGATAGAACTAACATGTGAACACTAAATACTATTAAATTAAGTGTGCTAAGTACATTTACAAGGTACAGAGTGACTTTGGGAATTGCACTATTCACACATTTTATATAACTTTTGCCTCCATGTCTATCTTCTAGATCTGCACCAAGTACTATGTAAGCATCAAGGAAATGGGCCACCTTTTCTTCATTTTCTAGGAGTGAGGCATCTTCTCATTACACTACCTTCGGTCCCTCGACTCTTGTAGCCTGTTTCAGAGCACTATGGTGCAAGTGCTTTGCAAGCTCCAGCAAGACAGCAGTTCTTTGGGCATTGATTCACTCGGGTGACAAGATGTGAGTTTTTAAAGCTTCAGCAATCTAAATATCATCTGGCTGGATCTGTATTGTCAATGCACTGCACCACCAAACACTTTGTTTAACTTAACCACACTAACACCGAGAGCCATATAACATGTATTAGGATAGAGATTATGATTTACCCTGTTAGACATGTAAAGTAATAAAGCTATTTGAATTACTTATTTAAAGTATTATTCAATACAAAGTGTTTCGTGGTATCAGACTTGGGCTGAGTAGCTTGACCAGTGTGCCTAATGGTTAGTTGTAGACAAAGACTATATTTTCCTGTAAGACAAAGTTGAGGGCTTAAGTATAGCATGAAAAATGCAGAAATCCTAATGGAAAATCCTGAAAACATCCAGTTAAACCAGACAGAACATCAATGCAACACTGTCAAACTGTTAGAAGTCCTTAAATATAACTGGAATTAAGATTATAGCAGAGAAACAGAATGAACTATTTATTCTATATTTAATATTTGTATCCAAAGTAACTATACTTACCAACATTTTGATTAGCAACTGTATTCAACTACATATTTTTACATGAATTAAAACAGATAACAATAACATTTATTTTTAAACACAACCAGCTTGAGTCTACAACCGCCCATTTGATAGTTGGACCCACTGATTCATGCAATGGTGTTATAGGGTTTCGTATCAGTATGAACATCCCTTTTCCATTATTCATCTGGACTTCATTAGATCAGCTCTCCAGTGTGGTCACGGGATCTTAAATCAAAACCTGACTAGGAATGGAACGTGTTTCTTGGCATCAGACTTCAGCTGAGTATTGCGTGACCAATGTGGCTTCTGGTCAGCTGTAGACAAAGCCAATATGTCCCTGTAAGACAGCACTGAGGGCTCAATGTCAGATGTATCATGTGCTCCTGCTGCTCCTCGCCAGCAGGGGGAGCTGGAGACTCACTGCAGGTGCACATCTGTCACATGATGGCAACTGAGGTTCAAAGTACACACGTTCTGCTGAAACCATCAATTCATTATTAACCTATAAACATATTTTAGATATTTGGTCGTCTTTATCCTTGAAAGTCATATGTAGTAAGGCACACAAGAAGAAGAAACAGAAAGATTTAGATTAAGATGGACTTTTAATAATCCCTCGTGGGGAAATTGTTTCTCTGCATTTGACCTATCCTAGTGTTAGGAGCAGTGTGCTGCCATTTTGTACGGCACCCGGGGAGCAGTGTGGGGAACGGTGCCTTGCTCAGGGACACCTCGGAGTCGGTAGCACTTGGTCTTGCCGGGACTTGAACTGGTGACCTTCCAGTTACCAAGCCAAGTCCCTATCGACTTCGCCACCACCACCCCACAAGAGTTGTTTTCTCTTCTGAAAATGCAATTACTCTATTTGGTCTGTTTTTAAGTATACGCTTGACAAATCCTGTTCAATTTCTTTAAAAAGGCATCAAATAAAGCGTTCTACGTCAGAGTTAATTTTCTTCTGCTCTTCTGTCTTCTGAGAAACCCCCGCTCGGTTATATTTACCTTATTTGAACCCACAGTGTTCACTCTGTGTCTGTTTGTGTTTTTCTTTGGTAATTTCATGTGTCAGAGTTGTTCAATGTCTCTTTGTGGTCATTGTGTGTCTCTTTGTTGTTGTTGTTGTTGTTGTTGTTGTTGTTGTTGTTGTTGTTGTTGTATGTCTCCTTGTGGTCTTTGAATTAGTTTCTCTGTTAATCTTGTGTCCTTTTTTAGTTGTTCTGTGTCAAAATGTAGTAATTTTGTGTGACTTTTTATTCTTTTGTGTCTCTTGGTAGTTGTTTTGTTTTACTGTGATCATATGTCTGTATTGGCTTTGTATCACTTTGTCATTGTTTTGGTCTCTGTGTTTTCTAAGTTTTATTAAATAGATCTTCACACAGTGGTTCAAAATCACGAGCTTATTGTGTTTCATGTGTTTTCTATTGATAATTAAGACTATTGACATTCATGAACAATAAAGTGACTCTTACTGCTTAAACTTCAATACAATAAAATATAAAACTATATTTCATAGTATTTCCCTAGCAGGTAGCCTGTGATCAGATGTTTTGCGACGAAATCTGTCCACCTGTGCATGGAGACAGATTTCCTATAGATTGCATTAGAGCCTCTTGGCTGATCCCAGGCCTGCTCACGACATGCAGGAAGCGGACGTGCGTCGCTTACAGTCTGCAGACGCTGACAGAGATCTAGCGATGGACCCGCACAGACGCTCCCAATCCTGCGAGCCTCGGATCCACTCTTTTCCTACTAACACGTTTGTTTTCCGAGGCTATATTTAACTCCTATCCTCCCTGCCTTTTAATGAGGCTTTGGATGCGTAATTGCGCCATGCTTCCGCTCAACACTGTCTGCTTTTTTATTCCCGGAGCCGAAAGGCAGCCCTCCGCCATCGAGAGGAGGCTGGGGTTTTGTGAGCCGCTTGTCTGCTGAGCCTTGCGAGATGGTGTATCAAAACAAAACTAACCCGGGCTGCCTTTACTCAGCAGGGACCCACAGACAGGGACGCGTTATGTGCCGGACACTTGTGAGATGAAGGACAAGAAGAAGAAGAAAAATAAATATTAGATGTTTTGTTTTTTGGAAGTGGGATGATCGGGATGGATGTTTATTTTGTTCATCATTTGCTGGATACTAACACTGAAATTATGTGGGAATAAAGTTCGAATACCCGACTTCGATGGCGAACACAAGCGAGTTGGGAGAGAGCAGCAGTCCGTCCTTCCACAACTATGCGTCCGCGGCCTCTGCGGTCAAGCTGGCCTCCCTGGGTCTGATCATGGGCATCAGCCTGCTGGGCAACGCGTCGCTGTCCCTGCTGCTGCTGAAGGACAGCTCCCTGCACAAGGCGCACTACTTTTTCCTGCTGGACCTGTGCCTGGCGGACGTGGTGCGCTCCGCCGTCTGCTTCCCCTTCGTCATGGCATCTATCAGCGGCGGGTCAGCCTGGCCGTACAGCGCGCTCTGCTGCAAGCTGGTCGCCTTCATGTCGGTGCTTTTCTGCTTCCACGTCGCCTTCCTGCTGTTCTGCGTCAGCGTCACCCGCTACATGGCGATCGCCCACCACCGCTTCTACTACAAGCGGATGAATGTGTGTACGTGCGCGGCGGTGATCTGCAAGGTGTGGACGCTCTCTGTGGCCATGGCGTTCCCCCCGGTGTTCGACGTGGGCACCTACAAGTTCATCCGCGAGGAGGAGCAGTGCACCTTCGAGCACCGCTACTTGAAGGCCAACGACACGCTGGGCTTCATGCTCATGCTGGCGTTCATCGTGGGCACGACGCATGTGGTGTACGTGAAGATGCTGTGCTTCGTGTACGATCACCGGAAAATGAAGCCGGCTCAGTTGGTACCAGCTATCAGCCAGAATTGGACCTTCCACGGACCGGGGGCCACCGGGCAGGCTGCCGCTAATTGGATAGCCGGATTCGGACGAGGACCAACCCCGCCGACCTTAGTGGGGATCAGGCAAGCCTCTCACACCGGAAACAGGAGGCTTCTGGTGCTGGATGAGTTTAAAATGGAGAAACGGATTGGGAAGATGTACTACATAATCAGCCTGACCTTCCTCATTCTGTGGGCTCCTTATATAAGCTCCTGTTACCTGAGAATATTTGTGCGCGGAGCTCCGGTGCCGCAGCTCTACCTGAGCGCTGCGGTGTGGATGAGCTTCGCCCAGGCGGGGGCCAACCCCATCATCAGCTTCCTGTTCAACAAGGAGCTCCGGGTGCGCCTCAGAGCCTGTTTCCCCTCCTGCCAGGGAACACAGACTCCCATGGAGCCATACGGTGTCACCTGAGCCCCCAACATACTTGCAAAGACACATGTTGTTTCAGAATGTACGCAGACTGCTCCCCAAATGTGTTTGTACACATACATAGGGATGATGACTTCTCATTGCTTCTAATATTTATTTAATTGCTTTTTTTGTTGTTGGCAAATATAATTTGCTTTTTTAATCTGAGAAAAACTTGAATGTGATATAAAGTAAAGCTACAAAAAGCATATGATTTGATGGTTTTTCAAAACAATCCCCTTTGCCATTTGTTTTATTGGCTTCACAGTAGAGCGGGGTCAGTTGGGACACTTATGTATCTACACGAAATAACTTTGATTTCATACGTTACTTCAACAATAATGACAATATTTGAATGCCTAAACAGATATCGGTGCCTGCTGACAATCAAACACGTGTTGTAATGCCCAACCAAACATGAGAGGCACACATTTGTAAAAGGTTACCTTGTTTAGGGCAAAACAATTGAAAAATACAAATGTGCAGTCTTAATTTGAACACCATAGTTCATATTTACAATATAATTTGCTTTAAAACTTCTGGGGGAAAATTAAAATGTTAACGGTTTCTAACAATTGCTGCCACTTGAGTAAACATTGCGTCAGTGACGTAACATTATGGTCTCCTTATATCATGTCTTTGTTGTTATTAAAAACGAACTATAAACAATACAGTCCCAATTAAACTCGGGGACATGTCTCTCCCATCCCTGAGAGAGCAGACACACTTAACAGCTGAAATGGGCTTTTATAAGCTGCAATTTATGAAACTCTTTAAAATGTGAGGACATTGACGTGTATGCTCAAATTAATGAGGCATTCACACCCGACGCAAAGCAAAGATTTACCAACCGTAACTCGCACAACTTTTACTGCGGCATCATTTTTAGTTTACTCCGCAATATCAGAATGAGGCCGAAGTAACTACACACTTAAACAAATTAGTTATTAAACCATGAATTAATGCTTTGGCAAGTGTACCTGAAGACGGCAGGCAAAAACATTTGAAATGCTACGCTAATCAGGCCATGCTAAGCTAACGATGTTGCTCCTCCATCCATACTCAAAATAACGTCAGACATGAAGTGAATACAGGCGGAGATTCTTACTGCTGATTGGCTTGCGTGAGACAGCGTCACGCAAATGACTTGTTCAAGTTGAACAAATTGAACTCTTGCAAATTGCGCAGTCATTAGCAAAACCGTTGCAAATCTGCTTCTATCGGGCGTTTTTGCATTTACTTTACATGTAATCCCGCCATGTGGAAAATCCACTTTACATGAGCATTGTGAAGAGCAGAGATGCTTTTTGAAGGAAAGTACCAACTGACCCGCTCTCCAGGTGACACTTATTCCAAATATAGGGTATATGACATGTAGGCCTACTGTCATGTTATGTCCTATTTTTGGAGATTATTTGTCATGTCCTATTCAGTATATCAACTTTATCGGTCCACAACAATATTGTACATGAATGTTACTTTGGCTATTTGTATATTTTCAAATTGTATCCCGGCACACTCGTTTGCCTTTTGATGACTGAAACACAACAGAGCTCTTTTATCAGCTGATCAGAGCCAGTTTCTCTGTGGCACACTGGCTTTCTAGTCGTTTGGATACCACACATGAGACGCAGATCTCAGTATATTTTTAATGAGGACAGCCAGTGTCCCATTTGTAAATACTGTATAGCCTCATTTCCTTCATTCTTTCTGCTTTGTTTTACCAGATGGTATATTTCCTAATCCATTGGGACTCCTTGTGTTTAAAAAGGTGTTAAAACTCACTTTAAAAAAGGTATTTTGCCAATTCTTCTTCTTCATGGGTCAGTTCTGTTGGGTTATCCTTGAATTATATTATTTTCTACAGATATGGACAGAAACATTTTAGCAATTTGGTGCTTTGGAAAGGATGTTTGCATTGTTTGTATTTCTCAGCAAATAAATAAGAAGTGAAGATATGTTCTTTGGGCTTGATAATCTGTTCTTAACAAGATGTCTCTTCTTGCTCACCAGCTCTAATCCCTCCGTCTGGTCAGTGGTTTCTAATATTTTCTGTTTCCCGACAGCCCCCATGAGAGCAGGTGTGATATTGTTGCACTGGTTTTAAAAAGCAGAGGGTGATAGACATGTTTATCGATTATCTTGTTGAGAAAAAGATCAAGTTCACCTGAGGTTTGAAAAAGTGCTGCTCAATCAATACAGACATTGTTATCTTTGTTTTTCTGGGTTTTCTCTCATCAGGTCAAGCTTAGGTCCTATTGGTCTTTATTCTGAGGCGTCAGAGGTTGTAACGGGGCGTTAGAGGTTGTAACGGGGCGTTAGAGGTTGTAACAGGGCACAAGAGCAATTTAGAGTTGCAGTTCCATAAAGTTGAGACTAACGAGAGGCAGCTTCCTTCATTTGTTTTCATCAAGCCACTTAGACGCCTTTAACAGACTTTATCGTTCAATTGTGTTCTACTCACAGTTGTGATGACTTGTTTGGCTTCTCAAATAAAATCCTATTCACGCACACTCAACAAAAATCCGAAATAAAAAAAGGCAAACATATAAAATGGTAAACAATCTACAATTATGCGTAGCTCTAAACGGTGTGTGGAATAAATCTAATAGCAACAGTTTTGTTTTCTTTACCAATGTTGTGATTTTAATGTGATATTCCTTGTTTGAAGATCTTTTATTTAAACCTTTCTTTCCCATATTGATTGTACAGCCACGTGCCAAGGTATAGAAAAAGGAGGGGGTTGGATTCAAACCCAGGGCCATAAAGAACACATTAGACTAACTTGTAACTTCTTGCACTGGGCTACACACATTGTAAAGCAATGTGATATTGAATTGCACCGGCCTGGCCATTGAGCATCAAAACTGGCCATTTCCTTTGTTTACTTCATACGTATGTTCTTGTGAGAGGCTCCGTGTATTTTATCATTATATTATATAGAGTCGTTATTCATTTGTTTTAAAGCTCAATAAATAACAAAGAAGACCTTTGACCGGCACTTTTATAATTTTGTCCGGAAGATTTAAACTTTAATACACGTTGACTGGCGAAAAACTCTGCCCGGTTCCCTCGGCCCCCACCGCGGAGAATAAACAGAAGGGCAACCATGACAACCATGCTTCTTCGCTGCTTTTGTGGAGGAAGTTACAGCGCCACCTACAGGCTCCTGCATATGTACTGCAGCTTCTCCAGCGGTTGGAGCTAAACGGAGCGGTCTCGTGTGGACAGACACTATCCGGATAACTATTGCGTGTGGACGGAAGATTGTTTGCGATTGCGTTTGCGTTAATCCTATGCGTTTAGCCGTTTTCGTCCTCGTGTGGCCGCAGCCTCAAGATATTGGGTTTCTATTTCATTGCAAAGCTGATTTGAATGCGAGGAATGCTTTAGCCCCACTTTCATACGACATTCTCAAGGTGTGGCTTGAACCAAACAACGACATGTGACCAGAAACACAAAGCAAACCACTTGTACCTTTTTAAAGTTAAGAGTTAAAGTTCTGATTTTCACCTCCTAGCAAAGCACCAACTAAAGGGTTCGTTTCAATTACGTTTCAATTACGTTTTTCTGTGGCGACTGTTTTAATCAAACTTCCAATCCTCTCCTCCCTTCTTAAACCTGTAGCTATTGATTCAGCTATGTTCTGCTTTGCATCATTGACACCAAACCACAGCTTTAAAAGGCAGAGCAGTGCTCACTTTAATCACTGATGTCGTGAGGCGTTTCTCTCTGATCTGCCGTCCAACGCCAACGTGCCTGCGTGTTCCTGACAGATGGTTTTGCTCTGCTGTCGGCGTGCAGAGGTCTCACGGTATAATTGTCCCTCACCTGCATGTTCTCATGCAATGCAAATGCAGCTCGGGTATCTTTGGATCATCATCTTGTCTTCAGAGCACGAGGCTCCGTTGTGACGCTGGCTAAATGTAAGTTTTACCATGGCTTTTACTGCTGGCTGTTTTTATTGATCTTTCTAACCGCTCAGTAATTACACTGACCTCTGTACTTCCCATCGGGTTTTCCTACAATACAATTTGTACAATTGAAAATGTAGTTTTTTTGGGAAACAATATCACCTGATGAGGTTAGGAAATGTTGTGTGTCCCAAGTTATTGAAGGCATTCTATAGGCAGGAATTGACGCTTACTTCTACTTGGTATTTTGCCACGCTATATTGTGCGCTTCCTTTTGAATGCTTGCTCTAAAGCCGGGGTATCAAACTCAAGGTCCGGGGGCCAAATCCAGCCCGTGACTTCACTTCATGCGGCCCCACAAGAGCTTGCAAAGAATATAATACGTTTATTATATGGTTACATGCCGATTTACAGAAGCACGTTGCCCATAAACTACATGTCCCACAATGCATCTCAAATTTGACTTTTTTCTCAGAATTTGACTTTTCTCTTTAAATCATTTTTGTGACATTCTCACTGAAGAGACTTGCAATTATTTGCCCGAGACTTCTGCTTTCAGACGTAGTTAATTATGAAGTTATTACCCTATCCGATAATCATCCAATGCAGAGGGAATACAGGAATTTATATAACACATTATTTTATATATTAAACATTTATACATGTATTTTTATATAGTCTTGAAGTTACAACCGGCCCTTTGAGTGCAGCCATAATGCGAATGTGGCCCGCGATGAAGTTGAGTTTGACACCCCTGCTCTAAAGTCAGGGCTTCCAAAAACTCTGCGACTACAGATTACTATGACACAGTCTAATGGTTGAAAATAAAGGACTCGATAGAAATAAACAGAGGCACTGTTCCTAAAGCTTGAAAAGTGCAAGTTCTGAGTGTTTCAGAAACCTTCGGACGCTAAATCAGTCAGAGAAATATTTCACTTTGAGCCTCATACTTTCGTTTTTGGATCCTCAGTCACTGTGTCACACATAGCAACACATTTATTTTCAATTGTGTAACAAAAATAGAACGAGCTGCGGTAGAGTGGTGAAGTTATCAGTCCTAAAACCCGGAAATTGCATAGCATTTTGCCATTTATGGTACCGTCGTTTGAACGTGTGTGGTGAGAGTCCTGAACAAGGTCTGTGTAACACAAGCTGAAGAGATCGTCACGTTTTCTTCACAACACACAACTCAATACTTCCCGAATGTCCAAAGCTTTTATGCGTAAATCTGCAATTGCTAACAAGTGACTAAATTAAAGGGCACCTATTATGCAAAATCCACTTGTTCATGTCTCTCCTACATCAACACGTGTCTCCTCTTCTTCACGTCTCTTCTACATCAACATGTGTCTCCTCTTCTTCATGTCTCTTCTACATCAACATGTGTCCCCTCTTCTTCATGTCTCTTCTACATCAACATGTGTCCCCTCTTCTTCATGTCTCTTCTACATCAACATGTGTCCCCTCTTCTTCACGTCTCTTCTACATCAACATGTGTCCCCTCTTCTCCATGTCTCTTCTACATCAACATGTGTCCCCTCTTCTTCATGTCTCTTCTACATCAACATGTGTCTCCTCTTCTTCACATCTCTTCTACATCAACATGTGTCCCCTCTTCTTCACGTCTCTTCTACATCAACATGTGTCCCCTCTTCTTCATGTCTCCTCTACATCAACATGTGTCCCCTCTTCTTCATGTCTCCTCTACATCAACATGTGTCCCCTCTTCTTCATGTCTCCTCTACATCAACACGTGTCCCCTCTTCTTCATGTCTCCTCTACATCAACACGTGTCCCCTCTTCTTCATGTCTCCTCTACATCAACATGTGTCCCCTCTTCTTCATGTCTCTTCTACATCAACATGTGTCCCCTCTTCTCCATGTCTCTTCTACATCAACATGTGTCCCCTCTTCTTCATGTCTCTTCTACATCAACATGTGTCCCCTCTTCTTCATGTCTCTTCTACATCAACATGTGTCCCCTCTTCTCCATGTCTCTTCTACATCAACATGTGTCCCCTCTTCTTCATGTCTCTTCTACATCAACATGTGTCTCCTCTTCTTCACATCTCTTCTACATCAACATGTGTCCCCTCTTCTTCACGTCTCTTCTACATCAACATGTGTCCCCTCTTCTTCATGTCTCCTCTACATCAACATGTGTCCCCTCTTCTTCATGTCTCCTCTACATCAACATGTGTCCCCTCTTCTTCATGTCTCCTCTACATCAACATGTGTCCCCTCTTCTTCATGTCTCCTCTACATCAACACGTGTCCCCTCTTCTTCACGTCTCTTCTACATCAACATGTCTCCCCTCTTCTTCACGTCTCTTCCACATCAACATGTGTCCCCTCTTCTTCATGTCTCTTCCACATCAACATGTGTCCCCTCTTCTTCACGTCTCTTCTACATCAACATGTGTCCCCTCTTCTTCACGTCTCTTCTACATCAACATGTGTCCCCTCTTCTTCATGTCTCTTCTACATCAACATGTGTCCCCTCTTCTTCACGTCTCTTCTACATCAACATGTGTCCCCTCTTCTTCACGTCTCTTCTACATCAACATGTGTCCCCTCTTCTCCACGTCTCTTCTACATCAACATGTGTCCCCTCTTCTTCATGTCTCTTCTACATCAACATGTGTCCCCTCTTCTTCATGTCTCTTCTACATCAACATGTGTCCCCTATTCCTCATGTCTCTTCTACATCAACATGTGTCCCCTCTTCTTCATGTCTCTTCTACATCAACATGTGTCCCCTCTTCTTCATGTCTCTTCTACATCAACATGTGTCCCCTCTTCTTCATGTCTCTTCTACATCAACATGTGTCCCCTCTTCTTCATGTCTCTTCTACATCAACATGTGTCCCCTCTTCTTCATGTCTCTTCTACATCAACATGTGTCCCCTCTTCTTCATGTCTCTTCTACATCAACATGTGTCCCCTCTTCTTCACGTCTCTTCTACATCAACATGTGTCCCCTCTTCTTCACGTCTCTTCTACATCAACATGTGTCCCCTCTTCTTCACGTCTCTTCTACATCAACATGTGTCCCCTCTTCTTCACGTCTCTTCTACATCAACATGTGTCCCCTCTTCTCCATGTCTCTTCTCCATAAACATGTGTCCCCTCTGTGGAAAGAGACTCTGAAAGTTTCAGGAATAAAGATTCTCTCTCCTTTTGATCCATTTCTATAAAAACCTGTCTGAAAATGAGCTGATCAGATTTTGGCCACTTTATGATGTCATAACGATGTGTTGTCTTGAGTAACCATTAGCCAATCAGCAACCAAGGTAACCCCCCCCCCCCCCCCCTTATCACCTGAATCTCCTCCTAGAGCAACATGGTGTTCTTTGTAACCAAATGTCTCTCAGAGGGGCGTGGGGAGGGGCTCCTTATTTTCATCTAAAGTAACAGACAGAGAATCAGCACTTTGGAAACCGGGCTGAAACAGAGGGGATTATGGGTAATGCTGCAATGCTCTGTTTGGTATTTGGAGCCAAACACATTTTTGTAAATATCTGAGAGCTGTGATATATTGATGAAAAACAGTATAATAGGGGACCTTTAACTACTGAACGCACTGAAATCACGTCAACAGGAGTACACATTTACCTTAGCGATGGTGATGCCAAAATGATGATGCTTTATTAAATATATCTCTTTATTCCACATAAATTAAGAAACAAACAAACAGGACTTCAAAGGCAGATAGTTACATTGCAAGTAGAGATAAAGTAACTGAGTGGTGGTCTTCATAGGTAGATATCTGGAAACTGGTACGGTGAGAGACATTTGAATCTGCCCTCCAACATGAGACACGACAGGTTGGGCAGGCAGGGGCACATGTGGTGGAGTCTCCTCCCAAAGAAAGGAACCTGGACACAGACATCGAGACACATTGGTATTACGTTTGGCCTCTTGCAGAACTGTACGGAAAGAAATCAAAGACCTCACCTTGTGGCTCAGGGCGTGACACTCGTCTCCTTCCTGTCCCATGGGCGTGCACATACGGAGGCCACGGATCCACAAACTCATCGCACAACACATCCCTCCTCCACACTGAGAGTCCTTCTCACATGCCTACACACACACACACACACACACACACACACACACACACACACACGGTTAATATTCTGGGATTTAATAGGCATATTGAAGACTTATTATGCAGAGCAAAAGACTGATTACTTTTATGGACATGAAATAACTTGCCACCGTAATTTGAATCTGTAATAATAATTTCCAGCTACTAATTAATGCAGCCTACAAATGTACGTACTAACATACTCATTAATTATTTTTTAACATTTCTCATTTTCGATTTTTTTGCTTACCCTTTTTTCACCCTTACTATATTGAAAATAGTTTGACAAATACACATGCAAGTTGTCTATGTAATGCATGTATGTAAATTAATGATACAACACTTATTTTCTCATTAGTATATCAACTGTAAAATGCAGGTAATGTTGGTGCAAGCTTTGAATGTGTGAGATATGTATGAGAAGCAACGCTGGTGTTACCTTGACAGTATATTATGCTAATGAGAGGATATTAGTGCTCCATTAGTCGTATCATACATCAACAAAACACGTCAGGATTGCTGGTGATTGATCGTTGAGGGTCTGCACGAGAAGCTGAGTTACGGTTCTCGCTTTGGATGACATGAAGGGAACACACAGGATGATGGAGAGGAACAGAAATGATTTCATGTGACAGACGAGGATGAGAATGAATGTCTGTTTTATGGCCGCTCCTCTGTGCACTCACATCAGCACGCAGAGGGCGGTAGTGACAGGGACGGCTGATTTATTAGAAGGTTATGTCCGTGATTTACGCTCGCAGAATTATGGAAATCCTTTATGGAAATACTTCAAAGATAAGTTTACCTGGATGGTTGTAATGATATGATGTATTGTTGTAGAAACTGATTGATATGCTGCACTCATAATGTTATATTATATGAATAGCCCTTCATGCTTTTCGAATATCAAAAATGCCTGATGTGAGGAATTACTATAATTTATTGTTACAGAAATTTGGAAAAAAAAAGTCAAGCATTGTCACATTCGGAATACATTTTTTATATTTTTACTTAGATACATATTAAAACCACAATAATACCTATACAGATTTATCCAAAAAATAATTCATATTCTTCATAAAAATCCAATCCAATTGAATTGTCAATCTTTAAAATAAAAAAACACTATTCTTGATGGTTACAACTCATATTATATTTTTGCCTTTCATACAAAAAAATATGAAACATTTTCCACTATGAGAACAGCAGTTGGAAAAGCATGCATGTTCCCATAATACACCATTGAGAGCTTCCCATTGCCCTGTGATTAGAGTTAAGATGCCCCTATCTATGTATTTGACTTGTAATTTTTACTTCATTATCTTTGCTTTTTAAAGACTGTTTTTAAATGCCATTTTCTTAATGTCTTTCATTTTTGCAAAGCACTTAGAATTGCCTTGAAATTGAAAGTTAAAAAGTGCTATATAAATAAACGTGCCTATCTACCTGTTTTCTCCACTTACCCCTGTGATGACTGCTGAAGACCCGTTGGACACCAACAACAGAGTGAAGAGCAAGAGGAAGAAGGATTTAATGATGAAGAGCTGCCTCTGCGCTCCCGTGCACTCCATGGTGAAAAGTGATGTTTCTGAAGCTGTCGGACCTTGTTTCATGTGCCTACGTGACGGATCGCAGGGACAAGTGGCCTTCAAACTCCCTCACGGAGGTTTATAAACCCAGCCCGCCATTCAGTAACTCTGTGACTCACTCAGACCAGCATCGCCTCACAGGAGCGTCGAAACAGCAGGACAAAGACCAAGGTAAACATCTTAATGACAATAACCACTGCCGTACGTTTATATTGAAACACGTATATCCCACTCCAGATGAGTGCACACGTGCTCACTGTGGCATTCTGTAAAATACATACCATCTTTATATTTTCCACTTCACCTTTTTAGATCCCAAGGCCACTGTTTTGAAAACATCCTTTTCAAACCCACATTCAATGCTTTTCTCAACAATAAATCCCATTTCTGAGGCCACAGTACTCCTGAAAAGAAATTGTATTTAGGATTCAAGATTCATATTCGTCACGTATACATGCAAGTACATACAGTATAGCAGAATGTTGCTGCTTCAAAAACACATAGCGTGGGCACTACAAGTACAGACATTATTAAAAGGTGAATAAAAACAAAACCAGATTAAATACAGAAATGGAAACTATTTTGCAATCTTACCACATCTGTCTTTAAACTCAACCTTTGTGTTGATCTCAACTAAACATCTGTAAAGTGCTGTGACTTCATCATCCTGCAAAGTTGCGGTGACAAAATAGGTCCTGAAACAGAAAAATTACCACCTGGCAAAGTCTTTTAACTTCTTCTGTGGTATTTCCCTCTAAGGTAGGTGTCTTCAGAAGCACAGTTTGCCATGAAGAGGCACAGAAAGCGTAATAATTAATGGCAGGAATGCAGGTAAGGTATCCACTAGATACATGTACTCCAACACTAAACATGAAAATGCTGTTTGTTTTGGAAATGTCTTTCAAGATTACATTTTTAGTGGTTTGCTCATTTCTCACAATATCTCAATGGATCTATACACACATAATTAAACTCTCTATTTAAAAAGTAGTAGTGTAGACACAATCAATAGAGATCATTGATAATAAATGAGTCTTTTCAAGTAATCTCGGAGGAAGAAATCAAGCATAGAAAACGATAGCTTTTCCATGGCCTTTGAAACTATTACATGTGTCATACATTTGTATTTTTACCGGATGACGAGTGTGTTGGTGTCAATGCGTTTCAGAGAAGTGGCACCTTGGCCCATCAACACTTCATCACAGCTGAGCACAGTGACACTGACAACTGAGTCACACAGGATGTCACAAATAAAGTCTTCACCAAGGACGCTATGTTATATTGATGACTAATAGACAAGGAAGGAATATACCTCAAGACAAGGAAGGTATTTTTAAAGCACAATTGAGGCAATTACAAGGAGTGGCAATGTTATGAAAGAATATACATTAAGATAAATAAAATTAAGCCTGGACTTGAGGACTTGAAAGACTAGTCGACTCCCCTCAACTTCTCTCATATGGTCTGGCACAGGTTGAATGAAAGTGGCCCAAAACTGAAGCCCTGGGGGACTCCTTGACCCATTCAGACTCATGAACACAAATGTCAACAATACAGCTTCCTTTGAGATATGATCTCATCCAACTCACAATTTGACCAGAACATCTTACCTACTTTTCAAGTCCGTTTAGAAATACCTTGTGGGCAACAGTTTAAAAAGGGATGTTTTACCTGAATCTGAGATGACAATGTTTATATACAATCAGCAACACCCTATTATAACCTACTTGGTGCTCTGATGTGGTCTCAATCCAGACAGAAATCTGACCAAAACTCTAAAATGCATCTATCAATCAGAATTGTATTACCTACTGTGCTAGTCTTTAATCTTAGTTTAGCTTAAGTATAGATGTATACAATTCCCAATGCTTCTTTTCTGTCTTTCGTACCCAGGCTGCTTTCATCTCCATCACCTTGGTTGGTGATTGGCTAATGGTTACACTAGCCAACAAATCGTTATGACATCATAAAGTGGCCAATATCTGATCAGCTCATTTTCAGACAGGTTTTTATAGAAATGGATCAGGAGCAAAAGAGAGATAATCTTTTTTCCTGAAACTTTCAGAGTCTCTTTACACAGAGGGGACACATGTTGATGTAGAAGACACATGAAGAAGAGGGGACACATGTTGATGTAGAAGAGACATGGAAAAGTGGATGTTGCATAATAGGTGACCTTTAATATCTCACACTTCTGTGTTGGATTCATTTTTCAGTCCCGGAGGTTGCAGCTTCCATTACAGCCAGAGTTTATCCTCTCATTCATCTGCCATCTCCAATCTCATTTGCTCCACATAGGAACACATGCCAGTAGATTATTGGGTTGTGGCCAACATCAAAATCTTTCTGCCAGAGGATGTCATCAGAGGATTAGACCCTCTCATGACGTGATGATGCTTCCTGCCACACAACATGCCAGCATCTCTCTGTCTCACATAATCTGCTGTTTTTCCTCTATTACATGACCCTCTTGTACAGCGTTTCATGATGGCCCCCCCCACCACCTGCTGGGAAAATCCTAGAGATGAGATTAGGAAGCAATATATCTGAGCATACCTCTTTAAAGTATATAAACCGTTAATGTGCAGTAAATGAAATGCAAATATTCTTGTTTTGCTCGATCTCAGTGCTGCATTTGATACTATCGATCATGATATCTTATTGCAAAGACTAGAACACTTAGTTGGCATACAGGGAACTGCTTTAGGCTGGTTTAGGTCCTATCTATCTGAACGCTCTCAGTTTGTATTCCACGCAAACCAAAGTTAGCCATGGAGTGCCACAGGGCTCAGTGCTCGGACCTATTTTGTTCACATTATATATGCTTCCGTTAGGCAATATTATAAGGAATCATTCTGTAAACTTTCATTGTTATGCGGATGATACTCAACTATATTTATCAATCAAGCCTGATGAAATTAATCATCTAAATAAAATTCAAGACTGCCTTAAGGACTTAAAAACGTGGATGACCTTAAACTTGTTGATGTTAAACACGACCAAATCTGAAGTTATTGTACTCGGCCCGAAGAATCTACGAAACAAATTGTCTAAAGATATACTAACTATGGATGGCATTAATTTGGCCTCCAGTGAGACTGTAAGGAATCTTGGTGTTATATTTGATCAGGATTTATCCTTTAACGCCCACATAAAATCAATTTCAAGGACCGCCTACTTCCATCTACGTAACATTGCAAAAATCAGGCATATCTTGCCTCAAAACGATGCAGAGAAACTAGTCCTTGCATTTGTTACTTCAAGGCTGGATTATTGTAACTCCTTATTATCAGGGTGTACCAAGAAGTCAGTCAAGTCGCTTCAGCTGATTCAAAATGCTGCAGCTCGTGTACTAACCAGAGTTAGGAAAAGGGACCACATTACTCCTGTTCTGGCTGCCTTACACTGGCTCCCTATAGAACACAGGATAGCATTTAAAATTCTTCTTCTCGCCTACAAAGCCCTTAATGGGCAGGCGCCATCTTACCTTAAAGAACTCATTATACCCTACTGTCCTACTAGGGCATTGCGTTCCAAGAATGCAGGGTTGTTGGTTGTTCCTAGAATCTCTAAAAGTACAATGGGAGCCAGAGCCTTTTCTTATCAAGCTCCACATTTGTGGAATCAGCTTCCAGTTTGTGTTCGGGCGGCAGACACCCTATCCGTTTTTAAGAGTGCGCTTAAGACCTTCCTTTTTGATAAAGCTTATAGTTAGGGCTGATTAGATTCGGCCCCTAGTTTTGCTGATATAGGCTTAGTTTGTCGGGGACATCTTACTTCTTCCTTCTCTCTGTCTATACCTGTGTACTCTCATGTTCCGATTAACCCAGCTTCCCCACATTTCTTTCTTTTTCGTGTCTATCTACGCCGGGATCCGGAGTCATGGATGATCCTGCGGTCCTGTGTCCTGGATCGCGAGCCCTGGATCGCAAGTCGTGGCTGTGGTCCTGGATCATCGGTCCTGGATGGATATCCTCGTGGATTCATCTTCCTATTATACATACATGCATTTCCAAACATTTGGACTACCTATGTTGCAAATGTATTATCTTTTCAATTTACACACGGCATCTGTTGCACGTCTGTCCGTCCTGGGAGAGGTATCCCTCCTCTGTTGCTCTCCCTGAGGTTTCTCCCATTTTTCCCTTTAAACTGTGGGTTTTCTCCGGAAGTTTTTCCTTGTACGATATCAGGGTCTAAGGACAGAGGGTGTCGTATTGTCATACTGATATTCTGTACAAACTGTGAAGTCCACTGAGACAAATGTAACATTTGTGATATTGGGCTATATAAATAAACATTGATTGATTGATTGATTGATTGATTGATTGATTGATTGATTGATTGATTGATTGATTGATTGATTGATTGATTGATTGATTGATTGAAAGAGGATTTACATTTTACAATGTGCTTCTACTGTATTTATTCTTAAATGTATTTTATTTTGTAAAGCACTTTGGGTTGCCGTGTGCTGAAAGGTGCTATATAAATAAACTTGCCTTGCCTAAACACTAGCAGGAACAGCAGAAGAAGACCGACAGGAACACTAACAGAAACATGGTGGGATCTGGCAGTGTTTAAAGACTGTTTAATGGAAAAGAAAATATGAACAGACTTGGACAGTTACATAAAACCTCTATTAGTACTGCCATCATTTTATCGTATAATGCTGTTGCCGTAGTTTGGGCCATTGGTGCGAAGTGAAAGGGATTACATTATTCAGTATGTAGCAGTGTCATAAGGAGGATAATGTTATGCCTTATCTATTCATGTAAGCATGTATCAACTGTACCTGACTGATTAAATATTGTTGAAGATACACAGAGAATAACGTTTTTGTGTCGACTATTTCACAGAAGGCTTCTCCGTGAACAACATCGATGAATTCACAAAAGCCTGAGACCATGTGTGCATTTAAATTGGCGTATAATGACGCATCTAATTTTCATATCCACATATCTATACATGCTTGAGTGTATACTTATAATAGAGGAGGAAGGCTGCTATACAAAGAAGAACTTGCAGCTATTCAGTGTGCAAAGGAGCTACTATTCAAAATTCAAAGGGAGTAGGGTGTGCAATTATCTTCCCTGTCTGTCTGATGAATGTTTTTTTTGCTGAAAGAAAGTGGAGTGATTGGTGCTTCTACGCTCCAGAGAGGTTTATAGCCGTCTGGGCGAGTCGGTGATTTTGCTCTTCAGCAAAAGACAAAAAACCAAACCCATCTTTTTGCGCTACTTTTTATAGATATTTCAAAGTTAAACTAGTGAACTTTGAGGAGTTTTGTACCCATTTTGTGACAAATCTGCTCCGTGTAAACTCTATGGCCGTTTCTCAATGTTGAGTAAACCTGCTGCAGAGCCACTATTTCAAGTGTACTACGTCATCGAGTGGCGCTGAAGGACTGTTTCAATGCATGTTAAATGCCCAGCATTCGGCGCCACTCGATGACGTACTTGAAATAGTGGCTCTGCAGCAGGTAAGGTAAGGTACGTTTATTTATATAGCACATTTCAGACGCAGAGGCAATTCAAAGTGCTTTACATGATTATTAACACATGATAATAGAACAGAGAGGAACACAATAAATAAACATAATGAGATATAGTCATAGTTTAAAAACGACATTGTTATTACGGTAAGTGCTAAAACAAGTTAAAAGGCTTCTGGGTAAGCAGCTGTAAAAAGTAGTGTTTTTAGCCTCGACTTAAAAGAACTCGGCGTTGGTGAAGACCTCAGGTTTTCTGGAATTGTATTCCATTTGTGGGGAGCATAAAAACTAAAAGCAGCTTCGGCGTGTTTGGTTCTGAGCCGGGGAACAATGAGTAAGCCCGCCCCCGATGATCTCAGAGCTCTGGGGGGCTCGTAACAGAGCAGCATGTCGGACATATATTGGGGTCCCAAACCATTTAATGCTTTATAAGTTAATATAATTTTAAAATCGATTCTGTAAGCTACTGGTAGCCAGTGCAGAAACCTGAGTACTGAGTGATGTGTTCTACTCTTTTTGTTTTGGTCAGGACTCTGGCAGCGGCGTTTTGGATTAGTTGTAGTTTTCTAACCGATTTTTTACAGAGACCTGTAAATACACTATTACAGTAATCAAGCCTGCTACAAACAAAGGCGTGAACTAGTTTTTCAAGGTCTTGTTGAGACATGAATGTATACTCGACATTGAGAAACGGCCTGAGTCTGTGTCGGACTTTATTCTACGGCCTGACAGCAAAACTCATAAATGAGTTCACTAATGAAGACATTGTTAGCGATCTAGTCGGGTAAACAAGCCTGGTGGCTTTAGGTGTCTCATTAAGTCAAAGAACACAGCCGGTTGAAGATCCAGATCTACGCTACAGACCCTCATTATCTTATAACACTTGACATGCTGTATTTTAAAGTCGTGCGAGCCCCTGGAGACACAGCGATGTTTTTCGTGCCGGTCCTCTGATCATCATGTTGAGTTAGGGGACCAATGGGCCAAAGTTTCAAAAAAGTTTAGGTGGTTTTTAACAGACTTCTTAAAAAAAGGTTCTGATAGCAAAAAGGGCATCTGAGGATAATCCAGCTTTAACTCTTGTTTTTAACTGCACTCCGTCCCGATATAAATCTCAAGGTTTGTCTTTCTTATTCTTCCATAAAAGAGTGTATTGATATCTTAGACTGTATATGAAAAGTAGATCACTGTATAGAGATACCCATTGGTGTGTGGAACAGGGGTTTGGTAGCCTCTAATCTACATTTCAGCTGGGCCCATCTTGGTTCTTTGGAATTGCCAAATTGATGTTATGAAACAAAGTGGAACCAAGTACAACTGAATGCTGGAATAACACTTTTATAAGATACAGTTGTTACAATTTGCTTCTTTGAAAAAAGACTGTAAAAGGGTCAAAGATTGAAGGCGAAAACATGAACACACAATGGCGTACTAACGACCTGTCATTCTCAAGGTATCTACACACATACCCTGCGTCATCATGTATATTTTCTCAATAGGGCCACTGCCTTAATGATTCTGATACTTCTAATTCTCATACAAACGGCAGTTGCTATTAATTAGTAAATAAGACTATTATAAATCTTCATGCGAAACTTTAGGTGCCGTTAGCTCAGCGGAGGCGATGCCTTGCGACAGTGACGTGGTTTGTTTATAGCCTATAAGAGTGGTGTTATTATGTGGAGATTATCCTGCTGATGCAAGTATCATAAATATGTGTTTCAGATACAGATTTCCTGCAACACTCTGAAATCTAATGAAAAGATCCCATTGCTTCCTTAATTGGTTCACCACTCTATTAGTGTGGTCATAGAAACTCATACTATTCATATGAAAGCTACCTCTGTATGCCAATGCCCGTTGAGATACACAGCAGCAATATTTTCATTGGTTAAGAGATCACCAACTGTAGTGCATTATTCATTATTAGCATTATGCATAGTGGGTCTCTGAATGTAATTATGTTGGGCACACACGGGTGGCTGAGCTCTATTTGCGAGGAGATCTAAATGATGTCAAAGCTGACCCATGCATTACTAATGAGGACTAATTGTGCCCAGGGGTTTCATGGCTTTATTCAGTAACCAGTGAACATATAGATATGGGATTCTCTGTAGCAGTACAAATAGGACACATGCTGTAACTCTGCAAGCTGAGGGCAACCCTCAACGTCGAAACATGTTTAAATTCATCATTTAAGACGTTGATACATTACTTTTCATGTATATTACATCTTTAAAAAACAGAGCAAGAGTGCAGATAAAGTTCAGTGAAGACCTTCCAAGGAAGAAATTGCAGGAACTTTGGGATCCATATTTTTAATCTGTATTCTTTCCTTTTGAGCTTTTATATATTTTATACTAGATAATGTAAACCAGTGACGTGGGTTATATCTCAGGCGTCAACTTTTGAATGGCCTGTAGCTCAGATCAGTCAATCAATCAATGTTTATTTATATAGCCCAATATCACACATGTTACGTTTGTCTCAGTGGTCTTCACAGTGTGTACAGAATATCAGTATGACAATACGACACCCTCTGTCTTTAGACCCTCTGTCCTTAGACCCTCTGTCCTTAGACCCTCTGTCCTTAGACCCTCTGTCCTTAGACCCTCACATCGTACAAGGAAAAACTTCTGGAGAAAACCCAGTTTAAAGGGAAAAATGGGAGAAACCTCAGGGAGAGCAACAGAGGAGGGATCCCTCTCCCAGGACGGACAGACGTGCAATAGATGCCGTGTGTAAATTGAAAAGATAATACATTTGCAACATAGGTAGTCCAAATGTTTGGAAATGCATGTGTGTATAATAGGAAGATGAATCCACGAGGATATCCATCCAGGACCGATGATCCAGGACCACAGCCACGACTCGCGATCCAGGGCTCGCGATCCAGGACACAGGACCGCAGGATCATCCATGACTCCGGATCCCGGCGTATATAGACACCAAAAAGAAAGAAATGTGGGGAAGCTGGGTTAATTGGAACATGAGTGTACACAGGTATAGACAGAGAGAAGGAAGAAGTAAGATGTCCCCCGACAAACTAAGCCTATATCAGCAAAACTAGGGGCTGAATCTAATCAGCCCTAACTATAAGCTTTATCAAAAAGGAAGGTCTTAAGCGCACTCTTTTTTTTTTTTTTTTTTTATAAATCTTTTTATTGGCTTCTTGACAGACATCACAATGGCAATACAGTAGGTACGCATGTATAGAAGACGGTCTGTAGGAAAATTAAATAGTTACCTCGCCCCTCCCTCCCACCCCCCACCCTCACCCCTATGGGCTATGATCACATTATAAACAAGACATAAATCAAAAAGTTACAAAAGATTAAAAAAAGAAGAAAAAAAAAAAAAAAAAAAGGAAAGAAAAGAGGGGTAGAAATTACATGAAATACAAAGACCAATACCTGAAAATTACATACAAATACAGATGCTTCTTCATGTTAGTAGTCAGTAAAAATAAATAACAGGGAAATAACGGTACTGCAAGTTACATGAGGAAACAGAGAAGGCAAAAAAAGTAATGGTCAATGTATTAGGGAGATAAGGAAAAGGGGAAGTGAAGGTCTCTCCCCCCCCCACCGGGTTCACTCACACCTCATCAGCATCAGGGTTGATTGTAAGGTCATTGATTAGCAGTAGTAAGGGAGTCCAGGTCTTATGAAAGAGTGTCAGGGATCCTTGTAGTGAAAATCGTATCTTTTCAAGATTAATACACTGTAATAGTTCCTGTATCCACCTGTCATGTGTGGGTGGGGAGACGTGCTTCCACTTAAGAAGAATGGAACGCCTGGCCAGCAGGGTTGTGAAGGCGATGACCCGCTGAGTCGTGGTGGGCATGTTCTGTGTTGGGGGGACGCCGAACAAGGCAGTTAGAGGGTTACGGGGTATGGGTGTGTTAAGGGCCTGCTCAAGGGTTTTGAAAATACTAGACCAGAAGGCATTCAGGCTGGGGCATGCCCAAAACATATGTGTGTGATTGGCAGGAGATTGCTTGCATCTGTTACAGGCATCGCTTCTAAGAGGAAATATTTTGGCTAGCTTAGCATTGGTAAAGTGAGCCCTGTGGAGCACCTTACACTGCATTAGACCATGCCTAGCACAGATAGATGAGGTTTGCACCAAACGAAGAATGTCCCTCCACTTACTGTCAGATATGTCTAAACCCAACTCACCCTCCCAGGACTCTTTTATAGATGTAGTAGAGGCTAGGTCAAAGGAGGCAAGTTTTCCATAAATAGTAGATACCAGCCTTTTTTGGTCACAATCAAGGGTGAGAAACTGGTCAATTCCTGACTCAGGGGGGCGGTTGGGAAAATGGGGAAATTGCTTTTGAGCAAAATGCCTAATTTGGAAGAAGCGGAAAAGATGACTGTTTGGCAGGTGATATTTGGCTGACAAGGATGCAAAGTCAGAGAAAACCCCATCCTTGTAAAGATTACTGATTGTGACAAGCCCGTTGGCAGCCCACATTCGGAAGGTGGGGTCCGAGCAGGATGGAGAGAATGAGTGATTATTTAAAATCGGAGCTTGGATTGAGGCTCTGTGTAAGCCATGTTGCCTTCTGAATTGAAGCCAAATCTTAATAGTACTGGTAACAATTGGGTTGACTGAGATTTTGTGCGTCATTACGGGAAGTTGGGAGCAAATCACAGAGTGTAAGGAGCTAGAGGAGGAGGAGATCTCCATGTGAACCCATGGTGGGCTGGAGTTAGGAGTCTTGGGGCCAGTCCAGTAAATGAGTCGGTTAATATTAGAGGCCCAGTAGTAGTGACGGAAGTTCGGGAGTGCCAAGCCGCCCTCCGACTTGGGGAGCTGAAGAATTGATTTTTTAAGACGGGCGGGTTTGTCATCCCAAATGAACGCATTTAGTTGACTATCAAGACTGGTGAAAAAAGCTTTATTGATGCAAATTGGGATATGCTGGAAGAGATATAAGAACTTCGGCAGAATTACCATTTTAATAAGATTGACACGGCCAACAAGGGATAAGGGAAGGGAAGACCACCTAGATAGATCCGATTTGCATTTAGCTAAGAGTGGGTGAACATTTTTGGGAAACAGATCTTTAAAGGAGCTGGTGATGGATATCCCCAAGTATCTGAAGCCGTCTGATGCAATATTAAAGGGAAAAGCGGTTGGGGGGAGTGTCTTCGCCAGTTGGTTTACAAAAAATAGTTCGCTCTTTTGGAGATTTAATTTGTAGCCTGATAAACGACCAAACTGCTCAAGGATTGACAATATAGGAGGGAGAGAGGACACAGGATTGGAGACGTATAGGAGAAGGTCATCCGCATAAAGGGAAAGTTTGTGAACTATACCATGGCGAGTGATGCCCTCAAACCCATTGTGGCCTCTGAGCCATATAGCTAGAGGCTCGATGGCTAAATTAAACAATAGGGGAGAAAGCGAGCAGCCCTGGCGTGTCCCACGTTGGAGAGGGAAGGCAGACGATTGAATGCCATTTGTGTTTACCGATGCAGAAGGGGAGGCGTATAAAAGTTTAATCCAAGAAATAAATTTGGAGTCAAAGCCAAATTTTTCTAAAATGAAGAACAAGTAGCTCCACTCAACCCTATCAAAAGCTTTTTCCGCATCGAGTGAAACTATGACTTCGGGGACATTGGACGGGGGCGAGAAAATAACTGGCCTCCTGGTATTGAAGAAAGAGTGTCTCCCTATCATAAAGCCTGTTTGGTCAAGCGGAACTATAGAAGGTATCACGAGTTGGAGGCGGACGGACAAAATCTTAGCCAGTATTTTACAATCAACATTTAGGAGGGAAATTGGTCTGTAGCTGCCACAAAGAGTAGGATCTTTATCCTTCTTCAATAGTAGAGAGATGGATGCCATGGATAGGGTTTGAGGTAATCTGCCTTCTTTAAGGGAATCATTATACATCCTTGCTAGAATTGGGGCCAAAAGAAACGAATACGCCTTGTAGAATTCGACTGTGAAGCCGTCCGGACCAGGGGATTTCCCATTTTGCATAGATTTGATGGCTTCCTGTATCTCTAAAGTGGAAATGGGGGAAAGTTAAGGAGTCAAGAGGATTTGGGTTTATTGTGCCAATTATGGGGCATTCAGAAGTGTACAAATTATTATAAAATTCAAAGAAAGTCAGAGACTAAATTGCCTTCGGGCGACTTTACTTTGGGGATTAATCTGGAGGCGTTAACTGCCCGAGCCTGTTGAGCCAGGAGCCTCCCAGCCTTGTCCCCCTGTTCAAAAAAGCGCTGCTTAGTTTGCCTCAGTTGTCTCTCCACTACGCTCGTCATTAAAAGGTCATGTTCCGAATGTAATAATATGCGTTTTTTATATAAGGTCGGTGAGGGGGAGGAGGAATACGTTTCATCAATTCGGAGAAGTTCTTCCAAAATTGCAGACAGCCGAACCCTTTCATCCTTTCTTAGTTTGGAAACATACGAAATAACCTGCCCACGAACATAGGCTTTGAGAGCCTCCCACACTGTTCCACAACTTACATCAGCAGTGTCATTAATTTCGATATATAAACGAATCTGTGAATTAACAAAGTCCTTAAACTTGTCATCTGACAGCAGGTGGGAACTAAACCTCCACAACTTAGCGGGAGTAACACTAAGAGGGAAGTGGATGTCAATTGATACAGGGGCGTGATCTGAGGTGGCTATAGGATGGTATTGACACGCGCTGGCAAGGTGTAGCAAGCTGTCATCGAGCAGAAAAAAATCTATTCGCGAGAATGTGTGGTGGACGTGTGAGAAAAAAGAGAAAGCCTTACTTTGAGGGTTTTTAAATCTCCAAGGGTCTGAGATTCCTAATTGTGCTGCATAATTTGAGACTACATTAGCGGATTTTGAGAGAGTGCCAAGCTTAAGGGATGACCTGTCGAGGTGCACATCTTGAATCAAGTTAAAATCTCCACCCATGATTATGCGGTGATTGTCTGCGTTCGGGAGTTTAGCAAAAAGGTTCATAAAGAATTGGTCATCATCCCAGTTGGGTGCGTAAACGGAAACCAAAATTACAGGCATGCCCTGCAAGACACCTGAAACTATGACGTAGCGGCCATTATTGTCGAGAATAGTATTTGTTGGTACGAACATCACACTCTTGTGAATAATAATGGCAGCACCTCTGGCTCTACTAGAAGATCTTGAGTGGAAGTAATGGCCCATCCACGCCCGCTTGATGCAAAGGGTGTCAGACGTTTTAAGGTGTGTTTCTTGTAAAAATATAATGTCCCCTTTAAGATGTTGCAGTCGAGTCAAGACCTTACCAATTTTAATAGCTTTGTTCATTCCTCTGGTGTTCCAGGAGATCAGACGCACACTTCTGCCAGCAGTCGTCATACTGTTAGTCATATGGGGAGTCTAATGAAGGTGGTCTGAAACCGTTGTGCTTCCCGCGGACTGAGGGGAGAGGAGTGGTGGGGGGGAAGAAGAAGACCGGGGAAGGGGAGAAAAAAAAAACAAAAAAAAACAGTACAACAAAAACAAGCGAAGGCAAAAATAGACAAACCATAAACAAAACACAACCCATAAACCCAAATGTGACCATACCTGGAGCATCCCAAATACAAACCTTGTCTGAGCGCTATAGCTCAAAGCTCAACAGCTGAACTTATCTTCCGGGGTCCCGTTCCCTATACTAAAAGCGGGAAGCCCATTGTAACACGGAATAGTATTAAAGTGAACAAAAAAACCAAAAAAAACTCAAGTGTATATCTATATGCATAGAATAGTACAACATCCATATATAGGTAAACAGCCAGCCAATATAAGCATAGCAGAGGGCAATAAGGCACTGACATAGATCTCAAGTAACATACAGACAAAAAAATAAGGCCCAGAGATAAAGTAAAACAGAATAAAATTGCACTTTAAGGGTTAAAACCCATAGAAGGAATCAGTTCAAACAGCATTCAGAACAGTCCAAGTACTTGGGTCCCATGTAGTGTAAACAGTAGCAGGTGCATTCATGTTCATTGCAATATCAGCACTAGGCTCAAACTATCAGTGCAAATACCAGAGTGGCTAAGGTGCATGTACAAAAAGTGTCCATGAAAGCAGAATCCGAAAAAAAAGAAGTAATAGTCTCTTACTAAACGTCCCATCAGACGCAAGAGTTATCGGCACCGTTAGTGCTAGTCAGCGTCAGGACGAATGGATGCTATGTAGCCTTTAGCCTCTGCCACCGAGGAGAATCTCTTCTTACCTCCCTCCTTCGATACGATGGAAAGCCTCGCAGGGAACAGCAGGGCTGGCTTGAGCCCTAGGTTGTAAAGCTCCGCCATCACCTCTCGGTATTTGTAGCGCTGTTCCATCACTTCAGGTGTGTAGTCCTCGTAGATGGTGATGGGCGTACCTTGGTACTGTAGCTTGCCTCTCCTGGCCCGGGCCTTGCGGATAATTTTCTCCTTCTGCTGGTACCTGTGGACGCGGATGATGACCGGCCGTGGTCTTTGCCCCGGCTTGGGCTTGTCGGTGAGTGAGCGGTGGGCCCTGTCGCACTCCGGCGGCGAATCAAGGACGCCCTCACCAAAGACCTCCATCAGCAGCTTCGGGAAGAATGTCGAGGGATGAGGGCCCTCAATGGATTCTGGCAAACCGACGATTCTTATATTGTTGCGCCGGCTGCGGGACTCGAGATCAGTGACTTTGGCCAGCAGTTTAACATTGCTGTCCGTTAGCGTAGCACAAGTAGCCTCCAGGGCTAACATGCGTTCGTCCTGCAAATTAGCATTGGACTCGAGCGAAGCAATTGTCTGCCCGTGGTCTGACACAGTCGCTTGGATTCGGTCTAGTTTTGCTTCGAGAGTTGAGATGGCAGACTTAAAGTCGGCAGAGAGAGCTCTACGGTGATCTTCAAGGAGGCCAGCTATGCCCTCCATGCTGAGATTGTTGCTAGCTAGCTCGGGGCTATCGGTCCTGGCGCTTTGTTCTTTTTTGTTGCTTTTCGCCGGTTTGGACGGCATACTACGGTGGCGTTGTGAGTGGAATAATATTATTGTTCACTTAAATGTAAGTTAGAGAAGAGTTACGGGCTTCAGAAAAGTTACAACACAAAAGTTTGCGGGAGCAGAACTACGCACGTCTCTACTCCGTCATGCCCAACCGGAAGTCTTAAGCGCACTCTTAAAAACGGATAGGGTGTCTGCCGCCCGAACACAAACTGGAAGCTAATTCCACAATGTGGAGCTTGATAAGAAAAGGCTCTGGCTCCCATTGTACTTTTAGAGACTCTAGGAACAACCAACAACCCTGCATTCTTGGAGCGCAATGCCCTAGTAGGACAGTAGAGTATAATGAGTTATTTAAGGTAAGATGGCGCCTGCCCATTAAGGGCTTTGTAGGCGAGAAGAAGCATTTTAAATTCTATCCTGTGTTCTATAGGGAGCCAGTGTAAGGCAGCCAGAACAGGAGTAATGTGGTCCCTTTTCCTAACTCTGGTTAGTACACGAGCCGCAGCATTTTGAATCAGCTGAAGCGACTTGACTGACTTCTTGGTACTCCCTGATAATAAAGAGTTACAATTTATATAGCCCAATATCACAAATGTTACGTTTGTCTCAGTGGTCTTCACAGTGTGTACAGAATATCAGTATGACAATACGACACCCTCTGTCCTCAGACCCTCTGTCCTCAGACCCTCTGTCCTTAGACCCTCTGTCCTTAGACCCTCTGTCCTTAGACCCTCACATCGTACAAGGAAACACTTCCGGAGAAAACCCACAGTTTAAAGGGAACATGGATCAGCACTGCGAGAATACCTTTTATGTTATGTTTTCGCTTTGTTTGTGCGTTTATATTGTTGTATACTTGCCCAATGTTAATGAAACTTGGTGGAAGGGTGTATTATGAGCCAAGGAAGTTCCTGTTCATTTTGGATATTGATGGCCCATTATTTCAAATCCCAAAAATGTCCCATTGGACTGAAAACCCATTTGTCTAAAACAGCTTGTTATCCCGTAACACCCATTGCTCTGAAAATACACACTTCCTGAAACGATCACAAGCACATTGGTAACACTGTTGCGGAATGACATCTTCAGACTTTCCAGATGTGTTTTCCCAAATGGCCGTAGTATGAACTACCTTTCTCTGCCTAAGATGTGCTCGTACTTATTTCCTCTGCTGGTGGGTTGGTCAGAGTTAGGCATGCCCGTTGACATGCGTTAGGTTTATATAAGAATATCAGGGTTATTTAAACAGGGGAATCGTTGTTTGGGGGGTGGGTCCTGCCTGGTGATCGGGAAGTTCAGATGACAACTTTCTGCATAACAGTGAGCCACGTTACCTCGTAAAGTGAGTCCATTTCCATTGCAATGTGCTTTTTTGATTTGAATTGATCAAAATGTACTAATGCTCGTCTCAGAGGTTTTTTCTCAGTACACACATACTGTCGCCTTGAACCTTTTTGCCACTTCCCATCTTAATCCTGCTTACCCAAGTCAACTGCCTCATGGCAAGGAACATCAGGAGTCCTGGTAACAGGGCGCTCCGCTCATTAAAGACCTGGCAAACCCTCCCCCCCCCCATGTCCTCCAGAGTCAGGGTCTCTGATGGAGAGAGCATGAAAGCTGTGACTTGGTGATATGCGTCTTCTTCTGTACAGTCTGGGAGTCTTGATCTTTTTTCTCACATCTTGTTGATCAATCCCTTTATTACAAAATGCTTTTTATCCCTCCTCAAACACCTTTGTGTGAGGAGGGATAAAAACGTGATGCGCGGCAATATGCTGAGAGTCAAACGCTCTCGTTGAGTTAACATACAGCGTCTGTGGAGTGGAGTGGAGCTGTGGAGTGGAGCTGCAGTCACTGTGCATTAATGTGCAGACTATAGATAGCTTCATGGGTGATAATGAGAGCTGTGACTCATGTGCGGACTTTCAGCAGCTCGATCTGGCTTCGTATTCACAAAGGAACACCTGACTGCAGTCATTTGTGAAGGGAACAAATCAACACTGCAGCACGAAGGGAAGCGCCCGGTGTGAGTGCTGGATGAGTTATGCAACAACTTTAAATAAAGAACATTACTTGGCATGTATTCACGTTTTCCACTATTAATGTTAAAACATTTAATCAGGGGAGTTGCTGATATTACACCGAATACGTTATGAGAAAACATGTGCTACATACTAGCCCATACACAGACCCCCTAAGGGTAAATAGAACACACACAGTAAATAATAGGTGGTTGATATACTGTCCTTACGTTCACCCGAGAAACTTTTGCAATCTTTCTGTTAATCCCCATGACAGCTACTGTTTCCACAAACGTAGCAATGGGTCAGTGAATTCGACAAATATATGTTCGTCCTAACTGTGATTGGAATTTAAGTTTCTACAGTGAGGGGGTCTTTGAAGCCAAATGCAGCACACAGAAAACCAGGACAAGTTTGTGATAGTGTTTACCGTCAAGTCGAGGGCAGAGCAGGTAATTAACACGGGTAATACGTCCAGGCAAACAAACCAGCAGGGGACAGGCACAAGATATTTCAAAACCCAAAAGCAGACACAGGCTGACAGGAACCAGGACGCATATAGGAAGATCTCAAGGTGGGGCAGAAGGCTGGTGGGTTTACCGGGAATCAGACGAGGAGGGCAGGTCGGAAACGGGGAATCAGTCCGGAGCAAAATGCTGGAGAGTCTTGCATTGAAGGAGAACAACTGGCAGCGAGTGCGAGAGCCTGAGACTCAGGAGCACAGGTGAGCTGATGAGGTGGGTGTGGCCGGCCAGTTTGGGGGGGGGGGGGGAGTTGGAGGCGGAGTTTGTGGAAAAATACTGAGGTGGAGCAGGTAAGGAGAGGAAGCAGAGGCCGTTTCTCAGTCTCGAGGAAACTGGCTTCCAAGCCAATATTTCAAGGATGCTACGTCATCCAGTGCCGCCGAAGGACTGTTCCAATCTCCAGCATACTTGGAATTCCACCGAGGCCGCGCCCTTGGTTTGGAGGGTAATTTCGAGGCTGCACATGGGTAGACTTCGCGTCCTTAAAATCCCCACAATGCTTTGCGCACGGACCAATTTCCCCAAATCTGTGGCGGAAAATGTAAGGCGGGCCTCTCATATGAGGGCCTCTCATATGACGCACACCTGCACACTTGCTAGCCTGTTCCACTCTTCGTTTTCCGAATGCCAGGACGGATTCTTGCCTAGCTTCTGAAGCAAGTGACTCGGAAGACATGTGCTATCAATCAATCAATCAATGTTTATTTATATAGCCCAATATCACAAATGTTACATTTGTCTCAGTGGTCTTCACAGTGTATCAAGCAAGCATCCTCGCAATTGAGAAACGGCCAGACTGTGGGTGTTTCTCAATGTCGAGGACTTGGTTGGACATGTCTTCCGAGTCACTTTCAGAAGCAAGGCAAGAATCCTTCGCCTAGGAAAACGAAGAATGGTGGAACAGGCTAACAGGTGTGCGTCATACAAGAGGCTCCGCCTTAAATGGAGCGTGATTTCCGCCAAAGATTTGGAAATTGGTCCGTGCGCAAAGCATTGTGGGGATTTTAAGACTCGCTACGAAGAACGCCGGGCTCTGTAGAATTCCAAGGATCCTGGACATTGGAACAGTCCTTCGGCGGGACTCGATGACGTAGCATCCTTGAAATAGTGGCTCTGGAGCATCCTTCCTTGACATTGAGAAACACCCGGTGACAGCTAAACCCCAAATCTAAAGGGGTCCACCTGAATATTAATTTTTTTGTAGGAACAGATCTGAACCAGAAGGGAAAACATCTGCATTTGAAAGTACCGTTCAGTTGTGGAGAGCAGAACGAAGCGTCTCCGCCAGTTCTTCTGTGTGACTCATGGGTAGATATTGAATCCTGGCTCTGTGCTGTAAGGATCGTCTTAAAAGTGAATGCTGATGAGCCGAGAGAAATTCTCATATGTTTGTCAATAGCTTTCTTTCTTTTTTCTATGGACATTTCCTGAGAGCCACTATGGCCTATTTTTTGTCAAAAGCATTACATTTTGTATACGGAAAAAAATGGCAGTCGACGAAATATAAATCAGAATATGAACCGTATTCAAATCTTTGAATATTACCATGTGGACGTACAACCCGAAAACTGATATAATTAGCTGTATCAGGGGAACGAATCATAAACTATTGCTGTATTGTGAATGGATTATTGTATCCGTTAATGCAGCCTGGATGTCCGTATCGCACAAGACAGACAAATATTAGATGTGAAAGTTAAAGAAAAACTATTCCCAGCTTCCCACTTAAACACATTATTCCCCTAATATTTTTAGAAAGACAATTTCCGCTCTGTGCAAGAGCTTCACATGTATTATGCAACATGCCGTGCCGATCACCTTTTATCTTTGGAGCCAATTTGATTATCCTTTCATTTTCATCTATTTCCAGGATATCCACTTTTTTTCATGTCAAAATGTTAAATGTTCTTCACAAGCAGAACATTCTCATCAAAGGACCTCATATCTCTTCTTTTATTGGTGTTGGGTGTGCATGTCGGGGCATGGTGTTACCAGCGTATGTGAAATGATTACGGACAGCAACATACTGACGCCGTTAGATGAGACGTGTGAGACGTATGAGCCTAAGAGAAAAGTATCTGGAAATGCCTACAAATTCCTCTCCTGACATGTCTCCACGCTTTAATGTTCAAAAAGCTCTTTATTTTTCTCATACTGCCTGTGCTGCAGCATCTCTTTTCACCCTCTGTCTGAAACCAGAGCCCAGTCTGCTCTGATTGGTTAGCTGGCCGGATTGGTCAATCGCTTAGAGATATACCGCCCAATGGATTTTTTTTTTAACTTGTATTGTCATTACACAGTACAGGTACTAGTAATGAAACGGTTTCTCTGCATTTGACACATCCTAGTGTTAGGAGCAGTGGGCTGCCATTATTATGTACATCACCCGGGGAGCAGTGTAGGGCAGTGTTTCTCAAACTTTTTCATACCAAGGACCACTTAACCAATAAAAAAACACTCGCGGACCACCTAACTCCACAAATATCAAAAAACACATCGTTTTTCTAGAACAGATTACAAATCGACTGAAAATGGTACAAACAAGTGGCAACATGTGCGATGAAGGTGTTGCGCTGGGCTATATCATGCAATCGAATGTGAAACTTAACCTTGCTCCATTGCGGAGATATTCCCGCGAGAGTGCGGAAAACTTAAATTGATTAATTAATCTCAAATGTGAAATGTTACCAATATAGCCTACTCACGGACCACTAGGGGACGCTCACGGACCACCAGTGGTCCGCGGACCACACTTTGAGAAGCACTGGTGTAGGGAACGGTGCCTTGCTCAGGGACACCTCGGTAGCACTTGGTTTTGCAGGGACTTGAACTGGTGACCTTCCAGTTGCCAAGCCAAGTCCCTATGGACTTCGCCACCACTGCCCTCGCATGCACACATACCTATAACACAATACAGGAAAGCAAAAACGGGCCTCTTTAATTAATTTAATGAATTTAAAACAGGCCATTGTGTCAGATGATAAAATATCATGACATCATTTTGAGCTACAAGTTAACCCTGAACATTATTAATGGGGTTTGGGCTTCTTCCAAATGATACTGTACGATTCTATGTCTGCTACTAACTGTTAAAGTCGATGTGAGTGAGTCAAGACGGAGGCTACTGGGCTACGAACACAAAGCCGTTTGACAGGTTGATTTATACGTCCTTTAAACCTTAAACCACCGTAAGCTTTTTCTATTGAACTGTCGAGTATCCACTCCACACAGCGAGGACTGTGACGGCGGCACAGAGGCAGAAAGATGCTCTGAAGGCAAACACTTTGTCTCTTACATTCAGAACGACGTGTGCCGCGTTGTGTGTAACGTTGACATTCAAAGTGTGTGTGTGTGTGTGTGTGTGTGTGTGTGTGTGTGTGTGTGTGTGTGTGTGTGTGTGTGTGTGTGTGTGTGTGTGTGTGTGTGTGTGTGTGTGTGTGTGTGTGTGTGTGTGTGCCTTGAGGGTAACTGCTTTGTCCTGATTCTTGCAGTGTGCATGGCAGATGTGCCAGTCTGACAGAAAGCAATATTAATACAGACAGGAGAAGTTTTACCAAAGGGAAGTTGTGACAGTTTTTTATATTTCTGTGTCTGCACTTAGAGGTTGCATTACATCTCGTGCTTCTGGGCTTAAACTAAGATGAATCACTATTGCACTTCATCTTTTCTGACGGACGTCCCTGGATCTGACGTGGCAGGACATCACACACACACACACACACACACACACACACACACACACACACACACACACACACACACACACACACACACACACACACACACACACACACACACACACACATTTCTTTTTTTGGCACTGCGAAATAAATTATAAATTGTGTGGGAAATGAATAGATGTCACGCTTTTTAAAACACTGTAGGCTAAATTGGAAACCTTTCTGTTTGTATAATAGAAGCTAATGATACAGTTAAGATTATGTTAAGACAACAGAAGAGCCATTCATTATCTTAATGAAAACAGTTATGATACTCGATTCTGATTGGTCAATTTGGACCTTCCAGAGTGTGTACATTTTCCCTAATAGACTGTCTCTAAGGAGAACAGAGCGTTGCTAAGGAGGATCAAGGGAGACTATTTCCAGCCATTTGAATCCGCAGAAAGAAGACCGGTCAATATAACTTCAACTGTGGACAACAAACATAGTTTTCTCCATCAGGAATCACCACAGAATACTTTTTGAATATCCTTTTTTATATTTGTGGAGAGCACGACACTTTAGATTCACGATGGCTTAACGGTCCCCAGTAAAGAAAATAAAAACAGAAGGATAGAGGTTAAAAAGACAGAGTACTGGACGTCGGAGAAAACACCAACAGGGTGATCAGCATCCTGGCGCGAAGCAAGTATGTGTCGGAAATATGGACTTAATTCTGAGTGAAATATAATATATAATGCTGCATTAATGCATGAAGCTGTTGATAGCAGCTCTCTTTTCTCCTCGCTCACACAAAAGCAGCCCAATGATTAAAGACTGCTGTTAACCCGTGCCAGAACTCTTCAATCCACCGGCCGCAGGGCAAGGCTGTAACCTCTAATACCCTTCCTTTTCTCCAGATGTGACTTCCTGCCTTTTTTGTCAATGTCACTTTAATGGCTTTTGTCCTTTTCATCCGGCACGATTCCTCACACATAGGACTCATCTGAGTACAGTGTCCACCTCACAGCTTCTCCCTGCCATCCTTCACACACCTCACCTCCTGAGAAAGACACGGTCTATATTCATGTGCTGCAGAAGGTAGCGTGCTCTTCAAGTGTGTCTTCACATGCAGATGTATCTCTTTGGAGTCAAGGACAGCCGAGCACACTGACCTTGTAATGGTAAACTTACTATGTTCGATCTATTAGTGATTGACACTTTCAGTTCCTTTGGAAAGCTTATCTCTCCTGCCAGGGCCCCTCCCCATAAGTGATGACATGTTGTTGAACTGACTAAATGCTATATAACCTGTATGCATCTTTCACTCGGGGCGCACTCGCTCAGGATACTTTGTGTTCTGTGAGACCTGTGTCTTTGAAGCTTCAAATAAATAACCAGATCCAAGACGACTCTGTCTGTTTCACCATTTATTGTTTGATACTTCTGACTTGTGTATCTCCACAGTATTGACTAGGCCTAAGATTTCCATAACAACCTCCAGATACTGATTCCAATCAACGAAAAGTACTTACGAGGCAAATAGAAACGGAATTGGCTGAGATAAGCAAGAACAACATTATTATATTTGGATTAATTCACACCCTCTTCTATGTTTCTAGGTTGGCTTATTGCATTTTGTGCGACTCTTAATTCAATTAGAGGGCATCGATCAATACACTGGATTAGACACAAGGTGAATTCATATGTTTCTAATCAGGCAGATCTTTGAGCTTGCTTCCATTGAATTACATGTATAGGACACGACATTGGATTTAATTAACCCAGCCTGGATGTTAATAATAATAATAATAATTTCAATTTATATAGCGCCTTTCACGAAACCCAAGGACGCTTTACAATGGGAAGTAACCATTAATGCAGAATACAGTTCAATAATGATGAACCTTGGACAGCGCACTCGGGGATCTGTTTGTATGCTGTTTAAAGCCTATTTAGTCGTTAAGTCTGCGTTGGTGGAAATACTTACATTACACAGACATTGCTAGCTTTAATTGTTTCTTCATCCAGTTATTGCTTGCACATCATTGTTGGTGTTTTTTCAGCATTATGTTACACATCCTGGCTTCCTTCATTATTAAAAGGATGTTTCTTTGAATCAACCCTCAAGAGAGGCGTTTAGGTCCGAAATATAGGCTACATATGCTATGCTAATGTGCTGCCTGTAGTCAACATCCCACCATATCACATGGAAGGGAAGATGCGACTCCAGCACATTATTCAGTTCAATTGCCCGAGTGCTCCTCTAAAAATAGGGCACACAGCTGAGAGCTCTGGGGGATGTGGCACACGGTACAGGGAAGAAAAAAGAAAAGCTCTCACAGAAAAGCAGGAGAGAGGAAGGAGTCTTCTAAAGCTGCAGAAGAGGGATGATGTAAATAGGAGGCTACGCAGAGAAACAGTTTCTCAAAACGTCTACAAAGCTGTTCTAAAAACCCCAACTTGCCCCTTATAAAAGATGAATCTGAAATGATGTGGGCGTCCCGCTGAGCAGGTTTTTGTCTCTCTCTCTCTCTCTCTCTCTCTCTCTCTCAATGGGAATCAAAGGAATGCTTAATGACGACTTCAAGAGCGGAGCCGGGCTTCCCTCTGAAGCTAATTTGATAATCGCGGCTGACTTCTGACAGGGCACAGTGAACTAAGAAAGACACTTCTTTGAGACTGTTCTAAAGCAAGAGTTCAAGTGTCTTTTCAACAACTCATAGACGCACAGAAAACATCAATGGGGAAATCCAAATGGTAAAAGCATCAATTGTAAACGTTTTTCACATGAAGAACAAGGAATAGACAAATGGCGTTGGACCAGTAATCTGAGAACGAAGACATCTCCAATTAACCAGTGCCTAAGCAGAGAGGACACCGTATTAAAAAGCACTTTCTATAACTATGTGCTCCAGAACTGGACTAGTAGACTATCACACTTGATCCAACAAAGGTCCAAGGCTTCAGCACTTTTCTACCAAAGTACATGTGTTTTGCAATTGGGATAAAACCAGACCAAGTGTTTTAGTGTTTTGGTATTAATAGCATAGTGGTGCGTAGCATAGAAACCGTTACGCAGCGTCCACATGGCGGCGTGCGTTGAAGCTTGCCGGCGAACCAATCACATGAATCTCCCGCCCCGGACACACAAGCACGTGGTTTGATTGGCTAGAGCTTGTACTGGCATATGATTTGATTGGCTGACGCTTCCGTCGAAGCTTCAAAAGTTGAACATTGCTCAACTTTTGAAGCGAGCAACTCTGAGAAGTAAAGTCTACGTGAAGCTGATACTTTTGTAAAGACAAGCAGGGGGCAACTGCACTGTTGAAAAGAACAGCCTGAATGTATAGAGGTCAGTGAGGAAATGACGCTTCATTCATTACCTGGATTAACATTAACAGTAAAGCCTCAATCCCAAATGTTCAATCTACGTAATGATGTTAACTTGAGTTATTTAGTGTGTGGCTACTTAGTGTCACCAGTGTCGCCTTAAAAATCGTGGGTTCAGCTCTCGGTTTTACGAAACGATATTTTAAGGAGTTAGTTGGCTGTACATTTTTTTCCAGTAAGTATGTTCGTTGCTAGCGAAATTAAAGTTAGGGTCATAATGGATGAGCCAAACAAACAAAGTTGGCTACATAGCATAGCATAGCATACGCTAGTAGCATTGGCTAACAAAGCTTATTGTAGTATACTGTACTATAACATGACATATTATAGCATCACCTAGCATACTGTAGCTTAGCATAATATACCATCACATAGCATAGCATTACTTAGCAAAGAATTTAGGTTGATTTATTGACATTGAGTTGTATTCCACTTTTGCTCCAAGTGCCAGTGTCTGGGGTTTGTTCCAGACAGCAACAACTACATCCATATTGATTGAGCTGCTAACTGTGAAACCTATTGTTATACCACCTGTCTATTGCTTCTGCTCCTCTCAATTTCCAGCACCTCGACGGCGTCTTTGTTGTGACTTGCTGTCTTCGCTGCGTCTGTGTTAGTGTTCTGCTTGGCGCGTTCGTTCTCTCATTGTTGTTTGGACAATCGTTCCTTCTTTGTCTTTGTACTTGTTCTTAGTGATGTATTCATAGACGGAGCTCAGTTGTTAAAAAGCCCTCAGACTCGAGGGAAGCACTTTGTGAGAAAGAAGCATGAATAAACAAAAACATCTCTGTGATGCAACAATGTGACACGGAACAGCAGATTCACAGAAGATGCACTTGCACTTTCCATTCTATGAACTAATTTATTTAACATCAGTCCAGTTCTGCCATTGCTTCTCAAATATTGTGGGAATCATTTGCACATATTCTTGGAACACGGATCTTTTTATTGGATCAACCTCCTGCTCTTGCCTTCATTGTGGGATTACATTGTTCTTGGCTGATGCCCATCTCTTCGGCTTTAACGCGGTGCAGATATAGAGGAATGACCGGGAGGCACGAGTCTCTTGCAAAGCACTTCTCTGTCTGGTGCTGTGCCAACGACTGGCTCTTTGTGATATGCAGCGTCCCGACGGCACATTGCACTGCGAGAGGGGAACATGAGATGATATGGAGGAGAGATTCCCGACATCCTCCGGGGCTTTGTGCAGCGCAGTGAGAGCAGCATGAGATACAAAGCCCAGTGTGAAACCTCTATGTGCCTTTGTGGTCAGTGTATCTGTTTGCTAAAGTCTAGTTATGCCTACAGTCTGTATCACAAGATGTTGATAAGCATCTCTTTGCTTTCACCTGCTGGATTTCTGTTGCTTTGATGCCCGGCTCCGACATGTGGTTCCTGCACATTGATAACACGTTTTAATTGTAGTCTGCATTTTGTTACAGCCTGGCGAAACGTCCGTTCTAAAGATGGGATGCTAACCAAGTTTAAATGCAATTGAATGAACCTTACACATTTAGTAATCAGTCCTGTGTGCATGTATTGGTGTGTAGAAATGTGAAACAAAGTAACCAGCAGCTCTGTCCAAAGGAAGAGTGAAAGCTGAAAATAGGACGGTGTTGTTGAAATGCAATTTTCACAATATATACATGTTCTGTACGTTTCGCAGGGCAACCCCACAGTCCGGCAACCGATCTCTTTTGTTCTGTAGTCTTGTTTCAAGTCAACTGTGATGCAAACTTTAGCGGACTTTGGCGGAATGTCTCAAAAAGTTAATGCAATTTAGCCACATGTACATCATCAACTGTTTCGGAGCGAGATATGTAAAGAATAGTTTTGTTTTAAATTGGCGGTTGAAGTCTTCCTCACTACCTTGCACACTTACATAAAAAGGGCACTAAAATGTCATTTCAAAGGTCTTGAAAAACGTTGGTATCTCCCTGCAGGGGTGTCTGTTTTTTCTGTTTGCCCTCTCTTAAAATGCGGGGGTTGAGCAAGAGGCTACAGATGTGCTTGCAGGTTGAATGAACATTTCAAGATTAACCTTGTTTTGTCGATTGTGTTTTGTGTCTGTGATTTTGTGCCCCAGGTTGGAGGATCCTAGTGGGTCCTCCATTTTAAGGGAGGGGGTGTGACGACCCCTCCCCCCCTTCTGCCTTGCTGTCCTCTGGCAGGTACTGGGAGTGTCGTCCTGTTTGTGCCAGGCTGAAGACTTTTCTTTTTGCCGCTGCTTTTAATTGAACTATTCACATCTTAAACTGCACGGTAACTTTTATCCATGTATTTTTTCTTTTAATGTTTATTTTATTAGCTTTTCTTTTGTAATGCTTAATGTCTTTCATTTTTTGTAAAGCACTTTGAATTGCCTTGTGTTGAAAAGTGCTATATAAATAAACTTGCCTTGCCTTGTGCCCGCCCATCTAGAGGCGGAGCCACAAGAAGGTATAACGGTTGCCCAGCTGCAAGGATCTCTCTCTGATTCAGATCCTGGCATGCTGCAGCAACCTCCGCCTACAGCCTGTGTTCGGTGATGCACCCTCCAACATGCTACAACACCCTTCCACACACCCACACACCCACACACTGCTGACAGTCTGATTCTTACATACACTATTCATCAGAGGTGTTTTTCTATAACCTGGTGAATAAACAGATATTTGGCATTTAACTCCGTGTGGCCTCCCTAGTTGTTCCAGCCTTAGGTCAGGGTTGGATTGACTAAAAATGATTTTATTGCGTTAAAAAATTTTGTATTTCTTCCAATGGAAGTTTTATATTCATGTGTTTTGTAAGCCAAAAGCTCTGCAGAAACATGTTCAAGAAAGAAACTGTAAAAGGTGTTGTGAACTGTAGGTCGCATTGCTCTTGTGTGAGAAGGAAAAGAGACATTCAATAGTGTTTCCAGATGATTCCTCTGATATCGTGCACAGGGGCTGCAGATCAATACTTGGTTGGTTTATTCATGTTTTGCATAATCTGCACAGAGATTGTTTCATGGGCTGTTTCGTTAATACATTGAATTGCAGCGAGTGAAGCGCATTATAATTTCTTTGTGTTGCAGGAAAGCTCAGAGAGCAGGAATTCTCAAGGACTTCTGCTATCTCCGGGGAGAGCGGAAACACAACTGGGCCTCGCTCTCAATGTTTATACAGACGCACCTTTGCGTGGGCAATAGGCCAAAGCCGTGACGCACTCAAAATAGACCCTTGCTTGCATTGTCTTGTCTTCCTCCAAGGTATCTGTGGGGAAGCGTTGACGTCGGCATGGCTACTTGAGCGGAGGATGTACCCTTGGAGAGCGCTGACGGCAAACCTCCATGTTACACAAATGAGCCCCGTCCGTCCTCCGGGGGCCGAGGACACGGAGCCCCAGGTGTTACTGCTGTCAAAGGACAAGGACAGAAAACCACACGTGAGAAACCGTTCCTATGTAACGTGTTAACGTGAACCATTCCCTGCCTAAAGATGAGAACATGAATTGTAATTCATACTCCGTGTCAATATGAATATTATGAACACATGGAGGGTGTAGCACATGAGACGTATCATTTTGCCTGTAACCAACCTTTAATTAACGTTTGTATTATTATGAAAAGTAACCACAATCTTTCCCCAACCTTAACTAAGTGTATGTGTTGCCGATACGGCAGCAAATCACTTTTTCACAATTTAACCATAATTAATATTGTAACTGAAACCATTATATTTGTTCTTTTATAGCTAAAGGTTGTATCAGAGGGAATTTCTTTCCCACACACATAATGACATCACTGTGTAACACTCGTGTTTCTATTGGCTAGCGCTCCAACACATTGTACCTGATACGCTGTGGGGCTTATGTTCTTGCTGGTTAGCTGGCCGGCTCTGTTGGTCAACGTTTTAGAGATGTCCCACCCCTGAGGCGGTGTTTACACGAGAACGAAACGGGTTGTATCTGCTTCTTTTCTCTCGCGTATAGTCCGTTCGTTCACACGAGCCGTAACGGAACCGCGGAAACGGACCCCGCAAACGATAACGGGTCCCAAGGTGGATAGATCTGCAAACGGAACGCTCTGGGGGGCCAAACGGCTCAGTGTGTACGCCCTATACAATAATATCCTCATAACAATGAAGCCATAGCCCCGCCTCTCCCCGCCTCTGCTGCTCACTGCTGTAGCACGGTCAGTAGCTAGTGCTACCGCTACTGAGCATGCTACAGATGTTAGTGCAAAATCTACAGCTCCTCTACCACAACCATCAGCAACAAGTGGACATGGAGAACTACATGAACTACATGTTGCTAAATCCACTGCGGGGCATAAACAGAAGGGCAACCATGGCAACTATGCTCGGGGGTCTTCTTCGCTGCTTTTGGTGTATTTTATGTACAGCGCCACTTACAGGCCCGGCATATGTACTAATCCAATCCAATCCACTTTATTTATATAGCACAGTTTAAAAACAGAGGGTTTGCCAAAGTGCTTCACAATGAACATTATAATAAAATATAATATTACACGAAAAGATAAAAGGCACACATAAGAATAAATACAAGGCGGTCTCGTGCGGAAGTACAGCGCCACTTACAGGCCCGGCATATGTACTACAGCGTTTCCAGTGGTCTCGTGTGAACGGAAGACTTTTTTGATAACGAATTCGGTCCGTTTGCATTTGCGCTCCCGTGTAAATGGGTGTCTAAGCCTATCACGTAAATGTGATGGAGCGCTAGCCAATAGAACCGTGGGGGTTACATAGTGATGTCATTATGTTACAGAAGAAACTCCCTCTTGCATTTACTTGAGAATTTTAGAATCCTATATAACACATTACAGGAAAGGGAAAACACCCAAAAAGTATAACATGGCCTCTTCACTGAAGCATAACAACATTAACGTGCAATTAAGGACGTTCTATCAAAATTGCAGTTCCTGCGAATAGGCCTTTAGTGTTTCATTTAATATTGAAATGAGTCTTTTGATATATTGTTACATGTAATACAATGTGTCTGCTTTCAGCGTGTCACAGTGGGGTTCATGACGGGAGATAAAGAAGCTCCTCTGTGGCCGCCACACACACCTGGATCCCATCCTCCAGGAAACTGAGGCTGCGGCCCCACGAGGACGAAAACGGCTAAACGCATAGGATTAACGCAAACGCAATCGCAAACGGCTTCCGTCCACACGCAATAGTTATCCGGATAGTGTCTGCCCACACGAGACCGCTCCGTCTAGCTCCAACCGCTGGAGAAGCTGCAGTACATATGCAGGAGCCTGTAGGTGGCGCTGTAACTTCCTCCACAAAAGCAGCGAAGAAGCATGGTTGTCATGGTTGCCCTTCTGTTTATTCTCCGCGGTGGGGGCCGAGGGAACCGGGCAGAGTTTTTCGCCAGTCAGCGTGTATTAAAGTTGAAATCTTCCGTAAAAAATTATAAAAGTGCCGGTCAAAGGTCTTCTTTGTTATTTATTGAGCTTTAAAACAAATGAATAACGACTCTATATAATATAATGATAAAATACACGGAGCCTCTCTTTTTCCTCCCTCTCTTCGGACAGCGCCAGTGTCTGTCTCATGCAGCAGCTGATCCAGTAATCAGTGACCCGGCCGACTGTAAAAATAAACATATTTATAACTAGTTTAGGGAGTTTGAGAGGTGTCTCCGTCCTGTCAGATTAGACTTCACTCGCGTGTATGTCCATATCGAGAGAAAGATAAATAATCTGAATTCAGTGTGCAGTTTACTTTGACGCGGGGGTGAGCAGCAGAGGTGGGGAGAGGCGGGGCTATTGCCTCATCATTATAGGAAATTATCGTATAGGGCGTACACACGGAGCCGTTTGACCCCCCAGAGTGTTGCGTATGCCGTTCTATCCACCTTGGGACCCGTTATCGTTTCCTCAGTCGTTTAGTGCCGTATTCGGTCGTCCTCGTGTGGCCGAACGGTCTATATGACACTAAACAGTACCGCAAACGACCGTTTTCGTCCTTGTGTGGCCGCAGCCTTTATCTGACCTGAACCGGCTGCAACACTGATCCTGAAGCGACCTCCACTCCACTGGCCTTTACTCGACACTGTAGCACCAACACTGCCAGCCAGGATTACATATTTGATTCGCTGCCACGCAAAATATTCATGCTCACACAGAGAGAGGCACTTTGAATAAATTGCAATCACCAAATGGCAGTGTGTTATATCCACATCGAAGAGAGGAACAGCAGCCGGTGTGTTGCATATTTACTCCCTGGATATCCCAGTCTCATTAATCGACTTGGTTTTCACAGCTTGCCTCGCAGCTCTAGAGACCATCTCCATATGTGACGTCCGCGTGCACGCATCTTGTCGATTGCGCCAGTCACCATTCATGAGATGGGTGCATCAACGTTGCTTCTGCTTATATCTGCATGCATACATGTGTGCATATTTTGTAATGCTGGTGGTGGCTGATTCTGTGCAGGGAGGCAGGGACGAGAGAGAGGTATGAAGTTTGTCTCCAGGCAACAGATGTCCAATTAACATATCCCCATAATTATGATGATGAGGATGGAGATGTAAGGGAAGAGCTGCTGTCCATCTTATCTGAATATTCATGTGACATTTTTCTGACTTTTGAATTTCTCGCCCACGACGCCGCTGCTACGCTCACTGATTACACAACGTGGGTGTTTATGTTCATTAAAGCTGAAGGGGATCTTGTTGGAGCTAAATGAAAGAGGTCACCAGTGTTGAGTTGCTATAGAGGGGTTGTTAGGGAATAAACACAAGGAAAGGCAATTCATAAGAAAAGGTAGAAAAGGGTTTTAGCATGCGAATAAACTCATTTACTCATTTAGAATTCCCCCTACTGCGATTGAATATGTGTGTCAGATCATCACACGGCTGATTTTTAGCTCACACACGGGAGAATAATGGAGAACGGAAGGAGTCGACGATAAGCTCCAAATAGCTGCACTCACTCCTTCGTCTTTGTCAGGAACTTCTGCTCCAGTAACTCCATTCGGCAGCTACGAGGCCTCTCTTTGTGCCCTCGTGACGCAATGGCCGGGCTACTTTGACTTCCAGATCAATTATTCAGACGGCTCTCCTATAAATATCAGCCCGTTAAAGGAAGGAGACACCATATCATCTGAGGGGAGCTGCGTGCATGTGCTAAACTTAACCCCGTTTTCAAATCAGTGGAGAAATTACAGTGTTTGATCCGTGGCATGAAATATAGCTTTTTGAGAGCCTGTATTCTGGAAAGGCAATGATTGATCTTTTTAAAATATAACATTTACAGTATGTTTGGTTCAATATGTTGGAAACAGCTTTGTGAAAAACTGCAATTGCTTGACTTTTGACCAGTGGTGGCGCCAGAGTATTTGTGTTGGGTAATCTGTGGTAGGGCTAACCCATACAGCGGTGGGGCTCAAGTCAGTATTTGCAATGTCATTACATACACGCTATATCGCCCCCCTTGACAGCGAAACGCCACGCGTGAGGTTTAGATTATTTCCCTGTCTCAATCCAAATTGAACTGTATGAAATAAAAAGGCACATTTGTCATGTAGTAAATAAAAAGGGAGACCTGGAGCCAATCCTGCAATTTCCCCACAGGTGAAAGAGTTGACATGCTGAAAGCCCAACCCCTGCAGGGGAGGGGGGGTCTGGGGGGATTCTCCCCCAGGAGATTTTTTGAAATACTAACATAAAATACACATTCTGGTACTCTCTTGAGAAGAAAAATAAATAAATCTATTACTACACGACATATTTAAAAAAATGAATACCATTTTAGTTTTGTTACTTTGTTCTGAAAGCTGAACCTGCTGAGAGAGAAGAGGGAAGAGGCTGTGTGAATTACTTTACATTGTGGATAAGGGTGGAGAGCCCCCATTGTTCTGTGTGTCAACATGAAAGACAGCCCACACACCTATCAATCATCAAACCGTGGGGTCTTATTTCATTACAGGGTTGACAACTCTCACGCATATGGCGTGTGACACACGCTTTCACTCTCAATCTCACGATCTCACGCTGCCCAAACTATTCTCACGCCAAAACAAGAATACCGAAGACTATAAACGGTTTTGAAAAGTTTTGTCACGTAGTGATCATCTTCTCAATAGAACATCTTTGATAATGTCTTCTGACCAATCAGAATCAAGATAACGGCGTGGTGTTGTTGCAGGAAGTCCCGACGGAGAATACTTTTGCTGTAGTACATCTCTATACATCGATGCAACATTACGTGTTGATAGAAATCAACACATAATGAAATAAGACTCCACGGTTTGATGATAGGTGTGTGGGCTGTCTTTCATTTTGACACACAGAACAATGGGGGCTCTCCACCCTTATCCACAATGTAAAGTAATTCACAGCCTCTTCCCTCTTCTCTCTGTGAGGAGCAGCAGGTTCAGCTTTCAGAACAAAGTAACAAAAAACTAAAATGGCATTCATTTTTTAAAATATGTAGTAATAGAAGTATTTATTTTTCTTCTCAAGAGAGTACCAGAATGTGTATTTTATGTTAGTATTTCAAAAAATCTCCTGGGGGAGAATCTCCCCAGACCCCCCCCCCCCCTGCAGGGGTTGGGCTTTCAGCATGTCAACTCTTTCACCTGTGGAGAAATTGCAGGATTGGCTCCAGGTCGCCCTTTTTATTTACTACAAGACAAATGTGCCTTTTTATTTCATACAGTTCAATTTGGATTGAGACAGGGAAATAACCTAAACCTCACGCGTGGCGTTTCGCTGTCAAGGGGAGCGTGTAATTACATTGCAAATACTGACTTGAGCCCCACCACTGTATGGGTTAGCCGGCCCTACCATAGATTACCCAACACAAATACTCCGTGGCCGCCACTGCCGACCCGTATTGCGCATGCGCAGATCTAAGATCCAGTAGAAATGATAAAAAGTAAAAGTTTGCTGCTTATTGTTCAACTAGGCCAAAATAGAGTCAAAGAGTGTATGAGAGTGAGAGTGTGTTAATTCATATATTTTGCAGTTTGGAGTAAGTCTGTAGATTTGTTTGTGTGTGTGTGTTTCATGTATCGGCCTCTCACGATAATTAATTTTGTTGGATACATTTTCCCGGAAATTATTGCGATAAACGATAATATTGTCGGCACCGTTGTATGACCATTTTAGACCACTGACATAATGATAAAATATAATAATAATTCAAGTACATCCTTTCAAACTGCTTGTCACATCCTCATGTAAATGGCAATTTATCGAGTTTATTTTTATTTATCGTACGATAAGTCAACTAATTGCTTATCGCGACAGGCCTATGCACACAATAAAACAGTGGTTTGTGTTTGACTTTCATTAGTGAATGAAACTGTGTGCCCTTTATAGTCTGTGTCCAATATTGTGTATTTGTATATATTGTATATATATCCTATATCCTATATATATGCTAAGGTCCCGCTACTGACACGATAGCAGTCATTTCGTGCTCATATGTGTAATCAAACCCATGATACCAAAATCTCACTCCAGCCAGGTACCCAAAGTTGGCAACCCTGACGTAATGTTGTATCGATGTATAAAGAAAGAGATGTAGGCCTACTACCGCAAAAGTATTCTCCGTCGGGACTTCCTGCAACAACACCACCCCGTTATCGTGATTCTGATTGGCCAGAAGACATTATCAAAGATGTTTTATTAAGAAGACGATCACTACGTGACAAAAGTTCTCAAACCCGTTTCTGGTCTTCGGTATTTCCAGACAAGCGGCTATTGAATCAATCTTACTAACTGCCGTCTGTGCAATTTACTCCGGGCGAGTTGGCAGACTTTATTTTGCTTACTTTAACCTCATTTTTCATGGTGGGGCTAAGGTACCTACCCCAGCCATACCCTGGCGCCGCCGCCACTGCTTTTGACATTATAACTCCATTTTTGGAACATTTCTTACCTTTCAAACTGCATTTAAAGCATTCATCTCCTTTCTTCTTTTAAAATGTGAGATGAGGAGGATAGTCAACACTAGAAAAAGTGATGTTTTATGTTTACTGTACTACAGTATATCAGTGTGCAGTCTGACAGATTCATCTTGGAAATAATGTTTAGAAATGTACAGAATAACATCGAGAAGGAAGCAGAAGCTCTCTTGCACAATGGTACACTAAACCTAACATATTCAAAAATAGGTTACACTTTGAAATGAACTCTCAAGTATTGTCATATTCAAAACAATTAGGGTTGGTGACAGCTCTGCAGGTCTTTAGTCAACATTTGGAACAGTGTATATGACACTGGCTTCAATTCTGATATTCACAGAAACAGGAGAAAGACAGAAGTGACTAACTACCTCTACTGGTGAGAAAAGGAAGGACGGGATCTGTCTTAACCTGTTAAAACCATAGGTTAAACCCTGTGAGACGCAACATCTCGCAAGAAACAGCGTCTGAGGGCTTCTTAACATTTAATAAACTATGAATGTGTCATACCCACCTAACGGGAGGGAACTCAGCTAACTGACGATACGAACCATTTTTACCGAAACAAAACACAACACAACCTCGATTCTATTCGCTCTAACGGTTAAAAAGAGGTGTCAATCATCAACATCGACCGACGGGGGCCAGAGATAGGCAAATCCACCCAAATAAACCTCTCTAAGAAGGTCAAATGTCACTTGTTTTGCATTTGCAAGTTATAGTCATTTGTTCTGGGAATGTCATTTTCGAGCCGGAGACCTGGAAAACAGGCTTGGCGCTTAACAGGTTTTCAAGGGTCCCGATTAGGCTTTCTTTGGTTTTCCCTTTCATGTAATGCAGGGGTCTCAAACTCAAGGCCGGGGGCCAAATCCGGCCCGCGACTTCATTTGATGTGGCCCTGCAAGAGCTAGCAAAGAATATAATACTTTTATTATACGGTTACATGCCATTTACAGAAGCAGGTTGCCCATAAACTACATGTCCCACAATGCATCTCGTTTTGTGGCATGGCACTGAAGAGACTTGCAATTATTTGCCCTGGACTTCTGCTTTCAGACAGAGTTAATTACTAAGTTATTATCCTATCCGATACTAATCCAATTCAGAGGCAATAATGTAATATAATACATTATTTTATATATATTATATATTTATATAGTTACAACCGGCCCTTTGAGTGCAACCTTGATGCGAATGTGGCCCGCGATGAAATAGAGTTTGACACCCCTGATGTAATGTGTTATCTGTAAATGCTAAAATCCCATAGTCCACCCCAGAGGAAGTGTATCTCTGTTTACAGCTGTAACAGAGTGACACTGAGTAGAAGCATCAGTGCTACATAGTGATGTCACTCTGTCTATCACTATCTAGAATCTACTGGATAGTGCTTCAACATATTGTACGTAACTCAAAGCTGTTGACCACACACTGGGCTCTGGTTTCAGACAGAGGTGCTGCAGCACAGCCAGTATGAGAAAAATAAAGAGCTTGTTGAACATTAAAGCATGGAAACATGTCGGGCACAGAACACAAATATGAAACCTGAAAATGACCATAACATTTCCCCCTTATAGAAAATACTAATATGAACCTGACCATTGAGCATAACAGAGCCCCGGCTTCAGGAGCCCCTACAGACAGAAGCCGGCAGTGTCTTGTATTTGAGTCTCCAGACTGTCGGGTCAAAAATAAAGAGATGACTTTGAATTAATTGCTCTGTCACAAAGAGACAAACTTGAGGAATAATTTCTATAACCAGTGGCTCTGTGACAGTTTGAAATGATGGTGTGATGATGAGGTATGGATCTAATCAGCGAGTGTGTGGAGCCTCGAAAAATGCCGCTGAAAAAAAACTGCGCCATCTGACAGCAGCTCCTCTTTGTGCCAGAGTGCTGTCGACAGACTCGTCATAAGTGGTGCATAATGCTAATTAACACGCCAATTAGACATCTGCTGTGTTTCCAAGGATGTCTTGAGAATAACGTGTTTACAATTAAGAGGAGGGCTCAAATGAGCAGAGGCCACACATCATCCCCTTAATGGCCAACGTTCAACGGCTCGTCCCAGGCGCCGTGATTGTTGTGTAAGTGGAGGCCCGGGGAGCTTGTCATATCTGATTAGGTGGAGGGCGATGCAGGGGCCAAATGATCTGGATGGAGCAGCAAGCACCAGGAGCGACACGTCACCACTGGGTGTCACCACTGATCACATCATATCATCGCTCCCCTTCACCCCTGACAACTCCATCAATGGCCTAATTGACTGGGACTGGGTCTGCTGTCACAACAGGATCCACCACTCAGAGAATGGATCCGGCTCCGGTCTGATTCTAGGATTTAAAAATGGTTCACATTCCTGCCCAAGAACTCTATATCAGAATACCTGTATTGGTCCCACAGAGGCAAGGTCCCCTGGCTTCCTTTATTTTATTCTTGTTTTGTTCGCTCCTCATTGTCTGTTTAGTTTTCTCTGTCCATGTACAGCGACCTTGGGTCCCGTGAAAGGCGCTTTATAAATTCCATGTATTATTATTATTAAGGCAAGGCACGTTTATTAATATAGCACATTTCAATACAAGGCCATTTAAAGTGCTTTACAAAAATTAAAGACATTAAAAGCATTAAGAAACATATTGTGAAATGACATTTAAAAACACTCATTTAAAAAGGGGGCAATTTACATTGTTACGAAGAGCCAAAGGCAGGTTACCTTAGCAGCATGCACACAAATAATATTAAAGATTAAAACAAATTATAATGTAAAAAAGTTACACAATTTACAAAAAACAACAAATCACCACTGGCTGGCAGAGAACTATCTGCTCCATAGCTTCTCAACATTTTACATTTCTATTCAATCTAATATGTAATATTCCATTCCTCACATGTATATAATATCCTGCTATATATTTTGTTACTGTACATTTGTAATTCAACATGTATATGTTCTACTTTTTTAATGCTATTTTATTTCTATTGAGATGTTGACATTTTGGAATGCTTATTTCTAGTCTTTTAATTGTTAAATGCCATGTCCTTTATATGTATATATTTTATTGAGTACAAAATATACAATTACAGAATAAGAAAGGGAAAGAAACATAATGCTCACTTTCAGTTTTCTATTTTAAACATCCCCCAATGCCTTTACTTTTTATGCTGCTACAACGCAAACATTTCCTAAATTGGGATCATTAAAGTGCTTCTTATCTTATCTTATAGCTCAGAGGCAAAGTGTGGTTTGAAAGGAAACTCTTCTTTCTGCTACTAGTTTAACCACAAGATGGCGGAGTTGGACCACACAAAAAAGTAAAGCTCTTTGGTTTCCTGCTGTGTGTTTTTCTGCCTTTGTTTATCTCACATCGTAACGTTTTTAGTGTTCTCCATCAATCTGTGCCGACTGTTGGTGGTAACTTAGCAGATCAATAGTTATATATGATGACAACATGCCGGAAGAAAAGCAGGAGAGGGGTTTTCTGCAGTTTACTCTTGTGGAGTCATCTCATTAAAAATCACCTGGATTAAATAACAGCTGCTGACCCGAAACTACACGAGTTATTTGTATTCAACTTTAATTTTCAAGTACACGGTTCACATGTTACAGATCTAGGGGTAATCTTAGACCTAATCTTTCCTCAGGCAGTATGAGAAAAATAAAGACTTTTTTGAACATTAAAGCATCTAAACATGTCACGGTAGTAGAGGAACAAAGTACAAATATGAACCTGAAAATTAGGAGAATATGGACCCATGTAGGAGGCATGTTATAATTGTTCATGTATTATTGTATTGTGATCAAAATCTTTCGGTTTTATTTTTGTAACTCTGACTTTCACCTTTTTTCATTGTTGTGTTTTTCTGCATCTCATGCTGTTCTGTTAAGCACTTGGGCCTGCATCCTTGCATGAAAGGTGCTACGCAAATAAAGCTACTATTATTATTACAGTTGTACTCCAATGTCGACGAGAAGCTCTCAAAATATTCAAGCTGGCCAACTCAAAAGCAACATGTCTTCACGTCGACTAATAGCCTTTTGAAAACGGTTACCAAAGTCCAAAGTGCAGGGTAATCCTGAACAACATGAAACGTGATCAAGTGAACACACACACACACACACACACACACACACACACACACACACACACACACACACACACACACACACACACACACACACACACACACACACACACACACACACACACACACACACACACACACACACACAGATGATGGACTACTCATTCACTTATACTTCCTGGATGAGTGTTTGTCGAAAGTAGACCCTAGATCTGTCAGGGTTATAATGGCTTGACGGTTGCTGGTATATTGCATGGAGTGAGTGTGCTTCCAGCTCCTCTGCTGAGCGTTCCAGAACGAACCTGAATATCCACTGGTTGGCTTTAACGCACACACATTGTTTGACTAATTGAGCCAGTTGTCTGCATCGCCTTGAAGCTTGAGTCTGCCAAAGAAAAGTCCCCATCTCTCAGGGAAATCATCAATCAATCAATCAATGTTTATTTATATAGCCCAATATCACACATGTTACATGTGTCTCAGTGGTCTTCACAGTGTGTACAGAATATCAGTATGACAATACGACACCCTCTGTCCTTAGACCCTCTGTCCTTAGACCCTCACATCGTACAAGGAAAAACTTCTGGAGAAAACCCACAGTTTAAGGGAACATGGGAGAAACCTCAGGGAGAGCAACAGAGGAGGGATCCCTCTCCCAGGACGGACAGACGTGCAATAGATGCCGTGTGTAACTCGAAGAGATAATACATTTGCAACATAGGTAGTCCAGATGTTTGGAAATGCATGTGTGTATAATAGGAAGATGAATCCACCGATGATCCAGGACCGATGATCCAGGACCACAGTCACGACTCAAGATCCAGGGCTCGCGATCCAGGACACAGGACCGCAGGATCATCCATGACTCCGGATCCCGGCGTATATAGACACCAAAAAGAAAGACATTTGGGGAAGCTGGGTTAATCGGAACATGAGAGTACACGGGTATAGACAGAGACAAGGAAGAAGTAAGATGTCCCCCGACAAACTAAGTCTATATCAGCAAAACTAGGGGCTGAATCTAATCAGCCCTAACTATAAGCTTTATCAAAAAGGAAGGTCTTAAGCGCACTCTTAAAAACGGATAGGGTGTCTGCCGCCCGAACACAAACTGGAAGCTGATTCCACAAATGTGGAGCTTGATAAGAAAAGGCTCTGGCTCCCATTGTACTTTTAGAGACTCTAGGAACAACCAACAACCCTGCATTCTTGGAACGCAATGCCCTAGTAGGACAGTAGGGTATAATGAGTTCTTTAAGGTAAGATGGTGCCTGCCCATTAAGGGCTCTTGATTCCTTGATTCTCATCTAATTTCTCAGCAAGGAAGTCAAATGATATGTGATTGTTACGACCCGGCTCAGGCTGCAACAAGAATGGGAGACCAGACAAGTTAAGTGTAACAAAAGCATATTTATTGACAATACCACAAAAACCAAAGGTCTTCAAAGAAACCTAATAAATGTGGAAGTCAGTTATCAGTAGTGATTGCGTGCATGGGTGTGTGAAAATGTGCAGACACAAAGACGCGGCCGTGTCCAACAGAAGAGTGAGAGGGCAGTATGGGTTGGTGTTGACCCAGACGGCCCAGGTGCGGCTCATCAGGTTGATCACCTGAAACACAAACAAGGGCCAGCAAGCAGAACACAAAGGCAGAGACCCCTAGTGGAGTGGAGGGGGTCGTAAGCCCCCCCCCCCCCCCCCCCCCTTAAAAAAGCAACACATCCTCACTCCCAGGTCGGCCTATGTTGACGTTATGTCAAGTTCCCTGCCGGCTTTTTCTAACGCAAGGGGGGGTGGGCCTTAGAGTCCATTTTCAACGCAAGGGGAGGGCCCTTAGCGTCAAAAAGAGGTTCCCCCTAGGAACACCGTCCAAACATAAGAGGGGGACATCTAAAGAGGAAGAAGCCCTAAAGATAGTGGAATCAAATAAAACGTATTTCCTGATCTGAATTATGATTATGATTCATACATGTGCATCACAGCTGGTAACAGTGGAGCTAATTTAGTTATATATTGCTGCTGGATATTTTAACCTGTTATATTGTTATATTATCATTCTCTTTATATTATATTATATGTATTTATTTATTAGTTGAAATGTACTGTGTATTCCGTAAGAATCTGAATCTCTAAAGTAACTGGTTACCAAAATCATCAAATAAATGTAGTGCAGTAAAAAGTACAATAAAAACCACTGACATTTCAAAGATGTCTACTAAACATTAAACAGTGAGAAGGATACTAGTGCAAACATTGGGAGGGAAAACAAATGAAATGAAAACCCCCCACAAAGCCCAATAGGGCCTCTTTAACCGCTACGTGACAAAATAAGCTGATAAAAATAAAAATATAAAGCATACAAAACTCAGTAAACCGACTAAGACGGATACTAAGGAGTGAAAGAGTGATTTCTTGCTATGTGCTGTAACGGGCTGCCTTCCTGTTTCCACGGCAGCACGAAGTGGTGGAGGTGCATAACAGCAGAGCCGCCTGCTTTCACATTCATAGAAATCCTAGCCATTAATTCCCAAGTATGGAGGTGGGTTCCAATGCTGATGAAATATATGAGAGGAGCAGAAGCAATTTCTATCTTTAAGCCAACAGACACCCCTCCTCCCTCTTCTTCATTCTGTCTCGGCTGCTTTGGGTGCTGGTGATGTGGAGAGAGTGAGTGTTTTTGGGTTTGTTTTTTCCAGCCTGTAAGTCCCCTGCATCTCAATCAGACTGTGAAAACATCAGTCTGCTGCGAGCGGAGAGAGAGAGAGAGAGAGAGAGAGAGAGAGAGAGAGAGAGAGAGAGAGAGAGAGAGAGAGAGAGAGAGAGAGAGAGAGAGAGAGAGAGAGAGAGAGAGAGAGAGAGAGAGAGAGAGAGAGACTGGTTTGGCTGGTGATGTAAACAAAAAAAACTGCAATTCATGACTGCTGCACACGCACAGCCATGCCAAGGTATTATCATTCTGGAGATATATTTGTCTCAACCCTAAATATCTCCTTACAGCACATCGCTAAAAAGTGTGCGTTGGCACGTCGGAGCCAGAACATAAATGATTCACTGGCAGTGACTGGGTGCGTCGGTTGGCACAGCTCACAGCCCTTGTAAGGATACTGACATCTTCAACAGGATTGTAACATCCCATGGTGATTCTCCCACCCCCGCTCCTGGATCCAGACAACCCTCCTCACCAGAGCCTGAAATAACTCCAGCTCCACACTCCAGCTCCTCTCAACATCTCATTATGCTCCTCGCTGCTTTTTCACCGCTTCCTATGAGCCTCAGGAAATAATCACGCAGCGGACTTCAGTGCATAACAACCACCACCAACCACTTGTGAATTAAATGTCACAGCAGAAACCACTTTTATTTTGCCTCCCGTCAGATTTAAGTTCCACCCTGCCCCCCTCTTCTTTTTCTCCTTCTGCATCTTCGGTATCTGTCGCTGTCGGGAGACCTTTAGCTGCAGTGCTGCAGGAATCAGCTGTGGCACACGTTCCTTGTTGCCTCCGTGAACATCAGAAACCACCAAATTCCCCATTTGGATAAAAGAGGTGAAAGCAATGCTAACAGCCTGTCAATATCTCACGTCCGCCTCTAACACTGAAACGGCAAATCTCTCAAACTGTGATCTTAAGCGCTGAGTAATGTTGTTGGTGTGAGTGTATTTCAGAGGAACAGCTTCACTCCCCACTGCAGGGGTTCCCAACCTTTTTTCCCAAGAGCCCCCCCAAATGACTCCTGTTGGAAGTTGCGCCCCCCCCCCCCCCCCCACACACACACAAGGGGGGGGGGGGGGCAACAGCGGTAATTAAAGTTTAAAAGTCTCAAAATGCTACAACTACTGTCACAAACTGGATGAATGTGAAGTATGTTGTTAAAGGAGGATGAAAGCGTAGTTAAGGAGCACTATTGGAGCGACTTTGATGGTTATTGGACTCAGGATGAATTTATTTGGATTCCCGCTGTATGAAGACATTAAAGGACGGTGGAAGTGGAAACAATTCACAAAGGGATTAAACTGTTTAAAACACATGCTCAAAGTAAGCCGGATTTTGCCGATGTGTTTATGTGGATTCAAAAGTCGTAAATATCTACAAAATGGAGGAGACCGATCTGATCGGAGCATGGACAATGACTATGTTTTAAAAATGCGCTTATCCAAACTTTACGGGCAGAAGAAACATTTCTATAGAAAGAATTATACATTTCTGTCTTTTTATGCCTTTAATACTAACTTGAATATTTATCAAAATTAATTCATCAATATTTTTTTATATTTTATTGTAATGTAGAGACAAGGCTTTTAGTGACAATCATGTATTGCCTTACAATTATATGTAAAAAAATAAATAATAAAATTTTTATTTTACCACTGGGAACCACTGCCCCACTGGATGCCTTCTTTTGCACCGTAACCCAGGGGAATCATTTCTACCGAAGCCTAGGGAGTTCACGTTAGCCTACCTCCGGCTCCTTGGATCTCTCATTAGGAGCTTGGCTGAGCACTCAATATTTTGTTTGAATGCTTCCCAAATGGAAACACACATTTGGAGCCGTGCTGTCAGCCGTGTGCATGATTTGCAGGGTGAACGATTGCTGGCTCCTCAGATAGAGCGGTCCCAGGGCCTAGCTGTCAGTGGAACAAACTCGGAGCAGCTTGTACTCATTCACGTATTCAAATGTGACACAAAAGCAACAGCTGAACATGAGGGTGTTTGCGTTTAATGTCTGTCTTCATGCTTCAACATTCTATAGAAAAGGTTTCCTGTTTACAACTGAGGATGCACGTGCAGCCGAGGAATACGAAAACAATCCATGCCACTATATATCATGCTAGTTTATAATGGATATTTGAGATATGTTTAGGTCAATGTGTGTGGAACTTTTTCCAAACATTTGAGGTTTATTTTCTCTAAAAAGTGAAAAGCTTAATGATATAATGTAAATATCCATCTACAGCTAACAGCTGTCCCACACTGGAGCTGGGGTTACTTTACAGGGTTAATAATATATACTTGCCACCATTACATCTCCCCAGTTGTTCACTTAAATTAACACAAATATTTTCAAATTCCTTGAAATGTTTTAATAAATATTAGGGCCGGGACTTTAACGCGTTAATTAAGATTAATTAATTACACAAATATTAACGCGTTAAAAAAATTAACGCATTTTAATCGCACTTATTTTTGCACAGCGGAACGTTTCTCACTGGATGAGTTTCAGGCGTACCGATTATACTGGAGCACCAACTAACGTTCATGACTTCAGCATGGGACTTCAAACAACAACAAACCACGGTGAACAATATTCAAACATGAACGAACAAGCTGATGAGACCGCTTTGGTCGGCCCCGTGGATGGGACATTTTGTTTTAAAAAACGGACGGATGGAAGCGTCGACAAGAGCACGGCATATCACCGCAGCACATCAAGCCTAAAGTATCACCTAAATGCAAAGCATGTAGCAGCTAGCTGGACGTTAGCCCGACTCCAAGTGCAAGGAACCACACCCTGACCCAACCCACACTCAACCAGACGACTGGTTTCAGGGCCAGGATAAGTAAGTCCACGTCTGAGAGAATAACCAGCTCCCTGGCTCACTGCATTGCACTCGACTGCAGACCACTTGGAGTAAAATCCATGTGAAAATGGCTTCTCACTGTTCTCAGGTCAGATATGTATATTTGATTAAAAATGCGATTAATTTCGATTAATTAATTACAAAGCCTCTAATTAATTAGATTAATTTTTTTAATCGAGTCCCGGCTCTAATAAATATGCAATGAAGACTATTTAATATTGCCGTGAAAACACCCAGGTCGTTTTTTTGCTAGCTTGCGCCACTTAGCACAGCTGTAATTTAGTTGGTTGTGCCTCGAAAGGTCAGAAGGAAATCAGGTCAAAGTAAAAATAATTGTAACTTTGATCCCGAACGAGACCCCAAAATGATACAGCCCGGCTCTTAGGCTTCCTGACATGCTGTGTTTCAATGTGAGGCTTTATCTAATATTAAGTGTGGAGGAAACCTCTGAAGCAATTGGAAACCGGACTAGAAGCCCCTTTCACAGCAACGCGGTTCCCGTTCTAGCTCCGTGCTAGAGCTTTTGTGGTTCGGAACCGGTTTTTCTTTTCAGCCCCCGTTTTGTTCACACCGCCCGGAGCCCGACTGGTGCTGCCGCGGCTGCGTCATGACTTCACCGTTTACGTCGCTGATTTTCTCCCCAACGGCGTCGGGTCGATGATCGTGTTGCTTTTAATCATACGAAGCCAGATTACATTAAATAACTACTTCTCAACCCTTGTACTTTTCTCCAGAGTGCCGTGGTTCATTGTTTGTTAATGTGTTTCAGCGGCATTTACCGACCACTGCAGCGCTGCCCATTGTTTGGCATCACAACGCTGTTATGAAAGTTTCTCTGGCATAAAATGGGTGATATTAGCATAGCAACCGAAGCTAAACTGACTATCTTGACTACTTGTTGCTATCCTATCCTATCCTAGCTTATTTTTCACTATGATTCTACTTGTGATAGTCGGACATGAGTCATGACAACCTGTGCAGCCCATGTATTGATTTCATCCGATAGCTGCTATATTACAAAACAAAACGTCTGCCTGCTCTCCACAATCAATGACAGCGAACGGATGGTCAAAGTAAGGTACAAATAAACAGAATCACACTAAGCCTGGTTAGTGTTGCCCGACTTTATAAAGTGTGTTTTTTTTAATAAGTGTGTGGTTGCGTTCTAGTCACTTTGGTCAGCGCTACTGCTTATTACAACTTTAATTTTCCCTACTCGCCATAAACTGTTATTGCTCAGGTTGATACCGCCCCTGCCCCCGCCTCCGACGTAAGCGTGACGTATGCGGTTCTTGCTTCTACCAACAATTTTTTGGTGCTTAAAAAGCACCGGGTTTCGGACCTTAGAGGCGGCTCCGCTGCGGTGTGAACAGGAAAAAACTGTGCTTTTCAGGCTCTAGCTCCGAACCGGCCCTGGAACCGCATTGGTGTGAAAGGGGTATGAGAGACACGAGGAGAGCTGGAGCTTTGATTGCAAACACTGACGGTTTATTTGGAGCTTCGGCCGGAGAATTCACAAGACATGTCACGTGCCACGTTCTGAACACACGGTAGAGATGCTAAATCAATTCTGAAGAACCCTTCTGTAGTTCGATGTTTTAATCAACATAATCAACATTCTTCGATAGATAGACTAAACAGCTGAGGACACTGAATCACATTTGTTGTCGCTTATGGCTCGGGTCATCTACACCCCGAGAAGGATGTGTTCCAGGTGTCCCACAACAATAACTATCTCTGACCGACAGTTGCCCGGTCACAAACTGGCAACAATAACAACAACTTGCTAGGGCAGCCCCTCCTTAATGGAGATAACGGCTGCTCAAGGTTGGAGCATCTGTGTCAGAAACAAAACGTTTTTATTTTGGTCTGCTTGTATTCCTTATTCTTTCACCTCGGCTCCACTTCCTCTTCCTCCCCCTCCCCACTGTCCAACCACAGTTATTAAGAGCATGGATTAAGTGGATAGCACATCCCACACAGTTTGGTCCTATTAATAATTAAGCAGGGAGAATATAATACAGTACACATACTTCAAACATGCAGTTCAGTGAGTAGGTCAAGAATGATTACACACTGCTGGCTGACAGGCAGCGAGAAACCATTTGTTCAGCGGTAATTAGCCTAAATGATAAAGTAATGCACCTCCATTAGAGGCAGGGAAGACAGGAGAATTCAACTGCAGATTAGCCTCAACAACACAGGCAGAAGTGCAGATTGAGGACGTTATTTCCAAGAAACAACACTGATTCAAATGTCTTCTGATCTGATAAAGAGGCTGTACTCAAAACGTGCGGCAGACAGTCATGTTTAATGTATTTATCATGGTGTCTAAATTGTGTCAAAAAGCAGCGAGCGGGCCCTGAGGGCGAGCTGCGACAGATATCAGAGGCTAAGCTTCTGACCTCAAGGTGAAGCTGCTTTAAAGCCTCTCAACGCTCCTGGGTTCATCAATAATTGACCGCACCGCCGGTCATGTTCACACTAGCCTTAACCGCGCTCATTGTGTACCTCACACACACTCAGCATGTAGACACACACACGTAGTGAATTAAGGATATAAAACAATCCTCATTATCTTGTATTTTCCATTGAACTGCAGACAATAACAACGAGGTAATTATAGCTATGTCAATGCGGTTCCCAATGAAGGTGATTTCCTGTCAAATATCCCAAGGTGCATTGGATTGTCCAAAATTAGTGCTTCCTTTTCTATTGGGCTCTTGGCTAGAAGAAGAAAAGCAGCGTCTGTAGGCTAAGCAGAAACAAACGGACAGACCAGCTTGGGACAAAAGAGTTAAAGTTCTCCAACAGAAATGTACTGTTCCACTTTATGAGCACCGAGGCTGCCGCTCAATACATCCTTTATCATTGTGCTTTTTATTGAGAGACCTGATCTTAGCCAATAATGAGGGGGGCAGTGTTATAAAGCTATCTGACTTCACCAAAGAAACCTGTTTTGATGAGTAATGGTGGGGTTTCTTCCCCGTTGAGTCAAACAGCTTGTGTGTGAGCTGCGGTGAGTTTGTGGTTTGACACGGTGTCTGACTTATCCATCTTCATCGGCTTTATCGTACTCACGCCAATAGAAATATGGCAGAGAGCTCTTTTAGTCAGATGTCTGGCCATAAACACATCGTCTTCTCCAAGCATTGCCACAGCAATGTTGGCAGAGAGTGATGCATTCCCTCAATGTCAAATTGATTGATGGGCACCAAATAAGTGGTTCACTCCATGGTCTACTGTTGAAGAGGTGAAATAAGGACTGCTGGGGTTTATGTATCATAGTATGCTTTTATGTTTAACCTGTGTCCTGCTCTCATATCAGTGTTCATAGCAAAACAAATAATATTGCAAATATTATTTAAGCATAGTTTGTAGAGTTTGAGACAGCCTTGTTGCTCTTACAGATCCACAATATGAAAAAGGCCCTATTATTCCCTTTGAGTTTTCCCTTTCCTGTAGTGTGTGTGCAAAGGATAACACCCAAAAGTTCCCTCCAGAGGGAGTTTCTCTCCCACACACTCCCCTCCTGCCTGAAACGCCTCCATTGGACTCATTGTGTATGGAATATAGTGACATCACTATGTGAAACTTGCGCTTCTATTGGCTAACGCTCCAACACAGTGTACGTGATAGGTTAAGGGGCGGGACATCTCTAAGCGATTGATCAATCACAACAGGGCTGACCAGCTAACCAATCAGAGCAGACTGGGCTCTGGTTTCAGACAGAGGGTGAAAAGAGGTGAAGAAATAAAGACCTTTTTGAACATTAAAGCATGGAAACAGGTAAAAGTAGAGGAACTAAATACAAATATGAACCTGACAAGTAGCATAACATGTACTGATCACCAAATTAGTATCAGAGACCCTGATCCTTTTTTGCAATATCCATTTAACAGCCATAAAATAAACAAGTAGTAAAAGCTGTCCTTAACAGCTTCTGTGTGAAACTTTCCACCACCTTATTTTAATCCAATGCTCTCACCAAGAGTCTTTAGGTGGAAGAATACAGGAAAGATACAGCTTACACAACATGTTTATTTTTTACCTTTTTATTTTTGGTAAACGGTTTGCTTGTGTTCCTTATTCGTTCTCCTCGGCTCAGTTTGGTCCTATTGATAATTAAGAAGGGAAAATATAATAAAGTACACATACTTCAAACATGCAGTTCAGTGAGTGCACAGCTGGGCCTAGCTCCTCCCAAGTGCTGACCTCTTGCCCCAAATATGGTCATTTCTGGTTCCAAAAAAAGATGATAGCGACGGGCAAAATGCCCAACCAGAACATTCACTAATTGAAAATTGTAATTAATTGAAAAGACAGAGAGAAAAGAGAGAGAAATAAAAAGGGGTTTGTTAGGGCACAGGGGGAGAAAACTGAGTCGTAGGGGAAGGGAACACATCAGTTGTGCTGAGATACTTTTGTGCAGAAATGGGTTTGTGGCATCGCGACCCTTTGTTTCACCCTGTCCCACCAAACTGCAAGTCTTAGTTCAGCTCACGTGCATAGTTTGCAGATAGAGATCTTGTCATATCTGGCTTCGAATGAGGTGGTGACAAAGGTGTTGGGGAATATTTTCCAAGGCCCATAACTTTGACCCAGTTTATTAGTTCAAACTGTCCTGACTGAGCACACGCACCTCGTAACCTTGGCTGCCGTGCTCTCAGTGTTCTGTCTCCCTGTTCCTGCCTGTTGGCATCAGCTGATAGAGGTGTTATGATTCTATGTTCCTGCCTGTTGGCGTCAGCTGATAGAGGTGTTATGATTCTATGTTCCTGCCTGTTGGCGTCAGCTGATAGAGGTGTTATGATTCTATGTTCCTGCCTGTTGGCGTCAGCTGATAAAGGTGTTATGATTTTATCTTGTGATGCAGCATGTTGATGATGCTCTCGGAACTAGCTAAATACATGGGTCTGGGGTAGAGTTCTTCAGAATTGACGTGGCAACTCTACCGTGCAGTCAGATCGTGGCTGCTGTGACTTGTGATGTGAATTCTCCGGCCGAAGCTCCAAATAAACCATCAGTGTTTGACATCAAAGCTCCTGCTCTTCCCGTGTCTCTTTCCTGAGTCGGTGACTCCCACTGCATTGCTGCTACACACAGGCTTCCCTTACAAATTGGCGTTGTCGGCAGGATACCAACAAATCTTCAGAACTGGTAAGTGTAATTTCAAATCTACATTTGGACATTGCCTTACCAGAATCTGTGATTGACGGTATCCTAAAATTACCTGTGAAACTGAGCGGCTGTGTTTCGTTTTTTGGTTAATGAACATTTGGGGATAATAAACCCAGGGGATCAGTGTCTGGGGACTCAGTCCTGGCTGATTTCCTCTGTGTATGCTGCTCGGGATGAAAGTGCCATACAAGCAGTGGCGGCTGATGGAAAATATTTTTGGTGGGGCTGTTGATATAGTGAGTAAAACAATTTTTTTTGGGAGAAATTACCCCTTAAATTAGGACTTCTGGTGATGTAATGGTGCGTTTCCAGTGCAGCGCGGAGCTCGCTTTAATGCTGCGTTCAGACCGGACGCGATGTGAATAATCGCTTCGCTCTAAACGCTCCTATCGCATCGCTCTAGTCGCTCGAGTTTCACCGCGGCTGCCAGCTGTGTTTACTCGCATCATTCAAACAAGACGCGCTGGCTCGGGAGCTACAACTACAACAAAATTAACATATTGTATGGTGATTAAATTATAATACACGTTTCTAAATGATGCCGACGTAACAACATACTGATACCGGTTAGTAAAAACCATGAATTAATGCTTTGACAAGTCTGCAGACAGACGGCAGGCGAAGAACCCTTTTAGAATGCTTGTTTTCTGAATGGAGTTTGGGTCGACCAGGCTAAGCTAACATTGTATATGCTCACTCCACACTTATAACAACGGCCTACAGACATAAATAAACCAGCGACTGTATTCGCCATGAAACAGACAGTGCCGAGCCGTGCGGGGCCCGTTTTTGGTTGCGTTTCCACTTGGCCTAGTACCGGCTAGCGGGTCCTAATTCACAGTTTTTCTGGCCCCATAAAATCGTGGTTCGAGGGCCAGGAACAACCAGGCTGAGTCGGGCTGAGCATGCTAAACTAGAGAGAGAATCGCTGGCAAGGGGGGTACAACTACAACAAGATGAACATATTTTACCGTGATTTAATTGTAATACACGTTTCAAAATGATGCCGAAGTAACAACATACTGATACCGGTTAGTAAAAACGATGAATTAATGCTTTGACAAGTCTGCAGACAGACGGCAGGCGAAAAACCCTTTTAAAATGCGTGTTTTCTAAATGGAGCTTGGCTAAGCTAACGTTATATATGCTCCGACCGTCCACACTCACAACAACGGCCTACAGACATAAATAAACCAGCGACTGTATTCGCCATGACACAGGCAGTCTGTGGTTTGTACTTGTTTAACTTTTGTCTAGTTTCTGAACAGATCGTATCTGTCCCCGGCTGTTTGAAGAGCAAGCATGGGAAACAAAAGACAGCATTTACCTGTTTGCATCCAGCTAGCCATGCCTTTCTGGTGTACCAGCTACGTGAGAAGCCTCGTTGATACGTTTTGTCTTTTTCACGAGCTTGCTGCGATATATACAAATCGAGTTGGTCCGGTCCAAGGTCTTTAAGTATCAATTTATCTCCCAAACTTCACCTTTCAAAAGGATTGGAGAGTAGCTCTTGCACGGAATTGGATGCGGACCGAGGTCCGGCGATCTAAAAGCAAACTGCAGGCAGTTTGCTTTTAGAACCAACGGTATACCGTTTTTCTCAGACGCGGAGGGATACTGACTTGTTGTGAAAAGGCACATTCTATTTGACCGTTGTTTGATCGTGGAATCAAACACGCCTATTGACCAATCAGAGAGCTTGCTCACACCTATGTGTTATAGAATATAACATATACAACCCCATAAAACAAAGTGAACAACAGAAATACAAATACAAAAAAATGATAAAATAAATAAAACAATATAAAGGTAGGTAAATAATAAAGACTAAAAGAACATTTAAAATGGGGGGCTGCTAATCTAAAAAGATGTGTCTTTAATTATTCACATATCTTTTCTGTCCGTGTACTTTTAGGTCTGTTCAACCTTCACGTGGATGTGAAAGTTGGCCCCCAGATGGCCGTGGACCATGCGGACAATATCCTGATGACGTGGCGCTGCCACGGCCCCCCTCTCAGCTTCACCACGGTCTGCGCTACATCGCCAACGAACTCGATGACTTCATTGGAGGCGCAGACACTGTTGTGGTTATTAGCATCTGGTCACACTTCGGCTCGTTACCAATAGAGCTTTACATCCGGAGGCTGCTGAGCATCCGCAGTGCGGTGCAGCGGCTGCTGGACCGCGCCCCGAACACCGTGGTCATCATGCGGAGCGGCCACCCCAGAGATATGACCCTTTATGTGTCGCAATTATACAGCGACTGGTACTCCGTGCAGATTGATCGTGTGCTCAGATCCGTGTTCAAAGGACTGAATGTTCACTGGGTCGATGCCTGGGAGATGGTTCTTGCCCATGACTTGGGTCACAACATCCACCCGCTAACTCCCATTATTAAGAATATGATGGACGTTCTGTTGACCCACGTATGCCCCATAAAGGGTTGATCGATTTCTGTTCATTTATACAAATTATGAACACAATGATTCAATGATTTGTTAGACTATTCTAATTCAATCAGTGGGTTAACCCTCCGGTATCATTCGATTGGACTACGCAAATTAGTCATTCGAGACAAAAATGTCCACTGCAAAATGCTTTGATAAAAACATTATATTAAAACGTTTTTTCACAACTGTTTTGGGTTCAATCTTTAAAGCAACTTCCGCCCTAATAGAAAATACCAAAAATGTAATCATTTTCAGGATTTTAACCCTTTAACTGCCATTTTGAATACATGAAACCGCTGGTTTTTTTCATGATGTAAACATGAAGTTATTTTCGTTGCACCGCCACGTGAAGCCATGCTTAGAGAAATGATCAGATGCTTGTGGTGGAGTCTGATCGTTCTTCGTCTGACCCTTCCCCTGAAAGTGGAGAGGACACAGAGGATCCCATCCCGTAGCTGCGCTACATTCCTCTGCACTATCCTATCCAATGTTTGCTCAAACATCTGTGGCATCAACATCCCTCCAGTTTGCCACCGAACGTCCCCCATGCAGGTGTGTCATGTCGACAATACTGCTGATGATCTCAGGGGTAAAGAATAAATCAAAGAAGGATTCCACGTCATGAATTCTTATTTATGCCACTCGTAATGGCATAACGCGTGGGCCCTGAACCCAAACCTCTGGCAGCAGGAATGTAGCGTGACGTTTCCTCGTGAGAGGGAAACCAGATTTGAAAATGTTTTCATGTCCACCCACAGCCATGACGGACACGATCCTCCGGATAGGATAGTGCAGAATAATGTAGCGCATCTACGGGATGGGATCCTCTGTGTTCTCTCCACTTTCAGGGGAAGGGTCGGACGAAGAAGGATCAGACTCCACTACAAACTCCACATCAGATTCTCCTTCTCATGTTTGGCAAAAAAGTGTTTTATCTTTGTGCTGACTCCTTTCAAGCACAGTTCAGATCCACACCAGATTCTCCTTCTCAGGGTGTTTCTGTTTCAGAGGATGAGTCCTGCAGAGACCTCTTGTCCCACAGAGAAGCTCCTCTTCATCTTACTGCTTGTTGCGTATCACAGGAATGAAATTACCAGCCAGCCAAACTACACATATTTGAAGCTTTGGCTTTGCAGCCAGGTGTTTTTATTTACTTCAAGGAGTGTATGTATCGCTGTGTATGTCTGCTTGACATTATCAAAGGACTTTGAAGTTCAAACAATTCCAAACATCGAGGTCAAGCTGGGTCAAGATCATACATCTGTTTACCTCAAAGACACATGAAACAGCACAAATGAAAAACAAAACGCCATGAGAGCACACTTACTCCTGTCTCATTCTCAAACACAATCACTCACACACATAAATGGTATAAGGAGGTTTAATATGTAAGAGTGTGTATGAGTTAGGGAATGAGGGAGTGAGAGAAAAAGAGAGAGAGAAAGAAAGAAAGATATGAGGTGAAAACTGCGACTTGCTGTAAACCAAATTACATTACATTACATTGCATTTAGCTGACGCTTTTATCCAAAGCGAGTTACAATAAGTGCATTCGACCAGGAAGATACAACCTTGAAGAAAACAGAATCATAAAGTACATCAGGTTTCATAGAGCCAAGCATTTCAAGTGCTACTCAACTGGCTTTAGATAAGCCAGTCCTTTATTAGTATATAAGTGCTCTGTTAGCAGTTCTTTGTTAGTCATTCTATCGCTCAAGGTGGAGTCGAAAGAGATGAGTTCTCAGTCTGCGCCGGAAGGTGTGTAAGCTTTCTGCTGTCCTGATGTCAATGGGGAGCTCATTCCACCATTTTGGAGCCAGGATAGCAAACCCACGTGTTTTTGCTGATGGGAACTTGGGTCCCCCTCGCAGCGAGGGTGCAGCGAGCCGTTTGGTTGATGCAGAGCGGAGTGCACGCGCTGGGGTGTACGGTTTAACCATGACCTGGATGTAGGAAGGGCCAGATCCATTCGCAGCATGGTACGCAAGTACCAGTGTCTTGAAGTGGATTCTAGCAGTTACCGGAAGCCAGTGAAGGGAGCGGAGGAGCGGCGTGGTGTGGGAACATTTAGGAAGGTTGAAGACCAGACGAGCCGCTGCATTCTGGATGAGCTGCAGAGGTCGGATGGCACATGCAGGTAGACCTGCCAGGAGGGAGTTGCAGTAGTCTAGGCGTGAGATGACGACAGCCTGGACCAGAACCTGCGTGGCTTTCTGGGTCAGCTGGGGACGCATCCTCCTGATGTTGTAGAGCGTGTATCTGCAGCAGCGGGTTGTAGCAGCGATGTTTGCAGTGAAGAACAGGTTGTTATCTAGGATCACACCCAGATTCCTTGCAGTCTGAGTCGGGGAAACAACAGAGGTGCCGATGTTGATAGTCAGGTCAAGAGAGGGACAATCTTTTCCCGGAAGGAAAAGCAGTTCAGTTTTGTCAAGGTTGAGCTTGAGGTGATGAGCGGACATCCACTGAGAGATGTCAGCTAGACAAGCAGAGATGCGTGCGACGACCTGGGTCTCTGAGCGGGGAAAGGACAGAATTAATTGGGTGTCGTCAGCGTAGCAGTGGTATGAAAAACCATGCGGGCTAATGACTGATCCGAGCGAGTTTGTGTACAGGGAGAAGAGGAGGGGACCAAGAACAGAGCCCTGAGGGACCCCTGTAGTTAATTGACAAGGGTCGGACTCGGACCCTCTCCAAGTTACCCTGTAGGTGCGGTCTTTGAGGTATGAGGTGAGGAGGGAAAGTGCAGAGCCTGAAACTCCAAGTTCTTGGAGAGTGCGAAGGAGGATCTGATGGTTCACCGTGTCGAATGCAGCAGACAGGTCCAACAGGATGAGGACAGAGGAGAGGGAGGCTGCTTTAGCCGTGTGCAGTTCCTCAGAGACAGCAAGGAGGGCAGTTTCTGTGGAGTGACCTGCCTTGAAACCAGACTGGTGCGGATCCAGAAGGTTGTTCTGATGGAGAGAGCAGGAGAGTTGTCTAAAGACAGCGCGTTCAAGTGTTTTAGACAGGAACAGGAGGAGAGAGACAGGCCTGTAGTTTATAACATCAGACGGGTTGAGAGTGGGTTTCTTTAGGAGAGGGTTTACTCTTGCCTCCTTGAGACTGTTTGGAAAGAGACCAGAAGTTAGAGAAGTGTTGATGAAATGGGTGAGAAACGGTAGAATATCAGGAGCGATAGTCTGAAGGAGGTTTGAAGGGATAGGGTCCAGAGGAGAGGTGGTAGGGCGGGCAGAGGTAATGAGGGTAAGAACCTCACGTGGAGAGAGAGGGGAAAAGGAGGTCAGTGTGTGGGTGGAAGGAGGGTCTGGTGACCCAGCGGTTTATATAGCACACTTCATCTCAAGGTGCTTCACAATGCCATAAGGACAAAATAATAAAACAAATTTTAAAAAAAGTTATAGTAATACAAAATACTTTTAATATTCTTCCAACATCACATCCATTTAAACGTTTCGGGCTAACCTTGCAAAGTGGGGAAAACGTTACATGACAATGAGCTCATATATATGTATTGAACTGGTGAATACTTCATTTGAAGTAAGACATGGATATATGTTTTAACGAACAGATCCACGTTTTTATGATGCTACATTAAAAATGTAAAATTATTTTAACTTGTGAATGAAGCATCCAAGAGAAATCATCCAAAGCTGTAAATTATAATTAAGATACATGGGATAGTGGGTTTTCTACCTTATTTTCTTATACGGTCTATAAGGTTGCTTTAAGGTTGAAGTTAATGTGAATCACAGTAAAACATTTCATCGGGTGGTGTGTTTTTCTTTTTTATAGGAAGGACTAAACGGCTTGGGCAAAACAAATTGAATAAATATGCATTGATACATAAATGCAAAGTATAAAATGTTAGTACACATTGTATATGTTCTTTTTTTTTTAAATGGGGTTTCTGCTGTTGTAATATTTTACATTTCCCTGTTGCGGGACAAATAAAGGATTCTGAAAACATACTGAAGTACTTTGTGACTTCCTACCGATGAGAGCAAAGTGGAAGTGCATTAAAATGAAGCAGAGGGAAATGGAGTAGCCCGCTCCCTCTGTAAATGTGCTTTTAAAACACTCAGACTTGCATAATGTGTATAGATCATGGCGACAGAGGAGAGCAGCCATTGGCCGGAGCTTTCTGACGGCTCATTGGCTGCTCCCCAGCCTCTGGAGGATGAGAGTCTGTCAGGAGAATGGCTCCCTCATGTGTCCTCTGCTGTGGAGTAGGGACAGTGTATCGAGTCCAGTGTGTGTGTGCGTGTGTGTGCGTGTGTGCGTGCACGTGCGTGCGTGTGTGTGTGTGTGTGTGTGTGTGTGTGCGTGTGTGTGTGTGTTGCTCAGTGGAGTCCTCTGCTGTGGACACACACTCCTCATCTCAAGGCTCAAGGCTTGTATTGTCATGTGTGCAGACAGTAGCTACAGTGTAGTTATGACAATGGACACCTTAGGTCACGGGCTCCTCCAACAGTGCAACACAATAAACAGATAAGATAGCACAAGTACAATAACATAGAATATAATAGAAACTGTGCACAATAGTCTAATTGGAATATTGATATGATATGTGTGAGTTGCAAACAGATGGATGTTATGTCTGTTTATTTCATCTGATCAATAGTCTGCTGTCTCAGATCCACACACACGTCCTGTTATCTGACACTGCAGTCACATTGTGTGTTCTTTTGTTTTTCTCTCCTGAGTGATGTTACACTTATTGTATTTTGTTGTTGTACTTTTTTGTGAGATGGGAATGCCATCGCCCCTATTGTTGGCATGTCCTTGTTTGTGTCTCCGGGCTTCGTTAAATTAGAAAAATTAAATAAAAAAGCATGCGTTCACATGATACAAGATGTTCTGGTTCATAGAAGGTTTTACCGCGTACTGTTGTAATTACACTTTAAGCAGAGGAGAAAGAAGTACTCAGATTATATTCTTAAGTATAAATTGCAATACAACAGTATACAAATGCTCAATCACAAGATTGTACTTGAGTAAACGTTAAAAAGTTTAGCCTTAAAAAATACCAAAAGTAAAAGTATTCAATATGAAAAATGGCTATTTAAAGCACCAGATATTTCTAATTATTGTATCTATGCCTTTTACACCATGTGTTCACTACTTGGTAAAGGTTGGGTTTAGTTGAATTACTTCATAGACTACTGGCTCAGCTCAACCTATAATAATATATTATAATGTGTGTCTGTTTATTTTTCTATTTATAAACTAAATCTGCAAAGAAAATAATAACTAAATATGTACAAAAAAGTACAACATTTGCCTACAAACTGTAGTGGAGTAAAAGTATAAAGTATTATAATGTAAAAATACTGTAAATACTGTAAAAATACTTAAGTAAAGTTAAAACCCCACATTTGTTACTGAAGTACTTGAGTAAATGTACTTAGTTACATTACATCAATGGCTTTAAGCTGAACATCTGCAGTGACGTGAGTCTGTACATACACATGTGGATGAATAAAGGACACAAAGCAACCCAGAAAATGAGATAACTGTAACAATTTTATTTGTGAAAAACTACAAGCAAAATTCATAAATAGACGTTTCTATTTGAAGCGGAGGAAACGGATCAGGGTAGTCTATAAGCGCAAAGTCGTGCACATGCCAGAAACATGTATTATTTTAACATTATAAGCTAGACAAGGAGCCGTGATCCATCATGTGACCACGAGAGGAAACAAGGACGCATCAGCTAGAAGTTCAACACAATGCAATAAACAAAGGATGGATTATCGTGCCTAACACTTTTTTTTAATACTTTTTTCTCTTTTTGAAACCGAGCAGTAACTTTAAAAAGCATTGTACAAGACACTGTAATAGGAAGAAATGAGTATAATACACTTCATTGGAAATTCACGGTTAAGGTTATACAGTCAGCAAACAAGCCTTCTTTATATCGGTCTCTGACGAAGCTAAAAAATGTAACCATCTTTACACAGTAAATTAAGGTTACTGGTCGCACACAAGAACAGAACTGCTTGCGCGGAAACAGGAAACAAAAGGCTCCAATGCCATCATTCATAGTGTGTTGCACCTTTTGAAAATCCTATGTACAAGCAATAATTCATATATTCAGCGAATGGCCGTATGCCAGTCATTTAACAACGAGTCCTTTCTGTCCGAGTCCTCAGTAGGCTGCAGATAAGGCAGGTGAAAAGTGGCTTTGAGGCCCATTTCTAATAGACTGCATTACAAAGCATGGTTTCTTTCCATTTCCTCAGTTAAAAGTGGATTTGTTTCCCCCTCTCGAGTTGTGTTCACATTGCTTCTCCTCACTCGGAACACTTTATTCCTTATTTGTATGCAATCAAGTACATGACATTATCTTAAGAGCAGAAGATCCTCATGGACTCATCCCTCTTCCTCCCTACGTGTGAAACTGAAACGCTCACCTCACAACCCCTCACATCCTACAGTGGGATGCTTTTGGGGACTTGTTGACCCCCGCCTCACCTGGTTTTAGTTGCAATAGCCGCGTTCACACTGCGGTACTTTTCCCACAAAAGGTTCATGCGAACTCTTTAGTCCTCATGAACTAAGTACAGATCGCGTTCACACCGGAAAAAGTCCGTGGGGGAGGATTAGGCAAATGAAGCCGCTGGCGTCACTTCTTCTTCTTCTGCTTTGGGTTTACTGGCAGGCCGCAAACCACTTCACGGCGTATACTGCCGCCCAAAGTCCCCGGCCAGAAGTCCCCGGAGTTGGGGACTGGCTTCAGTCGAAGCTGCTGGGAGTCCCAGCAGCTTCTACTGAAGCCTTCCGAGTAAATCTCCAGAACGCCGACACCTCCTCATCTCCACCGCTCCCATGTTTTATTTTGTGTTGCCATAAGTTAGTCTCTCTGCGTTTCTGCGCTGGGCTAATGCTAATAATGCTAATGCGAGGATAATAAAATGGCGGCTTCACAAAACTTTTTGGGAGTTTTACGGGGCGTGGTTTGCAATCCGCCCAGCCAATCAGAAATATAGCTATTTTCTCAAAAAAGAGCCGCTCGAAAGTCCCTGCTCTCTAGCAGGGACTTTCGAGGGGGTAAAAAGGTTCGCACGAACTAATTTTAGTACCGGCTCTTTTTGGTGTGAACGCGATCATGAACTAAGTTCGCATGAACCTTTGTGGGAAAAGTACCGCAGTGTGAACGCGGCTTTTGTGAGTCTGTGGCAGAGCAGACGGGGGGGTTAAAGGTCAAAGGATTCAACCCGGAGCTTTTCTCAGCATTTCTCTTGCTTCAAAAATTAGAGCAACATCCACCTACTGGGTGTTTTTGGACTCACATCATTGATCCTTAGCTAAGGGACAAATGGACAATAAGAACACCATTAACATGGATTATATTAGTCTTTATTTGAACTGTTATTCATCTCACACATTAGATAATTGCATTTCAAATTGTTATTTATCTGTCTATGTATCATGTCATTATGAAATTCCTTTGGTCCTTCAATAAATAAAACTAGGATATCATATACACATTTATTCTTTATACAATTTAATACACTTTAAAAAGGAAATTATGTTGGTCTAAGTATCAGCTAGGGGAATTTAAAACCCTTAAATAAGCCTTGCTGTACTTAAAAGAAAAATTGAAAGAGCATTTATGTTTTATAAACTACTGCAATATTTGTTTGCCTTCATGGACAGGAGTCTTAAATTAATTTAAATTAAAACAACAAAAACGGGGAATTGTCAATATTTTGCAAATGGATCACGTCTTTGCACTTTGCTTTCTCGCGTACTTCAGGCTGAGAGAGTGGAGATTTAAAAAGGGGGGAAAAGGCGGAGGATCACAACCAAAAATAAAAAGTAAAGTGTGATTCACAACAGCTCGACACAACACTTTAAAGTTCGGAAAGCGGTTCTACCAACAGGAACCGCGTGGCACCATCCTTCAGTCACAACAGAAGAAGAACTCTCTAACTCGGAGCCAGGAAAACCCAATATCCATGAAAGGAATACGGAAAAATAGCAAACAGCTTTTAGTGTTTTACACAACAGCCTACACTGTACAGTTAAGGACATAAGATACTGTATAAGAGAACTGCTATAGCATACTAAATCATAGACAATCTAGCTGAACAAGTCTGACCCTCGGATGAACAGACGGAGGTCGGAGTGAGACAGTGTTATTGAGGGAAAAGTGATCATCAGTCACATTGAGTGAATGGGCGTTTCCAGATCTGCAAAACCGCGTCACAGTGTATGTAGCACCAGTGTGTGTGTGTGTGTGTGTGTGTGTGTGTGGTGTCATATCATCTTCATAAAAACACTGAAGGAATGATCGATCGTCAGGGCTACACAGCAAAGCTTGAACATAAAGGAGGAGAATACCAAAGTATACAGGTGCGACAGAGCGGTGCAGGGAGGACGTGTTTACCCGGAAGCAAGCTGCGCATGAGTTCCCGCGACTCCAAGGCAACGGGATCTCTCCGTGGGATTTTGGAAAATAGCTGGAAATCAGGTCTGTGGTTGGTACGCTAACGTTATTCTAAAGTGTACAAGTTCAATGTGTGTCAACCACAGACCTGATTTCCAGCTATTTTCCAAAACCCTATGGAGAGATCCCATTGGCTCCGAGACGAGGGAACCGGTAGTGGTGAAATGCTAACTCACTTCCTGGTTACAGGACTCGTCACTGCACCACTCTATAGGGAGTAAGGGTAATAATAATAATAATAATAGTTACTGAAATTATGTTGGGGTTATTGTGCCCAGCGGAGATTATCTTCTTTACAAAAACAAAACATGGCCTCACATCCACGTACAAATATAAAACAAAACAAGTGCCTCGATGCTACCGCGAGGGGAGTTTGGGGATGGGAGGGGGGGGAAGGGGTTATTCCTTGTAGCCCGAGTTCGCCCCCAGAAGAGCATTTAGTTTCCCTCTCATCCATCCTCTTAGCATCGGGGACCGGGGATGGAATGGAGGCAGGGGGCAGCGGTGGGGAAAAGGGGGAAATCTCTCCATCCATAGTGTCCAGAAATGTGGGAGAAATATGGGGTTTGGTTGGAACAGGGGTGAGGACGGGAGGAGGGGGGAAAAAGGGGGCCGTAGGGGAGGGGGGGCTCTCAGAAGGACTCGTCGTGCCCCACAGAGAGCTCCCCTTTGGGCGTGGAGGCCCGCGACGAGCCCTTGTCCATGCTCTCGGAGCCGGAGCTCTGGTGCTGATGTTCGGAGCCCACGCTGGACGTGATGGTGGACGAGGACGTGGAGGAGGAGCGGGTCTTCTCCTTAAAGTCTGTTATGATCACCGTCACGTTGCCCACGGTGATGGCCAGCTGCTGCGCGGTGCTCCGGTCGATGTTCTTCAGTCTGGGCCTGAGGGGCGCACACGGAAAGTAAGAGCATTAACAAACAAGAAAACAGCAACCACAATATGTATCAGTCTATGTATCTGTGTTGCGCTGTTTTTTGAGGAGGAGGAGGAGGAGGAGGAGGGAGGAGGAGGAGGAGGAGGAGGAGGAGGAGGAGGAGGAGCATGGGACATGGGACATTGGCATATCTACACTGTAGCTATGTACACCTTGTAGCTAGGGCTGCTCGATTATGGCAACAATCATAATCTCGATCATTTGGGTCAATAATTGATATCACGATTATTAAAAACGATTTCAATTACTTTGAAAACATCAAAGTAATGTTGATGTATACTTAAACCCTGACCTTTAAGTATAATTCAGCTGAAAAACCAATACATTTAAAATTGAAAAAATCGTTTTATTTCGATTATGTTGTGTTCATAATCGTTGCAAGCCAAAATCATAATTGCGATTCAAGACTGAAGCTCTACTTGAAACTTGTTTCTATCCAACAAATTAAAGTCAACTTTATTGTCAATCTTTCAGCTTTTGGGTACAGACGGAGATCGAAATACCGTTTCCCACCATCCCGAATACATTTATAAAAATATGTATATCCTAAATATACACGATCAGCAGACGCATGCACACATTAAGAAACCGGAACAAACAGCAACCACAAGACGTATCTCGCCAACAATAAGAGGGGGGGGGGGGGGGGGTCAGCGCCGTGGGGGCGGTTGCACTAAATTGCTCAAGTGAGAGTGGGTGTTTGGTGTAAAAGATCATTTGTGAATCATCTGAGCTTTCCCACCAGCCAGGATGTCTCTGAGGACGAGTGAGAAGTGAGACACCTCGCAGACTGTGAGGGGGGCGGGGGTACACACCTGGAGAAGTGAGACACCTCGCAGACTGGGGGGGGGGGAGGGGGGGGTACACACCTGGAGAAGTGAGAGACCTCGCAGACTGGGAGGGGGGGGGGGGGGGGGTACACACCTGGAGAAGTGAGAGACCTCGCAGACTGGGAGGGGGGGTACACACCTGGAGAAGTGAGAGACCTCGCAGACTGTGGGGGGGGGGGGGGGGGTACACACCTGGAGAAGTGAGACACCTCGCAGACTGTGAGGGGGGGGGGGGGGGGTACACACCTGGAGAAGTGAGAGACCTCGCAGACTGTGGGGGGGGGGGGGGGGTACACACCTGGAGAAGTGAGACACCTCGCAGACTGTGAGGGGGGGGGGGGGGTACACACCTGGAGAAGTGAGAGACCTCGCAGACTGTGGGGGGGGGGGGGGGTACACACCTGGAGATGTGAGAGTTCTTGTTGGTCTTGGTCACTGACTTGCCAGACTGTATGCTGTGTTTTTCACTGGGGGGGCTCTGGTGGTTGTCTGATTTGGGTCTGGAGGAACAAAATCAAAAAAGCATGTCAATGAGCAAGGCACTCTTCATCATCATCACTCTTCATCGTGTTAAGGTTAACGAGATCACAAATTACACTTTGCATACATTTATCGACAATCATTTATATGTGAGTGTTGTATGTCTTGTAATAATGGACCAAGAGTCTCTTTAAATGATGATGGTGATGATGATGATGATGGTGCTGATGATGATGATGATGATGGTGATGAATAACCAGAAAAGTGGGTAATGCAGTTCCATGCGTACATGTTTAAAAAGTGTTCGTAAGTGCTGACGTTAGTGTTTAAAACTGTGTTGATCTGTGATCTACTAGATAGTCTTAATTCTTAAATCGTTTGCTTTGGTCTCCACCGTCATATCATGCAGTATTTTCTTCACCTCGGTAACGTTCTCGCTGAGGAAACGTTCCTCTCACTCATGATGACGTTTTGTACCGAAGTAGAGTTTCTGTGGCTTTTGTCGAGTGTGTGAGAAGAGTTTTATGAAAGGCTTATCGTGACGGTAATATTAAAGAAACTAAAAGGCGCGTCACAACAAAAGGGTTCGTCTCTTCCTGAACATGTTTGTAAAGTGCTGTGTTTTTGTTAATGCCGTTGACTTGAACCGCCTGTTTCCTCCCCGTGTCTAAAGGGACGCAGCAATCCCCACACAGACAAACAGACCACACGTTTACTGACCTGGTCTTTTTGCTGCTGGGCTTCTTCGTGACGGCGGCGATGATTCCCCTCTCTCTGTCGGGTTTGTCTTTGATTGGCTGTTGTTCGGTGTCGCTCTTTTCCTTCTCCGGAGCGTCTCCCTCTGGCCTCCTGATCTCTGGACGCTCCACCTCTGGACGCTCCGCCTCTGGACGCTCCGCCTCTGGACCCTCCACCTCTGGACGCTCCACCTCTGGACGCTCCACCTCCGGACGAACCTCTCCGAAGGCGCGCTCTCCTTCGCCGTCTGGACGTTCCTTGTCCGAGCGCTCGCTCCTCTCCCTCCGCTCCTTCTTGGGCGGGGGAGGCATGGGGTACTGCTGAGCCACCTGCTGAGCCACCAGCTGGGAGTTGATCCTGGGTTTCCTGTGGAGCAGATCCAAGGCATAAAGGCGGATTAGTCTCGTAGAGGTGGCGCTCACACTACGGCTGACAAAGAGAGGTGAGTGAACAGAGAGGCTGGTGACGGAGAAAGGGACAGCAGCAGAGGTAGGGCTCAGCAGCCGCCTCCTGACGGAGCAGCTCTGCTTTGAGGGTTCATCTCATTAGCTCGCAGCTGTAATCTAATGAATGCACGGGATAACAAGGTGGGACATTTGGCAAATGTCACTTAGGTCCTCTAATCGGATTTCTGCAGGGTTGACCCCATTTGTCACAGACTGAGATTCAGGTGAACATGATGTAGCTGCTCCACTGACTGACCCCGACAGCAACCACGGAGAGACTGCCACACGTTCTCTCATTTCCCAATCAGTCCAAATAAATAGCTTTTTGGAGTTTTCCCTTTTCTGTAGTGTGTTATAGGTTTCTGTGCATGTTAATGTAAAGGCTAGTTTCCCTCCCCAAAGGCTGCTTCGAAGCTTGAACTGACAACAGACTGTGTCTTACAACAGAGGGTTTATTTAAAGGCTCGGCCAAGGAAGGAAACAACGTCATAACAAAGCGGAACACAGAAAAGTGTCACGCTGTAAGCCACCGTCAGTGTTCCCAAACGCTGCATATTGAACTACCTCTAAGGACATTATCTGCCAGCGAAAGATTGAGATGGACATCACAGCTTGTACTATCTGTCTGGAGGGACCTCGCAGCGACCCGAGGGGAAATCAAGCTTTCTACAGAGTTATCCCCGGGGATTTTCTGAGAAGTTTAAATATTTTAAACTCGAAGCAGCCGCAAAAAAAACTGGATACGGCCGCTTCTGTCGCTGTGTGCACTGTTCTCACTTAAATCCATTGGAAAAAGATGCTGTTGCTATGTGGACACGGGCCCTGAGGCCTACTTATGGCAGGTCATATAAAGCCATCCTTTTCCATGGTGTTGTACGGCCACTAAACGGTTTCAAACACGCATGCAGCCAGAGCAGCACCTTGCTCCATCGGCTGTGCAGATGTGCAGGGCCTGACATTGTGAGGCCAAACGCTAACCAGTCAGACTGCCCGAGCCAACACACACCTGCCTTCAATGGACACCAGCTGGCAGCATCTGGGAAAAGGCAGAGGATCAGGGGGGGAGGGGAGGATGACTCGAGCCTTCCAGAGACCAAACTGCAGCCAGCAGCACGGATAATCACAGGCCAGCGCTGGGCAAGCACGGCGAGGAGGAGTAAACCACAAGTACGCTCACACACACACAAACACGCAGCTGAAAAGCTTAGCATGCAAACAAACAGCCTGGCAGAGGGACTCGGTTGCTGCTCAGGAGGCCGTCGAACAAAGACACACACGCTATACAAGCGAGCTGTGTATACCCAAGCCTTCCAAACCCAATTCTAGTCTTGGCAGGAAGGGTACTTGGTGGAATCCCAGCAGTGGAGACGAGGTCCCCTTGATTCTGTGGTCGGGATGGGGCTTTTGAAAGTTGTAGAAACTCCGAGTGTGAGCACGGAGCCAGACAGACAAGTGCTGCTGCTGGACGATGAAGCTTCGACAGTGAAAACAAATGATGTCTGGCTTAGCTTTCAGAGTGTGATGGAAAACAGAAGCAGCTCAATACGTGTGTCAGGCTGATGACGCTGATTTCTGCGGCTTTCTGTGGAGAGTGGTTTCTCAGACAGCTGCTTAAGTGGTTCGCCTCAGTGTTTCAATTTGCCAACATCATATTGCCGGTCCAGTTACTCTCGTGTCTGCACTTCCACCCTTTCACAACTGACACTGCACTCAGTCTGTTTCAGCACAGTAGAGTCTTTTAACAACCTTTTCTTCCTCCAATGTTTCCATGAAGCTCATTAAGTCTCCCTCCCTGCTGTTGTGGCTTATTACAGACAGGGGATGTCGTTTCGTTGAGGAGGGGGTGGGGGCGTGAAGCCAATCAGAAGGCAACCGATCGCGGCGTAATAGAGCATCACCAGCTGATGTGAAAGCTGAGGAGCCCTGGGCCGTGGATCCGGGATCCATTAGCTGCTCTGGTAGCCTGCGGCCTGGGGCTCTTTGCACCTGGTCTTCCCGAGGCGCCTCCAATAGAGAGTTATAGGGGAGTGAAATGTTCTTCCCATCCCATTCCAGCTTCATAATTGCAGAGCCTGTCCTCTTCCCGTCAAATTGATCCCAATTTAATTTCAATCTAGGAGAATTACTTCCAGGTATATTAACGGCCGCCAAAGTATTATCTTTTTCCGCGAGCACAACGCCATCTGCGATCGATTAACTAGTTGACAATGATCCCTGGCTCCACGCCTCTTGGCCCTGCTCTGCTATCGCGTGAAGGGTCTGCTAACGAGCGACCAACAGAAAGGGAGACCTCACGAGAAACAGCGAAGATGACACCAGCAATGAAACTAAACACAGAGTCGCTGGTGCCAAAAATAATGCAGAAGTTGGGTTTATTTCAATATCTTTAGACTAGGGAAGTTGAATACAATTCATCCTATGTTTTAATAATAAACCAGACAGATGAGGAAGTTCATGAGGAAACAAGGATCAGTCTGAGACCATAGACGGGTGCTTTCAGGCATGCACTCAATCAAGGATGACAGATGTGACAAGAGACAGGCTGGCCAACCAGAACTTCAGATTTCAGTCTTGTCCTTTTGATATATGTCCATGCACATTAACATCTGTAATAATACGCCCGTCGCTCAGGTGCCAAAGACAGACTTCTAGCTGGGGACTGAGGTATCACTTTGCCGACAGACGGTAAAGGATTGTCATTATTAAAGTCGGGGGACATTTCAAACACTTCAGTATTAATCTACCATTCCTAGTCGGATGACATAATTCACCCCGCGCTATGTGAATCCTGTGGACCCTTCAAGTACCTCCAAATGACTGATCCATTGTTAAATCATCAAAACGCCACTTAGAAAGAGTAAGTCGAATGTATTTATAAAGCGCTTTTCACCGACATAGTCACAAAGGGCTTGACAAAGCATTAAAACATCACACGAATGAAGAAAACACACAATGCATTGTGAAACACACAATAACAACATCGATTAAAATAGAATAAAAGCACACAAGTTACCAGAGTGACAGAGAATTTAAATATGTTGTGAGGCAGCCTGATCTGACTGATAACAATGCTGTGAGCGAAGCTACAACAACGACATGTGCTCACAGCCTCTCGTGAAAACATGATCTGTCGCTCTAACCCACAGCTGTGAGTAAACAGACTGTGAGCGCAGGCAGCGTGCTACAGGACCAGAAATCATTTGGTTTGGCAGCGAGAGCCGTTATCCGAGGAGGTGGTGAATGACTGATTGATCGGCCGTAAGCCCCACGCCTCTTGAGCCTGTTGCACGGCTCAGACACCCTGGTCGGAGACGAGATTCGTGTCAGCAGAAGCCGCCCCGGTAGTTAACGGTGATTCAGTGCCAGCTGTAAGGCAGCCATGAGTTGCTGCTGGCATGATGGAGCCACCGCTCTGTTGGCCCCGCCACACATCGTGGCGATATTCTGCGGCTCATTAACATGGCTGGAGGCTCTGCGTGACACCACGTGCACGAGTTATCAAACTGTCGTGGCCCTGAATAGCGGGAAATGGTCTCCCTCCTCTGCTTACTTTGTATCCTAAAGTAAAGCAAGGCAAGTTTATTTATATAGCACCTTTCAACACTAGTGTTAATTTCGTCAGCTATTTTTTTTATTTAGTTTTAGTCTTAGTCCTGTGTTAAATTTACTTTTTAGTTTTAGTCATATTTGGTCACCTTCATCCTGTTTTTATTTAGTCAAGTTTTAGTCGACTAAAAGTCTGAGCATTTTAGTCAAAGAAAACTAATTATTTTAGTCTACTTTTTGTCAATGAAAACTGTTGAGTCTTGTTTAGTCATCAGATAGAACATTTCAGTCAAACTAGTCGAGCCAAAACCACTAATTTGACATTTTAGTATATACAAACAAATAAGATTATATCTTGTCCTTATTTGATGAAAAACACAGATTGAATGATTAAGCAGCTTTGCAGAGAGTATCAGGTTTGTGGTGTTTGTACCAGCTGTTTTATGGCCACATTGCTTCCCTTCTGATGAAACAATGCATTCGCTTTTTTTCTCCGCCTCATTGTAGCGAAAATGGGCCCAAATATCACATCGTTTCTTTCTCCCAAGCAGTGGTGGCTTTAGACTTTTTCGGTGTCAGTCATTTTGACGGACAGGATCATAACATTTCCGTCATAATCCATTATTATCCGTCGAGTGCACAATGTATCACTCACTCGCGCTGACGGGGGGGTATTCGGTTAACGCGACCACTGCTCCTAAGCCCTGTTGTTGCCATTTCATTTTCTGTTAAATAAGGTTAGTTAGACCACGAGTTAGACCACGAGTTAGACCACGAGTTAGACCACGAGTTAGACCACGAGTTAGACCACGAGTTAGACCACGAGTTAGACCCGAGTCTTCCTGACAGTTCATATTGTGCCGCTGCCCGGTATAATTCAAATGTACCGCCGCGCGCAGCACAGACACAGCTGCTGCTCTGCCGCAGCACCGGAAATGGAACTGCTGGGAGAAAGACTGACTATCAGAGATGTAACGTTTTCTTTGATAATATTTCGTCTCCTCATTTTTCGCCAACGAAAGTAAAGAGAGATTTTGGCATAGTTTTTATTTAGTAAACTACATTTTCGTCTCGTCACTTCTCGTCAACGATATTGCATGATGATTTCGTTGCAGCTATTTTTTACTGCCGTCGGTGCCGTCTCGTCATCGTCTCGTTTTCGTCATTTTCTTTGTGCCACTGCATCTCACAAATAAACAAGGACATGTAATAATCAGACCCTGCAATAAAATAAAAAATAAATAAAGTTTCACTTTAGTTTTTCAACTAACTCAACTCAAACTCACTCGTCACTCACTCAGCATCAGACAGGTTTTTAGGAATATGAGAATGTCCACATTTCCAGGTATTTATAAGCTGGGATGTTTGGGCACTTGTTTTCCTCAAAGTTGTTTTGGAATCCAGGAGACAGGGGAACTTTGAAAGGTATTAGTTTGTGCAATGGACTGACGTGATTGTATAAGCATTGTTGTGTGTGCCTGCAAGTGTTCTCCTTCCAAAGTCCTCACATATTGTCCTAGGACACTTGTCCTTCTGTATTGACAGTGTAATCAGGTGAGGATACATTCGCTTTTATCCAAAGCGACCACAACAGCGACAAGTGCATTCGCCCAGGAAGATACAAACTTGAAGAAGACAGAAGACATATAAGTACATCAGGTTTCATAGAGCTAAAACCTTTCAAGTGCTACTCAACTGGCTTTAGATAAGCCAGTCCTTTATTAGTATATAAGTGCTTTGTTAGTATCTAAGTGCTTAGTTAGTATCCAAGTGCATTTTATTTTCCTTTTATCGCTCGAAGTGGAGTCGAAAGAGATGAGTTTTCAGTCTCCCCCGGAAGATGTGTAAGCTTTCTGCTGTCCTGATGTCAATGGGGAGCTCATTCCACCATCTTGGAGCCAGGATAGCAAACCCACGTGTTTCTGCTGATGGGAACTTGGGTCCCCCTCGCAGCGAGGGTGCAGCGAGTCGTTTGGCTGATGCAGAGCGGAGTGCACGTGCTGGGGTGTACGGTTTAACCATGTCCTGGATGTAGGAAGGGCCAGATCCATTCGCAGCATGGTACGCAAGCACCAGTGTCTTGATGATTGATAGGTGCTCTCTTTCATTTTGACACACAGAATTTTTTTACAATAAACATGTTAAATGGATATATCCGCCTTCTTTCATTTATCTTTCCATTCCCACAACAATATACATAAAGAAATGGCATATTTTGGACATAGTTCGAATGGTGATTAATCATGATTAATTAATTTTTAAACTGTGATTAATCTGATTAAAAATTGTAATCATTTGACAGCCCTAATTTATATATGTTAAGTAGCTTGTGGAAGTGCGCTCCATAATATTTGTTGATCTTGTTTATTGGTATTTATTATTTTGATATTATTTATTTAAATGTAAATATAAATGTGTCGTTTATTCTAGTTGTTCAGTTGAATTATATGTTCAGGGTAATCAACAGTTAAAAAGATGCTGTTCAAATTATTATTTGTATTTATTTTAAAGTTCAATGAATGGATGTTTTCAAAGTCAATGAATAAACGTATTTAATAATCGTGATATCAATTATTGACCAAAATAGTCGTGATTATGATTTTTGCCATAATCGAGCAGCCCCATCTTATAGTGCGTTATTTTCTGTCTATCTTTCGCCTCTGTGGGACAACTGAAGGAATTCTGATAAAACCTCTATGTTTCAAAGCGAAGGGGGGGCAGGAAATGATCCTGGGAGCGGAGTGAACTCCAGGGTCCAATTGCGGAGATTGCTCCAACCTCCCACTGCTGCCAGTATTCCAGGGGATTCAGCGCGAGAGCGAGAGAGTGTAAAGCCTGCTGTCGAAACGCTCCCCACTGAGAGGGCTTACGGCTTATTACCTCCCCTTTCGCACCGCAGTGGGCCGTGATTGACAGCTCCTCCTATGTTTGGCCCCCGTCTGTGGGGGGAAGGCAGCGGCGGGGAGACTCCCCCTCCATGGGATGCCCTGAAATAACTATCATCATGCTTAAAAGCCCCTAATTTAGTCAGACTGACACCCATAGTTAGCTGAGCCGTGTGAGACAGACACACCTCAGCTGGGGGACCATTCTGCAAGAGGAGGGCATTCAGACTGAAGCCCACGTATAAAAGCTTTCTAAAGCTGCCGTGTCAAACTCGTCTCAGTTCAGGGGCCACATTCAGCCAAATGTGATCTCAAGTGGGCTGCACCAATGAAATCAGAGCATAATGACCTATAAATAACGACAACTCCAAACTGTTACCGGTGTTTTAGTGCAAAAAAGTGCATTCAGAAAATCTTCACATTTACAAAACAGCACGAACAACTTGACATTTCTTAAGAAAAATACATTTTAACAATTTTAGTTATCAAGTTTACCATTACACATGTTCATTAAAACTCACAGATCATAGTGTACCTACAAAGGCACCACACATTCACTCATCATCGGTGTCTGTAACGGACCAATAGGGCTGCTCGATTATGGCAAAGATCATAATCTCGATTATTTGGGTCAATAATTGTAATTGCGATTATTAAATGCGATTATTCATTGACTTTGAAAACATCCATGTATTGGAGAAAAAAAATTGAACAGTATGTTTTTAAGAGTTAATTACCCTGAACTTTAAATATAATTCAACTGAAAAAAAAAAAAAGTAATAAAAAATAATCGTTTTATTTCAATTACGTTGTTTTCGTAATCGTTGCAAGCCATAAACGTAATCGCGATTAAAATACGATTAATTGAGCAGCCCTACAATAGAGTATTTTACTTAATGATCCAAACTACTTTTCAAGATCCAGATATGATTTTACATTCATTTCCACATCTGTGTAGTACTCCTGACCACCTGAACCCACTCCCCACCATTCAAACTAAAGTGGGAACTATTAAGGAAGAAGGCCAAGTTATACCGCTGCCTTTAAACGTTTACAATTTATATATATCCAGACTTTATCTAAATCATTTTCTATACCTTAATCTATTATAGTTATTTTTTTTTACAATAGTGTCTTTTCTGTCTTACTTTTGATTGTCTTTAACTGTGTGTGTGTGTGTGTGTGTGCGCGCGCGCGCACACACATCATGTACACAAAGGCAAACTCCTCGTATGTGCACGTAAACATAATTGGCAATAAACCTGTATCTTATTTCTGATTCTGATAAACAAAATAAATGCAAGTTAGGGCTGCTCAATTAATCGTAAACATTTTGTTTTGGTTTTTCAGTTGAATTATACTTAAAGTTCAGGGTAATAAACTGTTAAAAACATACAGTTCACTTTTCTTTTTTTTCTTTTTTCAATGAATGGAAGTTTTCAAAGTCAATGAATAATCGCAATTACAATTATTGATTCAAATAATCGAGACTATGATCCATAATCGAGCAGCCCTAATACAAGTTGTGAAACATTGCAGTGAATCTCAGTGGTTTGAATGTTGCCAAGTCATCCCACGGGGCGTTTTCTGCCCAAGGACCGTATGTTGGACTCCCCGGGATGTTCTCGAGAAACCGAAAACAATGAGCCGGAGCACTTCATACGAGAGACGGAGTAATGAAGAGAGCGTGTGATAGAGAGAGCGGCGCAGGAAAGCCCTCATTAACACAGCGCTTTGATTTGAAGTGCTGTGCGAGGACAAGCAATTATTCCCTTAGGAGGAGGAGGAGGAGGAGGAGGAGGAGGAGGAGGAGGAGGAGGAGGAGGAGGAGGAGAGAGAGAGACAACAGTATTCTTCAGCCGTGGACTGCACTATTTAACAACTCCCACTCCCTCATTCAGACTTTGTAAAAAAGCACATCTCCACAGAACAAAAGTGGGCTCCTCGTCTTCGATGATAAATATAAATACTCCATTCAGAATCGTTCAGCACTGACCTCGTTTCCCTCAACATGGGACTGAGAGGCCGTCACAGCCTCGGCCTGCAGCACATCTCCCACGTCCAGCATGTGACGATGCCACGGGGCTTTAGTTTTATCACAGCGCCCCCCCCCACACCCCCCCATGACGTGCTGGCAACCATGTCATTGATCTCCACGCTCTCGACTGTGTCAACACTTGCCGTACGCCTTGATCATTATGTATGAACACGTGACGCGCTACCCTCCCCCCACCGGTATGGAGGGCGATGGAGCGGAGGAGAGCTGCCGCAGATTTAACTACCCATATATTTATACATAATGTAAATAGATGTTATGTTGTTGAATAACGGACAGCGTTGAGGATACTTGAGGTATGTACGGAAAACAGAGCAGAACAAGTAGCACGTGCATATGTTAGACGACTTGAGCATGGCGTGTTTAATAAACTACTAATGTGTATAGTAACTACTAATGTGTATAGTAACTACTAATGTGTATAGTAACTACTAATGTTTATAGTAACTACTAATGTGTATAGTAACTACTAATGTGTATAGTAACTACTAATGTGTATAGTAACTACTAATGTGTATAGTAACTACTAATGTGTATAGTAACTACTAATGTGTATAGTAACTACTAATGTGTATAGTAACTACTAATGTGTATAGTAACTACTAATGTGTATAGTAACTACTAATGTGTATAGTAACTACAGATGAAACAACGATTCAATCGGCAGACTTTCTCATTGTTTCAATAACCGTGCCAAATGAATATACGCTGGCTTTTTTAAGTCTTCTGAAAATAGGATTGTGGACTGCTATGTGGCGTCACATCGGACGCGCTGCTTGGCATAAAGGGTTTTTATTGTTTTACATCTCGTTCGTGTATAATCGTCGTGAGCTTTTTAGACAGAAACAAGAAAACAGGTGTCAGAAAAGTGTCCATCGCAAGTCCTCAGACTCCAAACCCCAAATGTTTCATCCTGCAACGAGTTGGAAACAAAATAAATCTTCTCATGTATGAAGTTGACGAACCAGCAGATATTACACGCGACTTTCTATTGGGGGATTATATGTAAGCCGATGAATTATTCATTGTTCTAGCAAAATGTGAATATTGATACTTCAGACCTCAGCCTGTGTGAATCTGCCGATGGCCTTTCTCCAGTTAAACTGAAAGACAAACACCGCTGCAGTGCGGCGCTTGTGTTTCCCGTGAGAAAGCCCTTTATCGGTCTGAGCCGGAGGTTACCGGAGCAGCGGTGTCACCTCCAGCCATCCGTGGGTGAAGTGATCTGTGAGAGAGTGCAGTGCAGGCGGAACGAGGGGGTCACCTGAAGAGCAGCCCGGGGCTACAGCGCTGCTCCATTCACTCACACTTCACACCGCAGGCATTAAGCATCCGTCCTTTCACGAGAGCCTTCCAGTCAGACTTTGAGGGCTTAATGTGACCGTCAGCCTCCCCTCTCTGCCTTCTACACCTGCTTGGAGGAGATTCAAGACCTATTGCTGAGCCACAACAATATTTATTTTGTGCTGGTCCCTTAGGTGCAACATATAGTATCAAATACGATTAAGAATAAAATAAATGAAACGGGCATAAAGCTAGTGATAGAGGGACATAATTAATACAGCTAAAATATCTACATCAAACATGATGGAGCACCGATATGTTGGATAGCACATGAAAAGGCACTATATTACACATGGTAATTAATGATAGCTTATTTCCTACCTCACTGTGTGGAGATGTCAGAGTTCAGCAGGTTTATGCCAGTTGGAAAGAAGCTGTTTTCAAGTGTGCTTGTGCAGACTGATCTGAAGTGTGTGGATGCTCCAACTCATGCTCCGTATGCACAGCAGGCTGCCAGAAATCCTCCTCACCCCACATCCACAAACAAGGACGGAAAGAAATCTCCCAAACAAACTTCTCGGTGAAACCGTTATGCTGAAGTCTGGTGTTCTGCTTCTCGACAGGCTAACGGAGTCCGACTGGCTGAGTCTGGGGTGCATTGGAGAGTCCTAAGCAAAAGGAGGTGAATGTCCAAGTTTGGGTCTGTGTAAAAGACAGCTCATCTTTCCACCGACAGCTCCTTCCTCTCCCCAACTGACCTTTCAGCTGCGAGACAAGCTGCCTGGCACCGGGCCGACTGACGGCGAGTCGCTTCGAAGGCACTAAGCACGTCTGAGATTCTCCCATCAGCGCCACTGTGTCACATCGCTTGGCATCGCTCGTTTGTTTTCCTCCTCTCCGCTGCCTCTCCATCATTCTCTCTTTTGTCTCCTTCCCTGTTCTCTCTTCACGTTCTGCATTAACGCCGCCACCCAGAATAATGCTGGCTTTCAGGAGGCCGTCTTCACCCCGTCCCTCTGGTGTGCGTGAGTTAGCTGTCAAGTGGACCCGGCGGCGGTCCCCCCGTCTCGCTGCCGTCCCCGTCCTCTCCTCGCCCGTGTGCTTTAGTATGAACACGGCCTGGTTTGAATTTAAATGTGCAGCGACTGCCAAAGGCGACGTTGCACCTTCACAGCAGGCTCTAGCGTTTTACAAAAGTGGAACAACGTGAAGCAAGCAAACACAAGCATGTAAGTGAACACACCTGACACCAATTCTGTGTCTCACTTCAATACGTCCCTCGGTGCACTGCACGTTGTACACTGGCAACACATGTGGAAGAGTGCGGAGGTTGACCTTGTGGGCTCAGATTGAACGTGGCTGCAGTGTCCTCACAGGAGGAGACCGTCGCTGCTGGTAGCAAGCTAGCAACGAATGTTCAAGGTAGAAAACCCTTTCAGACTGCTCAATTAACCCAATACTATTTAAGAGCGGTTCTTTTCGATGGTCTAGTGCAAGTGAAATGTGTGTGGCTGCAGGAGTCAATACTCTACCATCTGTTTTAAGAAATCTTATGTATAAATGTATTTGCCGGCTTAATGACTCTGATAATGAAATCCTCTTGGCCTTATCGAACATAAGGTTTAGTACACGCTACCAATCGCAGCTGTGGAGACGTTGGTATAGTTGTCTCTTTGTAGGACACTGATCTAAATTATTCTTAAACTATGAATTATTTTTATGCTGTGTATAATTTATTATATGTAATGTCTTGTCTTTTATCTGGACCCTGAGTCTGTAATAAAGTCTTCATTCATTCATTTTCTGAGTCCGGGGTATTGGTAAATTCAATAAATACTTAAAAACGTTTTATACGTAGGATGTTTGTTCACCAGAGCAACCACAAGGCTGTCTGTTTCCCCAGCTTTTCTTATGTATTCAAGATGATGATTGAGTGCGAGAAGGTTTTCCACAATCAAGTTCTTGACCAGGTTCTCGCAGTGAACTGCATTTCTCCATGACTGGCATTGGGACACATTTACGCACTTAGAAGAGCAAACGTTAGTACAGAAGACTGCGATTTGAGATGTCTAAGAAAAGGTCAAACCGATAGCTGGTACGGACCACAGAAGGCACGCTTCAAGCTACTTTCATTTTTGACTTATTAACAGAATTCCTCTATTCCTTATTGCCCTGTTGCACACGCCTGCATTGCCCTACGGACATAAAGAAAGGGTTATCCTCTCTTGTCTTAATGATCAGACGAACCACAGCTCAACCGGATCGATACCTCGACACTTCACGATGCGTTACGATGAGAACATGTTCAATTCTGGATTCCCTTTCGACCTGTAGCAGAATTCAAATGGTGCCGTTCTTTCCCCCGTGCATGGACGGTGGACGGCGCTGGTAGAAAACAGAAGCGGCTGTGCAGTCCAGCTCTCCCCCTCCCTGGGCAATGATGTGCCCCTAGAGACTCTTGGCTGAGTGAGCACAGCCCCCCCTCGCAGTCATCCATACCCCCGCCCCTTCCTTTAACTCACACACACATAAACGTCCAGACACTGCCCTCCGTCTCTTCACTGCTGTGCTTCTGCCCGTGTCCTCTCGTGCCCTCTTCTCTAGCTGCGACTACGCATTTCTCACTCCCTCTCTCTCCTCGTCCTCAAATGCCTTTCTCCTTCTCCCCGAGACTCTGCACTCCCTCGCCGTTGCACTCTTTGTGTCAGCTTTTTTGCGTGGGGATGAGCTCCGATTCAACATTTCTCTGTGTTTTCTTTTTTGTCAGATTGCCAAATTGGCTACTGTATTTAATCACTCACACTCTGCCAAATCCCATGAAGTAATTAAGAACTTTTAAATCCGGCAATTAACATGTAAAGATTAGGGCTACTCGCTCGTGCTCGGGGTTTTAGTGCAGATGCTGATAATGCTGGATAAGCAAAAGCAGTTTCCCTCTGAGCGGGGGGGGGGGGGGGGCGCTGGTGTGGCAGGGGGGGGGGGGTGCAGATATAAATTGAACGCCAGCATGTCCCTCTTATGTAATTCCATTATCCCGGACAATTTGCGTTAATGCGACAGTGGTAGAATCCACGGATTATAATGACTCCATTCCATCATTGTACAAGTCAGAGCGCACACACACCGAGACACACACACACACACACACACACTGCAATCATTTTCCAATAAGTGCGCAGCCTTACCACTCACACAAAGACATGTTTCCTTTGGCTTTAGGGGTTGTGTATCTTGCACATTTGATCCATGCAGATTAGTGTTTTTCAACCCTGGTTCTAACTCTCGTAATCTGTGGACTTACCGTACGTAGAGGCGTCATAAAGCCACGTTAATGCAAAACGCATTCACTTAAAGTGCAGCAAGTGTCTAAAGAGCCACGCCTGATTACAGTAGACTTATGTATAATGATTAAAGAACATGATACATTAAACATTAAATCCTTTACACCGTGTCAATATTTGTACACATAATTATTCGCATGTCAGTCTAAGATACTGTTATCAGTTATACGGCACTGCCTCACCGGGTGAATGAGAACAATAAAAGCTGTTGTAAACCCAGAGACACAGCCGAGGGACAGACACACAGACGAGTGTGCAAACAAGTGGCATCGGATTCAGGTCAAATGAGCAACATAACCTTTACGTCAAATTTCCCACGGTCAATTTTGCTCAGGCTGCATTTGACGAAGTAACCTGGACTGCAGCTTCGGAGGTCACGTGGACAACATGTTGATACTCTGATAAATCTCACACGGGTACATCGGTTCAGCTTCTGTGTCCTTTCAGAGGACGATTTAAGTTGCTTTATTTAATCTAGTCCGAGCACTGCATTCTGCTAGCAAGTCAGTGTTGTTCCGTTTAGTATAAGGCACAGATGGGAGCTACTTGAAATGGGTGACAACAGAGCGACATTGCATAGATAACAGCGCCGCAGTCAAAGGCGGCGCTACCTCAAGACGTGCTGTGATCCGCGCCATCAATCACTTTCAGAGGGCTCCTAATGTGTTCTCCCCGAGCCTCGGGGGCTGACGGAGGAGCATACCGAACACCGCCACAAAGCGAACTGCCGAGCAGCAGCACGGTGTCACGTTCGCTCGGCGTTCTGGGAACAGATGCCAGAAACATTTGAATACGATAGCAGAGGATGCTAATGCGAGCCCTTCTCCAATTACCTGAAGAAGCAGCAGGCACTGGAAAGCAGAGGCTGAGCACTCGGGCCACTTGGACTTGTAGATGAGCAGCGGGGGTCAGGTGTAGAAAGGACGAGTGCTTCGTGGCTTCAGAGTCAGCCTGGCAGAGTCTAGATTTAGCCTACTCGAGTATCGTGTTACATCGCTGACTCGGACTGGGTCAACAGGTTCGCCGGGCTGCGCAGGGCTTGGGGGAGCGAGGGGGGCTCTCGCTGCATGCTGATGCCACAGCCGGAGTGTTTCTCTCGTTACCACACATTCTTGGCTCCATTTGGGCGAATCGCAGCAGCGTGACCCTCGTTTACCTAGCGTTCCTCCCGCGGGCAGGGGACAGAGTGCAGTTCAAGCCCCCGTCTGTCACCCACTGAGGATCATGTTAATTGTGTGTTCTCCATCTGCACCTGCACACACAGCTTGCCTCTCACTGACTCAGTGCACACTGTGAGGGACGGACGGATGGATCAAGCTCAGGGGGGAGGAAATATTGTTTGGATTGTTGAATTTCTTGTAGGACAGGCCCCGTGTGACTCAACCTGCAGCTGTGAGCCGCACCGATGCACTCGGCTACCTGTAACGACAGCTTTCCCTGATTCAGATCAACTTCAATATCACACACGGGGAAATTCATTTGGTGTAGTGCTCGAGGCGTGAGGCACCGTAGACGGTAAACACAATAGGATAACATACATAAGACCACAACGCGTTTAATCACATTGAGACCGAGGAAACAAAAAGCATCAATCAGTAAAATCAATCGTGACATGAAAGAGCAAAAGTGCAGCTTAGGTCCCGCAGGACTGAGCTGTTTTCAGAATGGAGGGAGGGAGGTGCAATGCTTCAGCTGTTTCCTCTCCTTACTACACTGTCAATACAGAATTACCTTTTGTTCCATGTAATAATAATAATAATAATAATAATAATAATAATAATAATAATAATAATAATAATAATAATACATGAGACCTGTATAGCGCTTTTCAGGAAACTCAAAGACGCTTATATGTGAGGACTTTGGAAGGACAACACTTCCAGGTAGTAACACACAACACACAACAATGGTGGAATACAAATTAATACCTTTCATAGCTAGGGATGGGTATCGTTTGAAATGTATCGATTCCCCGTTTCGATTCCAATATTGTAAAAGAAAGAGGTCAAACGTTTAGATAACACAAATATCTTTTGCACAATAGCTGTGCTTTATTTTAACTGAGCTATGCCCGTGGCCAGCTATTAACAGGCACTGTTGTGCCTTGTCTTTTTCTTTTTGTGTGTAGTGGAGCCTCACTTCAGAGCGTTTACCGCGACCCATCTTTGGTGTTATGAAGTGACTGAGCTCGTGAACTGTCTACGGGAGGACGGGGGAGCCTCGCTGCGGGGCAACTGTGGACCTATGCAATTACATGATGCCGTTTAAAAAAAATGAAGGGCGGTGCCGGCCGTCAGCGTACCGATCGGCCGTCCTGTGATTCTCCAGAACACACAGATGGCCAGTCCGCCCTTACCCTGTATTCCACCGGGTCGCCGCGGCGCTGGAATACAGGGTCTACCGCGTTTAGGAACCGTGAAGCAGAACCGAAATTGTGTATTTTGTATGGGTACCCGGTACCCGGCATTTTCTTATCGGTTCTCATCTGGAAGCGAGTTTCGGTTCCCAACCCCATTCATAGAGTTCCAAAGTGATCAGAAAAACATGATATTGCCGTCTCAAATCCTCAGTACTGGGACAAGGTGTGTAAAAGTGCAAGGGATCGGATTTAGGACCCTTTGATTAAGCCATTTTTCAGGAATGGATGGAGGTGTGTGCTGCAGCTGTATCCAGGACATGGTTCAACTGTACACCCCAGCACGTGCACTCCGCTCTGCATCGGTCAAATGGCTCGCTGCACCCTCGCTGCGAAGGGGACCCAAGTTCCCATCAGCAGAAACACGTGGGTTTGCTATCCTGGCTCCAAGATGGTGGAATGAGCTCCCCGTTGAAACCAGGACAGCAGAAAGTCTCCACATCTTCCGGGGGAGACTGAAAACTCATCTCTTTCGACTCCACTTCGAGCAATAAAAGGAAAATAAAACGCACTTAGATACTAACTAAGCACTTAGATACTGACTAAGCACTTAGATACTAACTAGGCACTTAGATACTAACAAAGGACTGGCTTACCTAAAGCCAGTTGAGTAGCACTTGAAATGTTTTAGCTCTATGAAACCTGATGTACTTATATGTCTTCTGTCTTCTTCAAGTTTGTATCTTCCTGGTCGAATGCACTTGTTGCTGTTGTGGTCGCTTTGGATAAAAGCGTCAGCTAAATGTAATGTCATGTATCCTCACCTGATTACACTGTCAATACAGAAGGACAAGTGTCCTAGGACAATATGTGAGGACTTTGGAAGGAGAACACTTGCAGGCACACACAACAATGCTTATACAATCACGTCAGTCCATTGCACAAACTAATACTTTTCAAAGTTCCCCTGTCTCCTGGATTCCAAAACAACTTTGAGGAAAATAAGTGCTTTGCCTCCTACCAGCAGCGAGGAACTCTAATTAGTGACGTGTCCTTACGGCCAAAAGCACATTCGAAGCGGAGCCTCGGATAAAAGCAGCGTGACAAACATCCACACGTAGCCTCAAGTGTGAATCATTTAGCTGAGAGCATGTTGCTCCGTCCCGTGCTCTGCTGGAACACATCAAACGGAGAAGAAAGAAAGCTAATTAGTACTCATTAGAATAAGAGGCAGACCACAAGTACACGATTGCATTAATCAAAGGTTAACTACTCGCATCAAAACAGGAATGTGTGACAAACACTCCTGTGATGTCATGTGCTCCCAATTACCAACTGGAGGCAACGGGGCTGTTGCCAAAGCACGGTGGCAGGATGGCAACGACGCGCTCGTCTGTTTCCTGCTTTCCGCGCAGCTTGCTCAGCTTAAACCGTCAGCTGTAGTCTAAAGCTATGCGCAGCCAGCAGAAGATAGAGGGGGAGGGGAGCCGGAGAGTTACGAGTGCAATTGTTGGGGTTTTCAGTAAACCAGTGTCAGGGTTTCTCCTCCGTGTGCGGTGCGCCAGGGCTGCCACTCATCGTGAAACCGCAGCTTGAAAGGTTAGAGTGCGGGGTGACTTGTCAACAAACCCACATGTGACTCATCTGTCTCTCCGTCTCATTGTGCAACTGATGACACGAGTAAACAGACACATTGTGGCTTCACATCAAAAACATTCCCCAGAACAGGGGGGGGGGAGGCGTCAGCGGGCACAGCAACCGAAAGGGAATCCCGCTGTGACATTTAACTTAAACAGAGCTTTCACCTCGGTTTCCCATAAATGTGTTCAAAGGGAAGTCGCGGGGAATACAAGCCTGTGGCCAGAAGCGCTGATATGACTCCTTCTGACACACTGAGTAAAACATGAGTCACTTGTGTTCGTCAAATTGAACTTGATTTATTAGATAGAATTGGAGGATGAAGCCATCTGTAATGGTGACACACACACGCACACACACTTTGACATATGACCTCTGCATGTAACCCATCCGGATTTATTATAGACAAATGTGTGGACTGATATTTAAAAACTATTCAAAAATACAATCTAACAGGTGGACTTCATCCGGACCCTCGTGTCAGATTGGGCTTTGGCTTCTAACGCATGATGGATAAAGAAATAATAAAAATCTCCAATGACATTTCTCCATCTCAGAAACGTCTCCTCACGGTACGCCCGCCTCTCGCACAATACATCCGACTTGTCTACCCATTAGAAGAACATCTGCAATCCTACAGGTAGCTGAAATGCACACGCATGCTTGCACCTCGGTTTCCCATAAGACAACATGTGTTCAAAGACAACATGTGTTCAAAGGGAACTCGCGGGGAATACAAGCCTGTTGCTAGAAACGCTGATATGACTAATTCTGAAACATTTTCTGAGAGAAATCACAAGAAAAGTCACTTGTTTCGAGTTTAAAACAGGATTTACCGTAGACAAATGCGCCACATATACCAAAGAAATGTCTCGTATGTGTACTACTTGGTAATAAAAGGCTTTCTGGAGCTCATCTGGACCGACATGTCAGGTTGGCCTTTGACTACATGACATTAACACGTGATGGACAAAGATATGCAAATATGGCCTTATCTGTAATGCTGATTAAAAACAGTCATTTAACTATTAAACTGAACAGCAAATGCACCGGCTTGCATTCACCTTGTATCTCTCCATGGGAAAAAAGGCTGTTGCTCCAATGATGCACTGTAGCTGTACAGCCATCATGAAGTATGGTCCCTCTTCCCCCCTCCCCCCCTTGGCTAGTGAAGCAGCCAGCATACCTAGACGAATGCATAAAAGCAATGCCAGTAGCATCAAATACAAAAAGAAATACGGATAATCCAGACAACGGAACGGGCTGTTTGTAAAAGTGTCCGTCAACACGTCCGCATACGCTAACAGACAAATAGGCTGTCGATCAAAGTTGTCAGTCCCATAAATTGCGATGCAATGCTGCAGCCAGCCAAGCGGCGGGAAACCGAGAGAGAGAGAGAGAGAGAGAGAGAGAGAGAGAGAGAGAGAGAGAGAGAGAGAGAGAGAGAGAGAGAGAGAGAGAGAGAGAGAGAGAGAGAGCTACTTTACCTTGTGGATGTGCCCTTCCTCACATCGCAGATGCTGCACTTGAAAGCCTCGGCGGTGTTCCTGAAGGTGCACACGCTACAGTCCCAGTAGCCGTCATCTGCAGTCTGTTTGGCTTGTCTTTTTGGCCTGAAACGTAGAGGTCAAGTTAGTCTTTTGAACATTAATGCATTATTTAAGATTTAGGATTATAAGCCTTCATTGGTCGCCTCGGGATATATTTTGGGAATAAACATGCACATAGCACACTATGTTTAAATGTGGCTGTCCCTTTGGTAGATTGGTATTTAAGAGAGTATTCTTATGTATTCTGTATATTTTAGTGTCTTCTGAATATATGTATTTTCTACTGAGAATATGTAAATAGTTTATGTGTATGTTATTTTATTTCAAAGACATTTTGTAATTATTTTACATAGACTGTCAAAATGCTGCTGACAAAACAATTCCCCAACTTAAAGTATCTGTCCATCTTTCTAATACAGGTGCACAAATGCATTATACAGAGGTTTCCAGAGCGAAGAGGCTGCCAGTCTGTCCTGCTCAAGGGCGCCTCGGCAGTGCCATGATGTGGACTGGCACCTCTCCAGATACCAGTCCACAGTACTCACATATTTATCTGGCCTGTTTGGGACTTGAACCGGCGACCTTCCAAGTCCCTACAGACGGAGCTACTGCCGCCCCTTAACAACAAGTAAGGAGATTGTGACGAACATAACACGTTGTGTAATAAAAGCAGCTCCTAAATGCAGCTCGGATCATGGTGTTGTCATTAATCTGGGGTTCGAGTCCCGGCCAGTCCTTGGGTTAATAAAATTAAATACACCACGCAGCTCCACATCGTCCGATCGCATCGCCAGCTAAGGCTAGCAGAGGCAGGCAGGGAAGCATTGCTGGAAAAAAATTCGGCATCGAAAGCTTAGCATGTCGGCTAACAAAAGCAATATCAAACAATGTCAATTTCGACATTGACCCTGCAAAAGGCTTCGTCGAGACGGAAGAGCGTTTCAGGGAATGTCAGGCGTCTCCTCTGAAAAAATTCCCTTTGTCTGTTAAGTGACTGGGGTTTGTAAGGGGAGCGAGAAGCCGCCATAGTGACTGCACTATTCTAGCTAGCTGTGGCATACCGTACTGAAAAAAAAGGGAGAAACGATCCCCGTGTGAGGGAAACGCATTGCAAATATCGAGCCCTAAACCGCACAAAACGAGCAGAAATTGGACATTTGGTTGTCGCATTACCTGGTAGGGCTCTTCTTGTCGCCCATGGTGGTGAATATTCCTCGGAAATAAGAAAGAAAAGGGGCCTCCTTTTAATTGTCAGTGAGTGTAGTGGGTTTCCAGATAGAGCCGCTGCTGAAGCTGTTGGCAGACAGGCTCCACTCAGCGCTGCTCGCGGCACAGCGACTGACTGCACTACCCCCACGTGACCGCTGCTCGGCCAATCAGAAGGCGAGTCGGTTTAAAAGTCTGGATGGATGTTTTAGAAACCACTTTTTAATAACTACTGGAGGAAATTTGACAGACCTCGCTTCAACCCATAGTTGGGGATGACATTGTCTGCATATTGATTATCCTACATTATGATGTGTTCAAATGAAAAGTATAAAGAAACATTGTTTCACACAAGACACTAGAATGTTAAAAGGAATGAATACACAAATCATTGATGGTAAGGAAAAAAAGCATTACTTAAGTTTTGTCAAAACAACTTATAGCTCATTAAATAAAAACATATTTAAAAAATCATGTGCTTTTAGTGCAAAAATCAGAAGATGAGTCTGTTTCAAAGTCTGGATGGATGTTTTATAAGCAATTTTTAAATAACTACCAGAGGACATTTGACAGACCTCGCATTGAGGATGACATTGTTGGAATATTGATTATCCTTCGTTATTATGTCTGTAATAAAATGAAATGTGCACAGAAAGACAATAATATGCTTAAACAGACTCTGGAAGATTGAAAGGAATCAAATCATTACATTATGGTAAGAAAAAGAAAGAAAAAAACATGTCTACAGTTTTGTCAAAACAAATTATAGCTCATTAAATAAAAAAAATATTTTTAAAATCCTGCTTTTAGTGCAAAAAGCTTTTTCAACAGGTGGATTATATGTTTGTATTTGTTAGTCTATGTAATAAACATTACAGATCTCCTGATTACCACAGTCAGCAATCAGTAATGTATGATTAATGATAATACTATTAAGTAATACATATGTAATGCAAACGAGTCTCACAGCCAGACTGAACCATGTGCACTTAATGGCACACATGCTGTACAGGTGATTTGGAGTTTGAGGTTCACCGAAACTGCAAATCGTTGGACTCTGGTAGCAAGGAAAGTATATGAAAGGAAACGCTGTGAACATGCAAACTCTACACAAAACACCAAGGCTCTGATACGATCACATTTACATTTTCGTCTTTGTACAATCTGTAAAAATGTTCATTTGCATTCAATGTAATATACCTATAGTGTCTATTATGTGTTGCTATAACTGCTTGAATCACTGCTGTTATTTATCTCTTCCAATGTTGTGAGAGTATGATGACAATCAAGACATTCTGTTTCTGACATTGTCCTTTAATTGTGAAGTAATGCTGCAGATAAATTATTTCTTAATCTCCACACAAGAAAGGTTTTCACACAATTAATGACGACAACAACAACAAAGCTATACAGTGTCAGAGAAGTCATTCCTTTGCATTCAGGATTAGGCATATCCGTACAGAATATCTGTAGTCTTGTATTGTGAAGGTTCAAAATAAAATGTTCTTATGAGCTTTCTGGAACATCAGGTTTAATGGGGGCGATACAGCCACATTGTTTATTTAAACGTCTCTTGATTGATTTAAGACTCTAATCCAACACAGAAGGCCTTCATTCATCCAAAAATTGGCAAGGCGAACTTTCATTTTACGCTCCTGGCTCTGACAGGCTGCGTCATGGAATGTGTTGGAGCGCACACATCTCGCTCCTCCGCTCTGCCCAGGACAAGCCTCGCTATGGGGGAGACCATGTAGGCTCATTAGCCGCTCTCCACGGCTCCAGGTCCTATTGTGAATCCTTCGCCTTTTCAGATCAGAGCGAATATCCCTGCCTCCACATACGTCTGCCCCTCCGCCCAGTGATTCCCTCTGCTTAGCATATAGCATACTGCTCTAATTGAGCTTCATCACGGTGGCCTACTGATAACTACCATTCAGTCAAAACAACATTAAGCCCTGCCTCGCTGATTCCGTAATTAGTTCCTGGGAAAATTGTGCTTTTGTGTTGTTGTTGTTGTTGTTCCATGTTACACGGTTGCATGCAGTGTTCATTTGTATGCACAGGTAACTCTAGCATTTTCATTCCCTAGACCAGAATATGTGTGCAGACTGGAATCCTTGCTGCAACGGGGATGTCGAGCATTTTAAAGCAGGCATTAACAAACATTTACAGAGAACAGCTGGCCTAAAGGCGAGAACAGTGCACTCGAGAAGCCGATTTTTCGCTCTCTCATCAACTACACCCTTGAGCAAGGCGCTTACATTACTCGCAGACGATTTCACGAGACAAACAGTCTGCCCTAATTCATTATTTACGAGAGGTGAGTAGCCGAGTTTGAGCAGCATGACGTGAGGTGGTGAAACAAATCAAAGGTGTGATACAATAAAAGAATATGTGTGTGTGTGATACAAAGGAGGATGACAGTTGTTCTGATTATGTTTGTGCACAATTTTCATTCCAGAAAACTCCCAGAAAGTGGGAGTCACTGTCAGATTGCTGCTTTACCAACAGTACAAAACTGTGCAGACGGAATATGACTGCATCCATTGTGTCGAACAGCACTTTGTTTGAAGCACAATGCAGCCTTGAATACCAATAACTCCAGAGAGCCGCGGTGTGTCTGACAGCACAAGATTGAGGTTGTACTGCTTCGAGGCATGAATGTGTAAAACCTGAGTAGTGTGTCTGGAGAACTCACAGGTTCCATCTCAACAGCAGCCAATCAAACATCATCATGTGTCACGATTACGGCTTTATTGGCATATTTGTAATTAAGGAACAAAGACATTGTTCGGTGCTAATGCGAGAAGCCGTGTGTAGAAAAGCGGGATGTGTGTGTCTGACCGCTCAAAACCTTGAGTGAAAAGACTAACATCATATCGGGGGATGGGTTTCATCCATATTGATGGGAGTAGTTGAGTTAGAAATGAATCGTTGGATTGTCAAAGTAAGTCCCAGAAGTCTTTGGGCACAGGCTAAACTAATCTGACATGGGGAAGGAGGGGCTTCTGTTCTGAAGTATTCGACCATCCAAGTGGTAGTTCTGATTAAGCTGACTGGCTTTCAGTACAGATGACACAGCGAAAAGCTATAAGTCCATTTCAAACCAATTACCCGAAGCTTCAAACGGATGCCTGTCACTTATTACTGAAGTGAGGGGAGTGACGCGATACAACATCACAGAGAACTGGTCTCAACTGCTTCGAGGCGTCCCAATGACAAAGGGAAGTATCGACCGGTCGTGAGTTTTGGTTTTAAGAAACATATTTGTAGGTGGTGCACTCGAAAGGCGATTTAACCGATTGGGTTCAAATGTAGGGAATGAGTCCTTACCCCAAGTGAAGGAGTTCAAGTATCTCGGGGTCTTGTTCTCGAGTGAGGGATCAATGGAGCGTGAGATGGGCCGGAGAATCGGAGCAGCGGGAGCGGTATTGCAGTCGCTTTACCGCACCGTTGTGACGAAAAGGGAGCTGAGCCGGAAGGCAAAGCTCTCTGTCTACCGGGCCATTTTCGTTCCTACCCTCACCTATGGTCATGAAGGATGGGTCATGACCGAAAGAACGAGATCGCGGATACAAGCGGCCGAGATGGGTTTCCTCCGCCGGGTGGCTGGTGTCTCCCTTAGAGATAAGGTGAGAAGTTCGGTCATCAGGGAGGGACTCGGAGTTGAGCCGCTCCTCCTTCGCGTCGAAAGAAGCCAGTTGAGGTGGTTCGGGCACCTAGTTAGGATGCCACCTGGGCGCCTCCCTAGGGAGGTGTTCCAGGCACGTCCAGCTGGGAAGAGACCAAGGGGTAGACCTAGGACCAGGTGGACGGATTATATCTCTTCGCTGGCCTGGGAGCGCCTTGGGATCCCCCAGTCAGAGCTGGTTGATGTCGCCAGGGAAAAGAAAGTTTGGGGCTCTCTGCTGGAACTGCTACCCCGTGACCCGACCACGGATAAGCGGGAGAAGATGGATGGATGGATGGTTCAAATGTATTCTTTACCAAATCTGATGTGGTACACAAATGGTGGGAGGGACTTTCCAAAGCAGTTCCACCATCCGGTAAGCATTTTGGTTGAAGCACATTACCACATTCACCATGCCCAAAGTATTTTATAATTAGAGACTTTTTTAAATGTTGACATTGGACATATTTGTGGCCGGTACGCCTGGGTTATGCTAAATGTGTGATATAGTGGTATAGTCTGTGAACCATGGTGTAATGGATTGGGCTTTGGGTGCATGTACATGTGGATCAGACTTCAACAGATCTGGATTATCATGCCAATCAAAGCCTTTGTTTTCGAAATACTGAAACCAAAAGGACACGTGTAAAATGTCAGAAATGAAAGGCAAGCAAGGTTTTCTGAAATATAATTAGAGAAATGGAGACACATTCATTAAATCCTTATCTTTTTTGTTGAGCGATCGCAGAACATGAGGAATTCAACTGCTCACAGACTCAAAGCTTAAGCACTAAAAGACAAGCAATAGGAATATGTGCAATCAAACGAGAAGTATTCATCTTTTCGACATCTTAACACAAGTCCTCTTGCCTTGAGTACTTGAGTTTGTCACGACGAACGTCCAACATTCGACCTGAATCATAAATCTACTCTACAAGAGCCCACGGTGTAATTTCAATACGCCGCTGAATCATTGCTGTGGGCACAAACAAAAAGATGCCACGTATCAGCCTGGTGACCACAACCGCTCAAGGAAGGAGGGAAGAAATCAGCCTCTCCGAATCTCTGTTTGGGGCCATTTCCCTCTGTTTACTTGTTCCTCGAAAAACATTGAGAGACCGAGGAGTTGAGCTAAGATGGAGAGAGCGGGGCAGGAGTGGGAGAAATGGCTGCTAAGGAAATCAGCGGGACAGTAGATTGAGGACAATCTCTTTCTCTCTCTCTCTTTGGCACTGATCCATTTGCACAGAGGGGAAAAGTGACTTATGATTAATCATCTCTCGCAGGATCCCCCAATAACATTCCCCGATCGATACGCCTCGGGTGCCAAGAGAGAAATCGCAGCGAGTACGACTTTAGATGAGTCTCTCTTTTCTCTTTCTTTACCCAGAAAAGTCTCACAAAGGGTTTTCCTTTCTTATGCCTTCTAATCAAACGATTTATTTTCTCCTCAACGTCATGGCACATTGTCAAAGCTTTGTCTTGAAAACACCACGAGTTCATTGCGTATGTCTTGGTTTCACTATCTTACCACGATAACACCTACTTGACCTTTCACCTGCAGAGGATGCCCACGTGAGTCTGTCTCTGTCTCGGTCTGTATCTCACTTTATCAAAACTCATGGAGCCTCTCTTTTGTGTGTGTGTGTGTGTGTGTGTGTGTGTGTGTGTGTGTGTGTGTGTGTGTGTGTGTGTGTGTGTGTGTGTGTGTGTGTGTGTGTGTGTGTGTGTGTGTGTGTGTGTGTGTGTGTGTGTGTGTGTGTGTGTGTGTGTGTGTGTGTGTGTGTGTGTGTGTGTGTGTGTGTGTGTGTGTGTGTGTGTGTGTGTGTGTGTGTGTGTGTGGATTTATTGCCATTACTGAGGCCTGCTGTCTGGTTTCAATGAGCCCTCCTGCAATGTTAAGCTGTACTCTTCTACCGGGCACATAACAGCCCTCCAACTGCTCTCTTTGTACTCTTGACAGCAATGTTTGCTTTCCCGCTAAAGCTCTTATGGATTGCCAATTTAACAGGAAGTACAGAAGAGGAACCTCTCGAGCAACTCATGGTTAAATGCAGTGCACACACACAGTAAGGGGGAGACGCTGTGGGCTAATATGGTAACATGTTTAACTAATAGACATCACTATGAAACTTCTTCAGTCAATTACTCACACAAATAAAATACAAATTTGAGTAAGAAGTTTTAAGAAATGTTGTGTTTAAATATGCAAGTAAAAATCAGTGGCTAATTACATTACATTACATTACATGTCACGTGTTAGACGCTTTTATCCAAAACGACTTTCAATACTGTGGACAATCCCCACAGGAGCAATTTGGGGTGAAGTGTCTCAGGGACACAACGACATGCTGACTGCAGTGGGGTTTGAACCTGTGACCCCCTGATATGTACACCAGCGCACACCCCAATGCGCCACACGCCTTCGTGGCTCAGCTTGTAGGGACTTGGCTTTGGGAGCAAAAGGTTGGCGGTTCAAGTTCTGATTGGACCAAATACACAGGGTGTGGACTGGTATATGAAGAGATGCCAGTTTGCCCACTGGCGTGCCACGGTGTCCTTGAGCAAGGCATCAAACCGCCAACTGTCAATGGTGGCATTGGACGTTTGTGTATTTCTTGGGAAGACAAATGTGAATATTGGTTAAATCCAATTCCAACAATCAGGTTTATTTTTAGATTCAATGAGAGTTTTGGGATAGGGGAGTAATTGATATCCCTTTGTATCGCTCTATTGTTTGTAGCCTTTATTTAACCAGGTGAAACAGGACATTACACATGTAACATAACAACAACAGAACAACAATAAGGATGACATACAACATAATGTACAGTTTACAAAACTCTATTCACAGTGACAGGTACCATGAGTATCAGACGGCATGTCACCAGCCGAGTTTCAGAGTGATGCAGGGGAACCAAAGTGCTCAGTTTTAAACAGGTTTGCAGACTGTTCCAGTTTAGTGGAGCTGCACGACTAAAAGCTTTCTTCCCTAAGACAGTCCTCGCACTTGGCACATTTAATAAAACAACATGATGAGATCTCAGGCAATACGTACTTTCAATTCGTCGAGAGATCAGAGAGCAGATATAAGATGGTAGTTTACCCAACATGGCTTTATAGATGAACGTGTACCAGTGACTGAGCCTCCGTACAGTGAGTGAAGGCAGACCTGCCCTTGCATACAGGGTGCAGTGATGAGTTAGTGCTTTGCAGTTAGTAACTAATCTCAGAGCGCTGTGATGGGCGGCGTCTAACTTTTCCTGGCAATGGGCAGGTGCATTCATATAGACCAGATCCCCATAGTCCAGCACAGGTCAAAGGTCACAGAGCCTTTTCCTGGCCTCAAGCGAGAAACAGGACTTGTTCCTGTAGAAGAAACCTAGCCTCACCCTCAGCTTTCTAAGCAGATTATTGACCTGAAGTTTAAAAGAGAGACAATCATCAAGCCAGATACCAAGGTATTTGTAACAGGCAACCACTTCAAGTTTTATTCCTTGCGTAGTTACAATATCTAAAACAGGCTCTGGTGTCTTTTTCGCTTTAGAAAAGAGCATTACCTTGGTTTTCTCCACATTTAAAAGAAGCTTTAGTTCAGAGAGCTGAGTCTGAGTAGTGTTAAAAACAGCCTGTAATTTAACTGGTGGATGGATCGTCGGTTGGTTGGATGGGTTTTGCAATAACTCTACAGGTGAATAGTGTAAAATAGATACCTCTATGAAACCCACCCAGGTGATTAATTACATGAAGACAACCAGTTTTTATATTACGGGTAAAAGAACATTTTAATAAATATGCAAATTAGGCATATCTGATGCTATTTTTTATATAATTAAGAGAAATACAGAAGACAGTCAATCAAACTAATGTAACTAAATGTGTGTTCTTGATGTTTTTTGTCTTTCCTATTCTGAGAAAAGTAATGTTATTGAAGCAAATTAGCCCAAACGTTCTCTCTGTCGTCAGACTCCCGCTCCAAAACCAACATTTTAATGGATGATGATAAATTATTTAAAATGAGCTGATGATAGATTTGCTTTCAGTCCTTTTGTTGGACTCTCTCTCTCTCTCTCTGTCAACTATCCACACACACACACACACACACACACACACACACACACACACACACACACACACACACACACACACACACCCATCTTCATTCTCATATCCGCATGGGCGTGATGAATGGCTGCAGTCTGTGCCCGCTCCTGTGTGTCTGTGCATGTTAGTGTTAGTTCATGTGTGCTCATTGTCCAGCGGTCAGGCCCTGGCGGAGCCGTGTGGGATGTGGGGTAGGGTCCATGGGGAGATTGGCGGAGAGGGGGGAGGGCGGTTGAGGACACTGTTTCCTTCGGCGGTGGAATGTCTTCATGCGTGTTCCTGTTTGGAGAGGCTGCTCACGGCTCCCATGAAGTTGGCAGGAAACCACACACTGCTTACACTGGGGCCGATAAGGAGGAGGAGGAGGAGGAGGAGGAGGAGGAGGAGGAGGAGGAGGAGGAGGAGGAGGAGGAGGAGGAGGAGGAGGAGGAGGAGGAGGAGTGCGGTTGTGGTGGGAAGGGAGGGAGGAAAGGGTGCTTTAGTAAACCTTCAGGAAGGTAGATTATCCCACGAAATGCTGGCAGAGCTTCAGCTTTTGTGCGTGTGTGTGTGTGTGTGTGTGTGTGTGTGTGTGTGTGTGTGTGTGTGTGTGTGTGTGTGTGTGTGTGTGTGTGTGTGTGTGTGTGTGTGTGTGTGTGTGTGTGTGTGTGTGTGTGTGTGTGTGTGTGTGTGTGTGTGTGACAGCCAGCTCCTTCAGCTCAGCGGTGGAGAGTTTCAATGAAGGCTCCACAAAGGGCTGCAGAACAAAAGGCCTGCGAGCTGAGAATGTGCGGCGTCGAGGCACGGCCCAATCTCACGCTTTGTTAACTCTCAAACATAACACTGAATAAAGACGGAGACAATCACGCCTCACTTGTCGAATACCTGCCCGTTGTTTACAAATGTGACAGTTTCACACCTCATCTGTTGGATTCATTCGGAAACCCGCTGTTGCTTCAGGATGACTGGGCGCCACCATTTCTTGAAGATGCGTTTTAGGCCATTCTGTTTTTCTCTGAATTCTGTCCTTGGAAATAAAACACACAGAAATATGTTGTTGTCATGTGAACACGTATATACATTGGTACCAAGCATAGAAAACATAACGTCTCCAATTTTCCCTCCAATCCAATTGCTAGAAGGATTATCGGTCAGTAAGGAATTGTGTCGAGCCGATTCTATTTCACGGCGAGTATTATTAATGTGTTTGAAAAAAGATCCCACACATATGCCATGGTCAGATTTAAGACTCAAATATAATTACATGGCTTCTGGACTCATTATGGCGCTATACTTTATCACACTTTATTAGAGTGAACCAAATGAGATAATGAACCTAATCTTCATAATAGTCATGCATAAAGAGTGCGACAAATGAGATTGGACGGAAAGGTCGCCACGGGTCGCCAGTTTCTACTCCCTTAGCGCTGCCGCTAAGAAAGTGGAAGGACCCAGGAAAACGGCACGCGATTGAGTCCAGTGTTGGATCCTGCTTCTCCGAGCGTACGATGCCTTTTACCGCAACAATACAATCCCATGGGTTTCGCCCTGCATGTCCAAACCGCAGTCCGTAGTAATTCCCACAAGTGCACACACACAATCCCGGGGATTATAAATCACAGGCACTTGGGAAAGGTTTCAGCTGAGTACGGCTCATGTTTATGGTTTTCTATGACTGGATCCAGCTGTTTGGAGCCGCACAATGCCCCGAGAGGCGCAGTCAATTTGGCAGATTAGTGTATTGACAGATGGTGTGGCATGCATCCCGCAATCAATATGTTTGATTTGAATCCCTTCAAATGTTGACTCAAGAATCTGGACGTCTCACTCAAGGATACACACTGAAAAAACTGAACTGTCGGCTTTAATTAAATGTCAACAGATTTCACACAACTGTATTTGGTTAGTTGAAAGCAATACTATTAAGATGAACTTTTTATTAAGACTTAATATTATTGCTTTCGACGAATCTAAAACATGTGAACTCTGTTGACAAAGCACATGTAACTTAAAGTCAAGGTTAGTGGATTATATAGTATCACCGCCTTCCCTATTACACCATCCCCTCCTTAGTTTTCCCTCTAGCCGCTGGGGATGACTTTTTTGGCCATCCGCGCAAAAGCAACACTCAGAAAGTGCGTTGGGATATGCTCCCGCTCCTCGAGTAGGACAGCCAAATCGAGCAATCAGACAAGACATCCATCACTATCCTATGGGGCGGAGTAAATGACCTTGATGTAGTCTTCACACTCAATTTCAGATACCCTTGGGCTCCATTATGAGGAGATTTAAGCAGTGCGAGAGCGGACCGGCCTTCACATTTGATTCTTACGTTCCTGGATGTGAAGTGTGTGATGCAGCGCGGAGAAGCAGGGGAGGTACAGAGAGAGAGAGAGGGGGGGGTCGGATGGAGAAGGTGAGTCAGCAGGTGATGAAAGCACGGCGGGAAATCAAGATGGAGTAAGAGGGCTCCGGGAGATGAGAGGAGGAGATGGTTGGATATAGCTGGAAGAGCGAGCACGGAGAAGGTGGCTGTGGACGGGAGAGGATCAATTGCTTTTCAAGGACGTTGTCAACCCCGGAAACGCGCTGAAAAACCAACAGTAGCCTACTCCAAGTAGAGTACGCGCATTATAAGGGTCATTTTCACACACAAAGATCTCAAGCGTTATCCACCCCAGCGGCAGCACGAGTGAATTCAAGCACCTGTGAAAGTGAAAGCTGGAAGGTCTTTTTCTACTATAGCTAACGGAAGAAGAAAGCCAGCCTCCCCCACCTTTTTCAAGTTGCCGCTGGCAGGTGGGAGGAAAAAAAGTGCGTACAAATGAGTACTCCTCACCAGTGAATACATGTTTGCATTCCTGCCACACACACAGGAGTCGGTGCCAGCCATCAGAGAAACAACAAAGCGAGATTTGATGTAAAGTGATTCAGACAATGGCTTCCTTCTATTTTCACTTTTTGCCTGATTGATCTTTCTTTTTCCTTCTCAGTCGGCCGCTTTTAGCGCAGCAGCCTCACACGCCGCTCCCACGGGAGTTCTTTTGAACAACACCACCTGCAGGTTTGAGTGGCATCATTAACAAAGGTCAGATGTGCTCACTGTGAAATTATACACACGTGCATTTCTCATCGACTTGTTAATACACCTGATTTCCTCGACAGCTTGCCCTTTGCTGTCTTTCGGGGGCAGAGTCGGTCGCGAGTGAACCACGTGGGCGACGAGCGTTTGATTTAATGAAGAGCCGGCTGACACTTTACACTTGAGTTGAACGAGCACGTAAATAAAATTATCATTGCTAATTAACCACGCGGCAAAACAAATCAATATGGGAAATGCAGTGTTTAGTAGATAGTGGCTCGTCGTCTGTGTATTTGAGCTACATTTAAAAAAATAATTCGTGTCAACATCATTTTTATTGATGTGTTTTTGCTTAGTCAAGGTTTTTTTTCATATAGTGATACAAATGGGTCCAGTTCTTAAATGTGGGGATTCTCATCTAATCAACTTTCTCGTAAGACATTTGAGGATTGATTTGGGCATCTAGTTTTCCTGTAAACACTCGCCTGAATTAACTCGTTTATTTTTGTAATAAAGACAATTGGCTATAACATAAGTGAACATGACTGTGTGTATCCACCTAATGTTTGGATTCGCTCCAAACGTGTTGTCTCTTGTTCAACGAAGTTTAATGAAAATTGGAGCGGTATCTTTCGGTAATCCTGAGAAACAAACCAACCCAACATAAAAGATAACCTCTTGACAGAGTTAATACAAGGCTTTGGTGCAGGTTTGAACTCAGCAGTGTGCTGCCCTTACCAAAAGGCCAGATACACTTGGAGCCAGCCTCAAAGGAAGGAAGGTTAAAGGTTATGCTAAGCTAAGAAAAGGTAATGGTCTTTCCTGGAAGACATTCATAGGGTCGTTCACATCAAAGACGCCAGTAACTGTTGTGTCAAGAGGTAAAAGATTGAGATGGAGAGAGAAGTTCAAACCCTTTCACCCCAAGTGGTTTGGTCAAGACATGACGTGAATACTTTTTGTCTCATCGCAGATTTGCGTTGTCGAACTGTCGGAATATTCTGTGTGGGGAGTTCGGAAAGTTTGTTCGAACATCATAATAAACATGTGAAATATCAAGCATGGTCTTCATCCAGGTCTTCTGACATTTACTAATTGGCTCTAAACAAGGTACAGGTGAGGCTTGAAGTATTGAACAAATAAAAACGTTGACCTAAAGATGACATTGGATAAACATTTGTATCTTTAGTCGAGATTTGTTGCAGGTTTTCTGACAACTTGACTCGAAGCGCCAGAGGGAAGGTTACCAAAAGGGATTTGGGTTCATGGAAAGCCACCTTTGATGGTTAGAAAGCATTAAACAAAAGTAAAAAAAAAACTCTTCATGGTGGCATGAGAGGAATAGTTTGGGAATAACCAAAGTCATTAGGACTCTGGAGATTGCCATCATGCATTAATCCAAAAGCTGCTGATATTGCTGTCAGCATCCAATAAGTGGATTCATTGATAAGCCAATAAACCCCACTGTCAAACCACGACAAAAAGAAATCTAGCTAACCACGTTAAAGGAACAGGATCCATCAATCTGCTGCGTCTGATTTATTACATGGGGAAACACACCCCTAAGTTATTCACACATTTCGCAGATAGCTTATCACCAAAGAGGTCAAAGCTCTGTCAGATGAATATATGTGCGTCCCTCTAATGGTCCCCCACATAGCAGGAACCATTTGCGGTCACAACATTGTGAGAAGGGCTGTCATGTGAGGAGAAACACGCCATTAAGAATCAAGCAGCTGTGTCGGATCAGACTTCTACACAGCCCACTGCTTTGTCATGTCAGAGAAGGTTTCGGCTTGTCCGCTGAAGCGACGGTTTGCACAGTGGAAACAGGCCCAGGGCAGGTTATGTGTGTGCTGCACTCATCCACATAACTGTAGCATCTAAAACACTACATGGTGCTTTGACTTCTTCCCTACCTGGTGAGCGAATGTGTCATGTGGCTAAGCTGCAATCATCCTTACATTGTTGAACAGGGACAGATGCAACAACGCTTCTGTTGAGCATATGCAACTGAACTCGGGCTGCAGATGACAGACTGTCACAAGGGAGAAAAACTGCATAATTAGAAGACGTCAGAGCAGAAGAAGCATTTAGAAACACTCGTGCAAATACAGGGTTTAGTCGTATAAGAAATCTCCTAGCAACTGGGCTGAAAGGTGACATGTCATGCTTTTGGAGATACGTCACTGTCCATTTGATTCTTCCGGGTACATCATGATGTCATGTCGTCCCCGGAACGAAATGGACCAATCCGTGGAGCCGTTACGTTAAGCCCCCGCTGATTGGTCCAAATTGACCAATCCACGGACTTCCTCACTCACTCAGTGCATGCAGCTCTGCTGATCTCTCCTCCCTGGCTGCAGGCTGATAACAGACAGTTGGGATCGCAGTGACATTCTCTCTGCAGACCCATTCTCACAGCGTCTATCAACCTTTCTCTCACTCAATATCAAGCCACACTTATTGTTTTTACTTCGGCTGTGACTTTGTGTGTGCTCAGGGTGAGTTTGGCTGTGTTTCGCTGTGTATCGCTAAACAAGGAAATCACACCTCCACGGAGCTCAGCGCGATTCACAACGTCTCGACTGGTCCCGACCACTGGGCTCACAGGGAGGGGGGGCAAGAGCTGCAGCGAGCCGTTTAGTGGAGAGAGTGAATACACATACTTTACAGAGATGCTGTTTGAGAAACCAATGTGAGTTTGGAACATTGAACAATGTAAATCTATTCTAGTATACCTCAACAATGGAATGATGATCAGTGGAAATGGCCATGACGTGGGACCTTTAAGGCACCTAGGAGTTGGGGTTCAGGACAGGTTAGGGTTCATTAGGGTCAGGATTATGGTCTGCGCACTCAGGTTTCCTGGAGGGAGGGATGGGTGTCTTGTAAGCCGATCCAGTCTAAGCCTGACCAGATAAGAAGGCTCCATGTGTTACAACAGGAAAAAGATCTGATCACGGTTAGAATTATATCCTGTATCTCTGGGGCTATAACTGAGGCTGGCATTCAACAATGAAAACAGAATGTTGGTTTTCACATTCGTGCCAAATGGCTCAAAAGTGAACAATAACGAGTGCATCCGCCCATGATTTGGATCCGCACCAAATCTTAATGGCTTCTCACTTGGCCCAACATTCCAGGCCAGTATTTGTTCCTTAATCCTGCTCTGGCAGACCGACAGACAAAACAAACCAGACACTACCTCCTTGGTGGTGTTAATATTTGGCTTGCTAATAAATTATGCTTCTTCTTTGGCAGTTTGGAGAGTGTTCATATCCATCAATAAATTGTTCTGCAACTGGTCACGCGATCATGAAACAATGTCCTGAGATTTCATTTCTGATGGCTGGTCTTCCAGGCTGAAGACTTTTCTTTTTGTCGCTGCTTTTAATTGAACTATTCATATCTTAAACTGCACTGTAACTTTTATCCATGTACTTTTTCTTGTAATGTTTAATTGAACTATTTATATTTTAGACTGCACTGTAACTTTTATCCATGTATTTTTCCTTAATGTTTATTTGATTAGCTTTTCTTTTTTAATGCTTAATGTCTTTTTTTTTTTTGTAAAGCACTTTGAATTGCCTTGCGTTGAAAAGTGCTCTATAAATAAACTTGCCTTGCCTTGCCTTTAAGGATGGACAGTTTGTCGGCCAATCCACCACTTCCAGACTGACAATCTCAACGTTATGCTTCATTGATCTGATATTTAGACATTCGTATATCAACACTGACTTTGATGAGCCATAGTTTTTGATACAACTTAGCTATTTTTGGATAGATTTTCTTGTAAATTGGTACAACTCTCAATGGGGATGAGTTCTTCTGAGGATAATCCTTCAGGCCAACGATTTCATTTATTCTTGAAACATCCTTACGTGAACCATATAATTAGCACAACATTTTGTAAAGCCATCGTGGTAATAATTAAATATCTACTGACTTGCTGATCCACTGCCCTTTCTCACCAGCTGGCACCACATGGTTACCAATTTGTGGTCTGTCATCGCTAAGGGCATTGTGAGCTATTAGTGTTCTGACATTGGCATTTAACTTAAGCTCTGCTGTGTCTACCGCCTCTCAGCCTGGCCGTAGATGCTCAGTTGCAAACTCCATCTGTCGCTTGTTGAAAGTTCAAGTGTTGTAAAGAACAATGGATCTCAAACATGGTGGCCATATGATGTGTTAGGTCACTTTGAGGTACACTTTGTTGTAGCACTGTGCCAGCACATTTGGCTCATCAGAGTCATATCATCAACGGAAGGGAAAAAAGGCCTAAGTGGTTTGTGTTTCTTTAAATCTAATAACAATTGTCTTGGGTGGCACTTAGTCCAGAATGCAACGCTGTTGAAAGTAAAATACTGACTTTGAAGTGATTTAGAGGTTCCTTAAGAACAAGCCAAGCCTAATAGTTACAGTATAATCCATAAGCTCGCATTAATTCATTGTGACTCGAGGTTTTTATCACTTATTCTGAGTCACAGAATGATTAAAAACATGTCCATGAAGTAAATGTGATATAAAGTCTGGCAAGGAAAAACAAATCAGAGAGAAGTGAGCCTGTAGATCTATTATCTTCATAGCGTAATTGCCATCAAATAAAAAGTCCGTATTAACTTGATTTAAGGTCACAAGTTACTTACATACCAAACCATGGAGATACTATGTTCTAATGGTGCCAAACAGACACAACGAAAGCCAGCAATTGATAGCAGCCCAGCATACTTTTCCCTATTAGGTTCCAAATAGACATCATCTCACAGTTTGGAAGTTGACAAGATGCTCGTTTTCCTCTCCAAACCAGGGTTCAGAATCAAGGTCTGTTCTCGATTACATCCTGTCGGTCACGATGCCTTCTGTCACATTCTTGCATCCTCCAACCGGCTCGATGCTAGTGAGACTGCCAGAGTTAACATTTCCAAGAATGGGGCTCTTGGCACTCGACTGTATGCTGTTCTCCCTCCTCTCCTTATCCCTCTGAGATGAGTTGCTGGAAACCACCCGACTTTGTGATTTATCTACTGCTGCTTTTGGATTTTGGGAGAGGTCAGTTTGAGCACTCAACAAGCTCCTTGACATGTAAACAGTATGAGGGTGAACAAGTAAGTTCAACTCAAGAGGTTTGTGTTGGCTGGTGTTGCAACCACACAAACAGAGAAAACTCTGAAAAATACTGTAATGGTTATTTTTGTTGAAATGAGAATGCTTTGTACAAATACAGAAACGTTACCACTCATCACAGCTAGTATGAATCAATCGATCAAATTGTATTTTCGAAGCCAAATTAGTAGAGATCTTCGTATGTGTCGTATGTGTCGTAGGTGTCGTAGTTGTCGTATGCATACTTGCCAACCCTCCCGATTTTCGCGGGAGACTCCCGATTTCACTGCCCTCTCCCGGTTTCCTCACGGGGTCATATGTCTCCCGCATTTCTCCCAATTTCTGACTAAATCAGATTTACTCAGGACTGTTTCCACTCGGACTTTAATACAGCTACACCATTGTTTGGTTTCCATGGTAGCGCGTCTCTTTAGTAGCGCGCACAACTGAAAGTCTGAGAGGGTGAGGAAGATAGTCATAGAAAACAGAACAAAAATCGACAATTCCACCCTCTGCTCACTCCTTTCCTGTAAAATACAGGTCCAGCCCACACCTATGCTGGTGCTACAGGCCGCAAGGCAGTGACTTACAACTACAATACGCATGTTTATGTTAATCTAAAACAGCTCTGGCGATCCACTAGCACCCCCCCCCGCGGTGGTTTTGGAAATGCTCCCGATTTCTGAGGTCTCAAGGTTGGCAAGTATGGTCGTACACAGAAATCTGTACAGCATATATACGACACCCTCTGACCCTTGTAGTCGATGAGGAAAATCTCCCCCAAAAACAACCCAATTGAAGAAGGAAAGAAACTCAGGGAGTTGGTTAGATGTATCTATATGCTAAATAAGACGCTAGAGCCAGAAGGCAGTTAGCTTAGCATAAAGATTGGAAGCGGGGGCCTACGGCTAGCCAAGCCTTGTTTGAACTTGCCTAGCTTTGCCTTAGTTAGCATTAGCTAGCATGTTTCTGTTTAATAATGTGCTACGTCCTGGAGCTGTCTTGCCTTGCTTCCAGTTCTTATGCTAAGCTAAGCTTACTGCCGTATCTAGCTTTCAAACTAGTCTAAGTACATGAGTGATATTGATGGTCAATCTTCTCATCTTACGCTCCGCCATAAAGTGAATTAAGAGTATTATCCAACAATATCCAACTATTTTTTGTTATACTCAGTACTCACTATGTGATGACAGAAATATTTGCATATTAATACATGACAAAAAAAAAACGTCCTTCATTCAATGAGAGTTCTGGATAAGTTGCATTTGTTCTGAGCTTTATTTGAATTATTGAGGCAAAGTGATATTTAAGGGAGGTGTGGGACCAAATCCACGGGTGACGCGAGCATCCCACAGATATGTGAAGGCTGCTGCTGACTCACTGGCAGATATTAATGTAGTGTGGGTGTACGGGAGCCTCATTCCTTTGTATGCTCATGTTAGGGTTACACTCTCTGGACTCTCCGCATGAAACCCTGCTCTCCCATCACCCGCCCTTCTGTTCATAGAGATCAGAGGATGGCTAACCACGCTGCAAACAGATGTATTACCAAAAATATGCATCTTCTCAAGTCTTTTGATCTGAATGTTACTCAAGAGAGGAAATATAGCATGAAATAAAAGCACATGTTCCTGATTTAAAGCACGAGTTATGCAAATTCCTTCTTGACCCCTGGGAAGAGTTGAATGGAGCAACGGTCACTTTTTCCTAACCTTTGTAGTTGGAAGTTTGATAGGCATTTTGAAGGGCAATTTGGCAATAATGACAATGAGAGTGTAAGTCTGTAGACTACAGTATGCTTCACATGTTCTACCCCATGCCCTTTTCCATACTTCCAATCATAACTCAGAGACCAATATAGAGCGATTGGCTATCAGTCTGACGACGATAAGCCTTTGGGGGCAGTGGCCATTATTTCCTGATATCCAGGCCAAGACCCTCTTCAGTGCGCTGGTCATTGTGAACAGTCCGATAGCAGCTCACATGAATGGAAAGAAGTTTTACGACCAGATTGTGAATGCTGATATCTCTTGATGAATAAAAAGATAAAGTGTTCAACAGGCAAAGCCGATGGGTTCTAAGATTGCATTAAGTCATTGCCTCTTATGCACTTCACACACAACTGTTCCACTCAATTACAACCACATCTAAAGTGATTTGCCAATACTACTCAAGCTACAAACGGAAAACCAGATGATGTTGTTCATATGTCACTTGCTTGACACGATTGAAAAATGTTTTAAGAGCGGATAAAGAGATTAGACAGATTTCCACTTGAGTATATTTCCACAGAGACCGATGTTGTAAATGTGTGTGTGTGGGTTTAACACTTGTTATCTCACTGTTCGACACGTACTGACACCTTTATAATATGTGACAGTGATTGATTATATCAGCAGCCTGAGCTTTAGTCCACATACTGCATCACATATATGACCACACAGCAATAATCCAGACAAATACGACGTTTCTTCTAAAAGAAAACACTGATGCAAACATGTCAAATAATATCAATGAATACATCAATCGTGTAGAACAGAGAGATCAAAGTCTCCACTCTCCACCACAGTCGTCCCATGCTCAAGGAGAATTAAAGCAGCCACTCTGCCCAGGGTTTAGGAGTTCAACAGCTCTTGTGTACAAGCAAATGGATCCACTGACTTCAACAACGGTTATCTGATAGCTTCCTCTCTCTTTAAAGTGCAGAGCCACTCAGCTCACAAGCCAAACCGGCACATCGTTTATTCCACTTTATCAGTTTTGATCCCACGCTTGCCACAACATTAACATACGACATGCGTTTTCTATTGCTCTGATGTCAGGAGAATCCACCTTAGCTGCCAGTCATGGTGCGGCAGATGTCGATTGTCATAGCTGAGGACCCACTTTCTGTAAACCTAATGACACTTTAGGTCATTTTCTGCTTTTGACATCATGTTAACACGTTCTTTGCAATCTCTCATTAGAGAGAAGGTGCTTTGATGAGAATCAAGTCTTTCCAAGAAACTAAAGAGACAGAATGAGCCAGGGACTTCACACGGCTGTTTTTTTCTTTTTAAAGTCGTGCTACACTGACAGTGATCCCCTCCCCCCACCTCTCTTCTCCCCCGCCAGCCCCCATGTTTTACCCTCTCTGTTGAAATCTGTGTGTCAGCTGGGAGGCACGGCGCTGAACCATGCAGATGTAATCTACACCTCCCCGTGCCAGAGAACAGCGATTGAATCTCGTAGGGCGGCCGATCCATGACATGCTGACAGGATCGGCATAGCGACACATGTGTGGGTATCTGCTTACATGTAACGCATCCCAGGGGGAGGGAATATGGTAGGAGGCCAAGTCTTGTAATGCGTGTCGGGGTGGAAAGAAGAGGCGCAGGAGAAACGCTGCACGACTGGGTGGGACGCACGTGGGTTGGCTGACACAACGTTCACCAGAACTGCAAAGCGAAGCTGGGTGGAGATAAGAAAGAAAGTGAGAGGGCGGGGGGAAGTGGGAGAGACAGAGCATGACATAGAAAGGAAGTGCAGCAGACTAACTGGGAAGAGAGCCGTGGAGGTGCCGCAGATGAAACGCGGCAGGGTGATCAGGGTGGGAAGTCTGTGTTTGTTTGCTTAGGGCTTGTCAACAGAAGCAGCAGAACTGGCACCGCCGAGCACATTTTGAAAAGTGTGTTTCTGTGTTTACACCCGAGCAGGGGCTTTTACCCGAGTCAAGATACTTTGTTGGTGTGTCCGGGGGAGCTAGTCTGCACATTGCTGGGGGAGAAACGAACGAAGAAGCCTTTGTTCACCGTCTGGTTGCAACAGGTGGAACATCCGTGAGGCATCATTAGTCCGAGGCTGCTGTACAGTTACGGCCCCTACACACGGCAGCGTGCGTTGCCGCTTGGCGGTGGGCGTGTCTTGAGCTTGGGGAATCAACGCGAGCAGCCCGACCAACAACCAACCACATGAATGTCCCGCCCCGGACATACAAAGCAAAGCATTCATGCTACATCCATGCTGGCTAAATATACTGTCTATGCTTGCTAGCTGTCCATTCAAACGAAATACACTGGATATAAACTCCCCAAACCTACTGGTTTCCCCGACTGTCTCTGCCACCTCCCCCATGCCTGGCTCCTCCTCCGGTTTGTATCCCTGTATGTTCCCTAACGCCACGATCATTTTCTCTCCTTTTGTTGACATATGGGAAATAACTGCGGTCTGGCTCTCCCAACATACTCCCCGGTTTGATTGGCTACAGCTTGTACTGTCAGATTTACATACGAGGGATTTGATTGGCTGACGCCTCCGCCGAGGCGGCAAAAGTAGAGCAATGTTCTACTTTTGCCGCGAGCACCTCGAGAGAAGCTACGCTTTGCTCCCACAATGCAGTTCGGCGAATCGTGACGTCACCCCATTCAAAGTGAATGGGCAGAAGCGTTGAAGCGGCAACGCACGCCGCCGTGTGTAGGGGCCGTTAGCCAAGAGGGGCAGAAACGTGGACTTCATTTAATTTAATTTCAAACCTTTATTTATGCAGGTGAATCCCATTGAGATCATTGATCTCTTTTTCAAGGGTGACCTGCTGCAAGTAGGTTCCACATGAATACATCAACATAACAGAAAAACAAAAAGGACATCATGCAGGGGTGGCCAACCCTGCGGCTCTCGAGCCGCATGCGGCTCTTTGCCTAGTTTCATGCGGCTCTTCAGTTCATATCGAATTGTGTGAGTTGGGGGAGAGACACTGACTCCTGACTAGTGTTGCACGGTGTACCGATACTTGAAAGGCACCGCGATACCCTGCCGTACGGTACGATTCCTCCGTTTCATTAGTATCGGCACACTCCGGTGAGAAGCGCCGTTTTACTGATGCCCCTTTCACACCAGCGCCTTTTTCAGCTCCGGCTCGGAGCTAGAGCCTGAAAAGCGCCGGGTTTTCCTGTTCACACCGCAGCGGCGCCGGCTCTTAGCTCCGAATCCGCTTCATTTCCAGCTCCAAAAAATTGTCGGTCCAGAGGCAAGAGCTTTGGAGCTAAGAGGTGACGTCGCTTACGTCTCTCTTACGTCGAGGCGTGCAGGAAACTAAACCCACCTCCCATGGGGTCGACTGTTATGCCTGCCTACAAGCAGTAGTGCCTATAAACACACTTATAAAGTCAGGCAACACTAACCAGGCTTCGTGTGATTCTGTTTATTTGTGCCTTACTTTGACCATCCGTTCACTGTTATCGATCATTGTGGAGAGAGGCAGACGTGTTGTTTTGTATTATTGCAGCTATCGGATGCAAGTAGTCAGTTTTAGCTTCGGTTGCTATGCCAACATCACCCGTTTTACACCAGAGAAACTTTCATAACAGCGTTGTGATACCAACAAGCGTCAATTCAGACGGACACACATTCACTTAGGCTAAGGGAACTGGGGATATGCATCAGCTGCTTGTGGTGAGTCGGACAGTGAATACTTTAGAGCGGCCGCTGCAGTGTGAGCTAACCGGGAGCTAACGGGAGAATAAACTCCCGTGGAAGAGCAGCACTGCCAGCGGTCGGTAAATGCTGCAGAAAACACATTAATAAACAATGAACCACGGCACTCTGGAGCAAAGTATAAGGTTGGAGAAGTCGTTATTCAATTTATTCTGGCTTCGTGTGATTAAAAGCAACACGATCATCGACCCCGACGCAGTTGTTGTTGTTGTGAGCTGCCGTTAGGGAGCAAATCAGCGATGTAAACGGTGACGTCATGACGCAGCAGGGGCAGCTCTGGGGCGCCAGTGGGCGGTGTGCACAGAGCGGGAACTGAAAAGGGAAACCGGAGCTGAACCAGAAAAGCTCCCGCTCGGAGCTAGAAACTGAAAAGCGCTGGTGTGAAAGCCGCATAAGAGCCGTGTGTGTTCAGCGCTCTGCTTCCACTCCCTGCACTGCAGCGGTGCCTGCAGTCCCGCCCTCTCAGCACGCTCAAGTGCCTCCCCTCTCTCGTGCACGCGCTAGCTGCCAGAGCATGTGAGAAAACGAGAGCATGGCTGCAAGTGGGAGTGCAACTGCCGCTGCGCCTCGGCTTATTGTTCTCATTGTTTAAAAAGTTTGTGTTATGGTTCTGGTGTGAAATAAAGCACAATAATTACATTGAATTTTTTAAGAAAAGTATCGAAAAAGAATCGGAATCGGAATTCTTGACTTGGTATCGAAACCAAAATGTTGGTATCGTGACAACACTAGCTACTCCTGACAGTTAAACCTGATATTTAGTAGGTCTGTTAAGTATTGAATGCTGATCATTCTGACGTAATTTGGCCGGGTCAAAGTTGTTTGGGCTCGGATAAAATCGCTCCGTTACTTTCGTCCCGTGTTACTTTCGTCCCGTGTTACTTTCGTCCCGGCTCCCGGTGTGTGTATGTGTGGTGTCAGGTGTCAGTATGAGAGGATGACAGCGCGTCTAATTTTGATGTGGCCCAAGAGCCAATCACAATAATACCCGCGATGCAGTGAACCAATCACCTTTGAGGGGGGGGGGGAACCTATCGTTGATTAAAACACTATTCAGTGTTTCCCCTACCATTGCCCCTGAAATTCAAGGTGTTTAAAAAATATATATAATTTTTTTTTTTAAATATATATAAATATATAGCACCAAATTGCAAATAATCTATAACTATTGTCACTTTTCACATTGAACATGTGCTCTTTTATTAAATAAACTAAACGCTTTCATTTTAAGTTGTGAGTTTAGTGTTTTTGACCCTAAGAAACACTGATGCATTAATCAATAACAATAATCCACAGCTCCTCTCTCTGCTCCGGAGGATTAAAAAAATATATATCCCAATGCCACAAAAATGCATCAGTGACGTTGAAATCTTGTCTCCAGAAAACAAAAAACTGAAACAAGCGGTATCAGTAGGGTTGGGTACCAACATTTCGATTCCAACGGCATCATTTAGAAATGTGAATTTCGGTTTCCGCTTTTCGATTCCTGAGGAAATGTTTCTCGCCGCTCTCCGTAGCCTGCTGCATGACTGCAGCGGGGCGGGAAATGTAGCGTTGTATCTACATTTCCTACAGTGTAACCTGAGACCAGGGCCGGCCCGTCGCACTGGCATTATAAATGTTCACCGAGGGCGCCAGATCTGTGGAGGCGCTGCGCTGACAGCTCTGGGAGAAAAAATAAATGTTTTGACCGTTGGTGCTCATCCTAATTTTCGGCCTTGATGTAACAACATTCATAATTAAGTAAATGTAACACCCTTTTCATCCCGGTTACACTTTTCATTTGCCCTGTACGATGGGCGCTGCAAGTGATGAAAATGGGGGATGTTGGCTTATCTGGCAACCGCAGCTCACAGCCAAAGTGCGCGTGAGCGAGGGAGAAAGGGAGGGTGCACTGGAACCGGCGCTGTTGTTATTAGCATCTGGTGCTAGCTGCTCTAACGGAAGAAGAAGATGTGTCTCCAATGATGTGGAGGAGAGTCCTCTCCAGTCAGACTGAGGCTGATAACTTCAGCTCAGGGAGGTAAAGGACTCGGAGTGTTTAGATAGTTCACTTTAGTCTAAGTTATCTCAGTGGGTCTCAAACGTTTTGATCACAATTTATGTAGACACATATTTCCAAGGCACTCTTTTATAATTATTGGGATAAAACAGGTTGTGAAATCATTCCAATGTATACTATAGGACAGTAAACCAGACATATCGTTTAAACTGGAGAGATAAAAAGATATGCATAAATAAATAGTAAAATAAGATATGAATGAACAACAAAAATAAAATGCGTTACATGTAGGCTATTTGTTATTTAATTATTAAAATGTAAACCGATCTTTTCATATGGGTGTTTAGAGTTGTACCCCCTAGATCTAGTCTCTAGTAATTCTGCTTCAAGTGCACCAGATTGAAGCATTTTACTTCAAAATGTTCAAACATTTCTTCCCGGTATGCCTGAGAGGCAGATATGCTTGTTTTTCTCAACAAGAACTGTTTTTAAAAGTTGGACTGTTGCACTGTTGTAGCTTCAGTGGTCAGGTTAAAGTTACATAGCAGTGAATATAAACAGACTGATTAATGTGAATATTACTTTAAACTAACCTGTGTAAAAGTTTCTCGAATAAATGTATTTTTTTGGTGGAAGAAGCATGTATCATTTTGTTACCCTGCCCCTCAAAAGAATCGGAATCGAGAACCGTTAAGAACCGGAATCGAAAAGTAGAATCGGAATCGTGGAAATTCAAACGATACCCACCCTAGGTATCAGTGACTGTGTGTTTGATGTGGCTCTTTGCAGTAACATAGAACAAATGTGGCTCTTAAACCTCTGACTGGTTGGCCACCCCTGTCATACAGCATATTTACAGCGACTACAGTTTACATAACATTACAGGTTCCACCAGGTTCCGATTGGATAGCATCTAACCCAGCTTTAAAACATTTAGTGGAACCAAATTGCTCAGCTTCCATTCCTTTTGCAGACTGTTCCAAGTTAGACTTGACATGGAGGCTAAAGGGCTCTTTTCCGTGGACACAAGGCAGAGAAAAACAAAACCACTGCCTCGGAGGTTTGGTTCTCTTCTGACCAAGCTCTGATCTGCTTCCCTCTACAAAGGAAACATGAAAAGATGAGAGAAAAAGATCAACTCCGGCTAGGAATGAGGTGATACACCCACAGCGTGTTGACACCAACTAGAGCTTTACCCGCGATATGTCAATCCCATCCTGGAAGCCACTTTGACTCAGGAGTCATAAAAGAGTTCACTTGGGGCAAAGGAGATCAGGAACGAGGCAAACACAAACCGCCGAAGAGGGAGAACGCCAGAAAGCAACAGTGTCGGCTTGTTGTTTCCAACTCCCCTAGCACCTCGAGGTTCCCTCCAGCACATTCTCTCGCTGAAATATCAATCGTGTTTGATAGCTGTTTTAGCGATGAAAACAAACACAAGACCGGAGCTGGATCAATCAAACACAGACTGGCTCAGATAGGATACGGGCTCGAGACAGGCCATGTGGAGGCAGCCTCATTATACATGTTTACTACTGTGACAGATCTGTATGTCAACTGTCAGGGGTAGCAACGATATGTACTAAGTGGAAGAGTATATCGTTTTAAATGTACATTCAGATATCAGCGGGTCAAAGTGTGAAGGAGCCTCAGACGTGGCTGCTCTTCCAGGTGACGCTACCCACATCCCTGCGACTCCAACGCACTTAACAAGGCGGTACACACACACACACACACACGCAATTTGCAGCATTAAGCCGCCTGATAGCTCATGTCCACTGAGAGTTAGGGAGTGATTTAACGGACATTGCTCGCACCAATTAGAATGAATCAGCCAGGCAACGTTACCGACGACAAGCGGATGCCGGCACTGTCAACACACAGCCACACACATGCGCGCACACACGCTGCGGAAAAGGGGGTATTTCACTGTTTCTTTTGTGATTAAAGCATGAAAATAGCCCCTTTAGATAATCCCTCCCTGTCAGTGCTGTCAGCCGGAGAGACACTGACACATCATTACCATACGCCAGTCATTCCAAGAGGGACCGAGTACAAAGCCCCGGAGAATGAGCTGAAGAGATCGGCCACCTGCTTCCTCTTTTTTTTTTTTTTTCATGAGCAGCTCCTCGTGTCTTTGCCGGCCAAGACTGGAGCGACATGACACAGTACGACTGCCACAAAAGGGAGAGCCGCACCGGGCGACACGAGGGTGCACAAAAGGATTTCTATGTGCCCGCCCATGCGAGGGGTTGGGCCCTGGAGAGCACCTGATTCATTTCTTCTTGAGGGCAGTGCTTGAATTGGAATGAAAAAGGTGCCAGTACTCTAAAATCAGCAACTTTTTCAAGTCAATTTTATATATATCAATCAATCAATCAATGTTTATTTATATAGCCCAATATCACAAATGTTACATTTGTCTCAGTGGTCTTCACAGTGTGTACAGAATATCAGTATGACAATACGACACCCTCTGTCCTTAGACCCTCACATCGTACAAGGAAAAACTTCCAAAGAAAACCCAGTTTAAAGGGAAAAATGGGAGAAACCTCAGGGAGAGCAACAGAGGAGGGATCCCTCTCCCAGGACGGACAGACGTGCAATAGATGCCGTGTGTAAATTGAAAAGATAATACATTTGCAACATAGGTAGTCCAGATGTTTGGAAATGCATGTGTGTATAATAGGAAGATGAATCCACGAGGATATCCATCCAGGACCGATGATCCAGGACCACAGCCACGACTCGCGATCCAGGACACAGGACCGCAGGACCATCCATGACTCCGGATCCCGGCGTATATAGACACCAAAAAGAAAGACATGTGGGGAAGCTGGGTTAATGGGAACATGAGAGTACACAGGTACAGACAGAGCGAAGGAAGAAGTAAGATGTCCCCCGACAAACTAAGCCTATATCAGCAAAACTAGGGGCTGAATCTAATCAGCCCTAACTATAAGCTTTATCAAAAAGGAAGGTCTTAAGCGCACTCTTAAAAACGGATAGGGTGTCTGCCGCCCGAACACAAACTGGAAGCTGATTCCACAAATGTGGAGCTTGATAAGAAAAGGCTCTGGCTCCCATTGTACTTTTAGAGACTCTAGGAACAACCAACAACCCTGCATTCTTGGAACGCAATGCCCTAGTAGGACAGTAGGGTATAATGAGTTCTTTAAGGTAAGATGGCGCCTGCCCATTAAGGGCTTTGTAGGCGAGAAGAAGAATTTTAAATTCTATCCTGTGTTCTATAGGGAGCCAGTGTAAGGCAGCCAGAACAGGAGTAATGTGGTCCCTTTTCCTAACTCTGGTTAGTACACGAGCTGCAGCATTTTGAATCAGCTGAAGCCACTTGATTGACTTCTTGGTACTCCCTGATAATAAAGAGTTACAATAATCCAGCAATATATACAGCCCACAAACAAGAATTTGGCTACTATAATGCTGGTGGGTTTGTCTCTTTACTACTGTATATTTTAGAAAGGTTCACTGTACTTAACATTTTTTATGATAGGCAGCGGATATGGCTAAAGCTCAGTAAGGTCAATATTAACTGAAAATATAGCAATCAAAGTCTAGATCTTCTGCTGAAGACACATGAAGCAGAGACCTTTCAGGTGAGAGCCCCTCTGGTGGTGTTCAACATTAATGACAAGGAAACAAAGCTCTGGTCAGAAGCATTTTTTATAAAAAGCTTTAACAAAATTAAGTATTTCTGTACATTTTGAATGCAATCTAACTTTCCAACTCAGAAAACGAAAAAGTGCCAAAAGTCTTCTCACATGGCTGAGCTGCTTTGCAATATACTTCACCACTGAAGAATACAAATATGTATAGAGTAAACTATGATGCAATCTAACTTTCCAACTCAGAAAAATTATAAAGAGCATGAACAAAGAACATGTAAAAACAAATGCAAAATTTGCACAATCTAAAATGAGAAACTGTAACTGCAAGTAACAAAGTCTGAGCCATGGTAAAGAGTTACATTGAACACCAAGCTGATCAGATAACTCCCTGGTTGGTCTGAAGTCCTTCTATCTCCAGGATCTGTACAAATCGGCACATTATGCCAAAAGTCTTCTCACTGGGTGAGCTGCTTTGCAATATACTTCACATTGTTAGAAAAGGCTCCAGAAGGCCTTGGGGACATCAGTATCAGGGGCTGGAGCTGGACAGGCTCTTTCATCAGCACTTCTCCTTCCCTTTGCCAGCCAGGACCTCACATACTGTTCCGGATTGAACTGTCCTAGTGATGGTCCATTACATTTAATGAAAACCAGGCTGGACAGTCGGCTGACAGAGAGAGCATTCCTTTTTGCAGTAAGGATATCGTTCATGCAGCTGAATGCCCGCTCACACTCACTAGTGGAGACAGCGATGGTTCGGACTGCTTTCAGTAGAGGCTCCATGGCAGCAGGTGTACGGGATGCCCTGGTTTCCTTGTATTCGCGAAAGCCCTGAACAGTCTCTCTTCTGTCCACTTTCAGCACTTCGCACAAACGTAGCACCTCTACGTCCCCATACTGTACGTCAAACTCCTCTTCAGGCCAACTTCCAGGATGGATAACTTTCATGTCCTGGATTAGCTGATTGTCCCGGGCCTCCCGGCCATGTAATGGGATTTCTCTTGTGCTGACATGAGAGGAGGTTGTGGAAGTCATTCTGTGTCTCAGATTCTCTACCATACTGCGGAAAAACTGACCTGCATGAATCTGTACAAGCCTGCCATTCTCACGCAGGGGCAGGGCAACACCCTTGAATGACTTCTCAGCTAGAGCTGTATGAACTGTAGTCATGTGTGGGCCAGGCATGGTGACCATGGATTCAAAAACTCGTATTTCTCGAGTTTAGAGCCTATCTGCTGTAGGCAGTGTCATTTCTCTTTTTTGGAGTTGCCGAGAGAGGTCGCTGAGCTCTGTGAGCGCATCATACATCAGTCCCAGATTGCTGACAAACGTTGCAGATGTGAGCACATCATCCAGGCCCTTGTACTTTGCTCTGTCTCTGGAATCCCTGCTCGTGTCGTTTGCAGCATTTGTGAAGTGATCATGAAGCACTCGGTAGTTTTCCCAGACTGCTCTGACGCTCCTTTCACTTGAAGCCACCCAGCGGATGGACAAAAAACGCCCTATCACCAGGAGACGCTGTCCGACTGCTTGCGCACACTGCGCTAACTGCCTCTGATTTTTGGGGGAGGCATGGAACAAGGAATAGAGTTTGTCAAAAAAAGATCTGGAAATGATTGAGCCCTGAGACCTCCTTGACCACATCCCCAACTGCCAGCTCTAGACGATGATTGGAGCAGTGCCACACAAACAGGCTTGGGAATTTACTACACAACTGGGTAGCAACGCCTGTTCTCTTCCCTAGCATGACTGAAGCCCCATCACATGCAAAAGAAACGAAACACTGACCTAAAAAGTCCTCGTTAAAATCTCTTCCAAGACACTCCATTAACGCCTTTGTGATGTCATCAGCCGTTGTTCCATCCAACTCGATCAGCTCCCAAAAAAACGTTTCGGGCTCAGCATCAGCTAATGCTGAGCGTAGACACACAACAAGCACCGTTTTACCACTAATAGTGGTAGATTCATCGACCAAAACACAGAGTTTTCTTTGGTTTTCTGTAATGTCTTTTGCCATTTTTTTCTTCAGCTCATGAGCTATGTGGTCGATGATTTCGCCACAGGTTTTATTGGAGTGCAAAACCCTGCCCACGTTCAGCCCATTCAGTTTATGTACATTCAAATCAATTGGCATGTCTGTGAATGGCCGGCTATGTTGGCCAATTTTATATGCCGTTCGAAAAACTCTGATAGTGGTGTCTAATTCAGATTTATGCATAGACTGCACTTGATGTTGAATAGTTTCACGTGAAGCAGATGTAAGGATGTCAGCAGCTTTTACATGGGCTTGTGATTCTTTATGTTCTTTGATTTTTTTTCTCAGGCTAGCTTGTTGTTTGCCCTTGTCAACACCGAAATGAGACACTGCACACTCACCCCATTCAGTTGACAGTTTCAGTCCTTGTCCAGTGTGTATTCCCAAAGATTTGACATCTCTGCATATCCGACATCCTAGCTTCTTATCTTTAAGAAGGAGCCATGCATTGGTCTTGCAAAAATATTGCACCTGGTCCGTTGTCCAGCAGTCAGGTGCATCGCTTTGCCCGGTGTTGGTGGTGGCAGTTGCGCCAGCAGCAGCTAACGTTAGAGGCTCTGGAGGAGGCGGCGGAGCTAGTGCTAATGCTAATGCACTAGAACTTGGAGCAGGAGGATCAACCAAAGAAAGCTCCCCATCAGACACAATTTCCAACACAGGCACAGCATTCTCTGTATTTGAAGTTTCTTCCGGCGACAACCGCTGTCTTTTTGCACTTTTATTAATCCACGCTAACATTTTAGAAATGCTAATTTGTGACGTGACTTGCTTTCCTTCTCTCGGGGGCGTGCCTGCTCTGTTCTATCACTCTACATAGCCACCCACTGGGTGGGAGTTGCACTGCATAAACACAACACACGTGCATCTAGGTATGTAAATTGTAAAGCATTAAAACATGGTTTTACTAACAGTTTTCAGTATGTTGTTACTTCGGCATTATTATTATTATTATTATTATTATTATTATTATTATTATTTTGAAACGTGTATTACTATTAAATCACGGTCAAATAGGTTAATTTTGACATAGTGTTTCCACCACAGTATTTACATGGAGAAGATAAGCCCCGCCCCCTCTCCAGCACGTTCCGTTTGAATGACAGGAGTAAACAGCTGACAGCCGCTGTGAAACTCCAGCGGTTAGAGCGATGAGAATGTCCGTTCGGCACCTCATGACGCATCTACTGAGTACCGGGCGGCTGTATATATATATTTATGGATGTATAATAAGAACGGCGGGAGAGTGTTGAGTACTGGCACGGTGCATGAGTACCGGAGTACCGCCAGCATGCCGGTACTGAGCAAGAAGTGCCGGTACTCCATGGGTCAGAACCAGAAGTGCCGGTACTGCGTACTGGTGAGTACCGGCCCAATTCCAGCACTGCTTGAGGGCTATTAATCTTTTCAAGCACCAGAATCACTTTGCCTTTCAGGAGCGGGAGAGGAGATTGAGTTTTTCTATTACAATCAACCAGAGGCAGTGAGTCTCAGGGAGAGGGGGCAGAGACCACGCTGTCCTTGCTGCTGACTTTCCCCGGTCGAAACAAAAACAAAGGGAGACAAAGCTTTATCACATTAGTGAGATCATTTGTTTCATTTGGAAACACACGTGGGGCACTGCGAGGTCACAGCACATGTTCGGCCAGACGGTGCACTAAACCTTCAGACATTCAACCAGAATTGTTTGAAATGTGTTCCTGTGTTTCCTTGCTCTCACTGAGACCTGGATTACTCCATCCAACACATCCACCCCAGCAGCTCTCTCCACAGCATATTCCTTCTCCCATACACCCAGACCCACTGGCAGAGGAGGTGGCACTGGTCTCCTGCTCTCTCCCAAATGGAGCTTCTCCCTCTTCAAGCTACCTAACTTCACTCCTTCCACCTTTGAATTCCATGCCGTCACAGTAACCCATCCTATACAATGAACCATTGTTGTTCTCTACCGTCCACCAGGCGCCTTGGGGGACTTCTTGGAGGAATTAGATCATCTCCTCTCACACATCCCTGAAACTGGCCCTCCCGCTGTACTTCTCGGAGACTTCAACCTCCAGACGGGGAAGATAGACGAACTAACATCTCTGTTAACCGCCTTTGCTTTCTCACTGTCTCCGTCCCCACCAACTCATAAAGCTGGCAATGTCCTTGATCTCATATTCTCAAGGAACTGCACTACTTCTAACCTCTCTGTAAACCCGCTCCACACATCCGATCACTTCTTCATTTCATTCTCTTTACCCCTTTCCAAACATAACAAACTAATCTCTTCTCATCCTGCACCTGTCCGCCGTAACCTCCGTTCCCTCTCCCCCTCTACCTTTGCCTCATCGGTGCTCTCAGCCCTCCCTTCCTCTGACTCGTTCCAACTCCTGCCTCCAAACTCTGCTGCAGAAACTCTCCTCTCTACTCTCTCATCCTCTCTGGACTCTCTCTGTCCTCTCACATCTCGGCAGGCTCGTCAGTCCCCTCCTGCTTCCTGGCTAAATGACGCACTGCTTGCTTATAGAACCCTCCTTAGGGCAGCAGAGCGGAAACGGTGGAAATCCAAACACCGCGACGACCTCCTAACCTATCATCTCCTCTTTCTCTGCTTCGACCTCTCAGGCAAAAAGCACTTTCTTTCCAGATAAGATCCAATCTTCCTATTCCAATCCCAAAAAACTATTTTCCATCTTCTCCACCCTCTTGGACCCCCCCAAAGCCCCTTCCCCCTCCTCCCTTCTGTCAAGCGACTTTGTTAACCACTTTGAAAAAAAGGTTGATGATATTCGCTCTTCTTTTTCTGACTCACCTCTACTCACCGCTGGGTCACCAGACCCTCCTTCCACCCACACACTGACCTCCTTTCCCCCTCTCTCGCCAAGTGAGGTTCTTACCCTCGTTACCTCTGCCCACCCTACCACCTGTCCTCTGGACCCTATCCCTTCAAACCTCCTTCAGACTATCGCTCCTGATATTCTACCTTTTCTCACCCATTTCATCAACACTTCTCTAACTTCTGGTCACTTTCCAAACAGTCTCAAGGAGGCAAGAGTAAACCCTCTCCTAAAGAAACCCACTCTCAACCCGTCTGATGTTATAAACTACAGGCCTGTCTCTCTCCTCCCGTTCCTGTCTAAAACACTTGAACGCGCTGTCTTTAAACAACTCTCCTGTTATCTCCATCAGAACAACCTTCTGGATCCGCACCGGTCTGGTTTCAAGGCAGGTCACTCCACAGAAACTGCCCTCCTTGCTGTCTCTGAGGAACTGCACACGGCTAAAGCAGCCTCCCTCTCCTCTGTCATCATCCTTTTGGACCTGTCTGCTGCATTCGACACGGTGAACCATCAGATCCTCCTTCGCACTCTCCAAGAACTTGGAGTTTCAGGCTCTGCACTTTCCCTCCTCACCTCATACCTCAAAGACCGCACCTACAGGGTTACTTGGAGAGGGTCCGAGTCCGACCCTTGTCAATTAACTACAGGGGTCCCTCAGGGCTCTGTTCTCGGTCCCCTCCTCTTCTCCTTGTACACAAACTCGCTCGGATCTGTCATTAGCCCGCATGGTTTTTCATACCACTGCTACGCTGACGACACCCAATTCATTCTGTCCTTTCCCCGCTCAGAGACCCAGGTCGTCACACGCATTGTTGTCTAGCTGACATCTCTCACGCAGAGCTAGTGAAGACGAGGAGCACGTTCAGCCACAGACTCATCCCTCCACCACAACGCACCAAGCGCCTCGGACAGTCCTTTGTGCCTGTAGCCATCAGGCTGCACAACAAGGGGTTAATGATGAAAAAGAAATCAAATTAAATCACTGGTCCTAAATATACACTGTTTCCACAACCCATGTTAACTTGTCACTTTAACTTATTCCGCACTTTATAACTTAGATGATGACCAAATATGTAAATATGCTGACAGTTATTTTACTCTTATTTTTATTTATCTCCTATTTTCATAGTCTTTTATTATTATTATCATTATTTCCTTGATTTTATGTTATTTATGATTTATTTTAGATTTTATTGATCTGTGTGAATCTTTGCTGTACTGTTTTTTTTCACGCTTACCCTGTTGCTGCTTTGTCCAACTGAATTCCCCCTCGGGGATTAATAAAGGTTAATCTTATCTTATCTTATCTTATCTCAGTGGATGTCCACTCACCACCTCAAGCTCAACCTTGACAAAACTGAACTGCTTTTCCTTCCGGGAAAAGATTGTCCCACTCTTGACCTGACAATCAACATCGGCACCTCTGTTGTTTCCCCGACTCAGACTGCAAGGAATCTGGGTGTGATCCTAGATAACAACCTGTCCTTCACTGCAAACATCGCTGCTGCAACTCGTTGCTGCAGATACACGCTCTACAACATCAGGAAGATACGTCCCCAGCTGACCCAGAAAGCCACGCAGGTTCTGGTCCAGGCTCTCGTCATCTCACGCCTAGACTACTGCAACTCCCTCCTGGCAGGTCTACCTGCATGTGCCATCCGACCTCTGCAGCTCATCCAGAATGCAGCGGCTCGCCTGGTCTTCAACCTTCCTACATTCTCCCACACCACACCGCTCCTCCGCTCCCTCCACTGGCTTCCGGTAACTGCTAGAATCCACTTGGTACTTGCGTACCATGCTGCGAATTGATCTGGCCCTTCCTACATCCAGGACATGGTTAAACCGTACACCCCAGCACGTGCACTCCGCTCTGCATCAGCCAAACGACTCGCTGCACCCTCGCTGTGAGGGGGACCCAAGTTCCCATCAGCAAAAACATGTGGGTTTGCTATCCTGGCTCCTAAATGGTGGAATGAGCTCCCCATTGACATCAGGACGGCAGAAAGCTTACACACCTTCCGGCGCAGACTGAAAACTCATCTCTTTCGACTCCACCTCGAGCGATAGAACTATTAACAAAGCACTTATATACTAATAAAGGACTGGCTTATCTAAAGCCAGTTGAGTAGCACTTGAAATGTTTTAGCTCTATGAAACCTGATGTACTTATATGATTCTGTTTTCTTCAAGTTTGTATTTTGTTGGTCGAACGCACTTATTCTAAGTCGCTTTGGATAAAAGCGTCAGCTAAATGCAATGTAATGTAATGTGTTAGTTCATATGGTGGAATTTGTCTTCTCTAGACATACAACAGATTTGTTTAACCTCATATAGCCTTCTCCTAGCTTTGCATTCCTGAACAGAATAGCTTTTTGTCCACAGGATGTAGTAGATATTTTAAATTCATCCTATACGTTGGGAGATAAAGTTTAAAACTATACCGGAAAACATTGTAAGTGGACACTTGATGATAGGTTTTCTTTGCTTACCTTTATCTGAGCGTAAGACGGAAAGATCAATACCACTCTCATATGGTCCCGTTATGAAGTCAGGAGACGAACAGTGTAACTTAGCAATAAGGCTAAAAACAAGGAAAAGTCTAGCCTGACTCTTTACAACGTTACTGCCTACTAAAACCACAGCAATCTGGTAACCGACTGGCTATCATTCTGAAATAAATAATCTTCTGCGTGACTTTGTCTCGAGTAAGCTAATAATTCTTACTGTCCAAACATTAGAATGGAGTTGGAATTGAGACGACTTCCGCGACCAGGTGTTTTCACAAGTAACCAGTTAATAAAAAGCGAATAATTGGTCACAAGACAGTCGATTGTTTCCAAGATTGCATGTCGTTGAATGTGTTTCCCGCCTCTTTTACTCTCTACAGGGACTGCATTAAAACATAACCATTTTAAACCTATATGGTCAATTCTACCAGACTACAAACGGGATACAGACTATTCACTTACGTTTTTTGCCTGACTCTTTCTTGGCTGGGTGCAGTGCAGTGCATTCCTTGAATATAATTAATATAGCTCTCAGCAAGAATGTGAACAAGCTTAGAATAAAACATATTCAAGTACTCCAAAATTATTATTTTTCCCTCAAACTTCTTTTCCAAGGTCAAGAACACGCATGGTTCCTATTTTGTGTTCTCAAAAAAAGCCTCAAGAATTTTCAATAAATATATTCAATAAATATATTGGTGGCCGGAGATGATTCGGCCTTGCTCTGTCCCCTAGACGTTTACTAGCTCATTCTGCCGGTACCCATCAAGTATGAAGATAAGTATGTGTACAATGCAGGAAAAAGCTAATACATCACCAGCTTTAGCCTTTTCTTATTTGACATGTGCAGTTGCTAATGGGCTAATTACCTCAGTGGCCAACATAAGTCCTGAACACATTACTCCACTTTCTTAGACCTTTGGAGGTCAAAGGGCACACTCACTACATGGGTAAGGGGTTGATGTATCAAATCTAAGTGAAAATAGAGTATGGACATCACATGTATTACAGCCTTGTATAATTTATCAGCCACATTCATTAAACCACAGGCTTTCTCATGAAAAATGTCTGTTGGTGAGTGGTATTAATCGCAGAAGAAGCAAAGCTCGGCGGCGGATCCCCGGTCAGGCTCCGAGACGTCTGCCCTAATGGGGGAATATGGAGGCCACTTTAAAATGAAAAACGGCATCGGAGCCCGGTGTCACTTAATCAATGTTAAACCTCAGAGGGGCCACGGGGACCGCCGCCTGCGGGGGCCGCGCAGTCCCCGAACTCATGTCCCCAGAACGAAGGGGGGTTTAAAGGGGCCACCTGTCGCGATGTAACTCATCTCCGTCACAGCGATGATGGCGCTCGCTCCCAAGGGGGTGTTGCCGGGAGGTTGTGTCTTCTTGGGAGGTTTTTAACAACACCATCCATCTCGCTAACACAATATTTGAGACACCGCCTACCGGAGCCATCATCACCGCCGGCTCCCGAGAAGCCTTCATTCATGCGGGATTACATTTGCCTTGAAAATGCCCGAGGCAACACTGTGGCTGCGCTCCATCAATCACTCTCCAAGTCAGTTAGGATCATAAAGCCGGACAGATTTGGCTAATTTCTGGATCTCTTTATGGTCCCTCAATAACAGAAACTACACCGGGGACACAAAATGAAAATCTATTTTATTGCAGGGTAAGTGGATTTGGCTTCTGTTGCAGATGTGTGCGGACGTCTTCGCGCCTGAGCTGGCCAGTGTCAGCGAGTCTCTCCGGCCCTCGGCTCCTCCATCTCTCGCTCTGCCTCGGGCCCAGGGGTGCTCTTATCTCTCAAACAAACGGCTCCCGTGCCGCAGCCTCCGCTCGGCTCTCATCTATCTGCCTGACATGTGCTTCCTTGTTTGTTTTCTCTCGCCCGCGAGACACGGCCGATGATATTGAGCCGCGTTGACGGCGCTCCTCCATTCATGCCAGATGAATCACTCACTCCCGCGTGCTCCGCGGCCCCGTGTAATGCCGACAGTCTTTTCCACTTCAATCAATTCTTTAGGAAGGAGGTTAGTACTTTTCCATTCATTCATTAAGAAAAGAAAAGCCCACTTAAAGCAGCTCTGCCAGCCACTTTGGCAGGGAGATCTGCAACAATGAAGGATTGTCAGCTTCCTGGAATGATATTTGTTTGGTTTATTGGAGGCAAATATAGATAGACGTTGTTGATACGAGTATGGAAATGTACATTCGTAGCAGAAGTTGTACACTTGTAGCAGAGGTCTAGTTCACAAACTCGAATTAGTTTACATAATTACATTTAGAATTCATGTAAAACAAAACACAGTATGCAAGACTAAATAGATTTGAACAGCATGTACTTAGACATAGGGCAGCAGCAGTGTTACATAACTCAAGGCTCGGGTTGCAACTTGCTATTATTTATATTATTGATTTTTTGTTTGATGTGTAGAATATCAGAAAATAGTGAAACATGTCCATCCCAGCTTCTCCATCGCAAGAGGAGACCTTCGAATGTCTTGTTTGGTCAGTCCAAAACTCAAAGTTATTCCCTTTATAAAACAGAAAAGCAGGACATCTCCATACGAGGCTTTTTCAACGTGATCAGTTACTTGAACGAACAATCTATTACCAAAATAAATGCCCTTTTCTTTCAATGAAGTCACCCGTTGCAGATTTACATATGGCAGAAGAAAAAGAAGACTAATTCCTTTAATGAAATGAGACTCAAAGCTTACACTTGCTCATTAAAAAAATCATTATGGAAAAAAAGGATTTTAATGAGCTCATAAACTCAGAGGAAACTATTCTGTATAGACATTACGGTCCTCTAAACGAGCTCTAAAGATCATATAGAAATGAAAAAACGTTTCGTCCAATAAGCCATCAGTTCAAAAAGCGTCTCTCAGGTGACTCGTGCACTCAGTCACTCGGTGAGATCCTCCTGAGTGTGGACGATGAGCAGAGGGTTCCTGCGAGGACTCGGCTCCAACAAAATCCCGCTGCTGCTGCTCCTCGCCGAAGCTGCTTCTGTTTTCGCTGCGCCGCCGCCGCCGTTCGCCCGTGAACTCGTTCTCTCCTCCGCTGTGGAGTCTTCGGAGATGTTCAGCTCCTCGGTCACCCGTTCCCCCAGCTCCTGGATCAGCTGTCTGGATCCTTCTGAGGCCGAGGGGAGGGCGTTCACCTTATCCTCCGCTGAGAGAAGTGTGCTCTGCTGGGGGAGGGGAGAGGCAGCTGGGGTGTGTTGGGACTGTGGAGGGTTGTCCTTAGACGTGTCCCCTCCCCCGCCTCCCTCTCCTCGCCCCTCAGATTCCTCGCTCTCATCCGAGGAGTCGCTGCTGCTGCTGCTGCTGCTGCTGCTGCTGCTGCTGCTGTCACTGGACGAGCTGCTGCTGCTGCTGCTGTCACCGTGGGACTCTTCCTCCGCCACCATCTTCGCCGCCTCCTCCAGCTCCTCCAGTTCCAGCTCCAAGTCTTTTTTCTGCAGGGAAGCTTTTTGCAACGTTGCGGCCAACGCTGACATCTTCTTGGACCTGTGGAGATAAAAGAGTGGGAAAGAAGTTAGAAAAGGGAACAAAAGTGACAACAACTCCATCAGGGAGAGATGCTGACTCGTGGACTGGGCTCTGCGTGTTAAAGACGTAGCCGCGGGATAACCATCAACACATCTAATCCCCATTAACCATATCCCAGTCGCATCCGAATGCTAAGTAGAACGCGATTGGCCGAGGAGCGGGGGGCTCAATGAAATATGGAAATATGGATGTTTAATAATAATGTAGACAGATGAGCTGCGCTGATACGCGGGGCTCTTCCCCTCCCCCACTGCCGCTCTCCCTGCGAGAGGTGATAAGAGAGGGATTACAGAGAGAGGCAGAGCTCTCCCCCTCCCCCTCCCCCTCAGCCAGTACATGCAAATGTAGACGCTTTCCCCTCTCGCATTATGAGAGGCTAAGCCAACAGTTTGAGGCAGCGGCAAGCAGAGGAACCTTTCACACCAGACAGGATGGGATTTTTTAATGATTTCACGAGCAGCCAACAACTCCTGAGAATATAACGGATGCCAGAGAGAGAAATATATTATTTTAAATTGGATATTTTACCCACTATCCAATTGTTGCTGTTTCCCACTAAAATGTCTTTTGACAGTTAATGCGTTTGCCTTTTTTAGTGTGTCGTGTTTTACGAACCAAAAGCGCCTGTTTACAAACTAAACAACGTCAGGTGGCTGTCAGTGAATATCTGTCACTTATTCAGTCCATTTTCAAACCACCGATGGTGATTATTGGAAACAGTGAAAAGTCTTTTTTAGGGTTTTATTTCTACGAGTTTTCTGCTGGAGATTTGAGGAGAGTATAATCATTTTACGCTTGAATACGAAACCTATACTCACGTCTCACACGTCACAGAGAACGGCTCCATAACATGGGCAGAACCACCTGGACGTCATGTTTCTATCGCTGCTGCTCAAGTCAAGGCTGATAAACACCTGTGGCTTCGGCAGAGTCACCTTGCACACTGAAGACAGAAGCCAGACATCAGTGAGGTTTTCTGTCCATGAGCAAAAGTTCCCGATGGATCGAACACGAGAACATTTAGAGAATACATCCAGTAGGATGGACGCAGGTTCCCCCGGACGGCCCGGCAGTGCTGCAGAAAGCCTGACTGCAGAACAGCCAATACAAGTCTGGACACAGAGAGAGTGCTTCTGAGCTGCTCGATGTCTCCAGAGACGAAGAGAATGCCCTCATAAAGCGGAACATTAAACAATGTCTCCGTCCCGTAGCCCCGTTCTATCACCAGGGAAGACGCAACACGACTCCGTGAAGAGTGAGGCGCGGTTTTATTGCCGTTTCCTCCCACAAGCCCCTTCAGCGCAAAGCCGTCAGATTGTTCGGAGGCCCCCGCCTGCACACTGTTCACACTGGGATGCCTGCCTCGCTGCCAAAAACTTAAGTGGTTGCTATTCGTCCCCCTGTGCGTTTAGGGCGTGTGTGCTGCCCCTATTGCCATGGTGATTACAAGGTGACCTCTGCAGGTCACTGCAATTCAGACCATTCAGGGTGGGATAAAGTGTGTGTGTGTTGAGGGGCTTTTCACACCGGGCTCCCGGCGCCCTCTCTGGCCTAATTAACCCGCTGCCGAGCTCCAGGACGGCTCCTCATTACCGTGCCGTCCTAACGAGCTCCCTGTTCTGGAGAGCAGAGTGTTTTTAGGGGCTGAGTATTCATTTAAGACCTCGGGAGGGACTGTGTAAACAGATCTTACGGTTCTAGCACATTCTCCTCGGTGCACACAGAGAGGAATAAGCTGGCGATGTGGGAAAGCAGGGAGATGCCCTTTCTCACATGCACCTTAATCCAAGAGAAATGTTGGGCAGTTTTCTGTGTCACAATGTGGCAGAATGTGGAAACAGTAGCTAAAGTCGATTTCCCTGCTAAGATTCTCGGGCTGGGTGCGAAGCTCCGAGTGTAAAACATTCCCGTGGTTTCAGTCGTGGAGCTGAGAGTTCGGCTCAAATTCACCACATTCTCAAGCTGGAAGATCTGTAAATCCTAAGAAATAAAAAAAACGGTGAAGAATGTACTTTGTGAAGAGGAATGTAATTGTGTCGTGTAGTAGCTCGTATTGAAAACACACGAATGAGCCACAGTTAGGGGACAGTATTTATATATTTCGACTCGCTTTTTAAGATATATCTTCAGTAGGAACAAATGGCTCGAGGCTGAGTTACACACAGCGTAGGGCACATTGACATTAAGATAAAATAATTGCTGCCTTGATAACTGTAACATCCTGTCTCACAGTATAATAAATGTCTGTGCAATGATTTAGCATGTGAACAGTCTTCTTGGCTCTAACGTTGGACACTGTGGATAGTGTTTCACGTTCTCTGTAACTTGAGGCTACTCTCCTCCACCAACGCAGTAACTCATGGTGTCGGCATCGAGCCGTGCTTTGGGGGTGAACACGACAGGCAGGAAGCAGGTGTAGTTGACCATTTTCAACAACATGCATTTTTGTTAGCATTTGCTAATTAACGCTAAAGACTGACTGAGGCTACTGGGAATGATACGAGTTACCTCTGCCAAGGAGAAATGTTTTTAGGCTTGTTTCCATGTCGATTGGTGGAAGGGCGGAGCATGGGTAGTGAAGTAACCCAGCATATGGGGCGAGTACACCATTTTATAACATGGTGAGATGAGGCCACGGTGCCACTCTCTGAATGCTCTTATAGTTTTCCAGGTACTTGGCTATACACCAATTAATGTGACATTTTGACCGGATGACTCGGCTTGCAAGTTATTCCCATTCATCCTGCTGGGATCATCCAATAGCTGTAAAGACATTTACTTTAAAACCTGAAGTTCATGATGGGGTTAAAAGGAAAAGTCTTGGGACCAGCAAAGTGACTGCCCCACATGTCAAAGCAAGGCATGTAATAGCTGTTGAGATGTTTCAGTCTAAACCAAAATGGCGGACTGACTAACCAACATGGCCATTCTTGACCATGGAAATAAGTCAACTCAAGTTGTGTGAAGATGTAAACGACAGAAACCGCTGCATTCTTTGTGTAACCGACTCCTGCGATGTTGTGGTTTCCACGTGCGAAGGCCGCGCCAGATCGACACAACTAGAGCCTTGCAAAGCATTTTCAACAATGACAAATGTCTTCTTCCTGCAGCGATTACAGGTATCCAGACATTAACCTGCACTAATGATGATGAGTGTGTGCAGGCTGCCAGTGGAGCCAGTTTAGGGCCCAGGCAGCTCTATAAAAGCCACGTGAGCGCTTCCTGTAGCGAGGCTCGAGCAGAAGAGCCTCCTGCTGCAAAGCCACTTCAAAGACTGGCCTGTATTCTCTTTCCCCCGTGGGAAGTCATTATTGAGTTAGCATTGGGGAGGAGTGCTTGTTTTCTCTCCCCTCCCTCGCTCTGTGGTTGAAGACGCTCGGCCTGCGGTGAATACAAAGGCTCCGTCCAGGAGGGGGAGGGATACGGTTGTACACAATCCAGTCATTACGGCAGTGCTGTTGTGGCTTGCCTTCATTAAACTCAGGAGGGGTGGGTTTTCTCTCAAGGTTGGAAAAACTTCTGGCAAGACAAAGACGCCTCCATCTGCCAACGTCCCCAGATGAGAATAGGATGTGTGTGTGTGTGTGTGTGTGTGTGTAAGAGGCGAGCTAAATTACAATCTGACATTTCTTTCATCGGTCTCATTGAAAGAGCAAGTCTTTCAGCACGCCGGTGCTCTTGAAAACGTCTTGGATAAAGCTCGTCTTCAGATGTATACCTCTGTGTAATATGAGCAGCAGATTTCCTCACCGTAACTCACAGAATGCACCATTCACCGGCTGAGGGATAAAAGGCGACGCGGGGAGATGTGATCCGTCACTGTGACTGAACGCTGGGAGGTGCTGAGGCTTGGAAGCCACTTTGATTCAAGGAATGAGAAAAACAGATGTATTTATTCAACACGCCAATGTTTGAGTTCAGACCTGGAGCTGTCTATGAAACACTTAGGGTACTGTACACACACTGATACACCATAAATATCTGTTGACTGTCATCTGTGACATGAGGGAGTATTTGTGATGTCTTTGCAACCTGGGTCTTCTTGTTGTAGCTTTGAATGTCAGTCCCATCAGGTATGATAACCGTTAACTCGGCAACTTCCTTGCAAACTGACGGCAGAGGGATTTCACGACAGACATTAAAAAGGTGTAAATGTGCATTGGAGTTTTCAGACTTTAAGTATTGCTTACTGTGCTCACAGCAGGGCTGCTCAATTAATCTTACTTTAATCGCGTTTTTTGGTTTTTCAGTTGAACTATATTTAAAGGTGGGGAAGGTAAGTTTGAGAAACCGGCTCGAGATACACTTGTTGTTATATTCCATGGAATGCTCTTAACATCCGATAGCAATGAATATCTGAAGTGCTTTGACAACAAATCCATAAAAACATGTCAGCTGTAGAAGCCGTAATACTGTAAAAAGTACAACCAATCCGATTGGATGGCCTACCTGCCTGTCAGCCTTCCATCGGGGCACAAACTTGTCTCGTGCCCTCATTGGTCATGTGCGCGTTCGTGTGTGTTGGGGGAGGGGCTCTGTAAGGAAGTGGCAGATTTTCTCCGGTTGTGTATTTTCAAATTCTAGCGACCTCGAGCCGGTTTCTCAAACTTACCTACCCCACCTTTAAAGTTCAGGGTAATCAACTGTTAAAAACATAATGTTCACATTTTTTCTCTCCAATAAATGGATGTTTTTAAAGTCAATGAATAATCACATGTATTAATCGCAATTACAATTATTGACCCAAATAATCGAGATTATGATTTTTGCCATAATCGAGCAGCCCTAACTCACAGCAGCTGTTCCGGCACACTGTTTTCTTATCAGCAGTTACAGTTTGACTAGGCGCTATGCAATCTTCTGTAAACATCCCACTATAATGTAAACGCTTTTGAATGGATGCCAGGAATTGAGGACAGAGATGATTGTTTCCCAGAGACAGAAAGCCCACTGACCTTGGGGATCACCAGTTTGACCTTCATGGGTTTGAGCGACATGTCTGGACAGCTATTGGTCGGATTCCCGTGAAACTTTATACAGACATGTATGTTCTCCTTTTGATAATGACAGATACTAATCCATGTTCCTGGATCAAATTGAAATGGCTATCAACAGTATCTTCACCATGGCAGGCCTTGGTTTGGATTGCTCCATCAAATAAAGCTTTGGGTTTACGGTGTGATTTATAACACTGCAGCCTGGCAAGCTAAAGTTTGGATTTATACCTCACTGTTGGGATTGTGGGATCTTTACTAAACTATGTTCAGCTCATAACTCCGATTTGATGGTCTCTCCTCAACTTTCAATTGACGTAATCCCTTAGACATTAAAGCTTTGGAATTGTTTTAATAGTTGTTAAGAGTGTCTGCATTGCATTAGTGTTAATACCTCTAGAACTTACAGGTATTATGCCGTAGTAACTGCTTCTTAATTAGTTTGGACAGAGGAATCGCCTTCATTATAATGTATTTGTAATAACTGGAGTGGGCACGGATAGAGGGAATTATGCAAATACAGAGTGTTTAAGATGAGCCTGTGTACTCAAGACAAAGAGATGGCCTCACGCTGGGAGGAAATCTGTACTACTTATCCCCGTTAGCCTGCAGACATGTGTATCTTTGTTCTGCCCAGCAGGGGGTCTCTGCAGTGCTGCGGCTAACTTCTGACGGAGCGCCTCCATTATCTGTTTCAAAGCCTTCAAGACGGGCGTTTGACAAGCTGTGTGGCAGTGCCTGGTGGTTCTAAGCAAACATCTGGATGTGACATCGGATTTGTCGTTGAGGGGGGGACATCGTGAAAGCTGCCTGGCTTGGCTATGTGACAATTCCCCATTATCTACAAAGACTGGAGAATCACACGTGGATTGCAACACCCGATTTAAATTCTGTGGGAAAGCTCGCCAACGCAGATGTTCCTCGGATGGTCCCATTACTCAAATTTGGTAACTCTCTTCTAAATCAACCCTTCAAAATTTGAAATGTTCTGTATATCTGTAAATGGCGGTGGTGGCGAAGCCGATAGGGACTGGATGGGTCAAATGCAGAGAAACAGTTTCCCCACGGGGATTAATAAAGTATATCAAAAATCTAAATGATATACTATCATATGTATATACAGTATAAGCCTATATTCCTACTACTGCTGTATTTTTGACAATTTTAAAGAACATTTTAATCATCCAGAATTCTTTATATTGTTCATATTTGATATACTATATTTCATTTTCAATTGTTAACTCTATTCCACTTTTAAGTATTTGTATTTTAAAGTTGAACACACTGGTCCCGTTACAAAATAATTTCCCAAATTGTGATTAATACAATATCTATCTATCGATCTAGATGTTTTGTTTTAATAAGCTTTACATCGTAATGTTCAAACAACATGGATGCTACTTAAAGATGTGCCGTATTTTATTTTATACAACACTGATTCCTGTTTCGGAGGTCGTTCTCCGAAGGTAATCACATGCATCTTCTTTACTCCTTTTTCAGATTATCCCAACAACACTCCCTAACTATAGGCGCGTTCACACCGCAGTACTTTTCCCACTTTAGTTCCGATATAATTCTGAAATGTTGCGTTCACACCAAAAAGAGCCGGAACTAAAATGAGTTCATGAGAACCTTTCCACCCCCTTTTCCGTCCCTGCTAGAGAGCAGGAACTTTCGTGGGAGAAAAAGGTTCCTGAGTCTGATTGGCTGGGCGGATTGCAAACCACGCCCCGTAAAACTCCCAAAAAGTTTTGTGAAGCCGCCATTTTATTATCCTCGCATTAGCATTAGCATTAGCCCAGCGCAGAAACGCAGAGAGACTGGGACTCCCAGCAGCTTCTACTGAAGCCAGTCCCCAACTCCGGGGACTTCCGGCCGGGGACTTTGGGGCGGCAGTATACGCCGTGAAGTGGGTTGCGGCCTGCCAGTAAACCCAAAGCAGAAGAAGAAGAAGTGACGTCAGCGGCTTCATTTGCCTAATCCTCCCTCAGGGACTTATTCCGGTGTGAACGCGATCTGTACTTAGTTCATGAGGACTAAAGAGTTCTCATGAACCTTTGTGGGAAAAGTACCGCGGTGTGAATGCGCCTAATGTTAACAAAAGTGAAAGGTGTACATCAACATATATGGGGCTCTTTCTTGGCCCACGCTACCCCATTCCAACAAGTTTCACAAAAATGGTGCCAGCAGTTTTTTCTGAAAACCTGCTGACAGACGGAGAAACGGAGCCAAAAGCCTAAGCTCCTGGGCAGAGGTAGAATGAAAACACCTCTTACGCCTATGGGAACACCTGTGCAATAAGTGCCTTGTGCTTTGCAATGACACATAGGTGTACTGAAGTCAATCGACCAGTCATGCATGAACGGGGGGATGGAGGTTAAGGCTGCGCCACCATGCCGAGTGTATTCCCAAGGCGTTGGACCGCAGGCCTTCCAGACACGCTGACCCACATGCTTGACCCTGTTGCCCTCAGGCGTTCACAGTTGTTTAAGCTCCAGGCGCTGCTCCCTGCTGGGTGCTGCTGTCAGAGCTACCACATCTCCCCATGGGTTGTCATGCTCACAATAATGAGAACGGATGAGCAGTGAAGTCCTGAAGGCTGCTTTATCCTCCCGGAAAACAAAAAGGGAAAATAATGTCAACAACTCAGTTTTTGGCAGTAAGCGTTGTTGTTTTTAAGCGATGCTGCACACACATTCTTCTTTTTGTTGGACTCCATTTATCCAATGAAAACAACACCCATTGTGTTGGGGGATTGCTCACTTCACACCTTCCATTCACAACACTTCAAGTCTGTCCATTCAGCTGTTGTGGCGCGAGGCTCGGCTTACCCCTAATTTATTTCTTGTAAATCTTCCAGTCTTCGGAGCGATGCGGGTTTATTAAATTCCCACATCTATTAGACACAGATTCCACAACAAAACATGTATTTCCTTTCTCATGACTTCATATGGAAACATGAATCTCACATCCCTTCCCTCCTAGAACACTACGCATGACATTTATTTCTTTTACTGCAAGAATCAAATTGACCCAATTAAAAAGCGTCGGGTGGAGGGTTTCAAGTGAACCCGCTCTTAAAAAGGAGAGTTGTAGCCCTTTCGGATTTAACTGTGTTACTGTAACACAACACCAGGCTTGAGAGTCTGTGCTGGCTGCCCTGAATCTACGTTGGCCTCTGTCCAAGCTACTCGATCAAAGAGAGAGAGAGAGAGAGAGAGAGAGAGAGAGAAGCCTTTGCAGGCCAGCAGCTCTGCAGGGGGCATTGGCATCTGAGGACCCCCTAAAGCAGGGGTGGGGAACCTTTTTCCTCTCAAGGGCCATTTCAATTTTTTCAACATCCTCCGAGGGCCGTACACATTATTGACCTCTGCTTAAAATTCACAGCCCATTCATTTGGCCTTTCTTTCACGCTGTGCAAAGAAAAAGCAACCTCTCAATCCAGATATCTTGCCATGACTCGCGCACGCATGCACGCGCACGGTGTGGCACCAAACAGAAAGATATGGACACAAGATGTATTTAGTTTCCTATCCATGTGGACATGATTTAAGTGGGGGGGGCTAACCTCCTCTGGGGGGGTCCGGGGGGCATGCTCCCCCAGGAAGATTTTTTTTTTTAATGTTGAAGTTGAAAGCATCAATCTGCTGCACTTTGAGAGCAACATGAAGAGCTCTATGGATACATCTCTCAAAACCCAGATGAAACAGAACTGTAAACAGATTTTCTTTTTCTTTATGGATATTTTACAAATCACTCTCCTTTCAAACTGTATTCTTGTTTATTAATAACAACTTTTTTGTTACTGTTATATAGTATTTTATACCCGTTTACTTTATTATCTTATTTTTTTATAATAATGATCATATAAAGATGTGCCTTTACCTCACTGGTTGGAGAAAAAGCTTCTTATATTCGTTAGCATAGCTAGCTAGCCAGATGCTAATAACAACAAAGTAATTGACTGTCTGATCAGTGTGACAGATGAACAGATCGCCACTGGGCTTTCAACTGAAGACACAGCCACGCAAAAACTGCGGCATGTGTACGGCTCCTTATGGATACAGCTTGGAAGTCCCGGAGCGGCTTTCTGGTGCTCTCCGTCAGAACTGCACCGCTGTCAGACGAGACATATACCACATGATGACACGTTAGGCTCGTGTTGTGTTCAAGGACCCTGACCGTTGCCAGGAAAAACAGGCACTCGCTTGTTTAATTTGTTTGCGGTCTAGATTTCTTTAACTTTTTTCTTTTTTGCGTGTGTTTATAAATTACCTCGAGGGCCGTACCAAACACACGGCCCGGGGCCCGGAGGTTCCCCACCCCTGCCCTAAAGGAAGCCCTGGAACTAATATGCTTGTAATTGCAGTGCTGTAGCATTTGGAAGAACTCCAAATATTGGATTTGGATGGGTGTGAGGGTGAACTAGATTCTGGGCCGAAAACCATTGCGCGAAAACTGTGAGAGAACCGAGACAATGTGAAGAGCAATCTCCTTTTGAGGTTGCACTCTTGATTGCAATGTGCAGGACTCTGCTCTGTGTCACAGTAAAAGTGGGCCGCATGCCCCGAGGCTTAAATCACGGTGAAGCCTTTACGAGGTTGTAAATTCGAGAGCGATGTCTCGGCAGGCGGAGAACTTGAGGAGTAGAAATGCACGTGGGACAGCGAGGAGATTATATAAATCAACCCCGAGCCAACAGACATACATTAATCGTCACGTCCATCATGCGCAGCTGATCGCGAGTGACAAGATACAGGGCTTGCACCGGGGGTAGAGATTATATCTCATCTTGCCGCTCCCAGAGGGGACTCACTTAGCGGAGGGTGACAAATCCAGCGCGGAGGGAATATCTCGCACCGAAGAAAGCGATGCCTCCGCGATCCGTCATCAGACATGTCAGACGACACAAAAGGGGGTGTCACACCAAACTGCATGTGTGATGGCAGAGATCTGGTCTGCGGTAAATACGACCGCAGAGAGAAGGCTGCGACGCTTTGCATTTTGACTGCAGGCTTCTTTTAAAATCTTACTCATTGCAGAAAACCACTAGTGAGTGTGAATACTTGCTCTTTAAAGCAGTTCAAGATAGAAGCGGTTTCACCTATCTGGACATCTTTCCCACAACACGACAGCTTACACTTCTTTTATTGACAGGACAAGTACAGAAAAGGGGAAAAGAAACAAGTCAATCACAGGTCGCTGGGAGAGCACGGGCTAATCCATTCAATGATCGATGCACAGGGTACGAGGAGTCAGCACGTGAGGTCAAGCTGACATTTCGTTTAGAGAGGACGAGCGGGAAAGGGGAGGCAGGCATGTCGTGACCCTCAGAGGAGACGGATTGAGAGTTGACAGAGCTTCACAGTATGATTGTAAGTGTGTCCTCTTGGCAAAAAGACATCCTTCACACCCATTAGCATCCTAGCATTTCTCAGAGCCGCATTCAAGACTTCGGTTGGAAAAATGTAGAAATGAGAATGTGCGGGGGAGGAGGGCGTGAGGCGGGGTGCGAAATCCCTGCAGACCTTTTATCGTGTCTGCATCTGGGCACCGAGCCTACAACATCAGGCACACATTTTTCAACTGGGCCTTTTCCAGACGCGCACACCACTCGGCTGAACCCCGGCCAAGAGTAAAACAGCGCTCATTACTGAGCAATGCGCTCGCAGGCTCGCATTCGAAATGTGTAAGTAATTGTAAAATATGAACTCTGAGGAGGAGAGAGCGTTCAAACTGTACATCATTGTTGCCTTGAGAATGCTCGTGGAAGCTTACACCCACGGAAGATATGAGATGTCACCAACTGTCATATCAAGTGAGGCTCCGACGGTACGGTTGACACATGATAATGGAGACGAGGGGAGATGGCTCATTAATCAGTCGTTTACCTTAACGTTTTCAATTAATACTAATAAAGCTTTTTGAATTGAAGATGGAGATTGCATATCTCGGTAGTCGGTCATTGTATTGACTCGTCTAATCCTGATGGACCATTGGGGCCGAGTGGCGCTTCCCTCCTTTGCGCTAATGGTAATTATGTGAACATGAAGCTGGACTTACTGGCCCTCTGGATCCAGGTGCAGTAGTCTGTGATGTACAGATCGTTCAGGATGTAGGCCGGTCGTTCCTCTCGGAACACTTTGTGAATATCCAGCAGGCATTTGAGGACACCGGCTTTCCCTGGGCGAAGGGAAATGGAGAAACAGTGTTATTCGTTATTAAGGATGACAATGCACTCCAGCTGCTGGCAGACTCAGCGTGCATTTAAAGGCTGGCAGGCATTGTTCCATACATAAAAGCTGAGGTAAGGGATCAGAGGAAAATCCCAACGAGCTCTATTTTTGGTTCACTTTGTCTGCTTAACGGGAGCTCTGCTCAGACTTTCGGTCAGAAACGTGTTTGCTTTGATCTGTCAAAAATAGCACTGACTGTTTTTGATGATTCCTGACTTGACGGCCATTGGAGTCTGCCCATCCAACACCATTATAGTCAAGATCTGAATCCATTTAGCCTGTGATCTCACATCTGACCTGAAGACCTGATTTATATATGTTTTGAAGAAACACAGAAATATTGCCTCTTTTTTTTTTACTTTAAGGCTAGGAACATTCGTTTCTGAAAATCCTGTCTGATCTTTTTTTTAGGGCTGTCAAGTTAACGCGTAAAAAACGCAAAAAAAAATTAACGCCACTAATTATTTTAACGCATGTGTATTTCTTTTCCTCGGCCGCCCCGTAGTTTCAGAGCGCATCGAGTTTAAAATACCATCTACAAGCTGATGCTGACAGCCCCGCTCCTGCCGCCCGCTTGCAGCAGATCACACTTCCACGCTCACCGGCAGGCACCGACTGGCCGGGAGGGTGTGTGTGCGTGGCCCGAGCGAGCGAGCGAGAGACCTTCCGTGCATTGTTGTTGTTAGCATCTGGTGCTAGCTAGCTGCGCTAACGGATATAAGGAGCTGTTTCAATGAAAACAGAGGAGCGACATTTCGCCACAACTGCGCCGAGCACTTGACTTGATGCAGGAAGCAGACAGCGGGACATTGTAGGAGAAGTCAGCACACTCATGATTGCAGCGTCCAGGCAGCTCCCGTTCGAGCATATGCCTTGAGCTGCACATAGCTCCAACGCGCACACACACACACACACACACACACACACACACACCACACACACACACACACACACACACACACACCACACACACACACACACACACACACACACACACCACACACACACACACACACACACACACACACACACACACACACACACACACACACACACACACACACACACACACACACACACACCACACACACACACACACACACACACACACACACCACACACACACACACACACACACACACACACACACAATGTGTATTGTATGAGAGGTTCCAGGTTGAATTGAGGCGAATATTTGTAATGTTCAGAGGGTTGTTGTGTTAATATTCATGAGTATATTTCTCATTGTTCAAATGATAATAAACATTAGCATAAAGCATATTTGGCCACTCATATGTTGATAAGAGTATTAAAAACTTGAAACATATTCCTCTAAGGTACATTTAGAACAGATAAAAAATGTGCGATTAACTATTTTAATCGACTGACAGCCCTACTTTATATACAGTAATATCTTGCCAAGGCTTGTCGCCCAGACTCAACTTATAACACAGTTACTTATCATGAAGATGGTGTATTATTGATTTTCCAGCCACTCCGACTCACAGCTTAAGTGTTTGGACTATATAAGTATATTTATTTTTGCCTCTCAACCCTCCCATGAATGGGTGATTAGTAGGAGATATGGAAACAGCTGCTGTGTTGACTGAACCTACTTATGCTCAATCACAACACTTTCAGGGCTGACTGACGCCCTGAATGCAAATGGCTCCCGCTCGAGAAGATATATTTATGCAGAAATCATACCAAATATCTCAGCACATATAACTGAAACTTTCTGGACACTTAGATACCAAATAAATAGCTAGTTTGGAGCTTTTGGATATTGTTGAAGTGATGCTTCATAGGGAATACTTTTCAGTTGATCACCAGGCTTTGGTTTCCATGCAGAGAAATGTGCCTTAGTTCGGCTGTGAACCATTTACTTCAAATCATCAAGACTTTTCTTTTTTCGGATCCTCGTTACCTTGTAATTATCGAGGCAGGCAAGATCTCTTAATGAATTCAAGGGAACACAGGTGAGTAATTTATTTTAGAAATCAAAATGGTAATTTTGAAGATGTATTCATTAAACAACCTAGAAACAGCAGTAAATACACAGCTGCACACAACACTACTTTGTGTGTTAAGTAGGGCTGTCAGTCGATTAAAATAGTTAATCGCACATTTTTTATCTGTTCTAAATGTACCTTAGAGGAATATGTTTCAAGTTTTTAATACTCTTATCAACATATGAGTGGCCAAATATGCTTTATGCTAATGTTTATTATCATTTGAACAATGAGAAATATACTCATGAATATTAAACACAACAACCTCTGAACATTATTGTGTGTGTGTGTGTGTGTGTGTGTGTGTGTGTGTGTGTGTGTGTGTGTGTGTGTGTGTGTGTGTGTGTGTGTGTGTGTGTGTGTGTGTGTGTGTGTGTGAGAGATGGATCGTTGGAGCTATGTGCAGCTCAAGGCATATGCTCGAACAGGAGCTGCCTGGACGCTGCAATCATGTTGCGCACTATCCGAGCTGAGTGTGCTGACTTCTCCTCCAATGTCCCGCTGTCTGCTTCCTGCATCAAGTCAAGTGCTCGGTGCAGTTGTGGCGAAATGTCGCTCCTCTGTTTTCATTGAAACAGCTCCTTATATCCGTTAGCGCAGCTAGCTAGCACCAGATGCTAACAACAACAATGCACGGAAGGTCTCTCGCTCGCTCGCTCGGGCCACACACACACACACCCTCCCGGTCCTCCCGATGGCCAGTCGGTGCCTGCCGGTGAGCGTGGAAGTGTGGTCTGCTGCAAGCGGGCGGCAGGAGCGGGGCTGTCAGCAGCATCAGCTTGTAGATGGTATTTTAAACTCGATGCTACGGGGCGGCCGACGGAAAAAAATACACATGCGTTAATCGCGGTAAAATAATTAGTGGCGTTAATTTTTTTTTGCGTTAACTTGACAGCCCTCATGTTAATACATAACTACATAATCTAGATTTGAGATATTGAGCAAAGCTATCAATGATAATTATAACAAATATGGTTTATAATAAATCTCGTGAAACATTCTGGCTATTCATCCACGTTTTGGGGGCTTCATAGTTACTGTAGTTCCAACACCATCCATGCACTGCTCTGCTATCCTATCAAGAACAAAAGTCCATCAAATGTTTAAAATATATCATTGCTATCAGGGTTTTGTCTAAACCGGGTAACGGGCGCCGCGACCTCTTACTTTAGCGTACGAGAGAGAGGAAAACACACACGACCACACACACACTACGGCACGTAACACCCGCATACCAAAAAATAATATTTCTGTTCGTCAGAAACTGCATTATTACTCTTGTTTCAAATAGACCTTCAGACGGACAGCTTACAACTGCAGAGTCATCTTGTGTACGGGCGTAATGTTCATTATTCTATAATTAACACTTCCTAAGAATAAAAAAAGGGCACTACTTTTTTGAGGCATATCTCTATAAAATATCTGTTTTCCATTTAAGCCCCGTCTTAAATGTGGATCCTGTCGAACGTGATTCAGTGTGGTTTCTTCCAGCATGCAATCAATTACAGATTAATCAACGTTGAAATAAATAATCTATTTCAAACATGTTTTATGGTGAGAGCGCTTTGCTGTATATGACATGGTTTACGTTCGACACCTGCACTCTGACTCTAGAAACATGTAGAGATCACATTGGCTAGCATGCTCTCAACACCCACAATGCATCACGCAGAATCTCCATTTGTTATTCTGACAAATGTCGATTCCCTGAAGAATACAACCTGCCAAACTGCCACAGCACTTCTCCCTCCACACAGGCGTATAAATAGCCTCACTCTGTGGCATGAAAGATTTCTCCCCTGCGCCTCCAGAGCTGGCTGGCATTGTCCAGAGAAAATCCAGTCCAATCAAAATAAACGGAGAACCCGCAGCGAGGAAACCCTTCCACAAACATTTGGTTCCCATTTAAGCATGGGGGGAACTCTGCCCTTCACTTCAGGACTTGGACCATCGGAGGCAAAAACAAACTGGCTTCCAAGATTTCTCAGTGAAGATTCCCGAGGAAAGAAAAGGTTGGTCCCAGTTCAGCTGTTTTTAGTAACCGTTCAGTAATTATTGGTGAAATGCCCAAGAGAAGCGAACAAGGTGTTTTAATTAGGCAAGAGTAGGTCATTCAACGAGAGGGAAAGGATGAACACCCCGTGTGTACAACGGTAACTCCTTCAGGGCTGCAGAAGGAGCAGCGTCGCATAGATGCAGCAGTGGGTGTGACGAGTGACAAAGAACACATCCCCCTACTCAATGCTTTATGAGTACATCGATGTTCCTCTGGCTTGAAATCTTTATCTGCATGTGAACAAATGCTTAGTATTGTATCTCACACGCTAATTAGACGCCCTTTGATGTTATCTTTCGGTCTTAAGACACCAATTATCTCCTGGGCGTGCCATTACATCATACTGTCTGGTAGACAAGTGTAGTCGGTGGGTAGTATCCAGGGAAGTGAGAGTTTTTAACCAGCGAAACAACATTTCCCCATTTTACCACTAATCAAAATGATGTGGATTAAAAGCAGGAGAGGCAGAACTTCACACAGTATCGGTTTTATGAACCAAGGAAATCCAGACATGACCGCAGCCCAACGACAACACAATCTACTTCAATGTGGTTCAATGGTCTGGTTCAGTTCGGTCCAACTACTCTACAACAATGCCCAATATCAGCAGCTGCTTTCATACCCAGTCTCGTCACACACAATCCATGCATCTCATCCCATCAGTGCCGTGTGCACGCCCTGCTCTAGTTGTAGAATTTCATTACTGCTTCTCGACTTCCCTTTTACTGGGTCAAAGTGCTTATTTGACCGAGAGTTTGATTACATTCCCGAACTTTCCCTGACCTCTCTGAATTCCAGAAGACATTCTACGACCAGTGTTCAGACCAGCGACTGAATGATGAAGACCTGTGGTGGATTGATCTGTTAGAAAGGATCACATCTGACATTTCACTTTTTACGGCTTTAAGGAGCTACACATTGGAATAAGGGCTATTCAAGTGGCTAGCTGATTTAGCGCCTTACCTCTGAATCTACAGACGTCTCCTTACCAATGTAAGTTACTAGAAAAACATGTTTTGGGCCCAATGGTATCACATGATTGACACAAAAGTCGTAGTTAAGCCTAGGGCTGCTCAATTAATCGTATTTTAAATCGCGATTACGATTATGGCTTGCAACGATTACGAAAACAACGTAATCGAAATAAAACGATTACCGTACTTTTCGGACTATAAGCCGCGACTTTTCCCCCATTTTTTTTGTACAGCTAACGGCCACTAGGGAACCTCCTAAATCTATGGATTTTACAGGTAAAATTAACCACCTTTAACGCTATGGGCTCTATGACCGGTCCTCGCCCGCCAGCTTTAAGCGGCGGGCTCCAGCAGGAAAAGCTGGAGGCCGGAAAAGAGTGAGACAGGTAGCACGCCAAAGTAAAAGTGGAACCGAGAGACAGAACGAGAGCAAGACAGACGGACCATTTAGCTGCTGCGGCTTATATGCAAATCTGCTTACTCACTGTAGTGCTCCCCATTATATGTTTCATTTGTGTCCACTTGACTGTCCCCTCCATGATTTCCTGTTTGTGTTTTTATCTTGTTCTGTTGCCTATTAGCTTTTATTTTTAATTTAATTTAGTTTTTTTTTTTTTTTTTTAAATTGTACGGTGTCCTTGGGTGTCATGAAAGGCGCCTAAAAATAAAATGTATTATTATTATATGCAGGTGCGCTTTATAGTCCGAAAAGTACGGTATTTTTTTTATTATTATTAATTTTTTTCTTTTTAGTTGAATTATACTTACATTTCAGGGGAATCAACTGTTAAAAACATACTGTTCAAATGTTTTTTCTCCAATAAATGTATGTTTTCAAAGTAAATAATGATCCAGTGGAGTGAGTGGAACATGTTGGCTATATGTTAAGGAGTGTTCAGGTTGTGACAGTGCACTGCAACATGTTTGTTGATCTTGTTTATTGGTATTTATTATTTTGATATTATTTAAATGAATGTATAATTTATTTTATTTTGTATTGGTTTTTCAGTTGATTACCCTGAACGTATAATTCAACAGTTAAAAAGTTCAAATTATTATTTGCATTTGTTTTAAAGTACAATAAATGGATGTTTTCAAAGTCAATGAATAATCGCATTTAATAATCGCAATTACAATTATTGACCCAAATAATCGAGATTATGATTTTTGCCATAATCGAGCAGCCCTAGTTAAGCCACTGCGAAAAAATTTGCTTCATCAGCCGACGCGCTTCCTCACTTCACACTCGCTTCCTCACTTCACACGCGCTTCCTCACTTCACACTCGCTTCCTCACTTCACATCTTAACTCCGCTCCCCTGTACCTGCCCAGTAGCTTCCTGCTTACATCCACTCTGGCAGCGTGGAGAGTATTCTCAAGCAGCTCCTCCACCTGCTTCCTGAGGGCTGTTCAAATATTTACCCCTCCCCCCATAACATTTCCTCGGAGGCCTCAACATGCACGCTGCCGTTAATGGGTTGTTTTGCTAATACCTATGAATGTTTGCTTTCGCTGCCACTTCAATGAAGTGCCTCGAACATGGGGCACGCATTGCCGTTTGCTTTATCCTGACACATTAATGAGTGTGAAATGTAATGCTGGAAGGAAACACTCTCATACACAAGCCAGGCTGAATTACTGTGGCGTTACAATTCATTAAGGAAAACCCCTATTACTCATACTTCACTTACGAATAATGAGGGTTATGAGTGGTGAGTGAAAAACCATAATTTGCTCGTTCCTAAATAAACAGCCTCTTATCATTTGGCCAAATTAAGAGCTAAATCAGTGTTTTAGCACTCGGGGGGGACATGAGAAATCTCGATTTTAGAAAGTGTTCCTGAGGTAAGAGAAATTAGGTGAGGGGGAAAAACTGACTGCCGTTTCCGCGGCTCGCCCGATCAACTCATCTCCCTACTTAATGAGGCGTGGAAATGCTAATCCAGAGCTTAAAAGGCCTTTAATTTGCTGTCAGTTAGTGTTAAAATCATCACAGCTGGGATAATCTCAGCCCTCACACGTCCTGAGTGTGTGCACACTGCAGCGTTTCATCTGTCCGCGGGGGCTTTTGATTTAAAGATTACTCCGGGCTTTGAGATATCAAAGACAACAAGTCCCGTTTCAGACTAATCCACGTTTCTCTCCCAGAGGGGGAGGGGCCACTCTTCATTTAGTGGGAGGAATATTACTTTTGCAGCAATAGTAAGAATCAATATTCCAAACGATGATATACATTTTTGTGCATGGCTAGTCATTCTGTTTAAACCCAGCATTTCTGCAGTTAAAGATTATGCGACATATTATTCCCGTCTAGACCACAAATCGGTTTATAATGTAAGGGGAAACGTCTCATTTCAATCTATGCCGCTTTCTACCAGGCCGTCTGTGTATCTCACTGCGAAACATTTATTCAGCGGCGAATCGTGTAAAAGCATGGTTAATCCCGGATTAAAAAAGGCACTGAATAAATGTTTTATATACAATTTGCAACCAAGATTGTGCTGCTCCGGCTCTGGCTCCTAATTCCAGTCTCTATCCCTCTCTCTTTGCTTTGCAGAGCAGCTGGGAAGCACACACTGGGGCTTCTTGGAAATTGTGGAGCTGCAGAGTTTATTTATGCGCACACTAAAATAAATACATTTCCAATAGTTTACGGCTAACCTTTATTCTTGTGTTGGCAATTCTGATCGCCAACACCGGTCTGCTCTGAGCTCAGCCACCGTAGGATTAGATTCCAACTTTTCTGACTTCCAACAATTGCAATTTCACCAGGGGGTTCACATTACAATACAAAAAGTAAATTACTGAAAAAAGCAAAATGTCATCATTTCCAATTTGTGCTACCCGTTTCAATGTAAGAAAAATATTCCTGAAATAAATAAACCTTTCTAAAATACTATTTTCACTGTTTTAACTCAGCAGCAATCTAACAGCACTATTAATAACATGCATAACTACTAATAGCAAAATACAACTACGTTTAATTATTTTCAACGTCATGATGTCATAAAACATGACATTCAAACCCTCATTTGGGAAATCCTAATGTGAAGCTTTGAATGTAAAAGTTGACATTGGGTAAAGCCCTCCACCGAGTGCTCGTGAACCGCTCCTTCTCGATCGCCAAAGTGTCAGGAACGAATAGCGCCGATAAGTTAAGATGTCTTTACACTAGCTTAAATCGACAAAGTTGCGCATGCAAGTGTGTGTGGTGTGTGTGGCGCTACTCGTAGACTTACCTGACTGCAAAATCTTAGTCGTGTCACGAACGGCCGCAGACACCATGGAAAAGTGTCTGTAGAGCGGGTAGCACAGCACCCTCCGTCCAAAGGACACCAGGACGTCCTGCAGGGAGCTGTACGTCTGCAACACAGAGAGCATCCGACTCAGCACACAACAGACTATTGAATCAGAGGAGAATATGTCGTCAGACTGAGAGTTAGCGTTTGGCTCAGCTATACATTTCAGCCCAAGCCTTTACCAACCTCTCTGTTGCTGCGGACCGGCTCCGTGGTGTGAGACGGCGGTCGCTTGCTGCTGCTAATTACTCCCAACTACTCCCATTTATTGAGCCGGGTAAAATATGGGCTCACAACTCTTAAACACCTCTGCAGCCCTGGCCTGTTAATTGCTGCTTCCTCTTTAATCACTGCCTCCCCTCTCAAGAGTTTCTCCGCACTAACGGAAACAGCCCAGAGACGAGAGGCACGGATTTTCATCTCCTGCTTCCTTCTCTGCCTTCGTGGCTTGGTAGGGATGTGTTGCGAGCTCGAGAGTGCGTGTCATACGGGATCATCCTCTCCCTCGGGCTTGTTTAGCAGGAGTGTAAATAAGGTAGAGAGGGGGGGGGCGGGAGCGCTGCAGTCGACTGAGGACAAGTACACATGCAGCAGGCGGAGCGGTCCTATTTTATTTATATGCATACAGGGTGTTTCTCAAATCGAGTACGTTTGCTTGGTAGCACGTCTTCCGAGCGTCTTGCTTCAGAAGCGAGGCAAGAATCCGTCCTGGCATTCGGAAAACGAAGAGTGGAACAGGCTAGCAAGTGTGCAGGTGTGCGTCACATGAGAGGCCCCGTCTTACATGTTTCCGCCACAGATTTGGGGAAATTGGTCCGTGCGCAAAGCATTGTGGGTATTTTAAGACCGGGAGTCTACACATGTGCAGCCTCGACATTTCTCCAAAACGAAGTACGCCGGGCTCGGTAGATTTCCAAGTATGCTGGACATTGGAGCAGTACTTCGGCGGCACTCGATGACGTAGTATGCTTGAAATAGTGGCTCTGGAGCATCCTTCCTCGACATTGAGAAACACCCATAGACTCCTCAATTGTTCACATTCTCTGCAACATTTAGCTTATTGTATCGATTTCTCTTTTTCACATGTATAGAGTTTACTACCGCTGTCGTGCAATAACAGTTTTGTGCAATATGTAAATTGGGAGAAATGTATTACGAATGTTACACTTTTGAATTTAAAATGTTACGTGAACGCCCTTATCTAATACTGTTTTATTTTGGCTGCAACAATACTTCACCTGAATGTCCTTGATCTTGCAAGATAATGTTGCACTATTCAGTCTTTTCTTGCACTATTATTTTTTTCTTGTTTTATGTCTTATTGATGTTGCATTGTGGGAGGAGCCTAGGACTTAAGATGTGCATTAGCATATCTACACTGTTGCTACTGTGCATATGACAATAATTTGAAACTTGGAAAAACAAGGTAGTGAGGGGGAAAGTGAATGTTAGGCGAGGGAAGAGAGATAGACAGTGAGAAGCTGATTTAACGGTGACACAGAGACAGGCAGGCAGTCAAAGAAGGAGAGGAATCTATTGTCGAGCACAAGGTGACGGGAAGGGGAAAGGGAAAGGGGAAAGGGGTGGGGGTGGGGGTGGTTGAGTGAGTTGGCCTGTCAATAGCAGCTGACAGCCGGCTGACGGACTGACAGTGAAGAGCTGCCAGGTGGAGACTCGTCTTAACTCCACGGTGGCACCACGGCAGAGGAAGTACAACACTGCTGGTAGGGTCTGTTCAACACACTCCTCCAGGCAGCATCACTGGCAGAGATGGGGTCGTTACTAAAAAAAAGTAATTATTACATATTACATATTACTTTAAAAAAAAAGTAATATATTACACTACTTCGTTACTATCTACATAAAAGTAATTCGTTACTTTACTCGTTACTTTACTCGTTACTTTACTCGCAGGGCCGGCCCCGCCCCTCCCTACAGGCAGATCACGCAGACTGCTAAAGTTTCAAATGTTCTCTTTAGTTCAGTTTCCATTGTCGCATAAGACTGATCCGATAGCTCCTGAATGTTTTCCTATCTGACCATGGCTGTCCTCTGTCTCCTGCTATCTGACCGTGGCTGTCCCTTGTCTCCTGCTATCTGACCGTGGCTGTCCTCTGTCTCCTGCTATCTGACCATGGCTGTCCTCTGTCTCCTGCTATCGACCATGGTGTCCTCTGTCCTCCTGCTATCTGACCGTGGCTGTCCTCTGTCTCCTGCTATCTGACCGTGGCTGTCCTCTGTCTCCTGCTATATTGACCATGGCTGTCCTCTGTCTCCTGCTATCTGACCCATGGCTGTCCTCTGTCTCCTGCTATCTGACCGTGGCTGTCCTCTGTCTCCTGCTATCTGACCGTGGCTGTCCTCTGTCTCCTGCTATCTGACCATGGTTGTCCTCTGTCTCCTGCTATCTGACCATGGCTGCCTCTGTCTCCTGCTATCTGACCGTGGCTGTCCTCTGTCTCCTGCTATCTGACCGTGGCTGTCCTCTGTCTCCTGCTATCTGTATATTTTGCGCAGTCTATCTCTGCTCACGCTGTTGCGTCAGCGTGTTCTCCTGCGTGTTGGCCATGTGTTGGCACTGGAGCCAGACTTCAGCCGAGCACGTACGAACTGCGCATGCGTGAGTGGCAATAACTCTCCTTACCAGCAGTAGTGTGTATTCGTCATTCAAAACAAGCAACAACCGGAAAAACAGAGAAGAAGAACTACGTGTAGTGGTGTGTGTGTGTGTGATATAAATAAACAACAGCTATGTGGCGTTAGCTTCACCTAGCATGTTGTTCTTTGCAGGTGTTTGTTGAGGTTTGTTTATGACTGAGTTTAGAAAGTAACGAAGTAACGCGTGTCGGGGCATGTTAGTACTGTAGTGTGATTACTGGATTATAAAAGTAGCGCGTTGTGCGCAACTGTTGTCAGTGAAAGCGTGAAACAACAAACCTCTGGAGCACCGACGATAACAGAAGGAAATGCAATGGAGGTGTTGAGCAAACAACTACAATACAGACACTTGAATAAGTCTTTGTGTTTATATTCCCATTTGTGTTGAAACATACTCAAATAACTGTGATTTCTGCAGGGAATGTTCCACGGAAAGGGGTTTTCTTAAGTCTGTGGAATATGATATGTAAAAGGAGCGTTTATATAATGCTATTCCATTCTTTGCAACCCATTGACACACATTCATACAGAGGCAGGGGGTGTTTCTCGAGGAGGATGCTCCAGAGCCACTATTTCAAGGTTCTACGTCATCGAGTGCCGCCGAAGGACTGTTCCAATGTCCAGGATACTTGGAATTCCACCGAGGCCGGCGTACTTCGTTGTGGGACATTTCTAGGCTGCACATGTGTAGACTCCGGTCTTAAAATCCCCACAATGCTTTGCGCACGGACCAATTTCAAAATATTTGGCGGAAATTGCGCTCCATTTAAGGCGGGGCCTCGCATATGACGCACACCTGTTCCACCATTCTTCGTTTTCCGAGGCCAGGAAAGATTCTCGCCTCGCTTCTGAAGCAAGTGACTCTGAGGTACATGTGCTACCAAGCAAGCCTCCTCGACATTGAGAAACACCCAGAGGCTGCCATACAAAGAGCTGCTGCTCAGGGAAACTAACATTCACACGCCATCGGGTGCAACACATCAACATGTTGACAGCAGGGCTGGGACTCAAACCACCAACCTTTCTTTGGTGGACTACCGCTATACCTCCAAAGCCATAGTGTAGAATGGGACATCTACGCAGCATGGAACTCTTTAATTTAAAATGGTATATTGAGACCTATTTAGAATTTAACAAATGTTGTTTATTGGGATTTTGACAACACATCTGCAGGGCATAGTGTGAGATGATCGTCGTGTTTCGAAAAATGCACAAGTGAGAAGTGTTGCTCTGGGTGGCTTTGCATTTCAAATAACATACATTGCAACAAGCGTCGTCTGCATCGAGTTTAAAAAGTGATGACCTCAGCTACAGAGAGAGGAGGATGGGGCTGTTCGGGCACCCTGTCTTCATAAAGAAAACGTTGCCCATCATTTCTTTCTGTTGAAAATGTTATCAGACAACAGTTTTCTTCGGCCTATGACACTCTCCAGTTGAAGCATTGGCTGAAAAGATTAAGAACTGCATTAGCGCATATATAGTTCTTAGTATAAAGGCATTTCTGGGTCACTTGTTTGTGACTTCAACAGCAATGAGACAGCCACATAGTTACCTGAGTATAATTCGATTCAAGATCCATACAAGTAGTACATCACATCACACCCATCCTCAAATCACTGCACTGGCTCCCGGTCTCACTCAGGATTGACTACAAAATCACCCTCTTCACTCATCAGTGCAGATATGGAAATGCTCCCTCCTACATCAAGGAATTGCTCACCCCACAAACCTCCACGAGGAACCTACGTTCAGTAAAGGCAAACCTCCTCATCCCACCAAGGACAAAACTGAAGACCATGGGAGACCGAGCCTTCTGCTCTGCTGCTCCGAGATTGTGGAATGCCCTCCCAAGACAGCTGAGGACACCACAGACTGTGGAGGCTTTCAAAAAAGGCCTAAAAACGCATCTTTTTAGAATAGCCTTTAACTAGATTTTTAAATCCCCCACATTATGCCATGCGGGCATGAATGTCACAGCTTTTATTATGTTGTTTTAATTGTTTTTTTATTGTTGTTTTGTTTCACCCTTTTTACATTTTAAATTTTGTAGCACTTTGAGTTTTGTTTAAAGTGCGCTTATAAATAAAATATATTATTATTATTATTATTATTATTACATGAATAGCTCAACAGTTACTACTGGAACACCAGGATCACGTACGTTATGTCCGTCTAGTCTTGCAAGGGTGCATGAGAAATGCGATGCCTTCCATTACAAATGCTTCAACTATAAATCCAGCTTTACACGAGAAGCCTTCTGATGACAGGCATGAACTGCAATCCATGTGAATGTAGACTGGGTGCATGTTGATTCAGGACTGAGCTCTGAAGAGCGTCTTTGTCAGGTTTATTTACCCCAATGTGGTGATTAGGGTCAACCGCTTCCTGAGGCAAGGCCTACATTACTGCTAATGCATGGTTTCCTCTTCAGTTTGACCACAAACTGGGCCTGCTCGAGTGAAGACATTTGAAACAACACTGCAGAGTTGCTCCAAAAAGCAAACCTGCAGATACATAGAGAAATGTTTAAAAAGCCAAATGTCTGTTGCTAACGTCCCCTGTGATCAATCCCTTTGTACATCAAGGGGAGTCGTCGGTATGGCCTTGTTCCAGAAACCCACTTTGGAGTCAACTGGATAACTTTGCAGAGAAAAACTTTGAACCTCCTCAACTCTGGAAGTAAGAGGCGCTGTTCCAGGTCAGGCTGTACTGGGAACATTTATCAAGATCACTCAAGAGAACTTCTTGGAACAGACATCAAGAAGCCAGATTAGTCTGCATCAATATTAAGAACAAAGTGTTTCTCTAAAAAGAAAGGAAACGTTTTTTCTGTTAAAGTATGGAACGAGTTCTTCCTATTGATTATTTCTTAATAAAATAGATTGGATACATTCTGGTCAATCGATGTTTTGTATAATTACAAAGCTGACTTGTGATTATTAGCAGAATAATAGTTATTGAAAAAAAGTATACCGTGTTATTTTGATGTTGCATTGTTGGTTTGTTGTACTTGAACAATCTGGTATCGAGAATACATATCTTGTTTCAGAAGTTATTGAAGTCTTACAATAAAGTAACCTGTTATTCCAAATGGCCCACAGTCAAGGGTTAACTGGATACAATGTATACGGGAGCATCCATAGAATACACACAAAGAAAACCATCTGACCAGGATGAGAACACTTGAATACTGTGTTGGATATACACTAGGAATCGACCGATATGGCTTTTTCAAGGCCGATACCGATTATTAGTAATCAAGGAGACCGATAACCGATATTTGGAACCGATATACATTTGCAGTAAAATCAGAAAATCTATAGTGTCAAAATGTAGAATAACACAAACTCCAACACAACTTCTTTGAAATGCATTTAAGCATATATTATGTTTAATTAACTTTAAACATCGTACAACTGGTTTCCTCTCTGAGCCCTTTTCTTTAGTGCAGCCATCTGCAATGAGTTAGAGAGAGACAAGAAGTGGGGCTGCAGGCTGACATGCTTAACTAACAATAATGCTTAATTTATTATATCAAACCAATGCCTGTCTATCTAGCATACAATCCCAATAAACTGCTAGCAACTGCAAAACACTATGCTAGCTAATGTTTTGCAAACTATTCAAAGTGAGGCTATTACAGTAGACCTAATGTTAGACTAGTAGCCTCACTTCTAATAGTTTGCTAAACATTTGCTCGATACATGTTGGCTAGCTAATGAGCTTCACATATCAACCTGAAAAACTGCGAGGCTCCACTCGCAACCCCCCCTCCGCACCCAACTCTGACTGACTTCCCGCGTCCCTGTGTAACTGGGAAGCTGATAGAATTGGATCAATAGATCGTGCTGTTTTTGCAACTTCAGCATAGGGGATTGGGATGTTTATTGAACTTCGGCTTTCAACTGATTTACCTTCGAAACACATGTATGGCTCTGCCGCTCAGCGCTGCTGAGTGCCTCTGTCTGTGTCTGCGTTCTTCGCACCTGCCTGTAATCTGAGAAGGTCCCGCCTCTCTGGCTGGCTCCCGCCCGGAAAATCTTCAGTGTTGATTGACACTTCAGTAATAGCCTATCAGATAGCGCTGTGGGCGGGACATTGCTCGTGTACAGAGAGTGGTGACTGCAGACAGAGAAACGGCCGCATCAGAGCCAAAGTGTTATCGGCAATTTTATTAAAAAAAGGCCGATACCGATAATCGGTCAAATGAGGAATATCGGCCCCGATAATCGGCCTGGCCGATAATCGGTCGACCCCTAATATACACTACACCAGGCATCCTCAAAGTCCGGACTCTGGTTCGGATTCGGACCGAACCACAACTGTCTCTGGACTCTGAGAAAATTATACTTTTCATCTGTATTATCTGTGTTATCTGCGAGACATCACCACAACGCAACGAGTCAAAATGATCCGCTATGTCCATAGACTGCAAACAGCGCTCTGCATGTCCTGTTCCACTGTCTGTGTGTGTCTGTCAACGCATTGGTCCAATCACATTCAGCATCCCGTCAGCGGTTTTTCCCCCAAACAGTCTGCAAATCAGAGGCACAGTAGGGCGGGTGGGAAAAATGTGTGTCTCGTCTCTTTCAACCTGTCTGAGTCAGAGCGAGAGTTTAAAAAAAGAAAATTCAGAGCGAGAGTTAAAGCTCATCTAGTTCCACCTGTACTGTAGCTAGTAGCCTAGTTTCACCTACCCTGACATACTGACACCCTAAAAATAGGCCTTGCCACCCCAGCTGCCACCCCAGTTGGCAGCTTTGTTTTGAAAGAAAAGTTGTGGCTCATCGGCCATTTATGAGAGAAAGTCTCTAATGTCCGAGTGCAAGTGAATGCAGCACAAGATGCACGTCATGTAACCCCTCCCCCGGTCCTGGCGCGAGCGTGGACATATGATTGGCGGCGATTTCATTTGAACGGGACGACGCAAAACGAGAAGCATTCGGACCCAAGCACTGAAGGAATGAGGTATTTGCGGTCTGACAGAGAAGAGACTGTCAGTGTGGCTGCACTCAGCATTGAACCAAAACGCACTAAAGCTGTTGATCTGAATACGTTTGTGAGGCGTTTTGCTGAACAAGATGGTAATCGCTGCATTCAGCTGTAATACACGTCAACTTGATGCTCTGCTCACGGATGAGCAGACAAAACTATTAAGGTGATGACCTTACGTGTGTAAATATGTTTTTTTCTTTGAGGGGGTCTGCCCCCAAAAAACTGTTTTAAGTCCTGAGAAAATGTATAAAGCAATAATGGGAATGCTGAACGAAAGAGGGTGCAGCTGCCTTTATTCATAACAGCTCTTACACTGCGACTCTGAGGGATCAAGCACAGACACAATAACAATGAAAACTGCTGCATACAGATTATTTTTGTTTTTCAACCTCGTGTTAAGAATCTTGTTGCAATTGTTTAAAAGTTTGAATGACCGTAATAAACGGACCTTTGTCTTATTGAAACATTTATTTTGGACCTTTAAGATTTGTATTTGAGTACCCCTGCTCTACACTAATGACGCATTTCCACCGCAGGACCTACCACGGCTTAGTACGGTATAGTTAGGCCTCGTTAGGACTGGCTCACTTTATGCTGCGTTTCCATTACAGTTTAGTGGCTGGGGTAGTAACTATAGTAACGCAGTGTAGGCGGAGCCGTGACGTCATCTTCAATGCGAAACACAAAACCAACATCAGCCGTTAGCTGTTAGCACTCAGAGCTCACAGCTCCTCATATCTGTTCAGAAACTAGACAAAAGTTAAACGAGTACAAACCACAGACTGCCTGTGTCATGGCGGATACAGTCGCTGGTTTATTTATGTCTGTAGGCCGTTGTTGTGAGTGTGGACGGTCGGAGCATATATAACGTTAGCTTAGCCAAGCTCCATTTAGAAAACACGCATTTTAAAAGGTTTTTCGCCTGCCGTCTGTCTGCAGACTTGTCAAAGCATTAATTCATGGTTTTTACTAACCGGTATCAGTGTGTTGTTACTTCGGCATCATTTTGAAACATGTATTACAATTAAATCACGGTCAAACATGTTCATCTTGTTGTAATTGCCAGTGATTCCCTCACTAGTTTAGCATGCTCAGCCCGGTTGTTGGCCCGGAAAGAACCTCGATTTTGGAGAGCCAGAAAACCGTGAAAAGGTACCCGCTAGCCGGAACTACACCTAGTGGAAACGCAACCAAAAACGGGCGGGTTTGGCACGGCACGCTTAAACCGCGCTGCAGTGGAAATGCGCCACAAGTGACAAAGGAGAGCAGGAAACAATATAAAAAGGTGAAACATGGTGCTGTGTCTGTCAACATGATGTCTTTCATCGGACCTCTTTTCCTCGATGCAGCCACAGAAAAAGAAAAAGGGAGCAATTGAACGATTCCCTGCTGTTTTAGCAAGTCGATGTAAAAAGCTAATTTCAAGAACATTATCAATAGCATGCAACTCTTTCTTATGCAAAAACTCTAAAGATAATGTTGTCCTCCACATGGTCTTAAACGGTAGAAAACATCAAGGAACTATTTCTAATGCAAGTCTCACAGCCTGCACACTCAAGTGACTGTTTAGTGGCAGGTTGTGAGCAGACAGACCACACACACACCAGTGTTTGCTCTTTGAATTGGTAACACCTGTTCCTGCTTGTTGAACAGGATCCAAGTAACGGTTAACAACTTCCTGTCGATCCCATTGGAGGCCTGTGTTAGTGCCATGGATAGATCCTGTACGGTTAGCTTCAGAGCAAATATCAGCCTCTTAAGCGTGTCCAATCACTGATGTCAACATACAGCATGCACACAGAGCGAGACCATGTGTGCATGCGTGAAAGTCTCAGCATTCACACATCAATATTCGCCTCAGGAGGCCGTCTAATGATGTCCAATCTGTGAATCATGCGGAACAGTTCAAACGAATGTGTTGAAAGGCTGCTGCGGAACAATGATCAAATGCAACAAAGGGGATGATATGAGGGGTGTAACATCCCTTGGCTCTGTTAATGCCTGTAATTCACAAATGCGTCTTTTGTGATCCGATGGCAAGTCGACAGCTCTAAGTGCAGGTGTGGATTTACAATCTTTCCGACACCATTCAGACAACGCATGCTACATTCTTTAAGCCAGGGGTGCCCACAACACTTTTGGCCGGTGAGCTACTTTTGAAATGACCAGCTTACCGAGGTCTACCAACCCAACATAATATCCCAAATTGCAAGGGTTGCTGAATAACACGTTTTATTTATACATGGGATAACTACAATAGGGCTGCAACGACTCATTTGATTATCGATTAATGAAACGATTAATTGACTATTCGGACTATTACTGTATGCCTTGCTCTTATTTAGCCATCAACATTTAGATTTAGCTTGAGGCTGTTTTAGGCATGTGGAAACTAACAATGAAGACATTAAAGATGAATACTTGATTCAAAAATACATACCGTACTTTTCGGACTATAAAGCGCACCGTCATATGAGCCGCAGCAGCTAAATTGTCCGTGTGTCTTGCTCTCGTTCTGTCTCTCGGTTCCACTTTCACTTTGGCGCGCTACCTGTCTCACTCTTTTCCGGCCTCCAGCTTTTCCTGCTGGAGCCCGCCGCTTAAAGGTGGCGGGTGCGGACCGGTCATAGAGCCCGTAGAGTTAAAGGTGGTTAATTTGACCTGTAAAATCCATAGATCTAGGAGGTTCCCTAGTGGCCGTTAGCTGTACAAAAAAAATGGGGAAAAAAGTCGCGGCTTATAGTCCGAAAAGTACGGTATATTAGTCAATTAACTTAACAAATTGTTTACAAAACTAACATTGCTTTTTATTTAAATAAAATAAATAATATTTCACATCAAAAGAAACAACAGTGTTTTAACAAATCGTATTAAATAATTTGATGACAGAACTGTGAACAGAATAGCTGAAACTTTAACAAACTAAATAAATAGTTAGTTACCTCTAATAATTAACCCATGTTTGTATCATGTAGTTAACTCTGTGTGTTGCTGCTAGCATACAGAACACCTGACGTGGAAACGTTACTCGTGGACGGGGCTACAGAGCTGCTAGAAAGACAGTCGAATGTGGTGCATTTTTTGCTAAATGTTTAGACACATTGCTCGTGTTACCGCCTTACATGCTAAACTCTAATTGCACTTTTGGTAACGAGCATTGTCCACCTCGAGACGGGTAACATTTAACCACACCTTGGAGCGCTTCTCTCCGCCATCCCCGCCGTGTATTGCTGCTTGTAGCAGCCGCGTGTGTGTAGACCGCCCCGCCCCTCGCACACGGGGGAGAGAGAGAGATCTCGTCTCGATTGGAAAGATCAAAAATACACCGACCATAGACGCATTTGTTTTGTCTTTTTGCATATGGCGACACTAAGACTGCGAGATAATGTTTGTGTAGCAATAATACATGACCGTACTGGGCACCTCTGCTTGAAGCAGTGTGAATAGGATCATATTGGGCCACATTGATCGACTGCCTGCTCACCTTAAGTCCACTGCGGAGGCGAAAGTAAGTAAAAAAAAAAAAACGGGCAACCCTGGCTCTAAGGTACAGGGGACAAAGCACCCGCATTTAACATGTCCGTATATCCTTTAGCAAGATACCTAACCCCGAGTGTGTGGGGGGTGAACGTCACGCTCCCTGAGTTAATTGTACATGTTTAAGCACTTTACGGGGTTACAAGCGCTATATCAATAAAGTCCATTCAGCTAAGTCCAGGACGTTGGGAACTGTGTTCTTTGGAGGATTTCGTTTTTTTTTTTAATCCTGGTATTTTTGGGAGTATTTTTCAGGTCAAAGAAAGTGTTTTTTGTAGCGTTATAGTCGTGCTGTCTCCGATGTGTTGGTGTTTTTGTTCGGGTGCTCTGCACAGATGTGTCACTCGCCCACCTGCTCTTATGCCTTTGGGGCTCAGTGTCAGCAGGACCCCGGGAACATCAATAACAGTATATGTTTAGCCTCAGAAAATGCACCTTAAAATCCCAACTACACTTTTAATGTACGGTTTATGTGAGAGAAACAACTTAAAGGTGGGGTAGGTAAGTTTCAGAAACCGGCTCGAGCTACACTTTTTGTTATATTCCATGGAATGCTCTTAACATCCCGATAGCAATGAATATCTGAAGTGCTTTGACAACAAATCCATAAAAAAATGTTCATCTGTAGAAGCCGTAATACTATAAAAAGTACAACCAATCGATTGGATGGCCTACCTGCCTGTCAGCCTTCCATCGGGGCACAAACTTACCTCGTGCCCTCATTGGTCATGTGCGCGTTCCTGTGTGTTGGAGGAGGGGCTTTGTGAGGAAGTGGCAAATGTTCTCCGGTTGTGTATTTTCAAATTCTAGCGATCTCGAGCCGGTTTCTCAAACTTACCTACCCCACCTTTAAGTGTTTGGATACACCCAAAAACTGTTTTACAGAAAAAGTATTTTACAGTATGTTAACGCCAGGGCTTAGTCATAATCACATTGTTGGTATTTTAGAGAATCACAGCTCAACGGACTAAAAATGTTTTGTCCAAAAGTTTAAAATACAAACTATAAATTATGGAATAATAGCGTCGACTTTTTCTTCCCTTTTTATGTATTTTTTTCTTCTCTAGTTATAAAAAAACAACATTGTTTAACGAGCAGTTCCTTATCAATATAAAAGTAATTTGAAGAATAAAAGATTTTCCTCTGAGAGAATCTCATTGTTAATATATGGAGCAATCCTTTGAACGCTGTTCAGATCTTCAATCTCGCTGGGATACAATTAAATGGTAATCATGCTCCGTATTTCCCATGAAAATATATATTTGAAAATAAGAATCTGTCTATTTGCTGGCTGGTTAAAACTAAGGATGGGAAAACATTTTTTTTATTTGGTCATCTTCAATTTCAGTAATTGATCAATTAAAATAGAGGCCGTTGAACTTTCAGAAACACTTTTGCAGCCTCAGTCACGCCATGCCCACATTTGATTGGCCCAATCAGCAAGTGGATACGTGTTGAGAAAGGTCCGTGTGACGTGGACTCAGAGGTGATAAGTGTGTGTGTGAACTTGTGTTTTCCTTTGAAATGTTTCTTTGAAATACAATCAGCAAGGTTGCGAGTTGAGCCCCAGCAGCACGCCGCCTCTCTCACAGCAGGTTGGCAACAAGTCCTGCCAACATGTGCTCTGAATACACATCTGTCACCGGATGGAAACCAGTTCCATCTGGAAATGGGTTTCAACGCAGGAGAAGTTAAGGCAACCCATAGTGCAACTTAGCCTTGAGAAACTAGTCTCAAGGAGAGATGAGGAGCGGGCTGAAGACGTTTCTGACTTCACTCCCAGCTGAGTCAAGGAACATCACTTATTAGACTTCACACAGGACCCTCAAGAGACAAAGAAATTGTATAAATGACATTTTTCAATGTTCAATCACTTTTCCCAAGTCTTGTTTTGTTGTTGTTAAAGCCCCTGTCACACTGTCCCGAAATGTACACCCGATGGACACACGAATATGGAATTGTGAATTTCGCACGAAGATGGCCCCGAACCACACACGAAGGCAACATTTACATTACATTTAAGAAATACAACTGCAATGAAAGTACCAAAAACAATTATGTTACAGTACTATGATACACTACTGATATCTTCAGACTTTGTTCTTTACTTTCTCCGTCTTTATATGTTAAAGATATTAAGTTAATGTTGTTTCCATAACAACAACAACTTCCTGTCAACTCGCCTTCAAAATAATATGTCATATCCTTTTTAGTTTCACAGTAACACAATTTGGGTTATTTACATAATATATTTACATGATTTTGTTGTGCAATAAAACAACCCGATGGACACACGATAAAGGAAATGATCAAATTCGGCTGTGATCGTAGCAACATCGGGCCATTCGTGAGGGCATCTTAAGCCATCGTATGACCGCCGGTGGAGTTTCTCAGGCTCCGGCAGCAACTTCGTGAGCGGAGGCAAAATCTTTGGCATGCCAAAAAATTGCCGAAGGATCTTGAGAGGGTTCATTTTCGTGTTAAATTTGTGTGTCCATTTTGCCCTTCGTAAGGCCATCGTGAGGGCATGTTGTTCTCATCGGTGCCATCGGGCATTCGCCCCGATCAGAGTGAGGGCGAATGCACCGATGATAACACGAAGATGACACGATTTGACAAGATGCCCTCACGAGTGCCTTACGAAGTTGCCGCTCACGAAGTTGCTGCCGGAGCCTGAGAAACTCCACCGGCGGTCATACGATGGCTTAGATGCCCTCACGAATGACGCGATGTTGCTACGATCACAGCCGAATTTGAACATTTCCTTTATCGTGTGTCCATCGGGTGTCAATTTCGGGACAGTGTGACAGGGCCTTTAAGAAGGTTGAGAGGACATCTGACCCGGAACTAACAACGAAAATCTGGGTTCACTAAAACTCTTCCAACTCTTCCAAAACATATCAATTGGTCAATTCAGGGGAAATGACAGCACATTATTTAAGATTAACTGAATCGGCCGTAATCATTAAGCTATTAGCAGCATATTAAATCCTTTATAACATTAGTATTATGTACTGGACTCAAAGTTAATCAACCTCGATACGCAACAGGAAATCGCAAACTCTAGGCATTGCTTGTGTATGTGTGTGTGTGTGTGTGTGTGTGTGTGTGTGTGTGTGCGCGCACCAGGTCTCTTTTCTTCGTTCACCAACACGCCCTAGTAAATAATGGATTACAAAGCAATATTCTCCTTATGAGAGTAACAACCGCCATAATCCGACCAATAAGAAACGGTTGGACAATCGCCCATTGGCCAACCGACGGACCAACTGACCAGCAGGTATCAGCCCTATTACATATG